>NC_137698.1:29590445-30790445 GCF_964034855.1 Anser brachyrhynchus | reverse complement strand
GTGGCTGAGGCTACACTCAGAAGTCTGAAATCTTAGGACCTATCTATTGTGACTGGGTAAAAGATGGAGTCCACACCTCTTACTAGTTAATCTCTAGTGTGTGAGAAGTGGCTGTGTGCTGACATCTGCAGAAAACAAGAAAAGTTGGTTTCTTCTTCCGGTGCCTTTGGCTCATGTGAGCCTGGGGCTTTGCTCTAGGCCTCACGTCTGAAAATAGCAGCACTCTGCAGTAGCAGGAACCATTCAAACTGTGCTGTGGTCAAGGGATGGGAGCCCAATTGGAACTCAGCCATCTCGTTAATTTAGCCAAAACTTTAATAAGAATACAAGCTTTTGGTTTTTAGATTTCAGTGTACTCTGAACTTGTCCTCAGTTATTTTGCTTGTCCCTCCCTCCCTCCGGTTCAGGGCTCGTGACCACTAGTGCTATTTGTACCTTTTGCAATATGTTATTTCAGTTATACATTAAGTATAGTGGATGTGCAGTTTCTGTAGTTTACTTAACTTGAGCAAAGGAAGCTAGATGATAACTGGCAGCTATTGAAAACTTCCCTTAAAACCAGCAACAGAAACAAAGCTGCCTTCTCTCTTTTGCTATTGCTGGTACCCAATGCTTCCCGGTGCGGTGAAAATTCAATTTAAAATTTTCTGTAAATGTGACCGCTGCGCATCTGAACTTTGAAACTTTAACACTTTGAATTAAAAGCATTTTGATAGTGTAACTCTGATACCCTGCTGTCTTCACAAATCACTCAGACCTAAAGACCCTGGCTGGTCTGCTTTGTGGAGCATCTGACTCCAGCCTAACCACCACGGACTAGATGGACATGCTGTGTTGCAGCTGCTATCTGCCAGAATCTGCTAGAAATCGTATAGCTTCCTACACTTTTAAATGGAAAGCTATTACCACAATTGACTAAAACTTGCTTCTAAAAATACAGTTTTGTAAAATCAGGTATATCGTCATCGGAAATAATGAATGAGGTATGATTGTTTAGTTGCTGGCTAAGTATCTTAACACCTGCACAAGCAAGCATCTTCTCTGCTGTGCTCTTACAGATGCAGTAGCCATATGCAAATAGTTAAAACGCCTGCAGAAATAAGTTTTTTTTCACTACATCTTTAGAGCGCTCCTATTTAACATCAGTTCTCTCTGCATTTCTCACTCTAGAGGTCATGAGTGAGACATGGTATCTGAAATGAAAAGAAGGAACTTTTCTATCTCAGCTCGTTTGAGGATCAGCTAGACAACCACAGCCTCTGTTAACAGTTTTCTCCTGCTTGTTGCGGACTACTGGCAGTGTTGGCCCATCATAAGGGTGCTCATGTTCGTTTTTCCCTGTCAGAGCCCCCAGATGAAGCCCCTCTCTTGATTTAGCAACACTGCTCCCTTAGCACAAAGAAGCAAGGGCAATCCAACCGCACACGAGCGAGTGGTGGCTTCCAGAGGCATGTGAGCGAAGTGGTGATTTAGCCTTTCAACTTGACAGATCTGGGCTCTTTCACCATCTCTGTTTGCCCAGGCATTGTGAAACCTCGTAGCACACTGCAAAATTCCTCAACTGTAATGCCTCTTTCCCAAAGGTGCAATAAGGTGAAAAGTTGGCCTCTCAGCCTGTTGTTTGGCATGCCTGCTGTGAGGTTGTAGGGCAAAGTACATGGCTGATTCATTTCTCTGCCACGAGCCTGCCTGCGCTGAGGTATAATGCGGCATTGCTCCCAGGGGCTCCCAGCTGTGCTGAAGCTAAATATGCGTTTCTTGACCAGACTGATTTCTGCAATTTCTGCACGTTTTGCAAAACAGTTGACGGTACCGCTGAGCAAAATTTACAGCCAGAAGCCTCAGCCCCTTCAGAAAACCAAAGAGGGGTTGCAGTGCGTTGTGTGTATTTCAATAGTTACTAGGGGTCCTGACACGCACGTTGAACTGATGCTAATGTTAATGGTGTCTTTAATCACCCTTTGCAGCTGAAAAATGCTATCACGCCAATGAAACGAAAAGCTTAACCTGCAGAAAAGAAGGGTCTGCAGCCAGCAGTTTGCCTACTTAACAAACTCCTCCGGCTCCCAGCCTGTATCTGTGCTGTCTTAGTATGTGAAAAATGTTCTCTGTGCCACAGTGATGTCATGAGCCCGGAGCCGATTGCTGCTGATGGGTTCCAGCTGGGCTGCTGATTGCTGGGAGGCACTGCAAGCTAAGCACATCCTGCCCTGGTGGAAAAAGCATCCAAAACCTACCTCATTCCCAATGTCCCCTGACCAAAAGCCCTGATTAGTTAGGAAAGCATTGACCTCTGTTATATCTCAAATGCAGCAGCTTGCTGCTCATTTTTGAGCTCTCCCTACCCGCCCTCTTGCTGATTGCTGCGTTGGCTCCATGCAGGTGTCCGCTATCTCAGCTGAAATCTGTATTAATGGAGAAGTTCTCATATTAAGCTGGCCAAGAGATAGGGGCCGTCTTTGGAAAGAAATCCTATTTTGACAAGAGGAGACACTCTAAAGAGATGCTTAATCACTGAACATCAATTGATAATTAAGGTAAAGCTTTATATTGTTCATGTTAGTAACAAAATGGCACACTGCATGGACACACACTGGTCAAGTTACTCTATTCTCTTCCTAACCAGAATCCTTTCTCTGCTGTCACTACCCTATCCGTAATATTTTTTCCTCCAGTTCATCTTGGCATATCTAAAATTAGATGAACAGCTTTCCCAGGCAAGCACCTGTCCATGCGTATCAAGTTTCTGGTGTACTGTTTGAAGGCCACAAATAGATTAGTTAGCTCTTTTCCTTACTGTACCATCTCAAAAGGGAAACTGCTGAGACAAGGTCTTTCAGGAATGTAAATGGCTGTCTATCCTACAAATGAAGAAACAAAGATAAATGTCAGCCACGTGTGACTCCTTGGGAGACGACTCGTTTCCAGCTGGATTGCTTTGGTTCAGACATTCCAAGCCAACGCTGCTTTCACTGTTGAATTAGGAAATCAGGGATTTAACTGATGAATCTGGTGCATGTATTTTCAACAAATTGCATGTGTTTTAGAGCTTCATCTACAGTACAGGGTTTGGAGATGACTTGCGTGCTTCTCCCCTATCTGAAGTCTGGATTCAGTGCAGTAGAAGACCGCAGGTGAAACCTATTTTTTCCAGGCTGGGTGATGTGAAGTGGGCTCTGTGCAAGCTGGGCACACACAGGAGCAGAACGCAGTACATGTATTTGCACGCGCGGCTTCTCAAGAGTTCTGGCTCTTCTTTTGTGGTGAATGCTCTTTGCTAATCCTTCTCACTTAGGACAGAATAATTCCTGATGTTTGTGGTTATTCTTCTTTTGAGGCAGGTTATACACAAACTGCAGTGGCACATCCAGGCTACAGTTTCAGAAACACTGCTTGAATTTAGTGTTGATGAAAGTCTGATGTTCCAGCTTTGAGTCAACGCGTCATGTGTCAGGCTTTCAGCAGCATTAACTTGCCAACACCTATAATAAAATCCTTATCCATCTGGCTATCCTTAACCACAAAACCAACAGAAAATCTCAGTTACTATCCAGCCCCAAACCTGTTTTCTTACTGAACCAATCTGGATGTGTCATAAGCCATTTAAAAGCTCGTATCAGTAATAATCAGTGGTTTTGTTTGAATATTTTGCAATTTAGAATGCTAATTCTCTCTTGAAACTTTCCTTGAGTAAGAAAGCATTGATTATGATTTTTTTTTAATATATATATCAATTGCATGGATTGGTCCTTAATTGATGTTTAAGATACAGTTATGCAAATAAACCTGTATGTATCAGGATAAGAAACTCATGTCCACATACCATTTATTCTGTAAGGCAATCAGCATTTCTAGGTTGTCAACTCTTTGGTTGATTATTTGCATTCCTACCATGCCTCAGCTAAGAGACAAATCTGATAATCCTTTATGCTGCTACAGTAATTATTTTTTATTACATTGGCAAAGAGAAATTAAAATAGCATTAAGGTTGCAGGGGGCAGCATTCACTGGTAGGAAGAGAGGTGAATGAGAAAACGTGGTTTTACCCCATTGGGTTTTAAAGCTGTTTGCTAGCAGCAGAGGTAGGTTGAGGCCCAAGAGCTATCTGTTCGTTTTCAAGTTCTGAACCAAAATGTGTGTGGGAGAGGACTGATTAAAGAAAGACATCTCCATCTCTCCAGCTTCTGCTTTTGTCTCCTCCTGCCTTACAGCCTTTTCCCCATCCTCTGTTCCTGTTTAGGGGCCCTCCTATTCCCATCTTTTCCCATCTTCATGGCTACCCTCTCACTTCACAGTTTTCATACCTTCTCACTTTAGACCTGGTCTGCCCTTTAACTGTTCAAAAGACCTGGAGCACATGCGATGCTGGGGGAATATTCACTGAATTTATATAATAAATGATTATAGATTTCTTCTGAGGATAATGAACTGTTGCGCCAAGCGGTAGGACTTGGTCAGGCGAAAACTGCTCATGCACAACCTCATCATGGTGGCAAGCTTGAGAAATTTCAAGTCTTGTTTCCAGAGGTGTGAGGGCAAACAAAACCCATTCCTTTTACTGATTTTATTTTTAATAAGGGCAAAGCAACATAATTCCTCAATTCTGAAATAAAGATGATCTGTTATAGCTGAATCTTTAAAAAACTGAGACTGCCTATACACCACCAGGCATTTTAATGGAGTGGTGCATTTGGAAAAGATTTAAATCACCAACAAGCACTTCGTTAAAAGGAACGATAATTACAGGTGTTGCTGCCTCTAATGCTTGGCATACAGAAACCTGACCTACTTTTAAATACCACTCAGGACAAAAATGAGAAGAATGAACATCACAGGTAGTACTGTGTTCCGTGTATCTGAACTGATGAGTATTCATCTTTTTGCTTGAACAACATTTTAAAAAGACAAAAATTCAGCCAACGCAATCAGCAAAATTCTCTTCATTCATTAACTAAGTGCCCAAGAGATAAATGGCAAAGAGCTAGGCTCATCTAGTCAATACGAGGTTGCAGATTAAATGAGGCAATAAATTTACCCCAGATTAAAAGTGAATTTTCTTGTAGCATAAAAATCACCTTTCAAAGTTGTTGGAAACTTTACAGAATGCAGGTCACAATTATAGGAAATAACACTTTGGAGCTATAGATGAGAATACAGAAGTGGTGTACATCTATGGGAATGCCTACAGTCACTGGAACCAGAGTGCTGTGCTGCAGATGTTTGGGTAGGGAGGAGAAACTCCCTGAAACTGAAGAAATGTTAGTTTGTGTTAAATATTCAAAGTTTAGTGCCAAGTAACTATCTCCTAAATAAATGCTGAGGCATGTTACGTACAACTAGTCTAAAAACAATGAAATAGTTTCAGTGTAGTTATTGTTCAGTTTTTTTTTCTTCCCCGAGGAGACTTTTAACAATGCATTTCTCATACATTATCCACTTTATGGAATTATATGTTTTATTTCACATGTGCCTCCTTTAAAATATTCAGTAGTATGTTTTTTAATTTATGACTGAATGCTTCAGCATTCGAGGAGGCAGGTAAATACTGTTTGTCTCATTCTTGTAGCTAAGGCAGCTAGGGAATAGGCAAGTCAATGTTTTGTGATATGATGTATTGGCATTTTGCTTGTGACTAGCAGCCTTCTCAAAACTGAAAGCATGACCTTTTGTGAAATGGCATTCTTTTATTGAACAAATGTGTTTTTAATGTATTCTGTTATAGCTGCTTGCTGTTGTGATTATATGAAATTGAACTGCCTTTTACAACATTAAAGGCTAGAGTGGGAACAAAGGGACTGAGCTGGTTTTCATTCTTTGTTCTCTTCTGCAAATCTGCAAAAAGATTTGTTGTAGCCCATGCTGCAAACATTAGATCTCAGCTTCTACAGTTTTGCTACGGGGTAGCCTGAAGTCATGAGTTAGTGATATGATAAAAGGCGAAAAACTGAGCTGCAGGGTTTTTTTATCACGTGTGTTTAAAAGAAGTAAAAACGTTTAGTCAGGCCAACTGGATCTTTTCCCATTTGCTTGCAGCTTTAACTGGCACTGTAACCAGCACTGGCTGGGAACAGGTTACGTGAGTTCTTTGTGAAACCCCTTTATGCAAGAGGCAACATCCTCTTTCCTTCAGCTGAAGGCTAAGAAAACTGCAGGTCAAATTTCTGCTTATGCCAAAGCCACACTTCTCTGTGGCCCCACAGCAAGCACAACATCAGCAATTGTAATTCCTGACAGTTCTGAACTTGAGGCAGGGAGTGAGAAGGGGAGAGGAAACCTATTTATTTTAGAGAAATACGGAAGATATGTTCATACTGAGAATGTATCAGCAGAAGGCACAGATAAGAAAACAATTTTTATAGTTCACTGTTTAAAACAAAAATGTCCTCTAGGTCTTGGACGTAAGGAAAAAAACTATATATGTGAATTGACGTGCAGCTGGCAGCATGAAGGTAGGAAAACTGACTCCACCTTTGGGAACAACTTCACCTTTGGGGACGTGACACCTAGGAGCTGGAACTATCACCTTCATCTCTGAACCTGTCTGCATTTGGAACAGTTTTGCTGCTGCTCACTTTAATAGATATTACTAAGCACGCAGGCAAAGCTCAGAAGAACACCATCGTAGCCTTATTGTTAGTCATGGGTGCATCCATGGAGGTAAAAGCTGCTGAGAAGGTAAATGGCCTCTTTGTTACAAAGAACTGCGAGATGTTAGTTGTTGAGATATTCATTATTTCTTTTTGCCCAAAAGGAAGAGAGTAGGAAAAACGCATTAACATTGGGAAGAGAAAGACCTTCATCAGTAACACCTGGAATAAAACATTGGGGTAGACTATTCCATTAACACGAATGGTGGGAAACACAAGTCCGGAGGGGCCCAGTAGGCTCCCCATGGTGTTTGTGACTTGAGAGCCACTCAGGACATCGCTTGGAGTGGTTTTTGGATTTGCTTCTGGGGGTGCAGAATGTGTCCTCCTTTGACAGCTCCTTTCCCATCCTCATTCAGCATAAATTGTGGTCTATTTGGGGAGTATCTCCACGGTGTAACTGGTCTCTGCGGAGGGAGGCAGTTGCCAGCACTTCCTACAGCAGCCATGCACTGGCTGGGTGCAGTTTGGCTCTGCGTGTCTGACTCATGGTGGATCTGGGCCTGAGGTTTGGTGGGGGGGGAGGGGGAATGTTGTTGTTTTGTTCCATTTTTATGTTTGTGTCTAAATTAAATGCTAAGGAATGATGAAGAAGAAGGATGATCTTGTGGTTAAATATATTCAAGTGGCAAGCTGGAACTGGGAACTGCTTCTGGCTCCACCACATCTATGGACAAGGGCAAATAATTTGAAATCTCAGGGTTTTCCCATTTATAAGATGAGGATGAAAGGGCTTTGTGAGAGTCTGAATGCCTGAGTACTTTGCTTCCCAACAGAAAGAGCTAGAGAAAATAAAATTACGGTTTTCAAATCAATAATAAAAGCAGACAGCAGATAAATTTTCTGTCGCTGCCCCTTCCCTGCTCTGGCAGCGTGGTTCTGGCTCTCGGGGGGCTCTGGGGCGAGGAGGAGGATGCCCAGCACTGCCCAACACAAAGCTGCTCTGCTGCATGGCAAGGCAGGCAGGCTCTGCCTCACGTGCTGGGGATGGCAGACGGAAAGCGATATACACTAAGGATAAGTTTATCTTTTCTGTGGTGTATCTGAACATGTAGTTTATCCTGTCACATGCACAGGGACAGCGCTGCACGAGAACACAGGCCGATTTATCTCCGGCTGTCTCTGACTACTCCAGTGGGCTTCACGGTACGACTCCGTTAATAACAGAGGAAGGGAGAGTTCGTTCTGATTTTGCTTGCTCTAATGGGAAGTAATTCCCCTGAAGTCAGTGGGATCGCAGTAAGAGCTGTATCAATTCCTGCGCCCTCAGGCTGATGATAAAAGTAATCTATGGTCATACTGCAGCAAGCACATTTTAGATATAGAAACAGCCCAAGGGAAGGGAAGCGCTCTGTAAATGGTATCAAAGCAAGGCATTTAGCACACTAGCATTCAAAGCACAGGCGTCTGAGGAAGGCTGCCTCTTTGGCCAGCGTATGATGGCTGCTGCCCAGCCAGTTTTCTCCTCCCGGCCTGTTTCCTTCACCATCCGGAAATCAGAAAACGCTACCGAGTCATTTCTACAGAGCTCTCCCTAGCATTTTGCCTTCCCACATCAGCAAGAGCTTAATCCTCTTCCACCCTCCTTCACCAGCCACCACCACAGGGCCAAAGAATTTCACAAGGCCAAAAATTTTGGTCCCCAAAACAGACAGGCATGCCAGAGAGGTAGATGGAAAATGGCAGCCACAGGTTTTCTGGTGAGCCCAATTTCAAGCTGCTTGTGAGAAGATGGACTAAAAGCATGAGGAAAAAGAGGACGCAGGCTGAGGAACCGAGGGGACAAAACCTGTTACTGCAGCTGGGACAGCCCCGCTGTGGGGCAAGCTCGGAGCACAAGGCTCGGTGATGGCTCCTGGCCTTCCCCAGGGCTGCCCTGCGGCCCTCTGCTGCGACACTGGCCCAGCAGCTCGAGTGATTGAGCAACGGGGCGGGGGGGGGGGAACCGAGAAAGGAGGGTGGGGGGAAGCTGAGAAACCTAAAAGGAGGTCAATGACACGGGTACTTAACAGGGAGGGAACAGGATAGTTTGGGCTGTTTGGCTTTGAGATAGCAAGGTGGGTCTAAAAGGAAAGGGCATCTGGTGTGGCCGCCCTGCGGTTATCAGGGAGAAGTGGGGTGGGAGGGTGCAGATCCTGGGAGCAACCAGCTGGATGCTCGTGTCCGTGGGGTGACGGAGGAGCGAGCAGGCAGCCACAAGAGCCCCGAGGAGATCACAAAGAAGTGTTTTTTTTGTGTGCTGCCCCGGCTTTAATGCAACTAGGCCTGTCTTCATCCTGAAAGGGTGGCAGGCTCAGTGGGAAGAGAGAGGGGAGGCCAGAAGGAAGGGTTCACACCTCCCTTTCTTTGCAGCTGATCAGTCTTTTTTTCCTCTATAATAGAGTATTTGGGTACACTCCACGTACAACTCACACCTGATTAGTTAAAGGGGATTATATTAATGCAACTCAGAGTGTAGGCAATCTTAAATCAGCTTTAACTTTACAGGAGAGTATTAACTACCGTGATTTATTTATTTTTTTAATCACTACAAGTATGTCCTCAGAGAAGATTGCAGCAGTTTTACTGCAATAGATGAAACCTTTGTGAGCTTTGTAAAGGAAAACCCTGCATTTGCCAATTTCATGCCCTAGTCAGGAACAAAAAAAAAATCACTTCTTAATTCAAGCCCAGAGAAATTCACTGAGTAAATGGCAAGAAGAAATAGGTTATTTTGAGTGGTAGCCACAGGAAGAAGGGACAATTTGCTCCGGATAGTTGAGGCTGGAAGTTCCTCATTGCAGAGCTACCAAGGAAAGTACCAGCTCTGGGAGGAGAAGGTGGGAATCATTTCAATGTTTGGAGGGAAAAAGGGGAGCAAGGCTGGGGAAGCAGTTTGGATGGGGGCTGGGGATGCTGGTGGATACCTCAGCAGCTACATCACCAGGCCAAAATATCTCGGTTACTAAAAACTGCCTACAACTTGAGTTATTTGCTTTTTCCAACAAGGAAAATATTATGTCTTGTGGGAAGTCATGAGGATGACATACCCAAGAACACTGCATATTTGATCACTAATAATATAAAGTAAACATCTTTTAAATATTTCCAGCAACATCTGTCCTAGTTTAACTACTGGTTCATGTTGCATTCTTTTATGGAATAATATTCATCACAGAAAGCAGAGCGTGTGTCACCGCCATCCATTACAAGAATTAAACTTGTGGGATTTTCCCTGATGAAGCTGATTTCCCTTTAACCTATAAAAAAATGCTTTCTTCTAATTTTCCACCATTGCATGACCCTGATTCTCCAAAAATTTGAATGCTTGCCTATGATCTAATATATCTAATACTTGGCTTGGATATAAAGGGAGCACAATGAGATACTGGTTTAACTCATACGGGGTGTGTGCGGGGGGAAATCCAGAAAAAGATGTTGCAACAGTTTAATAAGAATATGAGCTTACCTTTCTGGAGAGACAAAAAAAAAAAAAAGCACCTTTGAGCAGCTATAAGAGATTAGCCTTGTTCTGCAAAGAGGGAAGAAAATCAATGTTACATAAAGGTAAAAATAGCAAAGAAAAGAATAACAAAGAGGAATGTGGACAGAACTCCTTTAGCCTTGGATGCTGACGTAACCTGAATGAGGCACATTTGCCTAGTACTAAGATATATGGATTATATGTAATAGAAACTAATGTATTAAGTGGCAATTTACATTAGCATTTGGGAGGAATACATTTTTATTGACAAGCACTAATTTTTTGGTAGAAAGAGAAAAAAAACAACCCTATGGATTATATAAATTAAAATTTACTATTTTTTTACCAGAAAAAAAAAACTTTTTTTTTTTTAACAGCTGGACTTCACAATTCATCCCACTTCTGAGTAAAAGTGTAGGCATGTCACAACTGAAATAATTCTTTTTTTTTTTTTTTTAAAGTAACCTATCCATGAAGAGGCAAGGTTTTTGTTTGTTTGTTTGTTTTGGTTAGACTAAAAAAAAAAAAAGAAAAAAAAAGAAAAAAAGAAAAACCCTTTCTGTTTCTAGAGTAGTAAAATTCCAGCAACATTTAAAAATTTTCCATGTGAAGTCTCGAGTTTGAATTATGCAGAGAAGTCTTTGGTGGCCATGAAAGACAGGAGTATATTAGCCCTTGAACTACTTCGGAAAAAGACAAAATTTTCTCTCCCAATATACAAACTGATTAAGAGAAAGCAAACCAAAAAAATGCAAGCAGCTCTGCACTGGCTCAGTCAGTGCTTTAAAGAAACTAAGGTGTGTCAAGTACCAGTTTCTCAGCAGGGTTATATCTCTCTCTCTTGTATCATCCTTACAGTGTTGCTGGACCAAGTTTGGGTAAACTGTAAAAAGAGAGTAAATAACTTGGTACAGAAGGAGAAAAGTTGGGCAGGAGAGGGGAAACCCCAGATTTTGCAATGAAGCAGATGTTCCGACACAAGATGGAGCCAACCAGTTTCACTGAGATGGCGCCTGCTAAATCCGTCCCATGGCAGCAGTGCCTCTTGTCCACACAATTCTCAAAAAAAGGACAAGCAAATCCTCCCACTGCAAACCTCTGGATTGGGAAAGAGTTGTTCAGTGCTTCAGAGCATCAGTGAGCCTTCTGGCTTGGTCACCCACCAAAGGAGAGCACAGCTCTATGAGGCAGGGCTTCCCTATGGGGCTGTTCAGCCGTGGATGAGCCCGGTTTGTGTGCTTCATCTACTGTGTTGATTGTCCATGCTAACAGCTTAAGTCCCCTCATTTCTAGTTGGTATCAAAACCAGAAATCTGGCATTGAGCTGCTGGTATTGCAGCCTCCCTGCCCTGTAAAGGCTGTTGGACTCTGCCTTTGGCTATGGAGGTGACACAAAGGGCAGTAAGGAGTGGGACTGAAACAGCAAATGTAACTAGGCTTGTCCCTCTCTCTCTCTCTCTCTCTCGATTAGATGCAGACTCTGCAAATCAGAGATAGCAAGACTGTCCTAAAGATACTGAGTTAGTTTCCATAGCAATGAGATCTATGAGTTCTCAAAATATTCAAGTCTCTATTAGGCTAGAAGCAGATAAAAATAATTTGCTTACATAAGGGCATGCCAAATCTCATCCAGCAAAGCACTCGTTTTTAAGCACATGAGTATCAAGATATTGGAGCTCCATCTGTACCTGGCTGTTTCACTTGCCTGGGAAAAAAAACGCTCTTGGTCAAAGTGCCTTTTTCTACCCAGATAGCTCTTTCTCAACCCTGACACCCTGCTCGGGACCCCTGTTTCCTGCTGTTGAGCCATCTTCAATGCAGACTTTGGGTTTCTCCATGTGGTGGATCAGTTCCTCTCCATCCTTCCTCCATCATTCTCCTTAGCTCAGCCATGGGGCCACGACATGATCCAGGTGAGTTCAGAAATATTTGCAAAGAGGAAGGAGCACCCTCTGAAAATACATGTACTGAACAGGTGTGTGCTCATAGGATGTCTCCTGATCCCTTCTCACTGTGCTTCTTCAGCAAAGACCAGATGAAGTTATAAAGACATTTCTGATCATGCACCACATTTCCTAACCAGAGGCTCTTCAGCATCCTGATGGGGACAGCGTGAGAGGATGGGCAGTCTCTGCCCCCACACCACATGGAGCATGCCGCTGTGGCACGTGTGAGGGAGGTGCTCCTGGTGACTCTGTAGCTATCCTCAATAAATGCCTCACTGCCATTAATTAACATAATACAAGTTGGATGGAGCTCATTCAGAGTAACATTGCGAGGGCAGTCCTGCACAAAAAAAACCTGACTTCCACCTTTTGTTTTCAGTTGCTTTGCCGTAAAAAGGCATGAGAAGCTACCAGTGAGTATGTTTGAGTAAAGCCTTTTTCTAACCAGTGAATCTACTAAATCATACAACATCTCATCAAACTGATCTCTGAGAACACCATGTTCCATTAGAAAAATCTGAAATATGTTCCTTGCACTCATGAATTTCACCAGTTATTTAGCTTAGAAATACTTTTCACATATTAGCACTGATTATAAGACTGAAGAGAATCAGGAGTGAAAGGTATGGTAAGGAAAAGAAAGAGGCTATGGTGAGAAATAATCCCCTGTGTATTTCAGACAGTATCTTAAAAAAAAAAAAAAAAGAGTGTTAATGACTTAAAGAATCCCAGCGTACCAGGAAGAGCTAATTTAATTTTCTAATAGTGCCCTCATTGTGAGACATTACATTAGCTAATTGAATGCATTTAATTTATTTGTTTCCAGCTTGGGTGACTTTGTTTTCCTATCCACCTTTCTATGATGAAAAGCAAATAAAACATTCCCCAACAGCAAGCTGCTGCTTCTTTGTTCAACGATCAATTTAAACCAGGATTACTTTCAAAGTGCTTAATAAGGTGCATGCTTTATGAGTGCTTTACAAAAATGGCAAAGCTGCAATGCTGCCTGACAGCATTGGCTGTCGTCCAGGGATGGACTGTAGATATCGTTGGATCAGGGATTTTGTGGTAGCGCTTTTTATGTTGTAGCTTGTCACCAGCCTACGCAAGTCTCAACAACACACTACTGTAATAACCAAAATAAGCAGTAAATTCATAACGCTTTCCTACTCCTGGCACACTAGGGAGCATACCCATGCTGTAGTTTAGGGAGCAGTTACAGCTTTTGAAGACCAGCTGGCCCATCTGTTCCTGGTAGTGCTGCTACTACCAGCAACATGGAGTTCAGCTTGGAAGAGCTGCTCTGGCATCTGAGGCAGTGCAGGCGCCGATACGTCTGCTGAGCAGGGGCAGGATGGGTTTCGGCAGCCCCGGGAGCTGGTGGGCACATGCGGAGACCTGCTGTGGTGGTTGATGCACTTCAGTCATCACCTGCTGCTTCCCAGGCTAGTTGTAGGGAATTTAAGCATGTCCCATTTTCCAGTGGAGGTCATTGCCTTGCACACGTTAATGTACTCTATTTCCCAGTGGGAAATTCTGGGGGGAAGGAGAGGAGATGCAACAAAACCCCTGGAACTCTTCTTCTCCATAAATGCCCTCAGTCCTTTTCATCTCTCCATGTTTAACCTGGGTCTCCATTATAAATGCCTCAGTAGTCAAAGCTCCTGGTCATGGTGGACCTCTGGAAGTCTTTATATTGCTAACACAATACAAGCTCTTTCCACATACATGGTTTTGCTGGAACAGCTCTGCTAGTCCCATAAAGGCCTTTTTCTACTATCACTCTACAATTTCTGTAGCATGTTCCCAGCTGAAGGTGATTGTTGCTAATTACTGCTTTATAAACCTGTGATTTCTTTCAAGATGCATTAACTAAAGTAAATGGAGAAATTAATTCTCCTTGAAAAGTGAATGGGGTTCTATGAAACAGGGCTCTCTCTTCAAAGGGGGGTAAATATTCCCCCGAGAGCTCTTCCAGTTGCTTGAAACACATTGTAGTTTAGCTCTGGAATACTCCTATTGGTGTTTGACAAAATATCAGCCACATATTCTATTCTCAATGGTTTTCTGCAGCAATGGGTGCCAGCAGTAGGCTTTTATTAGATCTGTTGGGCTTGGCAGTCCAGTATGCCATTGATTTGCCTATTCCAGGAGCTCCTGAGGAACATCCTTATACAGCAGCAAATAGAGTGATTTTTCAACAATAAATAAGTGGTTACCATGGACTTTGGTATTGGTGTGTGGCTTGATCTTCAGCAGCCTGCCAAATGGGTCCTCTCTGTCAAAGAGAAACAGAAATGAGGTACAATGTTAACCTTAAGGCACATGTGTAGTACCAGGCAGGAAGAATATAATACGTCCACTTAGGTGGCAATGTGACAACAAAGCTAGAAAAAGCAAAAAATGGCAATCATTACTTGTTTCCACATTCTGCAGGGGCTGCAGAGATGAAGAGCTTGACGGCAGTTAGACTCCTTTAAATTTTTGTAAAGAATTATCAAGAGAGGTAATAAAGTGTCACTTAGAGAAATGTGTCTCTGCAGCTGTTTTTAAGCAGAGGAACAGTTGTCAGAAAGGTAAGGGAGTATTTGAAATGCATCTAAAGGACACAAATGGGAAACAGAACAGGGATAATACGTGACTTAGACTGTGCCTATAGACTGTGCCTCTGAGATCATGGGGCACAACGCAGGCAGGGTAGCAGATATCGCTGTTAAATATGTCGAGGCCTGACCACCAAGGAGAAGTTAATTTTTAAACTTAACTTGCTTGAGTGAGATGGCCACGTGTGTTACAATTGTCTTGGGGAGAGCAGCAGTGCAGCACAGCGCGTGTGCTGGCCAGCAGCACCCACACCCTGAGCAGTCTTTATATAAATTCCCATCCAGCCTGTCTGAGGGCAGGACTTGGACCATACGCTGGGATAAAGTGGGTACAGATAGCTGAATCACAGCTCCTCTGGAGTTCAACAAAGCAGGAAGGCTGAATTGTTCTCTCTGACTTCTCGGCTTTATTGGCTCTGTGTGGTTGTTCAGGTCTTGCACAATTGAACAGCAAGAATGTCAGATGTCTACAAAGCATTGGCAACTGTTTGGGCAATTCCTTTTTCCTTCACCCATTGGATTCAAGCAGGATTGAAGCTGTAGCTCATAATTTGTGCTGGCTATACTTAGACCAATGAGCTAGCCCATGTCCTCCAGTTTGCTTCCCCTCTTACAAGTGTCATAGAATCATAGAATCATAAAAACACAAGGTTGGAAAGGACCTACAAGATCATCTAGTCCAACCATCCTCCTACCACCAATACTTCCCACTAAGCTACTAAATCATATCTTGTAGCACCTTGTCCAGGCGCTTCTTGAACACCGTGAGGGATGGTGACTCCACCACCTCCCTGGGCAGGCTGTTCCAGCACCTGACCACTCTTTGAGAGAAAAAGTTTTTCCCAATATCTAATCTAGATCTCCCCAGGTGCAACTTGTGGCCATTTCCTCGAGTCCTATCATTAGTTATCTGAGAGAAGAGGCCGACCCCCTCCTCATCACAACCTCCCTTCAGGAAGTTGTAGAGAGCAGTAAGTCTCCCCGAGCCTCCTCTTCTCCAGACACAACAACCCCAGTTCCTTCAGCTGCTCCTCACAGGACTTGTGTCCTAGGCCCTTCACCAGTTTTGTTGTCCTCCTCTGGACATGCTCCAGGGCCTCAATGTAATTCCTGTAGTGAGGAGCCCGAAACTGAACACGGTACTCGAGGTGCGGCCTCACCAGAGCTGAGTACAGGGGGACGATCACCTCCCTGGTCCTGCTGGCTACACTATTTCTAATACAGGCCAGGATGCCATTGGCCTTCTTGGCCACCTGGGCACACTGCTGGCTCATGTTCAGCCAAGCATCAATCAATGCTCCCAGGTCCCTTTCCTCTTCACAGTCTTCTAGCCACCCTGCCCCAAGCCTATAGAGTTGCACGGGGTTATTGTGGCCAAAGTGCAGGATCCAGCACTTGGCCTTATTAAACCTCATCCCATTCACCTCAGCTCAGCAGTCCAGCCTATCCAGATCCCTCTGAAGGGCCACCCTTCCCTCAGGCAGATCAACACTACCTCCCAACTTGGTGTTGTCTGCAAACTTACTGAGAGTACACTCAATCCCCTCATCCAGGTCATCAGTAAAGATATTAAACAAGGTAGGCCCCAGTACCGACCCCTGGGGGACACCACTTGTAACGGGACGCCAGCTGGACTTAACTCCATTAACCACTACCCGCTGGGCACGGCCCTGCAGCCAGTTCTTTACCCAGAGAAGAGTATACCTGTCTAGGCCACGGGCAGCCATTTTCCCCAGGAGAATACTGTGGGAGACCATGTCAAAGGCCTTGCTGAAGCCTAAGTAGACTACATCAACAGCCCTTCCCTTATCTACCAGTCTGGTCACACGATCACAGAAGGAGATGAGGTTGGACAAGCACAACCTGCCTTTTGTGAACCTGTGCTGGCTGGGCCTTCCCTTCCTTCTTGCTCTGCTGTTCTCCTCTTTCACTTTGTTTTCCTTAGGACTGTGCTAACACAGCTGTGTCTGTCTTGTGTTAAAGGACTCAGAAATACATTTCAAAAAATAAGCATTCCCTTTCCTAACCAAGGGCTGAAAACAGACCCCTCTGGGTGGGTGAATGGGAACCAGGGCCACGTCTGCAGCACTAGCACGTCTGAACCTCAGGGCAACAATTGCTCTGAAGGACAACTGTCTTTCCTTCACAGAGCTGTGGTAGCCTGGTTAAAACCTTTATGAGCAGGTCATTGTATAGGCACCGGTGCTTGGACTCCAGCATATGGATTTATCCCGTTTGCTGAGAGGGATCGGGGCTTGCCAGCACTTCCCTGGCTGGGAGGGGGACAGGACTCTCCTTCCTGCCCCAGGTGCTGCTGCAGGCTGCAGTGCTGGGACCATCTGTCTCAGCAGTCACTGCAACTTACATTTTGGGGAATGTGTGTGTGTTTTTTTTCTTGTGATAAGGTGCGTAGAGAGATAAGAAGAGCATGTAGCAGCTCTGTTTCACAGAGATGCCAGGGGAGATAAACCCGAGCTGTTCTGTGGGTTTCTCTGGAAGACACGCACATTTCAGTGTGAAAACTCTTGTAAAAGTAACAGCAGCACATCACTCTGAAAACTCTATTTAGATTTGACTGCTCTGTGCCTTTTGCACCGAAGGGAGATAATTCCTGCCTTGGGGAGGCTGAAGCTCCCGGGTTACCTTTGCCTACCCCAGCTTGAGGAACAGAGCACCTAAGGCGTACCTGCCCTCTGTGTACCAGCTGTGCCTGCTCAGGCTCAGCTTCACGCAGTCACAAGCCTCAAACCAACTGAATTCCTATGGCCTTCAGGGTCAAAAGCACAAGTCCCTGGTACCACCTGCTCTGTGCCCACATTCCTGTGTCTGGAGAGGTACTCTGGCTGTTTCAAGAAATTGCAAGCAACATCAAGGATTGGGGGATATGGGCCAAGCATGAGGCCGAAGCTAACATGACAGAGCAATCAGCTAATCAGCTTCTGAAATCAGTGGCTGTTGAGCATATCTCACCCTGATGCCACAGTGTTGGTGGGAAGGGTCTGTTATGTGAACCAGCAGCTCCTTGCTCCAAATGCAAGGTATGCACACATATATACACACAATCTGCCTTCGGATGGGGGGGGAGGGGGGGGGGGGGGGGGGCTTATCAGGAGTCACATGTGGGAAGCTGACTGCAATTACATAAAACGAGCCTAACTCCACACCTACTTTTGACCAGCAGAGGCATTTCATGCCTAGCTATGTTAGACTTAAATAGCCTTCATCCAAAGGTATAAACTTTGTGTTTAAGTCTCTTTTTGTATTAAAATGAAGTATGAATGTTGCTATTATATCTAGTTTTCCTTGTTAATAGCGGGGGCTTGTGCAGAACTATGGATGTGCATGATACTTAACTGGTCAGAGAAGTTGCTTCTCTACAACAATCGCTCAAAGAGAGAACAAGAACTTCTTACGATAAGGTTGTGTGGCACAAAAGACACTTATCTTTAGAGATGGAGGAGCATAGCCTTCCTGTGCTTTCTGCATTGATTTTTCTTCTCTATTATGAAATAGGTTATTTCTGTAATAATTTTATTTACAGGAAAGCAGCTAATGATGTTCGTGAACTTGTGCTCACTTTTGCAAACTTATGCAAAAATGGATATAACTGGAAGAAAGAAAAATGTTGTAAGAACAGCTTTAAAACATCTTTTTTTCTTTTATTTTGAAGGAAAAATATGTGGTTTTGGTTTCCAATTCCTAGAAAAATGTTTTTTGTTTAGCTAAAGTATTTTCTCCCCTGTATCTTCAAGTTCATTGGCCAAATGCAAGTAACAGGTTCTTTCATTCTTTTCTGTGGAGACAAAGAGATCTGTTCTGTCCACTGATCACTTTAACTAAAGATTTTCCTTTGCGTTTATTCTAGCTGGTTGTTTTCTTTCTTCTGTCAGAAATGTTACTGTATTCTTTATCTTGAAAAATTCACTCTACTACAAAATAGTGTTTATGTCCCTACAAAGATATTATTCAAAACGTCATCTAGAGAAATCTTCCTCAAGGAACCAAAAGCATTTGTCTGTGAAGAGAGCACATTTGTTTGGTGCAATCAAGGAGATATAAATAAGGGTTGCGAAGTGTCATCTCTATGGTGACAGCATTAAGACCACTGTTCAGCATGCACTGTGCTTTCACTTTCTGAAATTTGGGGGTCTTAGCTCACAATGCTTCTGCCAGTGTTAAGAACTACCACTTTGTACGATATGTTTGAAAACATTATTCTAATAAGGCTGGATGTCTCGGACATGCTTGGTTAGAGTATCTCAACAGTGTAAAAGACAGTAAGCATAAGCACTGGATTTTAGCTTAAATTGTTAAAGATCTTATGATAAGCAATGAACTAAAAGCTTTCTTTTTCCTATTTAAAAAAAAAAGCTATTTATTACAACTTCACTAAGCAGATTTTATTTAATCTGTGTTGACTAATATCTGCAGATTGGGAATGTGAGAACTGAAATTATTTGCTGATGCTTAGACATTTGAGAGAGACTGCATGTCTGCTATTGATTTGATGTGAAGAAAATGGTTTGGAACTTTTCTTCTTAGAAAAAGCCCACTTAGAAATACAAAATAGGCTATAAAATCTGTTAACTATGTTAAAAAATAACAACAGTTGAATGCTTAAAAACTCATTCTATATTGGAGAGTTCACTCTTTTTTCCATTATCAGCTATTAATTAAAAAAAATGTTTTATTATGCTAAATGTAACTGCTCTTTGCCACCCAGGGAAGGAGGGGTCAAGGCAGGAGGGTCTTAGGTCTACTGTGCAGAACTCAGCTTTTGCTGGCCTCTTGCGCGACCAGAGCAGCAGAGGGTGTCGGGTTTTAAGAGCACATTTTTAGCAGCTTTCCCCGTTAATCAGGCAGACCTAACCCCTCCCAGCTCTGCTACTAAAATCTGGACTCTGTGTTGGCATATGGCATTGCCCTTGGGACATACCTCCTCATGATGGATGAGTCTTTCTTAAATGGCTACTGAAGAACATGTGGCTCAAAGCTAGTGTGCCAGCGTGCCCCTCTTTGGTTAAGATGGAAGAGAATTCAGCTGCGTTTCACTGACTTCTGAAAAGTGGTATCACAAACCTAGTGTGTGTGTGTGACTCACACCAACACACACAGTCTATAGATGTGTGTAATACGTGTTCACACCCTTATTTGTGTTGTCACAAGCTCTGACTCACACCAGGTTGGTTTCGGCATGGTACGTTCCTTTGAGTAATGGCAGGAGGTGTTAGTCAATACAGCGACTCTTCCCAGGACTGTACATCTCTTCAGATTTCTCATAGGAGCGATTGATTAAGATTCAGGTTTTGACCCAGAAAGGTGCTGCACGGTGAGGGCAGAAAGGGTGTCCTCAGGGATGAAATGAGGCTTGCAGAGCGTTTGAATGCTGCTGACATTTATCTTCTTGCATTTCATTAAAGCACAAAGGATCAACTCCTAGAAACTAAAGATTTATCAGTTTAGCACCAGCTATCAGTTCCTTTCACATGTATCTGATAGTTAGGCTTTTTAATGCCAATTGTTAGGTAACTCAGCCAAGCAGCTCCATCCACTTGTTACACTTTAGCTGTAGCTACTTCCATGCTGTGCTACCGAATGCATTCCTTTGTTGAATGGCTGTGAGTAGGGGAAAATACACTGGAAAATACTCTTCCCTGCTTTTAGGTGGAAGGGTCAAACAGGAAAATCTGCCCATCTATCTTGCTTTTCTCTCTGGGGAGGTAGTGGTGGTGATGAGTAGTTTGTATGTTTGGGAAGAGAAAACAGGATCCCGTGAAGACCTAAAAGGGCAGCTGTTCACAGCTGATAACGCCGGGGCCTTGTCACTTCTACTTGAGGGGACAACAAATCAGCTACAGATTCAAGGTGGCCCTACAACTTCTCTTCACAGATGCTCAGGAAGCACAGAAAACAAACTCAGAAACTGGTTTCCCATGAATAGATTTTAAGTCAAGGCAAACTTCACAACTGCAGAAAATTCAGATAGAAAACAGACCCTGAAGGGATTGTTACACACCACTCTGCCCATGTGGGATGGGTCCTCTCTTTCAGGTTTGTTCCCGGTCTAGAAACCTTTCGTCAGCTTCCTAGTGCAAAAGCTAGATGTTTACCTTTGGCTCCCTGACAATGTTTCTCTTTCCATCTCTTCAAAAGCCTGTGTATCTGCTGTTCCTAGCAGTTTCCTAATCCTTGTTGTACCACAGCTTTCCAGTTCCTGAGCCTTCTCTTTTTCCCTTTACTTCTTCTAGGTGCTTTGCTCTGCCCTCTGGGAGCTCCCTCCCTGCCCCACAGGCTTGTTTTCTCCTATGAAGGACCAATTTCTCTTTCCTTCATTGTCTTCCTTTATTGAGTTACTTGTATTTTCGTCATGGTGTCTAACACACAAAGAACTATGAATAACATAGATACCTTCTGAAAAAGTGTTAACTGGATTTTTCAGAAGGGTATACTTGAAAGGATATGGCGTGCAATGGGGGGGCAATGCAGAACAATGTAAGAGTACCTTAGATATTGAAAAAGCTTGTTTTAGGGCAAAAACACTGTTAGTATTATGTATTCATACAGCCCTAAGCTAATCATTTTGGGCTCAAGCCCATTTTGGGCTTCTAAAATTACAGCACAACAAACATACAAATGTTAAAATATACTTGTATCATCATATGTGAATTTGTGTGTGTGTATATACAAGAAAAAATATGATATATATATTAAAAAAAAAAAAAACAACAACCAACTATATTGTTTTCAGAAATCAAGCCATGGGACTTTTAGTTATAACCTTGTGCAAATGAGAATTACCCTGAAGTCAGCTGTGGCTGGATGTGTAAGGGGTTCAAAACAAAGAACAAGAAGAAATTCAGGAGTCTGAAGTTCCTTAGCTACTTCTGCTCCCCAGGATCTTCTTAGGACTGAGTCACATGCGGGTTTGCAGAGCTACCAGATGTCTGTGAGCATGCAAGCCCTGCAGGGCTCTGGTCACACAGAGGTTGAACACCTGATGCTTCGGGTCTCTGCAGTGTTTGGGAATTGGCCAGGCTGCGTCACTCGATGGCTCATATCACATTAGAGCTTGCTCCTCTGAGCAGCTCCCCCTGCATCTCTGCTCTAGCCATGTGGAAAAATCCAGCCCTTTGAAGCATATGTTATATTATTTTAGGATGTTTAATCAGGTTATTTTTCAGGCATCTGCATCTACCTAGGAGCCTGAATTTGTGCAAACTGTTCCAGAATTATGTCTAGAAGCTTCTACAGGCTGATGTTTGGCTTAACACAGTCTTTAATCAAAGTACAAAATTCTCTCTTGTTCCTTGCTTAGGCCATGAATGGTCTCTGCCTTAGTGACAATTCAGGATGAAACTGCAAAACAGAGCACAGCTTTGTTCTGCCTTCTGGAGTTGTGGTATTTTCAGTTTTGACATCTTCCTTACCTTGATCTGTGCTCCGCTCTGGAGATTTTTCCTGGCAAAATGGCTGAGCTCTCTCACACCCCACCCAATTTCTCCAGGGCAGTCAGATCTGCGAGGTGGTGCACGTGAACAGGAGGCTGGCCGCCACAAGTAGTTAGCATCACTGGTACCCTCTATTGCTGGAGATGTCTCTCCTATGTAGTGAGTGTGTTCAGCCCTCCTTGTTCTGTGATCACGTATGGCATCTGGGCCTTAGAGACAGGAAAGATGGAGAAAGTAATTATTTAGATAGCATACTGAAACAGTCGAGCAACAAAAACTTCATTTCCTTTTATCTTGCTTATAATGCAACAATCATATAGGTGTTCCACTTTGCAAGGATATCATACCAGTTATACGTTTGTTAGAGTGTCTCCTGGAGTGGGGGTTACACAAGGCTTTTTTTCACTGAAATATTTCCTATTCCTGCTCTAAAAACATGGCTACTGGAAAAGAAACAAGGCATGAAACAAAACAAAAAGCAAATTTTTTTGATTGGATGCACACCTGTGAAAATGGTACTTTAAGTTTTACTCATACAAACGCGCCCATGAAATGAATATATATTAGCAGAAGATATAAATATAGAGTGGCTTTGGTTTACTAAATTAAGTCACTGTAGGCTTTCTAATCCAGTATTAAAGTAGCTTTAATTCATTTTAATCGAGTTCACTGTCAAGCTAAAATGTCATTGAGTGCAAAGACACTTGAAATAATGAAGCCCAGTGATTTTTAAGTGACACTTCTCAGGTCATTCAGAGATGTCTACAAGGAAATCTATTGAAGAATTGAGGAAGGGTATGCCTTTATAAAGCAAAATGGGTGTGAATATATATTACAGCTGGTCAGGTGCGAATCCAAGTGACACAGTACAAGAACACTGAAGCAAAGCTATGCTCCGTGTTCCTGGTCCTCTGAGCCTCCAGGTGGGACACCTAGCTGGAAAGCATCACAGTTCCCAGCCAGCCTGAGTACCTGAGTTTTCTTTGGTTGAAAATCAAGACAGGAGGGTGGATGCTAAGGCTCAGAGCTGACCTCAGTGTTTCATTCACCAGTAGCCTCCACACCATCATTTCACTGTCCATAAAACAGAGGCTATCATGTCTTTAGCAAGGGGTGCTGCGAAGTTCATGAGGTGCTGTTTAGACTTTATGGACTAAATATAAACAAGTAAACCATGTATTTTGAAAACTGCTTTCACAACATAGATATCTGGAAACTTAACCTGAAGGCTTATGATTGCAGGCTGTGCCTCTCAGCTGTGCAGACAGGGCAAAGGAGTGTTATGGGAACTCATAAATCACCAGAGTCCTCGCAGCATTGATTTACAGTCTGAGATTAGTATTGATATTTTTACTGCCCAAATCGAGGGTTGTTAGATCTTGTCAGCATATGAAGACAGTGTCTGCCTTTATGGTTATTACAAAGCATTTGAATTGTAGCTTCAAAAAAGATATCCCAAGTTTATCATGACTAAGTTGTGAAGATCACAGCTGACTGAAAGGACACTCTTGTTACCGTTCCCACCATCACCTCTATTATTTGGACTTTGTAAGGATTCACTCACCAAATATCATTCAGCCAGCTGAACCTCACACAGGTTTTCAGCTGAGAAGCAAACACCTGTTGTATGTTTGTTAGGAAAAAAAAATAATAAAAAAAGGAAAGCTCTAGAAATATTTAATGGTTAAGATGGAGGACAGGTTTTTGGGTATCAAGCAGAGTTCTTACACCACAGGCTCAGTTCTGGAACTGTCGCAAGGAGAAATCATAAAGCATGGGAAGTCATAAAGCAGAGGAAAGCCTCTGGAAAAGCCACAAGCCATGTTTTTTGTTAAAAGGACAAGCCATTAAGAGTGTGCTGACACAGTCTCCTACTGGAGCAGCAGATGATGATGCCAGACAATTTCATTGCTGGTATAGATTTAAACCAATTCCCTGCTGGTCTACTGATATTTATGCTATTGCTTTGGCTATTAGCTATGTTGATGCAGGCTGAGGAAGAAAAAAAATACATCCTCCAAACTACTAGTTGGCAGAAAATAAAGGTGCAAAACAGGAGGGTGAGTTTTCACATGGAGTTTTTCCCAAGCAACTACTGGAAATGAAGGAAAACAGGAACAGAAAGGAACTCCTTTTGTGAAATGCCTGGGGAGTCATTCCAGAATAGCTTCTATAATTATATGCTAATCCAGTTGAACTTTCAAGTGTAGATAATACAGGACTCCTATCATAGGCAAGGGATTCATTTTCAAGCCATATGTCTTCTCAGGATCCATATTAACTTAAAATAGATCACTACGTGCAGAGACGGTTGAAGCAAAGACCATGATAGCCCAGTTAAAAGTCAAGTTAGTCTCTCAGTAAAGGCTGATGATTTTGTTTTGACTGCCTTACCATGGAAGGGCACCTTTTAAAACCAGTTTCAGACCTATTCTGCCTGGAACCACACGCTAGGCTTGGGTAGCCCATGCTCTGCTTCCTTTAGCATTGTGCCCATGTTTGCAGCAGCTAAACTCTGCAAAGCAGGTATAAACTGAGCCTTCTACTCTGAGTTAACAGCTGATGCACTGTGTGGATCCACAAGCTATGCGTGACAGGGCCATGATAATTTATGACATTGTTTCACTAATTAAAGGTGACAGGGAAGTTTTACTAAGTTGTTTCAGTGGTCCAGTTTACAGCACAGCCCCCAAACAGTCACATTGGCATGACTGCAGAGGCAGTGAACTGTGTCATTGGTGCAAAAATAAAAAGCAGGAACCTCTTAAATCTACTTTGCTGCCAGAGAAAATACAGGTTGGAACTACGTCCTGATTTTTCCATTGGGTTTATTATTTTTCGTCTCCATAGCCTGAACTCTCATTTGACAGTACATTCCACTTTCTGCAGAAGAACCTACACTAATTGCATGTGTTATTGTTCATCCGGGCTTCAGAGGAAACAGTGTCTTTGGATAATCTGTAGAAATTGAACTGTAATTCAATAGAAAGTCAAGTAGTCTCTCAGTGCTTCCCACTGTGATTAATGTTCTGTAAGGAATGCCTTCATGTTTGTCATACAGAAAGCAGAGTTTAGACTTTCTTTCTTCTTTGCAGAATAAGGGAAAGAGTAAACAAAGAAATCAATTAGGAGTGTTCCGTTAATAAGGATGAAGATGGAATATATCTGTCACTGGAAAAAAACCTGGCTTCGCTCCCGAGGGACTGCCTCTCAACAGTTTTGGCTTAGCAAAG
This sequence comes from Anser brachyrhynchus, assembly GCF_964034855.1. NCBI lineage: Eukaryota > Metazoa > Chordata > Aves > Anseriformes > Anatidae > Anser > Anser brachyrhynchus. The sequence continues at coordinate 30,765,105 of NC_137698.1, read as the reverse complement.
GCGTTCGAGCAGGCTATTCTTGGTCAGATAAAGAGAAGCGCTGCTGGCAGTGCGTGCTCTGTGGAGACTTGAAATCTCTGCAGTATGCTCCCTCCCTTGGTCCAGATGCGCTGATTCTCTAGGCAGAGTGAAAGACATATTTATTTGATCAAGGTTTTGGAGAAAGCTGTGGGTAGGTTCCCAGAGCGATGAACAGGGGGAGAGAGGGTGGTAAGAATGACAGTTATTCAAATAACACTGAGACTGGTTTTCCTTTTTGGTTTTGTCGTTCCTGCTGAAATATTAATTATAAGTTAGGGCATCAAATTTTATTATTTTAGTGTAAATAAATAAATCACTCCTAGCAGTCTCATTTCCTAGCAAGCACACATGCTAGCTGGGTATGTTTAAAAGCATGGAAAACCTAATCAAAGATAAACCAGCTTTCTATTCTGTCTTAAAAGTGATAAGCCAAGTCACACTGAGTGCTAGATTTCTTATTTGCAGACTATAATTTCAAACATTACTCCAAATGCGAGCATGTCTTTCAGGCTTGTTTTATTTCCATTATTTTCTTCAGAAGGTGGAGGAAGAGATTCAGCATCATAAACTGCTTTCCATCTTTTGTTCACTAAGTATATCTCCTCTTGAGAAGCACCAAGTAGCAACAAGTAATTGGGGGTAACCACTCATGAGGGACAGCGGAGGCAGAAGACTGTCTGTCTCCCACTTTTTTTTTCTTCTTTTTTTGTACCCAGCCAGGGCTGGATGTAATGCCACACACCTTTTATTGGCACCAGTGAAGGCAGCTTCAGCTGCTCTGCCTGCCTACCCGTGGCTGCCCATTGCTCTGAAACAACTGTTTCTCAACCACATGGTAAAATGCTTTTTTTTTTTTTTTTCTCCTCCCTGGTTATTTTTAACACACATCAGTTCACTGATCTCATTTTCCATGTGGCCTTGGGGGAGGGAAACGGTTGTGCCAAAACAAACAGCGCGAGATGGGAACCGGTGGCCGAAGGTCAGGAGCGCTGAAGCCAGCATCGCCCCGAGGAGAACGGGGAGCAGCACCGGGAGCTGTGCTCCCGCGGGTGCAAATGCCTCTGGGTCCCTGGTGGGGCTGCCTGCAGGCCTGGGGCCAGGGCCATCAGTGGAGGAAGGCAGGTGCTGAAGGGTGGCTCAGGTCTCCCCATCTGAGCCTCCTGGAGGATCTGAAATCACAAATAGCCCATGCTCTGTGCAGAGTTTGTGAGTTCAGTCCCTAAGTAGTCGTGTTTCTTCTTTAGTACTTTCCTTCCTTACATATATGCTAGGAAGATAACGAGGCACTTAGACACAAGAAGTGTCATCTTAACACCCTGGTTAGATATCTTCCAAAGGTGACATATACCAGCTGAGCGTACTTCAAGTAGTATTTAACTCTGCTTTTATTTGCTCAGCTTTTTCTACTGACTGTGATTCAGAGCCTGTGGCTGGAAGACAGCAGAAGAAATAAAAGCTAACTTTACATTTCTGTCACCTCGTTCAAGCAGTTAAATCGGGATTCTCTGCAAGAAAGACTGAAAAGATACAGTGAAGAAGTCCTGCTAGGTCAGGTTTACCACTTGTTTGTCTGTTTTATCATCTTTGCTTCCTTGAGACAATGGTTTCTGAGACTATGAGATAAGGAGAAACCCCTTTTAACCTTCAGGTCGCCAGTTGGGTCAGGAGACCTGGCTTGAACTGGTAGAAATGCTAGGACATAACTGTGGAGGTATGTGAGCATGCTACTTCTGAGAAATCAGATCATGACAAAAGAGACAGCTGTTTTGTTGAAGTCAGAGTGAAGAAACTTACAGATACTATTACAGAAATAAATCCCATTTTATTTTTAAGGAGTTTAGGTAATTAAAAAAAAAATCTAATTTTTAAACCATTGGCAGTGGAGCAGTAATCATAGACCTATCCAGATTATTAGGGACTTGAAATGTAGGTGTTTGCTTCTTTATCTCAAGAGCCATATAATGCATATGAATAACATGTTAATTTTGCATCAATCTGCTAACTTGTAGATCTGCAATAACGTGCTTGTTTCATTACAAGCACCAGAACCCTATAAATAATCAGGTGCAGTTTGCTTTTCATTTTACAAGATATCAGTGTCACTAATAGCAAGCTGTGCATTCTTGATTGGCGATTATGTTGCCACGATTAAGTTACTTGTGGTGTTTTAAAAATAACCTTGACTGTTACTCTTGTCTCAGAATTGCCTGGCAGAAATCCCTCACAGGAGCAATGCTGGTGCCACACAATGCTGCTGCAACCCTATTCGATTGAGGACAGTCAGCAAGAAGGGTCCAGAGCACTCTCCGAGATTAGTTTCTGAGGAAAAATGCTTTCTGCAGAAAACATATGCTCCTAAGAGATAATAATCCACCATCCACTGGGAGTAACAGCAATCTTACCATTAATTTCATGATATTAGATAAAAAGACAGGGTAGAATAGCTTTTTGGTAGAAAAAACTCTTAGTTCAGTAAGGAGCACAGAGGTTGGATCAAAATAGGTTTATCCACCATGACATTTTTCTAAAACTTGCCTTGTGGTGTTTTTTTTTTTTTATATGGTATTAGCAATGCTGTAAAAGAGCTGAACAGATAAGGCAGGCTGTTCTTGTCACCAGTTGCTACTTGCACAGCTTACACCGTGCTGTTACACCACTACCTGCTCCTTCTGACAAAGGGTGGGGATGGTGTTGTGCTGGGTCACAGCAAGAAGGCAACTCAGCCTCCAGGTATTGTGCCACCGAATATATCAGTGCTGCACCTCTGTCTGGAGTATTGTGTGCTGCTCTGCTTCCCCATTCTTACCGGTCCCAAGAAAGGATTTCTTAAAATGAGAAAAGGTACTGAAAGTGATCGGTGTGGGTGTACGTATCTGCCTGTGCCCCTCTGTTAATCTTAGCAGCTGATAAATAACAGTAATGTGGAATCAAAGCAAATGGATTTGACTCTACATTTTCAAGAAGCCTGAATAAATTTTACTCTCTCCTGCTCTCGGAAGTGACTGAAGGGGCTGTAGTAGAGAGCTATTAAATAATAACTGATCTGAAGGGGGTGAATAAGGAACAATTGCAACATTTCATAAAACAAAAACTGGAATTAAATAGCCAGGAATAGATTTAAAATTTCAAATGAATTTCTTTTTCACAGTTCATGGTCAAACTGAGTCACCTTTCACTGCAAAGAGGCTGTAGAGCAAAAACTGTGACTGAGATTTAAGAGCAGTTTTGGAAAGGATATTGGATTATATAAATTCTTGATCTGACCCCAAACTGCAGTCTTTCTATTCCTGTGACTTGTACCCCCAGAGCAGAAAACTACTGCAGTGTGTAACTTGAAGGGCATATACCCATACAATCAGTGATAATGACATGAATATACTGTATTTTGACACAATATATGCCACCCAGATATTGTCTGTAGTATTTTGGAATTTGAGGAAGAATGAGAATATTGAAGTAGTTTCTAACATCATTGTTTAATTATTACAAGATACAAGTGCACTGAAATGTATAGTCTCTAAATTTTTACTCAAAAATCAGTGAGTGATGGTCGTGATTCACACTGTGATTGAAAAACAGGCCCCAAGACAAATTCAGATACAAAAAGTACTTTTTTTTTTTTTCAGTCCATCAGCTTTGTTCTTGAGCCTGCTGTTTAAAGCTGATATGCTTGAAATTCAGATGAGGTTGTAGTAGGAAGACATCTCAGTAATTGCGGCTAACCAGGAACACTGGGGAATCCTTGCTTGCTGTCAGCAGGAGGCTTTCATTCAGATCCCCAGAAGAGAATCACGCTCTCTTCCCCAGCCCTGCGAGGGGGGTTTCATCAATAGGCAGGTGCAGGGCATGCTTTTAAAGTAATGAATGAGAACTGCTGAGCAGAGCACAAAAGCTACAAATTGAATAAGTCTCCAGTTCACATCAGCATCTCTGGGTGTGTGTGCACGTGTGTGTCTTGTGCACAATAAATAATCCGTTATGCTTGAAAAATACCTACAAACTTGGTCTAAACTATGTAAACAATTAAAGGACAGAGATTTCTCTCTAGGTTTCAAACTGTCCAATGAAATAAAAAGATTGGCACCTGTTAACAGACCTTTTTTTGGGGTGGGGGATCCCAGCATCGTGACCTACCTGAGAACACCATCCTCGCCTCCACCAGAGCCAAGCCCCTGGTGGCTCTTGTAGGGGATGGAGGCTTGGAGCAGGCCCTCCCTGCCTGGGGAGGGTCCCAGCTCCTCTGCACCTTGGTTCCTCTGCCCATCGTGGTGACAGTGGCTGGCTGTCCCCTCCTCTGAGTGCTGGGGATGGGCGCATTGTGACATATCTTCCCCCAGGCTCTGATGAGGTTCCTGACACCATGACGTCAGGACATCCTCAGCTGACACCTCGACGGGTGCAATAAGTCAGGAAACTGCCTGCTAACAAGTAAAATGATTTGTCTTTAGGAATTTAGAGTTGTAAAGACCCTGATGTTCTGGGGGTTTTATTGCCATTTGCTGCCCAGTGGGTTCTTTCTCTAAAATGATGGCAACATCACTTATGACTCTTCAGGATGCTCCAGGCCATGAAAGTGATCTCTGTGAGCACATGCTGCTCTTTCTCTAGAGCTCCTTTTCTCTGGTTCACCCATTATTATTATTATTTTTGTGTGTGCGTGTGCTGGCAAAAGATACGGAATAAGACTCCCAGATAAAAGTCTCACTGGCGTGCCTGTCAGAGCTGCCTTATTTCCTGCAGATACTCCAGCTGCCGATTCCATCTGCTGTCTCCTCTTTTTTCTTTCATTTGTAAACACCTTAGGGCGCGAGCCGTTCCTACGGGTGTGCGATCCCAAAGGGACTGCGGTGGTGTAATACAAACCCTCTCTGCCACGGCAATATGTGTAATATTAAAAACGCTCAGCAGAGACTTCCAATATGTCTCCAACCACATCTGAACTGATAAGACTTCTAATTAACAAGTAATCAAGGATAACACAACGTTCGTTGACACTCCAGTTAAACATGTGTGACAGCTCTGATTTGTGTATTGAGGCTTTCTTTTAGTATCAATAAAATAGCTTGCTTTTTCGCAACCTTCCCTACAGGGTAATGGGGAGTATCTGAGAGTGTGATTGGAGATGCTTGTCGGTGCATGACTTCTGGCAAATTCTGATGTTCTGAGTAAGACCCAGGCTGGTGGACACTGGGCTCTGAATCACCCTGGGTTACTTGCTCAACCGCATTTTGCTCTTGGCTCCTCCTCTTGACCCTCCAGCTGCTCCTCCCAGCCTGGCTTGTCAGCTCTCCCCTGCTTTCTGAGGCCTGTTCCCCCATTCCTCACTCCTCCTCCTCCTCCTCCTCCTCCTCCTCCTCCCTGTGCCTCCCCTGCAGCCTTTCCCCGGAGCCTTGCAGCCAGATGGCTTCATTCTCCATCACACGGGTGGGGGTGCACCAAGCCTCCTCCTGGCCTGGCCAGGGCCTCCCTGGGTGCAGCCTCCAGTTGGCGTCCGCACTGACTGGCGGTGGGCCGCAGTACCTTGCCTCTGGGGTCAGGCTCAGGGGTTGGCTCCGTATTCCCACTCGTCTTTGTGGAAAAGTTTAGCCATTTCGAGTACCAGCGTAGCTGAAGAGGTGTTGTGCTTGCACGTGATGCTGTGCTTCTTTCCATCTGCTGAAGCTGGCATTGTTCAGCTCCCTACAGGAAGGGGGATAGCCTTTACTTTTCTTGTGCATCTTTACACTGTACAAACTTCTTTTACAGTCAATGGTATGTACCTATTTAGGAGAGTAAAAAATCACCCTTCTGACTGGCATAGATATATTTTGTATATAAAAAGCCTAATAAGTCATGGAAAGATAAAATACAAGAAAACACAAGTGCCTTATGGTTGGTGGACTACAGATTAGATCATACAATTTCAAAATCTTCAGCAGTGACAAGAATACTAATTTCATTAAAAAGGCTTGCAAAAGTGCATCTAGTTTTGAAGCAGCCACACGGCAGGTGTCAGGACTCCCTCAGGCCATGCAAAGGAGCCACTTTGCTGCAGGGCTGTGTTTCTGAGATGGAGGCAGAAAGGAGGCAACGCTGCAGCATGCGTTCTGCCTTTTCTGCCTACTTGGACCTGGTAAGGTGTTTTGTCTTAAAACATTTCTAAATGAACTACTCTGGTAGCTGGATGCAGCAATCTATGATACAAAAGAATGCGTGAGCTCACTGGTAGGGTTTTCTGCTGAAAGGCTGAAAGAGAACCTGTATGTTTTGCTTACTGGGAATTCTTGGTAGCAGATATCACTGTTGCTATTTATTTGGGCCCGGCTCTGTGCTGGAGCCACTGTCTGGGTGCAGCGTGGTGGTTTCACACCGGTGGGTAGCTCCCTCACTCTCCTTCCTCCAAAGACCAGAATGCTCCCACTGAGGTGAATCGTTCCTCCTGCAGTCCGTAGTGTGGCGTCTCAGCTCCAGCTGCAAAGATTTGGGGTTAAGATGCCAGACTGGGGGCTGGAGCAACTGAGCTGAGGGCTCGTGCCCTTCTGCCATCCCTGCTGTGGAGGGGGAGGTCAGAACATTAAACGCTGCAGTTAGTAGCACGATATACCACAGCAGGAAACCTTACCAGGACTCATCTGTTGTATCTTCAACGCTTCTGAGAGCATATTCCATTTTTTAATTTTTTTTTTTCTTTTTCATTTTAGTGGACTAAACTCTTCTATGGAGCATGCTCTGGTGAGCCCCAGCTCACCCATGGGCTCTCGGAGCAAACTGTAGGAAGATGCAAGAGGACTATGAGAAGCCTGATGTAGATGATGTACAGCCACATTAACTATTGATCGTGTTAGTTGATGAGTCGTGCTGAATTGATCTGTGGTAAGATAATGTGAATTAAAAGCCGCTTGAATATTTAATTCCAGGCTTTTTGGATATGGCAGGAATTTGAATGAAAGACAACACGTGAGTCATGACTGGAATCAACTTTTCAGTAAAGACAGGCTATTAGAATAAAAGGCACTACCCAAAGGTAAATTCCAATTTATTAGAGGAGAAAACTCTGGCACGTAAACATTTTAATGGGAGACTAGAAAGCTTTCCAGATGAAATTCTCTAAATAGATGATGATAGATGGAGATTTTCTCGTTATTAGTTTAATTCCTGCGTATATGACTTGATTAAACCTTGCTGCATCTGAGGTAGTGCCTGAAGCATCATAGGAAAAATGTGAGACTGAGATGCTGTGGGAAGTGAAGGAGGGCTGTTGGCTGAAACTCTGTGTTTGCTGCAGTACAGCTGGGGCACAGCTTAAGTGAAATGAATCTACACATGACTGGAGAGAGGAAGCAAGGAAGAGGGTTTTCTGATGATTCTGCACGCTGTGCTAGGGGAGGACTCAGGGAGTCAGTGCCCTGCATGCTAGCAGCACCAGTCTGGCAGTGAAGGAAGTCCTGCTGAATAAACAGGTCATGGCACCTGAAGAAGAGCCATGGGGGCCTTCTCAGGATTGTATTGCATTGACCCAAAAACCTTTCTGAAGGACTTTGTGGTAGCGTTAATACAGTTTTGGAGGTCAGCATACATTCTTGGTTGGCTTAGGTGCTGCAACTCCAAATAAATCCTTCCCGGACTTCTTCCAGCCTCTCCACAGAGAAATGTCCTTAACACAAAGCAGGCCTGGTCCTGAAGTAGAAATGTGTTTTGTTTCAGTGTTTAGGGCATACAGGCTAGCGTTTTTCTTAGTGAGAAGAGAGGGCTCCTGCCTACGGCCATTTCTTCCTCCCCTTCCATCTCACTTCATTCCTCCGTGTACCAGGGAGCACTTTGGCAGCCAAGGGTGTTTGCCTTATTTTTCTCACCCTTCACAAAAGCTGCCCTCTGCTTAACATGCGCATTCCTTCCTTCAGAGCCATTTTCCTCTGTGGACTCTCAGGGCTGGCCAGCGGCCAAACAGTAGGGTGAGCTGCATGCAAAAGCCTTGATCATTGACAGGCTGTCTTACAATTTCTTTCTTGTATTCAAGATGCAGATGGATGTTATTAGAAAGGTTTTTACTTTGAATGTGCACAACTTGTCCACATGCCTGAGATTAGCGCTCAAGACTTATATAATGCTTTTCATCCTCAAAAGGGCTTTACAAGCGCGAGTCCTCAGAAAGCTCCTGTGAGGTGCCTTCATTTTGTTATATACTTTATAACAAGGAGGGACACATGTCAGTGACTTGTTCAAAGATGTATCACTCAACAAGCATTATAAAGGAAGGAAATCTTTACACTTCCCTGGTGTTCCTCTTTGATGTTTTCCTGTCAAAAAATCATAGTTTCACCACGGCAGCATGTTTTTCTGTATGAAAGAAGTGATTAGTGACATCAAAAATTTAAATGTATCTCAGGTTATAGTAATACTAGATAAATACACAGCATTTCTAAAATTTATGAGGCCAAATTTCCTACTGCACTAAGCTTCAATTAATAAAGCGGAACAGGAGCTGAAAGGGATCATCAAAGAGACCCAAGCTTGACAGAGGATCTGGAGTGCTTGCCTCAAACCAAACTTCAAAACAGAGGGAAATGATTTTAGGAGGAGTGATGAAAAATGCCTGTCTTCTCAGTTGAAAGGATAGTGCAAGATTTTTTTTTTCTGCTTTAACTGCATGATTATAATTAAAACAGCTACAGTAACAGCAACAGCCCCAGTATGAACTCAGCTCTACCGAAAGTTCTTGTAATATTGCATCTCATTTCAGTGAGGGGGCTGAAATAAGCTGTAGCTGTGAAAGGCATCTTTATAATTGTGTATTCTTGCTGAGCTTTTACTGGCATGACTGCCTTGGCATACTTTACCTCGCACAAGCAAGCCAATAAAAGTTTCAAGTGTCGACCAGCAGATATGATCCGGCTAGGGCCAAGATCACTCTGTGAGATGTGGTTTCTAAATCAGGTCAGTAAGCCCTGGAGGGATGTCTATCAGCATTAGTGGTCTTTGTACCCTCTGTGAACATCTGTACAAGCATAGGTAGCTGGTGGCAAAAATTGGCTTAGAAATCAGTAGCCACTATAGCCCAATAAGGAGTTCTTAAGAGATGGAGAGGTTCTTGTCCTAAATAAACCATAAGGAGATTTCAGGGGGAAGGGTCTACTTTATAGACATACACCTACTTCATGCTCCCTGGGCAAATAGGTTGCGAATAGCCTGTCTAGTCCAAGTCATGAAAAGGATAAAGCTAGACAGGTTAAAGCAAGTATTTATTTTAATTCTGCTCCAGCTTCCTTCTTTTGATTAAGTCTTGTTTTCTTCATTTTTCTTCAACTGGGTAAGTAATCACATAGTTATGTCTGGTGAAAATAGGGCTCTGCAGCATCTCAGGAAAGATGTTGAGAATTAGTTACTGAGCTCTCTTGTGTGGCAGAGATGCCCATCTTCTCATACTGCATACAGTAGGGTGAAGGAGTGGAAGTGAATAAGCTAGTCATGCTCTTTTTAACCCTACAAAAGGATATTTTTTTCCTTGAAAATTCTATATTCAGATCTTATCTCCCTCTAGCTGCTCTTGGAAGGGTATCTGGCCCCAGAAACTACTCTGGAGAAATGGGAAACGTGAGCTCTTTTCTGGTTTTCTGACCACCATACAATGTTTCAGATGAATTCATGGGAATGATGTGCAGAAAAAGTCATGAAAATTGCTGTTTGGGAAATTACAGCTGGAACAAGTTATCACATTTTTATGGATTCCACATCCATGGCCTTTAATGTCAGCTACCTTATTCTGCTTTATAATTGTGTAAGTGACTACATCTGGGCCAATTAAGCACTTTCATTTGCCTTTAAGAGTTGGAAGACACTGCATGATTTAACCTTTAACATCTGGGGGAAAGAGACGCTCTACCAGGGCTATGCGGTACCTGCATGGTTTTGATGACAAAACACATGTATGCTCATTGCAAAACCACGAGGTGTAAGTTACTGCCTTAAAGCTATGTAATGCTCTGGATGTGTTCAGCACTTATATTTCTCTTGAAATCTTATGAGAACAAAGAGTTGCAAGGACTGTGGTATGGGTTCAGGCAACCTGTGGACTGGTTTGTAACAGATGCCTTCACATCTCCACCCTTCTACAAATACCTTTCTTATTTCCCACAAGACTGTCCTTGAAAGCGTCAGGTTTGAAGCTCTCACAAAATGAGGTGCAACTTGACTCCCACATGCACAGGCTTTTTAAGATTTAACCACGGTAGGGAAATAATTCCCCTCGGTTCAGTGCTGCTCTCCAAGTTCAAACCAGCTGAGTATCTGCACCGCTACCACTAGTTTCAAAGAAAGTGTGATGCTATTGCTTGAAAGGCCCCTCTTCACACTTTGAAGATGTGCTGATGTGTGTTTTAATCAATTTTATTTACACTGCCCAGGAGTATCAACCCGCTGTCTGGCTCACATTCACATATGTGGTGAGTGGGATCCTTAATAAAAATGTATTAGTGAGGAGTATAGGTTAAGAATTACAGGTACTTCAAATAAAACTTCAGAAAGTCTACTTGCATATAACAAATATCCGTGTGAATACTTAACTTCAGGAGCATTAGTATTATTTCAGAAGCATAAGGGACCAAGACAAATTAATTAAAGATGAAATTTTCTCTTGTACTTCAGCTCTTTTCCTCCATGACAAGAAGAATCTAACTTCATCCTGAAGGCAAGAGTAATGAGAAGGCTTGAGGCAGAATTATAAGCTACTTGCATGCACGGAATGAAGTTACACAGCTAAGTTCAACCTGAGAGACTTATCATTTCAAGCGTCTGTGCATTGCTAACACGATACAGATGTCGCCATTGGACAAACAGGCACAAGATTGTTTTGTTGTTCGTTATGCACTCCTTCCTGGCGGCACTGCCGAACACAACTTAGAGAGGCCGCTCTTTCTGGGAGTTAAAAACATTATTTTTTTCATTATTTTTTAGCTGGAGACGAAAAGGAGCATGTCCGTCCTCTGTTGCAACACCATGGGAATTCCCAGCAGCCCCAGCGGGGACCAGAGCCAAGGAGCAGATCCTTAGCTGTTTTCAGCAGGCAGAATCCAGCTGATCTCCTTGAAACACAAAGGTTGTTGTTAGACGAGGACCTGGGCTGTAATATGAAGGTACACAGAAGCAGGAGGAACGATCCACCTGAGCCCTGCCTCACGTGGATGCTAATTGCACATGCACTGGAGCGTGTGGATTTCCAGTCTCCACCCTCCAGCATATTTGAAGGAGGATATTCCTGAAGTATGCCAGGACTTCCTTGTCCCAAGGACTAAATACATTTGGCTGTCTCCATTCCAGCTAGCTTGAGCTGAAGAAAGAGAAACAAAAGCTAAATACGGGTAACACAAGGGTGTTTTTATTGCAGCAGCGTACAGTGCTTTTGTCGTGTCAGTCAGATGCCAGCATATGTCAGCAGTATTTCAAGTTGTTAATGCATTGAAAAAAGGGGAAAATTCCAAGCAAATATCTTCCCTGTGACAAAATCTTTAAGGGTTCACGTGTCTTTTGAAATGAATGTCTTCCAAAGAGTCACTTGGTTTCCCACAAGATGGTAATCTCTATCCCTACTACCTCTTTCTGTACAATTGCTTCCCACATTTCAGTTTCTATTCCTGACTTAGAAAACACACTTACAAGATAAACTTGCTTGGCTGCAGACCTCCCGTTGACAACTTCCTCTAACTGTAGCAACAATGAGAGGGGCAATTTTCTATTTTTATTTTCTGTAAACTTGTTCTGGAAGCCAGAAGGATGTTCCCGTGTTCTTGCAGCAATGGTATAAGAGGCTGATGGTGGATGTTCTGGGCACAAACCAGTTGTTACAGAAGTAGGAAGATTTATCACAGCTTGCTGCTGAATGTTTAAAGAGTATTAGAAGCATCTGCTTAATAAATGGAACAAAGAGTAAAATTTATACACACACACACACAAATGGAGGGAAAGTGGTTATTGGAGTGTGTCTTAGAAATAGATCCAGGTAGTACAAATAATGCATTGTGTAAACTTCTATCCCATGGTCAGTAACAGCTCACCTGTGCAGTGGTGCTTATTTTTGTCAGTTCCCTCATGTCACTGTTTTCATGTTAATCAAGGATTTCTTGCTGTAGATGAATTTCATACTTGGATTTATCACTATGTATTTTCACAGAGTTAGCTGGAGGTGGAAACAGGAATCTCTCCAAGTTTCCTACACGAAGAAAGCAATAGAAAGTCTTATTTTTCTCCACTGGCATTACTGATAATCATAGATTCTGTGGAAGACACACTTGGTCATAACAACCTTTTGACACATGATCTAATACAAATATTCTTGTTTGATGGATGCAGCGGGGCACTCTGCATACACAAGGTTAGGCATATTGTCATTAAACTGTCAGGACCAATCAGGACAATTCCAGGATAGGCTTAGATTGCTTTGATAGCTTACCTCAGCGTCGGTCTATCTGGAATATGCTTTCCTGGGACAAGGAAAAATCAGATTTTAACGCTGTTTTATTCCAGGTACTAGATGGTTTCTTCCTGGAAAAACAAATGGAACGTAAGTTGATGGAGTGTGATATCACTGATTGTAAGTAGCAAAAATATTAACTTTTCTAGATTTTACTGAACTTAAAGCTGATTTTATCTACTTAAATTGGTACCTAGTACTTGTCACATTATGATATAGGTGTGAATATGCTTTGCCAGGATATGTATGAATGGCATGGAAACATTCACTTAAGCTCACACCCACACATCCCCATATGCTTTGAACAGATCTAAGTGGTGACTGAAGGATGAAGAAGGCTGAACCACACAAACACGCTACACAACGATTATTATTTTTGAAGCAGTGGAATAATTTATAAAGGTCACTAGGAAGCAATGGAGATGCAAATGCTCTTCAAATGAGTGCCAGTAGTATCACGTTGGAGCATATTCACAATGCACTGTAGTGCACAGGAAAGAGCGCAGCCGATTCCTATAGAACATGATGACGAGTAAAGAGGTGAAACATGACGGGAATGCGGCATTCAGGGATTCATTCCAAGAAACATTTCCAGCACAATCTCATCGAGCAGTGCAGTAAACAATGCTTGGTGGCTGACTGAGGAAAGGCAATATCTGGAATAATTAATCAATAATTCATTACAGAAGAATGCTACCAGCTGTAAACTTAATTTATAGAATAATGCCCTGCAGAAATGCCAAAAATTATAAATATATTCATGTTTTTTGAAAGGGCTAGTATAGACCGAACCCAAATATGTCAATCGTATATAATAAAACTGATTATCTTAAACACTTTTTCAGATGGTAGACAGTGAAAATTAGGCAATCAGTATAGAATCGTAATAATGAAAATGGCACATTTGCAGTGAAAGGTCTTAATAACAGAGTTAACAATGTATTTTTCTCTTATGAATATTTCACATCTTTGTGCAGAAATAAAATTCCCACTTCCTTTGTGTTTCAGTTTCCTTGCAGAGAATTGCATGCTTTATTTATCGTTCTACATGATCTATTATCAGAATAGATTTAACTTTGTCAGCTTCTAGTGTTTATGAAAAGCAGTATCATTAGATATTAATGATTATCTGGCTACCTATTGTTAATACTTATGAGTAAAATTCTTTTAAAGACTTGGCCAGCTTTGAATAAATAGTAATCCTGTCTAGATTGGCTTCTAGACAATTTCCATTTTTCATATTTCAGCACAACCATGTAATGTTTAGGTTGTAGAAACTTCAAAAGATTATTTTAAACAACTCAATTACAGTTATTTTAGAAAGAGTAAGTTTGTGTTTTATTTCAGGAAATATATTGGTTTAAAAACAAAACACAGAAATGTAAGTTTGGGCTCTAACTTGTCCAGTCATGAAAACATGAATAAGAATGAGGTATTTCTTTCCTTATTTTGGATGCTACTTAAATATAGTATTTGAAATATATGTGGCACTGAATATATAGTTCACAAAACTGTGATATAATATACTTCAACAGCTGAAATTGCTCCTATATATATCCTGCTTATATTAGATTGTGGATGACTGATGGATGATTGGGAAGGAGTAGACTGCATTTTTTGCCTGTATCAATCAGAAAGTGTCATCTATCCAAAAGGAACCTGTTTTTAATCTGATAGTTTTGTTGCTGTGTAGTGGGTACAATCCAAGAAACAAAATGGGGTCCCTCTCTCTCCGTTGGCAGCCTGTTCTGGAGCCTACCAGCAATGAAGCACAGACTTACTCTTCTATGCCTTTTGTCATCCCATGGAATGGGATCTCCTCTTTCACTACAAATCTTGAAAAATGGCAAAAGATGCTACTTGACCGTTCCACTTTACAATGGAAGTGGAATTGATACTACTCTGCTCCCACAACTAGCATTTCCATGACTGAGTGATAATGGGCACATGTGCATGATGGTCACAAGCATGAATGAAGCTTGTGTTGGACCTACTTGAGCTTTCTCCAGAAACTCAGGCTTGACCTCTTGAGAGTTCATGATAATTTGGCGTTCATACAGTACCTAGCATAATGGTCTGTTATTGTGCTTCCAAGATGCTCCCACAATACGGATTTTGGCTACTCTTCCCTTTGTATAGTTACTTTTGTCAGCATGGTTGAAGGGAACATTGTGTGGGCCGTGAGTTCTTCTCAAACGACCCTAAAAATACTTGGACAGCTGGTTCGTGCTGGTCCCTGAGCTGCCACTGCTAGTATTAAACTCATTAGTTAAAGTTGGTTTAGATGGATATGTTTGCAGGTACAGCAGAAGTTAAGTGACAAATATTCCCAAATGCAGTGACATATTCCACATGCAGTGACAAATTCTGAATAAATGTATGAGATGCATCATGGTAGTCACAAACTCTTCTCTTGTTCCTTGTAAGAAAAAGCAGAAGACAAATTTTTAGTTTAGTTTAGTTTAGTTTAGTGCCACATGCCAGTCTCTTTTGTACAGCATTTTGAATTTTGTGCTGCCTTACAGGTACAAAAGGACCACAAAGCAATGGTAAACATTCAAAGAATTATTTTAGCATGGACCATGTCAACTCACTGATATCTTTCTATCCTACCAGTCTAGTTCAGGGATAGACAGTGGTGGTTATGTACTGTGCTTGTATACTGGAGATCTCTAGTTGAAAAATAGCCATGTAGCTAGAGAATGTGTTAAAAACAAAAACATGTTCTTCGTGTTGTAAAAGACAATAAAAAATGGAGTTGCAAATAGTAATAATCACTTCCATGTATAAATTCCAAAAGAACAGCATTCTTGGAAATGTTGTCATCCCCAAAAACTGAGCACAGAGGCTAAGCTTGTTCAAAGGAGATGGCAGTAGCCTTACTTGTACCAGAAATCATTCATCCTTGTCTTAAAATCCAATAAAATTGGATCCTGCCCAGCCCAATGGGAATGACTCCTATTCTCAAGGTCAGCTATGGAGTGGTTCATCAGATTGGCTCCCTTTTATGTTCCACCAACACAGTTATGAAAGTAACTTTTTATGGTTTCAGGGAAGTGGCCAGGAGAGAGTTGGGAAGAAGACAGGCAGTTCTGCATACTGGAACTCATCTGTGTGAATTTGTTTCAGCTGCCGCCCAATCTTCAGAAGATATATGAAAGTGACAATTTACCCAAAGAAAGGAGATCAATGAGTTTTTATCCGCACTGACTATATACTTTACTGAAACTGTGTAATTTACTGAAATCCCCAAAGAGACAATGTTCTATTTCCCTATCAGAGCAAGATGGCCTCTGCCGAACAATCCAGGTATTAAACTCTTGGTGACCAATAACTGGTGCCACAAACTAAAAGCTGCGTGGCTCAGTCAAGTGCAAGCCTTTGAAAACGTGTCTTTTTTAACATGAGGGTCAGCTCACAGAACTGCTGAATTTTTTCCTTGGCATTTTAGTAACTTTGACTTAACCATTTCAATTTATCCTTTAAAGTAAACGGAGATATTCGGGAAGACACAAACTATGCAATTTATATGAAAAATACTTTTCCTGAAATGTTTTAAAATGGTGAGTAATTATAGCTATAGGATAATGTTTCTATTTCTTTTACAACATAACACAACTAAGCGATATTATATTGAGCTGTCAGATTTTGAGTTGCATCTTCTTCATATGGCTGAACTACCAGCAATGTATGTACCATATGTACTGTACATGGTTAACTCTTGATTTTCTATTGTTCAGTGGGGTAGGAAACCTATGTAGAGTAATGATGTGACCAGTCCCCCCAAAAAAACACCAAAACACAACAAAACATTGTAAATCACGCTGCTTAATGTAGATAGACTAAGGAACAACCAAAAAGGAAATGCAGAATGAATGGCAGATCCTGATATATGTGTATATTCTAAAATGTATTGATCTACTGCTGAAGTCAGAAAACAGGAAAGACAATGAATGTGAAGGCTGCAAAAACATTTGATATTGTATATTGTACTTCACTGAATGTTTGCATGAAAAATAGTTTTTTTTTCCAGTGATTAAAAATGGTGTCCTTTAAAAATATTTTTCTAGGTATCTTGATGATTATTTTGATGATTATTTTTGATGATATATATTCCCCATTCAGATGTAAGAGCTATTCTAATATCAGGAAGAAAAGACAACATAGATGACAGACTTGTATCCACCATGGAGATAATAAAAAATCAGAAGCATCTGCATAATACAAACATATTGCTTACAGACAACTAAAGAAAGTGTAAGTGCAACATATTCTTAAATACCGTTGAGGAATTATTGAATGTATTTTTATGTAATTCTTTAGCTTTCATCCATTGCCATCTCCATTGTGGTGTGTGATAGGCCTCTGACGTACATCTATAGCCATCAAGATTTGTTACTCTGATCACCGTATAATCAGATCCCCCCAAATCCCCTCAGCTGAAGTTAAGTATCATTGTGAATCACAGGTATTCTGCTAACAGATAACAACAAAAATGAATCAGAGTGAAACCCTTCACTTTATGTTGTTAAAGCTAACAGGTCTGAAATTAAAGATAATTGCATATTAAAATAGAGTGGGTAGCTCTGTTTTGATTTAGAGATACGAACATGTCAGGCAAGCTTGTCTGCAACAGGAGAGATTCAGTGCCCCGAAGTGATGGAAGAGAAGAGCCCAGGAGAGCATTCCTTGCATTCCTGTGGCACTCGGCGTGTACATATGCCCCACAAAAAAAGAAAATCTGAGCACTCTGGGTTGGTATGCTGATCTTCAGAAAAGCTGGTACTTCCATATAGCTGCAGGCTTAATTAATTTGAAGAAATGATACTCTCTGGATGATGAATGTGAGGCATATTTAAAACTTATTTTTCAGGGCAAAGGACATTGTATGTTCAATGCTAGTTAAAAATAAAAATAAAATTATTCCCCATAAGGACTACTAATGAGCAACCAGTAGCAAAATATAGCTGGGATGTGGAGCTCTCCCTGTTTCCCGTGGTCTGCCCAGAATTATACCCCGCATATGAGTGGGCTTAGCCCAAAGACTTATCTTCGTTAATGAACCAAAACAGGTTTCATTCAAGAGGTTTAGTAGACTACTGTTTGAGGACACGGCCTGCTTGAGAGTCATCCATGTCTAAAAGCATACGGCTTTGTCTCCTGAGACAAGAAGTGTATGTCATGCAAGACAAAAGCTGTTCTCCCTATGAACGTTCATCGTTTTTCACAAATAAAAATAAAAACAAACGTGCTACCTTACAATAAAAATGTGCAAACCCCTATTAGTGACTGAAAATCAATTCAATCAGATTTCTTCATGTCAGTATTATTTACACTGCACAATACATAGCAGCAAAGGGTACACATTGTTTACAAAGGCAAATACAGTAATAGTTCTACATTGCCACTAATGACACATTAATAACAGCTCCCTGCTTAACATTTCTTAAGCTGGTGCTGTGCCATGTTCAGTGTCATGGCAAACAAACACGACCAGCCATGAGATGAGACCTTTGTGCTCTAAAGAGTGTGCTCAGGTGAGAGGACAGAGACAAGGGGAGCCCCCCAAAGTTCAGCCTATCCCCCCATTCTGCAGCGAGGGCGGCTGGCCTGGGTGGATTTTGGGAGGAGTGGCAGCAGGTGGCCTGCCCAAGGCCCCCAGCCACGCCACCCAACAGGTGGGGTCCCAGAGCTTGGCGGCACCCTCGGGACTCTCACACCCCATCTTTTTGGGGTGAAAATCCCCCAGACGACAGGCGGTGGCTCTCGGGGCAGGGCAGGCTTCCCGGGACGCCTTGCAGCAGGGCCGAGGTCGACCCCACCGCCCCTGCTCGGCGGAGCGACCACCGAGCCCGAGAGCCCACCTGGGGGCACCAGGACGGCACCGGGGGCCCCACCGGGACCCCACCGGGGCGGGAGCCGGGCACAAAGCGCCCCCCTCGGCCCGCCCCGTCCCGCCCCGTCCCGCCCCGGCGCTCCGCCTCCCGGAGCCAGCAACTTCCCCGTGGCCGAGACGGGCGCGGAGCCCCCCAGCAGCCCGGATGGGAGGCGGAGGCGCCCGGGGGGATGCGGCGGAGCGGCAGCGGGCCGGCGGCAGGCGCAGGGCCGGCTAGAGCGGGAGCGCCCAGCCGCCGCCGCCAGGCGCCCCCAGCCCGCCGGGCGCCCCCGCGCCCCCTTCGTCGCCGGGGCTCGGCCTTGGCCTGCTCCGGGCGGCGGCGCTGCTGAGTCTGCGGTGCCCCCCCTCGCCGCCGCCGCCGCCTCCTCCTCCTCCTCCTCCTCCTCGTCGCCCCGGCCCGCAGCGCCAGGCCGCGGCCGGCCCTCCCTCCTCCTCCTCCTCCACCTCCTCCCCTCCCTCCTTCCCTGCCGCCTTGCCGGCGGAGAGGGGCGCGATGGCGTCCTACGTGGATAACAGCTTCCGCCAGGCGGTGATGAAGAACCCGGCGGAGCGCAGCCCCCAGGTAGGCGGCACCGGGACCCCGCGAGGGAAGGGAAGCGGGGGACAACGGCTCGCCCATGGGGAGGCAGGGACGGGGCGGCCACAGCCGGCAACTTTCCTCCTTCTCCCCCTTTCGCCCCGGGGGGGTCGCGCCGGCTGCTCCCGGCCAGCAGCGGGGGCGCCCCGGGGGGTCGCGGAGGTCCCGAAGCCGCTGGAGGCCGGGGCCGTGCCCGCGGGGCGCGGCGGGGTGAGCGGCGCCCCGGGCGGTCACCGCCCGCTGCCCGCGGCTGAGGAGCTTTTCGCCGCGCCCCCCGGCCGGCCCTGCGGGGGGCTGCTGTGCCGTCGGCCCCGTTTTCCAGGGGCTCCCCCCTTGCGCCCTGGGAGCTCGGCGTGCTCCGGGTTTTTAGGAAGAGATGTTTTTGCTGATTATTTTGGCACGGCGCTGATTGGCCCGTGGTGCTTTCAAATTGGGGGCAAAGAGGAAACCTTGACTTTCGGGCTGCACCCAGAAGTCATTCCTCCTACTAGAGAGACGTCATTGTGGTAATGTTATTTTTATCCTCGTGGAATACGTGTGAGAAAATAAAAGCTCCTATGGAAAAACACGCTGGCTGCATAGGCATCGTACTTAGCATGTCTCCTGTACAAACCTTCCGGTCCCCCCCATCTTATTTGTTTTAAGCTTCTGGAATGTGTTTTTGTGGTGCTAAAGTTGTTTCTTTGTCCTTGTTTGACCTTTCCAAATGTCTGTTCCCGAGTGTTGAAGCCGGTCCTTCAGCGCCTTGTGGAAGCTGGAGGAGGCCGAGCGCCCTGTCCTGGGGAGGACGTGGTTGGCGAAGCCGTGGTGAGAGCCCTTGCGCTGGGAGAAGCACACATCCCAGTGCGGGGAGCCGTGGTGGCCATGCCCGACCTGGGCAGACGGCTGTCGAGGGATGGCCGGCTGTCTGTGGGGAGTGACACTGGCAGTTGCTCAGGAACCAGTCGGTCAGGTCGCGGGGCCACCGGGCTGGGCTCGGGAGCTGAAACTTCCCCGTGACAGCTGTGTAGGTCTGCGCCAGGTGAAGCGAGCTGGCCAACTTGTGTCCCTGCCAGCCAGCCCTTCTCTCTGCAAGGGGTAACCAAAAAACTAAATGGGAGTAAGAAGTGACGCAGTGAAAAAAAGAAGTCACTTGAACGCAGGGACAAAGCTGGTGTGAAGGGCACAGAGCAGAGAGCTAAATTGGGAACGCTGGGGCTGCATTAATGCACCAAAACTTCAAAAATCAGCAGACTGAAAGCCTTCTGTGGCAGTCACCACAGGAAAAGAAACCCATCCTGAAATCCACGGAGCTGATGCTGGCCAAAATAAGCCGCAAATACGACGAGATTGGTGGGAAATGTAACGTGTCATTAGCACCGGGAATGCTTGAAGCTGGTGATCAGGCGTGCCCTCCTGTCGCTGCTGGTGGGAGCAGGGCTGCCAGAGGAGCAGTCCCCCTGCCCTCTCAGAGCGGCTCGTCCCGAGCCATGCTGCAGGCGAGTTTTCTAGTGCTTGCTTTCCACTCTGAAAGTTGTCTCAGTTTTATCTTATGGCGGTATTGGAATTTGAAAGATATGTAGCTATGCATGATAGGTCTGTAATGCAGTTCTCAAGTGAAAAAAAAATAAGTTTTTATATAAAGACACCCAGACCTTGTTTTTCCATCCTCCTTGAAAGCAACTTTTTACCATCCTTATTTTCCTTTCCCTGTGTTTTCTTTCCTTACTATTGTGACCCTGTAAAGGTAGTTGCTTATTTTTGGCTTTTGAGAACTCGTTAGGTGAAGTCATTTAGAGTCGGCAGAGGGTTGGAAAGAGAATATATATATATTTATCATACTCATGTCAGTACAGGAAATAACACGAGAGGAGTGTTAGCATATTTACTGCTTACTTGCATTAACAAACTCAGTGGGGCTCAGCTTCTCCCAGATGAGGGAGGTGTAAACTTGTGTTTGACATTACTATTTTGCCCAGGATTGTCACGGTGCAAATTTAGTGAAGTGACTTCACTGCAGGCTCAGATGAGAGGAGTGACAGCAACATAGGAAGCTCTTAGGCACATGTACAGTGCAGATGTCTGTTAGCTCTGATATAAGTCGTTGGAGAAAGCAAACTTAGCTTTGCATAAACGTTTGTAGTGCAAAAGTCTCTTGGTAACTTTAGACAGGACTGATCTTTTTGGGGGAGGTAAACTATTCTGTGGCTGCTTTGGGAAACTCTTAGTATCATACCTCTTGCATGTGTCCTTGTTTAATTTTTTTTCTGAGTTTTGTGAATTACAGCTCAACACTCCATTGCCCAAAACCAAAAAATAATAATAATTAAAAAAATATATATACACATAGCCTGTACTAGAGCATGTCTGTTGTGTAACAGCTCTTCTCTTTAATTGCTTTATTAAACTATTCATTTTCTCTTTAAAGACTTGAACTGGGAAGTTAATTTAACTACTTTGGGGAATCTGACTTCTAAATGTTCATAAATTACAAATGGTTTTATGCCCTTAAGCTGTGAGTAATAGCAATCTACTTTTTTTTCTCCAAATGTCATCTTGTATGAAATTTTATAGCTTTAAGTCTTATCAAAACCGTTTCTTATCAGCTTCATAAACCACCTTAGAGAGCATGATTTTTTTTTTTTTTCTGGGGTAGTTTAATCAAATAAAATAAATACGGCTGCTTTTGTTTTCCAATAAGAGAAAATGAGCCCTAATCTCCCTCTTTATCCGAACAGCTCATTTGCATGGCATGGTATGTGACTAGCTGGTTACTTCGGAAACTCCACATACTAGCTCACTGTGCTCATGCCACGTAGTGACGTCTGCGGGAAGAATTTTTAACGTATGCCTTAAATATGTTGGGTGCCAAAGGTTGTCTTCTGGAAACAGCCATCTCAGCATGGCAGCGGCTGAGAAGTCACAGCATCAGCGGGCACCTAGCAGGAGAGGGGAGCCCTGTGCCGTTCCCCTTGGTTGGGTGCTGGTGCGTCACTGCAAGGCCCGAGACATCTAAACAGGATGCTACTGCTGGGCAGATATTCCCTTCTTGAGTACTTGAGGGGAACAATGGTTTAATTATAGGATGTACCTATGCTTTTTCCAAATAAACTTTCAGCTTGTTCTCCAGTTGTGTTATTTTTAACACGTAGTCACTGATAGTGTGATTGTGTGCAAGCTTAAGATAAGCCAGAAACGAGTGTTTCCTTCTTGCTGTAGTGATCTCTTAGCAAATAAACAGGAGGCCCTTTAGTTTAATGACTGTAGAGAAGAAGTGTTTCACACGTGAGTCCAGTGTAAGGGTTTATCGTGTGCATAACTAATAAAGTAGAAGTAGTTGTTAAGACCCCCAGAAAATGAAGATCAGTGTCTCATGAACCGACACCGTCTTCTGGTGCATCTTGGGCTGTAGCTGAGGCAGATGGATGCAGGCGAGATGAATGAAGTTACGGTAGATGTGTACCTCTGCCATGGAGGTTTTTCTTGTCCAGTTTCAGCATTTAACTGGGAGAAAATAAAAACAAAGTAACTATTGGGGAAAAAGTGAAACCTTTACCTGACAAAGCAAGTAATGTGTGTGTTTAGCACGGAAATAGCTACAGAATTATATCTTTGAAGTAAGGATACATTTTTTGCTCTTAATGTTTACTCTCGAGCTAGTGTTGGTACACAGCATAACTTCATGTTCAACAGACTCAGCTGTAGAGTGGGCTGCTTTGTGCCGATAACCCAATCTGAGAACCCTTGCGTAGCTCGGATTCTTTCTTGCGACCTCTCATCTCAGTCTGTCAAAAAAAAAAAAGTTCAGGAATGTCTGATTCAAAGCTTCCACCATAAATTTTCATGTGCTTCCTGAGACTGAGGACTCGCGCTTTAACAAGCTGCTTGGGCGTTTTGCTTGTTCTGAAAGAAAATAGGTTTATTTCCAAGCTTTTCTGAAGGAGGGTGCGTTTTCCCATAGCCATTCACATCTCTGTTGATAAGGGCTTTGAGAATGGTGAGAACGTAGAGGAGTGAAGTTGTTGCTTTTCCTTTTTCTTTTTGCATTACTCCTCCCCTGTAACAGGGCGAGTGCTCTGTGCATTTGCAGGTTTCCCTGTCTTGTAGGAGTGAGTTTCACCGATGCTTGCAAACACCAGGGCGTGATGAGGGAGCCTCCACCTGTAGAGCAGAAATAGCTGGTTTGAAGCCTTATCCTCAACACGTGCCGGCTTTCTCATTGCATCAGGAGGTTGCAGCTGGGTTAGCTGTACAAATCCAAGCTAATTGGAAACTCGGTAACTTGGAAACTGCCGGTTTAACCGTAGCAGCGATAAGCTCTGTGTAATTTCCTACTTCATTAAACGCCTGTTTGATAGTGCTTGCTTTTGAACCCCGCACTGCTGTGGCTGCAGGAGCATCTGGAGCTGCTTGGGGCTGGGTCTGTCCCTGTGAGTTGCAGGCACGCTTGTGACAGCCCTGTGGGCACATGCTTCTACCCGTAAAGCCGGGAGCATCGGTGCTGCCTTTCCTTTCTGTGGCACACGTGCACGGAGAAGCTCCTGAAGCGAGCAGCTTGTGCTCGCTGGGCCTGCAGCCCGGGCACCCACCCCTCAGCCCACGCTGCTCTCGCCCGCTCGCTCAGAGCCCCGTCCTCGCCCACCCACACCCTGCCTTTCTTGCGGTCTGGGCTGCTCCGCCGCACCGAGCCGGAGGCGAAGCCATCAGCTGAACCGCTGAGGCAAAAAGGACGCGTAGTTCTTGCTTGCCGTGGGAGCAGAGCTAGAGCAGTAAGCGGTGCACGAGTGTTTCCCCTGAAGTCACGTTTCCCCTTCGCAGGGAGGCACGCTGTTCGCTGTGCTCTCGGAGCGTTTGTGGAAAACACTTCGCACCCCGGGGGAGAGCTGAGGGGAGGAGAAAAAGATTTAAACGTAATCTCAGAAGATGCTCCGTTTAGTTTATACCAAGTGCAGGAGAGGTTAGATAAGTTTTTGTGGAAGGAGTTATTGTCTTTCAAATTCCAAGACTTTAAAAGTCTGCGTGCTTATGCAAATTATTGAGTGGTAGCTCTGATTCATTCTGATGAATTACTGATTCGATTTTGATAGCTTTTTTTCCTATATCAAGATGCTGCTACTTGATCTGTGAGCGCGTTTCGAGAATAACCATATGTATACCGAACAGACATTGCAAGAACTTTGACTTCCTTATTGAGGGCTTTTTGTACCCTCATGAGAAAATATATTTTGGCTTGTGTTTTGGGAACTTTCCCACAGTAGGAGACCTAATTTTTGCAAGGTATTGTTTGGGAATTGAAAGGGAGCGCTGGCAGAAAGATAGCTCCACAAAGAGCCTTTGTGAAGGGCGGCCCAGCCTGCGCGCGCTGTTTGCTGCAGCCAGTGTGGCAGATTTAATTTGCTGGATATATTTTGCATGAAAGGATGTATTTTAGTAAGTCTCGAAATGGAAGTGGTGTTCCAGTTTGCTTGCTCTGAACTTTGTGAAGTTCAGAAGAGAGGAAGCCTGCTGCAGTGCTTCTCTTACAGCTTTGTTTTGGGGCTGAAACTAGCTGGTTGTTCTCCGTGCAGCTCTGTTCTGCACACATATCTGGGGATGTATTTCTTTGTGCGTCTCTGTATTGTCTGACCTGAATAAAAGTGATTTATATCCCATTTCCAGCAGTCCCAGAGAATTCTGGCTAACAACAATGGCCAGTATGTATATCATTACCTGATTAAAACAGTGAAGGAAAAGGGTGAAGTTAAAATATTTTAAGCATTCTTGGGGGGGGGGGGGGGAGAAAGCATCTTTACTCTGTCACTGATAAAAACAAAGGTGTTTTGCTATACAGAAAAATACTAATACAGGGAAATTTCCCTATTTTTGTCTTAGTTGCAGGTACTCTGATAAACCCTTAAAAGGACAAAGTGAAAATCTGCTATCAGTGTGAATTACCTGGGAAAAGGGATTAAGTTTCATGGAAGACATGTTGGTGAAGCATATCTGTTGCCTGTCTTTACTGGGCTGTTTGTTTTTTTTGCTTGTTTGTGAGTGTCTTATAGTTAAAATAAACTTGGCTTAATAAGTGAAAATGCTTATTTAATAATTATTTCTGGTTTGCAAAAGGGGAGATGCATCCTGCTCTCCTTGGGATGATGCTCTTAAATTTTGGATTTATTTTTTTTTTTGGTAGTTTGTAATTGCAGTTATGCTTTTTGTTTTTCAAGGGTACTTTTGTCTCCCATCTGTCTTACTTTTTCTGCAGTTGGAGGGAGAAATAGCAGTACAGTATTTTCTGTTTGAAATTAGTCATTCAGACGTCTTGTCATATTAACCAAAAAATAAATACAAACTTAGCGGGATGAGATAGGATGTTACGCAAATGTGGTCTGTAAGCAGCTGATGGAAAAATAAGGCTGTACCACCAATACAGCTGGAAGAAGCTTCTGCTTGAGATTTGTTTAAATGCTTGTTTAAACAGAAGGCTAAATCTTTTATGGCACATTGTATTTTTCTAGCAGTAAAGCTTGTTTAAGAGCTTTGTTTCCCATGCTGATGTCTTCTGCTGCTTCACTTGTGCTGATCCAACTGTTTGTGAGGCTACAACATAAACAGGATAAGTGATACAATCTTGTTAGCTGAACAAAAGAAAATGACTTTTGAGAGGTAGGGTGTGAGGTTTCTTCTTTCTGAAATCTGGGTGGTGCAATGATCTGCTTTAGATTATGGCTCCGCATGGCAGTCTTGGTGCAACTGAAAGCGTGAAGACCTGTTTTATAAAGTGGAGAATAAATGCGTATAGTTGTGCATAGGATCCTCCGAACATCTTGACCTCTGTGTATGGTGCTGTGTTATCAAACACTTCCTTAAAGTATAAAAACATAAATGGATGGTATGTGACGAAACTATTTACCCTTGATGTGTTTGCTAACATGAGAATGTTTTAACCAATGATGCATATGTGCAAGATACTTCTTGAGAGAGGGGTCTTCCATTTTTGTTTGTTGTACTAGGGATTAACATCAGAGAAAACTTTTGTAATAACTCTCTATTTCTAGTTTCTTTTTCCCCATTAAAATACAGCAACGGCAGGAAAACTGGGTGGCAGGAAAACTGGGTAGCAACACTATCTTTATGTGCACTGAGCTGGGTGGGTAAGAGATGCTAAAGCCTGATACGTTTCTGTGTGCTCAATATTGACTCGTCTGTATTTGTGTTGCTTTGTTGTACAGGGTCTGAGAAATGGATGCTTGTGTGCTTTCTTCTTAAGGGAAACTTAATTTTGTTGGTATGCAAGTTAAGAGGCGTGCACGCCTTTTCCATTTGTTATCTGTTGGGACGTATCTACAATACATACTCTACAATGTTTTTGTTTCGATTTTGAGGTGAGTGCTTAATCTTGTTAGGAAACCTTCCCTTCACCTGAGCAGAAGACTTCGTCAAAATACTCGACCGAGCTGAACTCAGTAGCACGTTGCAGTTGTGTATGCAGCCAGCACGAACTTGACAGGCTGTGTGGATTTTGGCTTTGTCAAAAGAAGTATCAGAATACACAGCATACACGGCAGTGAGTATTTAAGTGTGCTTTGAATGGAGAAAGCGTGCCTTGGCCGTGCACTATTACAGATTTCTTTGTATGTGGGGATCAGAAACGTCCTCCCTGGCCTGCGCAGGCAGGAGCCACTGCCGCAGGCGCACTGCCCGATGGCTGACCGTGTGCTGTCGCTGGCTTGCTGTGAAGGTGGCGTGGCTACGGTAATGAAGAAGCAGCAATTTCGTTTATATAGCCATGTCAATAGTTTGAAGTCCTGGCATTTTGCTGTATTGATTTATGGTGGCACTGAGCGTAGAGATAGCTCCGGTCTTTCCAGGTTAGCAACTACAAAATCAGACTCGGGTTTAAAAGGTGTGAAGATGTGGTTGTATCATCAAGGAGGAGCATGGCATGCAGAGCAGGCGAGATGGTATGGTTGAAGTATTACTGGATTCTATGGCAGTTGATTAAAAAGCATTATTAAGAGAAAAGACAGACACCCCCCTAGGCCAAACTCCAAAATTTCTGGATGTGAGATTTACAGGGCTGTACTGAAGAGAGCGTTGAGAGCGATGCAGGTGCCTGGTGCTGCTGAAGCAGGACGTGTGGCCGAGATGCTTTGTGCTGCTGGGCTTGCTGTTGGAGCCCTAACAAGACGCTGAAAGCTGCAGAGGTGCCATCCGTCGGTCTTGACACAAGTTGTGATTTCCTGTTGAAGGCAGTTAACGATTGGCTGCTTCCCCAGTGAAAGCAGTAAATGGCCCATTGATTGAAATTACATTAGTACTATGCCTTTGTAAAATATTAATTTAGCTTGTGGATAAAATGCATGTTGGTTTATTGCATCGCTTCCTTTCTGGCTGTAGTCTCAAAGGAGTAAGTAGCAAATGCATCTTAAAAAGGGGGAGGTATGGCTCGTGGAGGATGCTGTGTGAAACAAGAAATAAGATCTTGCGCCGGTGTGCTATGAGTGCTGGTTACATGGCCTGATTTATTAAACTCTTTTTTATTGGTGCAGTAGCTAAGTAATTTCTGGAATATATTGCGTGCTACAGAGGTAGTGAGCGGACAGCAAGCACTCCGAGTAAAGCAGTTTTCACTCTGAGTTATGGAAAGGCAATTGTGAGGATCTCGGTTTGAGTAGCACTTCACCCTCTGCCGATCTGTTGTATACGCTTCTAGATGGTGCCCCGAGCGCTGGGGGCCTGTGATGAGTCCATTACACAAAGCACCCAGAGATCCTGCCCGAGAGCTGCCCAGAGGGGTCTCCTCTGAAGACTGAGCGTTTCTGTGCAGTGCAGGTGTGGAAACACATGTGGCTCTGTGAGCCGCATGCTGACCAAGACCAGGCACTTGTAGGAAGGAGGGTAATTGTGTTTCCATCCTTGTCATGGCTTCTCTGTGCCTGCTGGAAGCTGCTAATTAGGGCTGATGCCTTGTTTTAATACATGATGATTTAGTGGGAAGACGCCAGCTCCTTGGTCACAGGCCACCAAATGACTATCAGATGGCAACACAATTGAAGACTAGCTGTTAAAAATGATTTGAAGTAACAATGTCAAGGAAAGAATAATTGGTGCAGAGGTTTTCAGAGGTGGAGGAGAGGAGTTTATTGCATCTCTGCTGTATCTGAGGCAGCCATCTATTTTAGTGCAACGAGCTCTTATTTTACTAGACAGAGCATTGATGGATAGTGGGTCTCCACTACTCCTAAATCCTCTTGGAGAAGCTTGTAGGGCTTTTATTTAGGGTGACTCTTAGAAGAATCTCTCCTCAGCTGTTGAAAAATATGTAGACAACTGGGTACTGCTGGAGAATGATTATGTACGTGATGTGGTGCACAAATGCTTTGTTAGCTTTATAAAGCAGTTGTCAGGAACTGGAGCAAAGAAACCTGAGCTTTGCTGTAGCGCGTGTTATTGGTCTGCACGGGGAGATGGGGTATTTCTGAATGCCCAGGTGAAACATCAATCCTTTTTTCATTTCTCCCTTCTCTTACTCTTTGTACCTAGCCCTGTACTATGGTTTTATCTCTGTCCTGTTAATCTGATGTCTTGTAGTTTCTTCTTTTCTAAACCTGGGTTGGTGGTTTTTGCTTTTGTGCCTTAAGGTATTCACCTCAGGTATTTTTCTTAGTAGGAGGAGAGCACTTAAAAATGTGTATTAGTTTCAGAGTGGAAAGTAAATTCCTCTTAATTTGCAAAATACAATACAATGTATATTATTGTTGACTTGTAGAAGAAAAAGTAGAATTACAGAATGTCCTCGTTTGAGTTGGCATAGGCCAAACCTTTAACTTCACTGGGTTGACAAACTAACGTGGCTGTTTAAGGTCTAACTTCCTTATGTGAATGGATATTCTATGTCAGTGTAAAAATAAAGACAAAATAATGGACTTTTCATACCGTCTGTCTTAGCTGGGCAATAAGTGAACGTGTGGCTGTGACGAAAGTAGCACAGTTCGTAGTGATACAACCTAAATAAATCCAGTCAGGTTTTCTATTGACATTGGCCCATGTTTCAGCATAGGAGTTACCTTACACGTCTCTCAAACAAAGGAGGTTTGTTTGAAGCAGGTGTTCTAATGGTTACCCTGGCCTTTACAAATAGTTTTTCGGTGAAGTATTACTTCAGTTGACTGTGGGTAACTTCATAAGGCATCTTGGCGTATTGCACGTATTTTCTCAAAAGGGCCATCGTGGCAACAGCTTCATGATGCTTACTCCCTCTTGCATGGCTGTTTATTTTTAGAAGGTGCTTGTCACGATTTGTCAGCCACATGCTGGCCCGTCACCTCTGCTGTTAGACATCTGCTAAAATGCAGTTCCCAGGACGACTTTGTAAACCTCACATAACGAATTAATACCTACCCTGATTGTTCCAGGGTAGTCATATTTTCACTAGGAAATATGCAGCTTGAGCTTGCCAGTTCTGCCAAACCCATGAAATGGTAGAAAAAAAAAAGTCTTATTAAATATTGCGACTATACCATAACACATTAAACGCAATTAACGTGGTGGAATGGGTGTGAAGGTAGCTGGTGAGTTGCCTGAGCATGTTGACAGACTTGGATTTTATTTATTAACAGCAGTGAAATAGGCTTCTAAATCAGTTTGTTGTAAATAGGGCTAGGAGGTGGTGAAGAAGTAGCAGTGGCAGTGCCTGGGCTGGTAAGACACGACTACTTACATGCTGCATTGCTTTAGGAAACTGCTGTCAGGCTTTTAAAGGAAAAATTAAAATCCTACTTTGTACAAGTGACATCTGATCTCTTCCTTGATTTCTTTCCTGTTTCTTCTATTTATAGATGTCTTGTTTTGGATTTATCTAAAAGCCAGGGTCAGGAAGTACATTCCTTCAAAAACGCTACTTGTTGTGGGTTTCTGGCATGTCCTCTCCCTTCTCTGTCCCAAAAGGAACTGTGCAGAAAGTATTTTTCCACAACGAAGCATGGATCCTCAGCTCTGCAGACGTCAGGTTTTGTTGACTGTGGCATACGCTGCTTCACCTCCAGACCCAGAGCTGTCTTGTCTTTTAATCATCCCTTGATGTCCACGTCAGTTGTACAACTGATTAAAATGCAAAAGACATTAACCGCTTTATTGGGAAGCGTTACTGCTTTGAGCAGTGTCCACATGTGGGTTGGGATGTGGGGGCAGAGGAACATGGGCTGTTATCTTATTTAGCAGGGCTAATTTCCCATGTGGAGTTTCAGATGACTAATGACTTTATTTTAGACTGGGGGGAAAAAAAAAAAAAATATATATATATATATATACACACACACACCTGGGGGAGATGCTCAGCCTATGCTTCCACCAGCTGTTTAGGGGCATGGTCTTGGTGCCAACATCACTTTGTCTCTCCTGTCTTGAAGGAGAGGAGAATAAAAAAGCCCGAGGTCATGAAATTCATGAAGCCTTTTGCTAATTCTGCTGTAGGAAGAGGTTTTTCCCCAACTTGGAAACAAAAGGCAATTTCTTCAACTAGACTTCTGAGAGAGTGTGGCAATTCTGAGGGCAGCAAAGATGTGGGATAGAAGTTCAATGAATGCTTTTGATGAAATAACTGCTTTTGTGGTGGTTGGGGTTCAGCGCAAGGTCTTAAATTCTGGCCTGATTTCTCACAAGCAGCACTGCTTAGTCACTCACGTTTGGGCTGTTCTGTTTATGCAGGAAAGTGACTGAACTTGTATGCTTCTGGCATGACTGCTTACAGCAAGCAGGACCTTAAAGTACTCTTGAGGAATAGGTATTGCAATAAGGAATTTAAAAGTAAGCTATAATTGAAAACAATATTACAGTCTTTAACTAAAGGACCCTGCCACCCAGTCTTCCTGTGATGGTTGCTTTTTTCTTTTCCATTTAAACCTGTGTATTTACTGAGACTGCTGATGACCAATAACTCCTTTTTGTCATACACATGACTGTGTTGTGTTGAATTATTTGTACCCTGTAATGACTGTTTGACCGCTTGACTTTGTTTTATTTTGTTTTCTACTTCCATGTGCAGTAAACTGTTTAAAATCAGAGCTGTCAACAGTAGCTGAATGTCTTTGTTAACTTCAGGTTCCTGTATCTGGCTGTTGTATAACTTTGTATAACGGACCTGATTTGTGTTTAGTAATTTGTGTTTACTTTTAAAGAGACTTTGCAATCTGTTGCCTTGAACAGGTTTCAAGAAAACAAATTGTGAGTTTAATTGTCACCGCTTATCAACCTCATTCTCAGTGTGCAGTGCCATGTGAAAGAGGTTTATGAAACCAGCTTTGTGTGTCTGAAACTTTTCTTAGCTACTAATTCTAAGTACTGGACAGACTGACTTGAATTTATTCAAAAAGGTGTTACGGCATTTGTTAAGGAACAATTATGAGCAAAATTTTATACATTCTAACCGTTTTGGTGCCCTGTTGGTTGTGATTTCAATTTTAATTCTGTATTTAAATAAAAGGTGAGATAAAAAAACAAGTGTCCTTCAGATATGAACCCCAGTGCTCAGAAGGCTTATGACTGGTCCTGCTCCTCTTTTCTTGGGCAAAAGTTCCCATACAATCTGCAGAGGGAGAGTAGCTTGTGTGTTTTCACAAATTTACTTTTTATTTCACATTCTTAAATTTTCACTATAGCAACTAAGCTGCTTTCATGTTTTTCTTGTGTTCCTAATTGCTAGCCCTGTAAAATAATAGGGGACTACACTTAAGGCCAAAAGAAGAATATATCTTACTATCCTGTGCCTTATTTTCCAGCTGTAAAAGGTAGAAGGCTGGTAAGCATCTTTTTGGGTGCTCTGATGTCTGTTGAAAGTTTGCCTTGCAGACACTGTTGTCAGGGTGCCTGTAGAAATGAGCAATTCTGTATTTAAAGAGTAGAATTGGTAGCTGTAAAGTAAGGTAAGACGCCACGCGTTGAGTGTCCACTACTTTGTTTCATAGTTTTGCGTCTAAATGCTCTCCAAAATGTCAGAAGGAGCACTTATCTTTTAAGATGGATTTTTTTTCAGAAGATGGTGACAAAGTAGTGACTATACATAAGTAGTCATAAAAACAAGACCTAGCTGTTCTGTAGGTGAGCTATTAATGCATCCAGTGATAGATCATTGAACATGGTGGGTGGACTGTGGACACCACAACGGTGTTCAGCAATGACCTGCTGAGGCATTTGAGCAAATGCCAGGTCTAACGGTATGGCCTGTGAGATACCTGCATTGCAGCTGGTTTGGTGGAAGGATGCGAATAGCCTGCTTAGAGCACATCTGCAGAACTCGGATGCTGCAGTCATGAGTCATTGAGAAAGTTTTAGTTAAGAGCCTACCATTAAGGAAAATACATTCATGGAGCGTAGCTTTTCAAATAGATTCTGAGTTAATTCACTCCTGAATTCTTTAAGAATATTAAAAGGAAATTTCTAGGGAATTAATTCACCATTTCAGTTTACTGCTTCTCAGAAGAACTGTGATGAACTTGATTTTACCTCTAATTTATTTAAAAAATAAAAGTGAGACCACCTGCTGGCCAGAAGATTGTCTTTCTATGCAAGATAGATACAGAAAATGGGGTGAGAAGCTTCCAGGTAGGGGCTAAAATAGTGACCTAATGAAAACCCCGGTACAGAGAAAATGCTGTACTATTAAAAGCATCACCCACATAGTGGGTCTTTTGTGTGTGCATGTCAGCTTGCATACTATCATCACCTAATTCTGTTTCCTGGATGAGCAGGAGGCTTTTTTCCATTCTCTAATTGAGGATCTCCAGGTTAGTACCAACTGGGAGTTTGCTCATTCTGCTGTTTGTTCTCTGTTCTTCTCGTTCTCTTCAGCCATCGGTTTTTCTTTCTGAGGATCTTTATTTCCCCTTTGTGCTGCCAGGATTCAGCTTTCTAAAATTCTGAAACTATTCACTTTGGTAAAGAACAATGCAAGAAAAAATGCTTTAGGGATAAGTAGGAATTCAGTCTGTCATAATCACTAAATTGTACTTGCTGCTTATGGAGATTCCTTCCCCAACCTCAAAAAATGCTTCTCATATAAATCCCATATAGTGTCAAAATCTGAAGGATGAGATGGTGATTGCACTGACATCTATTTGTATGATGAATTCTTTTTAAAGAAGAAAAAGCACACGAGTTATTTTTTTGGCTTGTTACTTAAGAAGTCTCTGTTCAATCAGTAGTCTGTGGTTTACATTTGCTTTTTATTAAAAAAATAAAGTTCCCAGTAATAAAAACATGATACTGAAATGACACACATTAGAAATGGTTTCTGACTGCTTATATTAAAAAAATAATTAAAAAAAATCTATTCAAACATCTGCTTACACTTGTATAAAATCAAGAAAATGTACTTGCTGTCCTGTGCAGTTATGTGTGGTTTCTTTGTTTTTACTTTTTTTGGAATTAAGAATAAATGAATTATTGCAATTGAAACTTAGCTACACTTAGATGTTATTGATTGATAGTACAAAGTGTTTGAAACAGGAACATGCTTTAAATGTTCGATTGTGGAACATTATTTTCTTAAGATGATGTCTTTTTCTAGTTGGCTACATTTGTTTTTAATATGGATATAACGCTTCATAATTATCCTCAATTTCAACAAATAGCGTGTTCTTTAAAGAAATGAAATAAAACTTCTCCACGTTGTTTAGGACTGTAAAATACCGTAAATGAGTGTAATAGAGACATACTTTTTCAACTGGTATTTCATATTTGGGATGAAGGATTGAATAAGGGCAGCAGTTTTATCAGTTTTTCCTCTGTTTTATTAGGGATGCAATCTATAAAATCAGCTGGCAAGTAAATTATTCAAACATTTGATGCCTGCTTTAAAAACATACTTTGTGTGCAAAGTTAAGTACAAATGAATATATATATATATATTTTTTGTGTGTGTGGAAATAAATAAGCTTTTTCTGTTAGTTGCTTCTCGTTTGGCACTTCACACAGTAGTGGTGGGAAGAATTATGGATCTGGATCCTAAGAAATGTTTTTATATTGAGTGTAAGGTTGGAGTGAGGGTAAAAAGGTATTTTTATATAAGAAAGCAAATATTTTAGTGGTAAACTGCTTTGTTCTCTGTTGTCATTACTGCTGGAAGAGCGGGCAGAGCACTTGAGTGCTCTTTCTTCCAGCCAATTTGACTTCTTGTAAATGAACCCTCTGGGGTGTATTTCTGTGTCCAGCTCCTTCGAGCATCACTGGAAGTTGCTTCTACTGCCAATGATCGCAATCTGGAAGGAAGGCTTTTTGTTGATTCTGCCTTACAACTGCACTGCTCTTCTGTAATTTTTACCCTGTGGACAGTTGAAGGACATTGCCTGTTTAACAAGGCGTATCTTCAGGCTTTTCTCTTTTCTGTTGATTGGACTCGAGTAGGCTGCTATTTGTGGGGACTTGCTAACAACTGTAGAGCCACGTAAATGAGTGGAGTTATTAAAGCTGATTCTGAATCACCGCAGTCTCTTTATCTGACCTCCTCTGTCTTTTTGCCACCCATGTGCCCATACTTTTAACGCTCCCATGAGAAAATAATGTTGTATGTTCTCTAATTCAAGGTTGGCAAAAGCTGGCTCTGATGCCCTGCAGTGTAACTCGCTAGGTGACGGTGTAACCATCACGGTCCTCAGTAGCTAGGGCAGTTACACCGCATGCGTACGGGGTTCTTGGTTCTCCATGGTTAGCCCATAAAAATACTACAAATTGTGAGGATGAGAGAAAAGCTTTCACCAATCAAACTTAGTAGCACCAACAATGATTATTAATGAAATTATCTTTGCAGTTGGTTAGAGTTGAGCAGACTTCTGACAGAGAGTCTGCTACGGTTCTGGGTGACTTTGACCGTCTGTTACTTAGAGAAGGGGGAGTGCTTAACCCTGTTTGTGTGCAAAAGAAATGCAATGGCAAACTTGACAGTGTGCATTGGATCATATCTTATGAGCAGGTGCAAATTATTTGAGAATTATACAGGCAATAATTGTTCTTGCAGAACTTGGAAATTGTAGCTCTAAGTGTAATATTAAAATGAATAACCTTCAGCCTGCAAGTCCAGACCTGGACAAAGCTTTCTCAAGGTTGCAGAAGATGCTAAATAATGACGTGTAATGAGGTTCAACAGAAGTAATCTAATAGCCGAGTAGATACTATGTATTATTTTAACATGCAGATGAACATTACCCACTTTACCAGAACCATGTCGTTCTAAGAGCTTGGTGGTTTTTGAAGGCTAAACCCTGAACGAATAGTGTAGGAAAAAGAATAAAGTATAAAAGCATAGTAGGTCAGAGTACGTGACACACGTTTCCAAGTAGCTTCTTTTATCCCCCTCTGTTAACTGTCTCCTCCAGCGACTTGTTATTTGATTTGTAGTTCTTTAAAAAGCCATATTGTTTCATTTACCGTAGTTGCAGAAGAAAATAACTTTCAGAGGAAGGTTAAATAAGGAGAGCGTGGTGGACTGTGAGGCCATAGTGGCTGAGCCCAATTTTTGCTTAAACACATCTGACTTGAGTTTTAAGATAACCTAATTAATTCTAACTTACATAAGAAAATATGTGAATATCTTATTGCAAGGGTGAAAGGCTTTTTCAATATGACCAGCTTTTTTTACTTATTTCTGTTCCCCTCCACCCATATTCGTGGCTTTCATTCAAATCTGGGTAGAAGCGTGCTTCAAATGCACTCAGATTCTAGCAGCTCCTTGATTTAAATAAAAGGTATCCGCAAAGCTGTTCCTACACTGACTTAAGACAATACAGTGCCATAATAAATTGCACGCGGTGCTACAGCTGCAGGAGTTTTTTTTATATTTGGACTGGGATTCTCTCAAGAAAGTAATGTCTGTGATGTTTTCCTGTACAGTAGTACCAGTGTAACTGATGCTCTGATCAGTTTTTCCACCAGCAAAAATTGCTTTTGATCATTTCATATCCCCAAATACTCATTTTGTTCTGAGAAGCGACACATGCGGTACTAGCAGAGCAGCTTTTGCAGATGTCTCCCCTACTGTCAGCTAGGTTTGAGTGCCTTCGTAGGCTGTTCTTTTTATAAAACTGTCTGGAGAGAGAGTGTAGGAGTGCTAATAGCAGCTTTCATTTTCATGAAATTTAGTGAAGTGTTTGCAGTCTCCTTTATCTTCCTGTACAAGTATTACTTCACCAATGAATTAAATGACTGTTAAGCTAACTGATCTGCAGGTGTTCCTGCATTTTTGGACATCTGTGATGTTGATGGATGTGTCTCATCTCACTGTGCTTCTATTTATAAAAAGTACCAAGAGAAGCTGGAAACAGTCCTCTGTCTTTTTCCAATAAATTACAAAAATATGGTACAACTTGTTAGAAAGCCCTTTTTGAGAGTAAAAAGGGGGAGTGAAGAATGCTGAGATGATGAATATTGCTGTATGAAACGCAAAACCACTAGGCAGGCTGACTTGAAAGTAAGGTTTGGACTACTGACTGTATTTCGTATTTCAGGAGGATGTGCAGGGGCACAGGATGATTAGGTGTTTTGTAATATTATTTCCGATCTTACTAGTCTGGCATGTCATACAAAGGGAAAGTACTACTATTGTAAAGAGGGGGAAAAATTGCAGGCTGCATAGATTCACCATTGTATAGCTATTTGATGTGTGTAAGCAAAATTTTCCTGTGGGAAGACTGAATATAGTTCTAGTGGAATGAGTAACAAAAACAACCTTTTAGTAGTTTTCTGCATGCCTACAAAGTGGTGTTTTTATAGGGGGGTAAGCTGGGGAGCTGGCTAACTTATTGTCCCTTTTTCTTTGACAATATGGTGTCTTTAAATACACATCTGTTACTTTAAGTTCTTGTTGCTTGAAAAATTGATTGTGACAATTTGAAGTTGAAAGCTACCCTGCTAATATAAATTAAAATGGGAAAGAGCTTCAACTGTCTGGAGAAGCATACTTACATGAAATGTCTACATTCTTTCTCCTTTACTTAAAAACAGGCAAACCAGAAGGAAACTGAACGAAGTTAACCATGCTGGCGCTGGTGAGCACACCAGTGCCAGCATTGGCATATAAAAGAGTTCAGAGTAGAAGCAACATCTAAAAATAATACATGAAATAAAACTTAACTTGCAAGCAAGAAGGAAGAAAGTAAATAAGGCTTTTAGGTCTCTCTCAGTTTTTTCTTCTTAAAGTAAAGCTTATTCTCTTTTATTTGCACGCAGAAGCATAACCTAAAATCTCACAAATACTGTCATCATTTTGTCATCATCAGAAGTGGTTTGTATGCACTCCTTGATATTTAATATAGCCAACCAACTTATGTAGCTTTAAATGGTCTTGAAGCATTGAGGGTAGGATCTGTATTTGTGTTTGGGATGCTACTGTTCTCTTAAAGTCTGTGTTGTATGCAGGGGGAGTGAAATAAAAACCATAGCATAATATTCATAACTAATGTTTAAAAAGTTTTCCTTCTTTATTTCTGGTGTGAAACTACTGGAGACAGACATTGTATTTTGGTAATCTGAAAACAGAGCTGTTGCCATCGTAGCTAAACAGTAATTTTAGAGACAGTACTGGTTGGGTAAACTGTAGAAGCAAAAAATAGACTTCCAGTAGTCTAAGACTGGCTTGTTTTTCATGGCTGCATTGTTGCTCATAGGAAGATTCATAATTTAATTCAACCTTGCTCTGTAAACAATGGAAAAAGTTATTTTTTTTCTATTTGCTGATTCTTTTTATATCCTTTGAGAACTGGCATGCCAAACTTGACAGTAAAACTGACTCTCTTTTACATGTCGGATTGTTTTTTTCACATCTGAAGTTAAGGAGCAACTTCTTTAAGTAGTCATAACCTAGATTTACCAGACTTAGAAGTGACTCATTTTAGCACTTCTGACAGCCTGCATTTAACAGCACGTGTCATGCGTAGCAAAGAGACAGCAGCAAGTAGATGAGTGGTCCGTCAGCAGCTGCCAAGAGCGTACACTGGATTTAAGCCATAGCTATTAATCAGTTCTGCTATGAACAGGAAAAAAATGTATCAAAACCCTTTAGGGCATTGGGAGGGGAAATTCCTTCACTCTACAAACAGGAAAATACACTTAATGTAGTCATGCAGGGGCTTCTTAAGTTGCCTGAACTAGCAGAGTTGCCTTTAAACTGTTTTACTTGAGTGGAATTCATTTTTTGCAAGTGTGCTAATAAAAGGCATCTCTGAACACTCAGCTGAGGCTATCAGACGCTGATCAGCTTTTAAATGGCTGCAAAGATTTTGTCTATTAAATTCTCCGCATATGTGTGTTTTCACAGAATGGAGAAAAGAGGACATGAACCAGAATTGGTTCTGATGCTTTTGTCAGGTCTTGCTGGTTCACTTTCCCTGTGTTCCTGTCTGAAATCTTTTTTGAGGGACAAAAAGATATGACTGTCATATTCCTAAGTGTTATAAACCGTACAACATCAAAAATGACTGAGACGCCCTTTACTTGTGTGCTGTTTCTAACAAAATATAAGTTGTGCTGAGTTGAAGGTAGAAATCCAGAAATTGGTATATTTGTGGAACTTGAAGGGAGTCTTTCTTTCGGATTTATATAAGCTACTCATACTGCTTAACTTCTTTAGCTGTAAAGAGATGTATCCAGCAAAACCCCCACAGTGAGTCACAAACACTCTTCTCTCAGGAAACTTTGAATGTTCCACTTCAGGAAATGGAATATAAATAACCTTCTGTGAGAAGACCAAAAATTATTTAGTTTTTCAAATTTTAATAGTAAAAATTGGATTAGAGATACTTTCAAGGCCAAGAATTAATCAAGTGTGAGCCAGTAGTAGTTGTGCTGGCTTTGAAAGTTTTTTTCATGTTTTTTCTCTATCATTAATGCTAAAGTAGTTGCAGAAATTGGGGATGGGTACAGCTAAAATGAGTGTTTAATTTGATTCACTTGTCTAAAATTTTGAAGTAGGGGGTTGGAACAGGAGATAGAGCTATTAAAAATAGATGACTTAATATGCACCATTTTTTTCATGTATACTTGAATCATGTAAAAGCTGATTTTTTCTTATAAAACTGTTCTTTTTAGGCTGAAAATTAAAGCTACGCTTGGGTCATGTAAAGAACGGCTGCCTGTCCATTGTCAAAATGTCACTTCTGTTGCATAGTGATTTAAAAATAAAAACCTCAGGAAAAAACCTCAGAATCTCCTAATGTAGATTATAACTTTGGAAAAATACCTGTTCTACAGTGGTATGTAGCTGCTGAATCTCTTACATGAACTTGAGTATTTGCTTACGTGCTACAAGGAGTATTATTATTTTGCACAGGATAAACCTTTAAATTTCTAAACTTGTTCTAAAATTTGTTCTCAATATGAAAATACATCTTATTACAGGTATACTCATATTTCTGTCAACTTGGAAGGGAACAAGTCAGTTTCCCAGTTACTACTGTAGTAACTTAAAAGATCCTTACAAAAAAGTAATATGTCTCCAGTTTGTGAAGATAACTGGACACGTTTGACGAGGTAAAGCAATTTTTTTTTGTTCTGTGTTGTCACAGCCTCAGCATTTCTGCTGCTGCATGTAGCAGAATTTTTTTTAATACTGTGAGAGACAAATTGGCAGCAGTGAAATTAGAAGAAGAATGCCATACCTTCAATTAGATGTAGCTTCATTAAATGTCCACAGAGGTATATATTTATGTGCTTTCAGACTGAGGAGGGGACGGTTCACCATGTAAGAAGCTAGGAAAAGGGATCTTGGAACTAGGGGAAAAGCTAAACCTGTTTCTGCAAGAAGAGGCTACTGTTAGTGAATGGAACCACAGCTTTATTTGGAAATAGCTAGGAGTGGTACAAAAGCAACTTATTTCAGAGTAATAGCCTTTTAGGTATTCTCAGCCTTCTTTTACCAATTCCTTGTTTTGCTGCAACAGTGTCTGGAGGGGAATCTTAATGAAGGAGAATCTTAAATTAGTACCAAAGTGTGCAGTGAGGAATGTTGCTGGTATCTCTTTTTAGTCCTGACCCTCCTCATGTTTTTCACGTTCTGTTTAGCAATTATGCTGTCAAGGATGCTAGCTGATTGACAGCTATACTTTGCATATTGGACAAGTGAATGACTGCAACAAAACAGCCTTTGTGGCTTTGAAAGAGGCCTGCATTGTGTTGGGTGGAATATATGCAATTTTATGCTGTTATTTAAAATGCAGGATTCAATTGAAAGAAGTAATGCCAGTGCACTTATGTAGCAAATACGAGGGAAGTAAACATAATAAAATAAGTATGCAGATGTGGTCTTGCGTCTTTGTGCCTGCCAAGTTCAAAGGCTTAGCACTGTCCTTGCTGATACTGACCTGATGATAAAGGCCTTTCTTATGGTAACTTCCATATATTCGGTAGTTTTAGGAGGCTTAGCTGAAGTTTCTGTACTTCAGAATGAAGTCTCAGTTGAGACTGTTCATTGTATGTGTGTCTCCTTTCCATCCATCTCCCGGCTGCAGAGCTTCCGAAGGTGAACTGCACAGGTTATCACGGAGTATGTGGGCCGGAAGCGGAGCTCTTGAAAGGCCCGTGGTGGTCTCCACCATGAAGGCCGTGCTGCATCCCACAAAGTGCATTTCTGATGTGCGTGACACTGATAATTATTTCTGAACCCATTTATAAGAAATATTTTAAATGTATCACAGTATATAAAACAGGCTCCCTGACAATTTCTCTATCTATATGTTTCAAGTTGACCGAAAACCTTTACTGGTGATTCCTTTGAAAGGAGCTGAGGTTTTCTTGTAATCACTTGTAGTAAGGATTCTTGCACTCTACAGTGTGATTGCACCAATCTGTTAAGCACAATGTTGTTAAGGAAAAAGGATGTGAGCAGTTTGTATAATGTAATTAAATAAGAGCTAAAAAGATAACCCTCTTAAGTCCTGATTGTTTTAGCTTTTGCAATCTTACTATTTTAGTTCAGAGACTTCTGTAGTGCTTTGACTTTGTGGTATCTGCATGGCTTGCTTGGATCCTTTCAACAGTAAACTTGTAGTTCTGAGATATCAATTATAAATTCTTGATTGGTATCTGCCATCTATCACCTTAATCTCTGAGCTCCTCCCTTCACAAAAACTGCCAGATACTGTCTGTTGAGGAGAGTGTTTTACCTGATTCTGTAGTCCATTGTGGATACTGTGGGCCATGACCTGCAAGAATTTGTAATAAGGTGCTTTAAAGCCTGTAGCGTGATTTCATGACCTTACTTTATACAAAATGATGTAAAAATAAAGATTTTAGTTGTATCAAAAGAGAAAGTGAGATCTTACTCCAAACAAAATGT
The DNA here is from genome assembly GCF_964034855.1 of Anser brachyrhynchus. Lineage (NCBI taxonomy): Eukaryota > Metazoa > Chordata > Aves > Anseriformes > Anatidae > Anser > Anser brachyrhynchus. The sequence goes on along the minus strand of NC_137698.1, from coordinate 30,723,890 downwards.
GTAAGTTATTCATGTTGTTTGAGAGAACTTGGAGTTTGCCTTGTAAATCTACAGGTTGTCAGTCAAATGTCCAACTTCATGGCTATCCTTGTCATGAAAATATTTTCACATCACTGTGATGCCTGAAATTGCGACAGTATTTGCATATTTTTATGCAGTTCTAAACAAAAATGCATCCTGTTGATTGTGTAAATATATCCAATGGATATCTACTTCCAAAAAAAAAAAAAAAAAGCAGTTTTCTTGAAGATAAGAGGTAGGGTCACCCATCAGGAAGAGACCTTGTTTGTAGACAGGCACTCTGATTTTGGAAACAAAGACCTATCTTTCAAGGAGGAGGACTCATTTTTCCTTTCTGTTTAATGAAAGGTTGCTGGAAGGCTGAGTGCGATGACATTAGTCAGGATAAACACACAGTTGTAAAGATGTGTTAGAAACTCTCTGGAATCTCAAAGAATAGAAAAACTGTTGGTATATGATACAGGCTAGTGAGGAAGAGGAAACAAACAGTTCTGGCAATATAATTCAGTGTATCAAAGCCTCACTGTCGAAGTAGGTGAGTTTATGACATGCGTGCAGTAAGAGTATGCACAAAAATTGAATTTCTGTGGAGCAAAACAAAAGACCACTGAATCTCATCTCACCTGAATATGTTGCTGCCAATGACAGTTCTGCTGATCTATAACCCTTCCTAATAGTGGTCTTCAAGGGTTTTTCTAGCTGTTATCCTATTTCACTTCTCACTATCTCATCAGGACCTCTTACCTGCTTGGACTCTAACTTACATTTGCTGTGACCTAGTTGATAGTCCTTGTAAGGTGTCCGCAGGTTCCTTCTTTCGGGCTTGAAGTTAAAGGAGGTAAATATGGGAAAGATTAATTTTTGGATGCTTAGCTTTTAAAACGTTTGTGTAACTTGGGTGGGGAGGAAGGGGAGAAGGAAAGGTGGTTGCGATGACTTGCAAATGTTTCCAGGCCTTGAGTTGAGAAAATCCTAGGGAGGGGAGTGGTGGAAAACAGGGTATTTGTGGTATTGATGAGAAGGGGGAGGAAGGCAGAGTGGAATCAGAATATTCAGAAAACACTTTTCTAATAATGAGATATTACACAGAGGAAGTTTCCTAGGGAAGGTCATCAGAAACCACACTGAGTCTCACTTATGACTTGGTTGCACAAAGTAGCTGAGGATATATTTATTGTAGAGGAGATTTGTGTGCATGAGCTAGCAGGAGATGTGCCCGTTGATTTGGTAGTAATCTTTTTGGCTCTTCGTTCCTCTGATTCAGTGTTACAGCACAGCTGCTGTGTGGGACTAGCTACTGTGCATGACTGCTGCAGTATTTATGAAGTGCAAATGAATGGGAGTCTTCTTTGTTTGCAGCAAGGCAGGTTAGAGATAATAAATGATAATTGTTTGGTAATGAGAGAGATGTCACTTTGCAAATGAGCTTAAACTGAAGTTCTCTCTTAAGCAATTGCAGTCTTTTGTTTGCTATAGCAAATGACAAATTTTACATAACAGAAAAAGATGGTGTGCAGAAATTATCCTAACACCGAATAAATCTGTTACAAGTATGATCTCATTCGGTTTCTTAAGGCAGCTTTGTCCTTACCTAAAGCAGCAGCTTAGAAGTTTAGCAGTATGATACTAGACCCCTGTCTACCATGAACATGCTGTGGCGTATTTTGCTCTCCCCCTGAGCCTCTTGAAGCTTTTGCCTGCTGTAGGACTTGTTTTCAAATAAGCCAAACCAAAACAGTTGGTGCCTTTCAGATTTTAGTGAAACTTGGAAAAAATGGGATAATGTGTTTGTTAGAACTGCTAATTCTGGGTAGTGGGATTCGCCACTCCATAGCTAGGCAAAGGATAAACAAAATGCTCTTACCGTCAGTGCTTTTAGAGCACTGGATACACTGTGAATGCTACTTAATGCTGAAAAATGAATTTAATACAGGAAATCCTGTTTGGGTGCCACTGGGAGGATGACAAAGGAATGCGTTTCAGAAATGGAGTTATTTGGCAGAGCCAACAGCTGGTTTTGAGCCCCGCTGGCAGGCATTTTGATAGCTTTGACTGTCTGGGTTTTTCTTGTTAATGTTGTGGCTGCGATTTTCTTGTTACCTTTTTTTTTGTAGTGCTTTTCTTTCTCAATGCCATTTTCGCTCAGTACCCAGTGGCACAATTATGTAATTACCCCCCTGCAATCCAGATCACAGACTCCTGCAAAACGAAAATGTCATCTTACAATTTTGCGTTGCTGTTTTCCTTTCTTTTCTCATGCCAGTGTGCGACTGTTGTGTGTGTTAATTGGGGCGTGTGAAGGAAACATATGGGGAAGGCCGAAGTTCTGTTGGAATGATGCTGGAGTACTGCGTGTCTGATGTATGCATCTAAAAAGGACGGACCAGAAGGCATTCGGGGAGCTACCTGAATGATTTGAGCTGTTGGAGACTTAGATTTGGGGTAAAAGCAAGGTTTGGGGATTTTGCTTCCCTTTCCACAAACTTCTACTTCTGTGGGGAGATAACTCATTAGCAGAAGCCAGTAGTCTCCTTGGTTGTAGTGCTACTAGATTACTAGATAGACATAAGAAATTCAGAATCTAAATAATTAAAAAAAAAAAAAGTGTTGTGGTCAGTGCTCGAGGGAGGGTCCTATTGGGGTCTGAGCAGTTCCTAATGCTTGAAATCAGAAACTGGTTGCAATTCTGAAAATAAGTGGGTATAACATATGTGTGCTGCTGTGGGTGCCTGCCGTATGTGGTCTGCTGCGCAGGGGCGATCAGACTGCTGGTGCTGCACCCGCTGGTAAGCAACACGCTGTGGGTTCCAGCTCTTGCTACTTCTGGAATGTCTTGAGGCATTTGGCATGACTTGGTTGCAGTCCAGCTTTATGCCGCAGAAGTGTTTAATGGAGATGGATGACTGTACTTGGTGTATGTTATCTTGATGTTCTCTAAAGAATCTCATAAACCAGCAAGGTTTGTATTAGCTGGGGTCTGGATTTAGTGACTGACTCTGAATTATACTCCTAAACTCGCTTTGGACTGATGGACTCAGTGCTTGCAACAACACAGAGCTTTCATTAGCAGCATAGTATTTTAAATATAACTTTGTTTAGCTACGCTAGCTTTGCTAAGTTTATTGTGTGCCTGCTCTCACTTGTAAGTGCAGAACTATGAATTTGCAGCTCCATCTTCCCTCCTCCCTTCTTTGAATCTGTTTATAATTCAACAAAGCAAATAACCTGCCAGCGTAATTTTTTTTTTGAGCTGTAAAACTGCTGTGAAGCATGAAAACTGAAGAGTTGAGTAAATATTCAGAGTTGCTGTTCTACTAACTTTGGTTCTGCCCTTCTCGTTCACTACTTATGAATGAGGGGAGTAAATTGAACTTCTCATTTATAATAAATACATTCAATAGGGAAAAATAAAGGGTAAATCAGGGAAGTAACTTTTCATCCTCAAAGAAATTTTGAGGGTTTTGCTTTCTTATTGACTGTGATGAGTTCCTTGAATGCTGAACTGCACCACAGTTACTAGTGAAGGAACCCTATTTCCACGGTCACCTCAAGTGCTGGTCAGGATACGGCAAAGGATACGAGCTGTGTTTTGTTTCTGCATGAACAAATGTTGCTAAGTAATGCTTGAACTAAAGTTTATGAAGAACTTGATATTAAATACTGTTCTTCTGCATCTCTGTTCAGAAAGTTGATTGTGGGCAGCTTAATTTTTTTCCTCAGTAGTGGAGGCCTGAATACTTAGTTTTTTTTGTTTTTTTTTTTAACATAGCAGAGTATCTTCAGGAATACGTGTATATTAAGCTAGGACACATGGGTTTAGTAAAACCATAAACATATCTGTATTGTTCTGAGGTACCTTAAATCCTTAAATAAGCCCAGTGCTGGTGGGAGGAGGAGAGAAAGAGGAGAAAGTGTTTTTTTTTTTTTCCTGGGATCCAAATTTAGCAGCAGATTATGATTGCATGCAGTTTGAGAAATACTAATTGTGTTGGTCTTCCGAACATGGAGCTTTAATTATACCCTCTACAGCTTTGCTTGTTCTTGTTTATCTTGGTCTTGGTTTTTCAGATAAACTTTCCTCTCCAGCATTACTCCAACTTTTGAGCTAAAAGAGCATGTTCTCCTTTCACAAATGCAAGTGTATTTTTATATTCAGTGTCTTACGGCATTGGTGTCGGTTCAAAGTTGCAAGGAAAGGAGATAAAAATGCCTGGCACCCAGACAGAGTGCTTCTTGGATCTGGCAGTTGCTGAGTAGTGGTAGTGGCTGGGGAACAACCCAACATTTTAATCTTAAAATCCTGCTCATTAGAAGAACCTTTTAGTAGGTATTGTGGAGTGAAAAAACACTTGTAGGCTTTACCTTGCTCAGTGATGATAGCTTTAGGTCATACAGAGACATTTTTGCTTTTCAAACTGTTCTAGTTCAGTGGTTAGTGTATACAACTTTATTTTTGTTGGCAGCACCAGGTAGACAGTTTATTTAATATGGTGCATTCAGAAAGCTTTAATGGCAAGAAGCATTCACCTGTTTGTAACTTGTGTCTCTCTCTCTGTAGGTAAAGGCTGAAAAGGGACTCCGGCTCAGGGGTACACAAAATCCACAGTTTCTCTGATTCAGCTTGTGGAGAAAAATGATGCAAGGTTAATCTTGTCTCGTTCCTCCTCCTTGTTCAGATGCTGTCAGGTAGGAAGGGAAGGATGAGTGCCAGAGCTGAGATGGGTATCAAAGAAAGGTTTGACAGTCCTGAAACCAAATGAAATACCTGGTCTGGTCCTTAAGAATGAGGAACTGGGGGTATAGCTCTCCTTGGTATTAACTTAAGGGTCAGACTGACACTTGAATGTAACCCCAAATGTTTACCACTTGTTCACTCCTCTGCACGTCCTCTTTCATAAGCTGGAGCCAGTCGGAGTAGCTCGGGGCAGGCAGTGGGCAGGGAGGTGGAAGGGTGGGCCGCAGCCTGTGGGAAGGGGAGGGCTCCGAAACACGGCTCGGCGAGCCCGCAGTCAGTATCGCCCTGGTGGCGTTGCACAAGCTGCCTCACCTGCCTACCAAATTATGGGTACCGTTCCAGACAGGAATGTTTGCGACTATAAAGCCTCACCTGTTAAACTGCCCTGTGCAAAGAAGGATGCTGGCCTATCTTTTAATAGTGTAAAAGGAATGAATCGCTTTCTTTCGCACAAATTGTGATTCTGAGGTGGGTTGCAGCATGAGGCTTGAATGAAATAGTCCTCACATTTATTTCACTCCAGGTGTTTTTTTTTTTGTCTTTAAGTTTTTAAATGACTCACCCCAGCATTATAAACGACTGAATAGATTTCTTGGGAACAGTAGGGATTGAACCCACTGTGCTTACTGTGCTTTGGCATACTTGATAAAATGCAGGTATGGTCTCCATTCCTTTTCATTTTATGGTGAGAATAACCTACACCTTGAAAGCTAAACATCCTAGCTAGCAAGGCAAATGGTTGAAGTAGCCACAGCCCCATGGGGCAGAGTCTTTATACCTTCTCCAGTGGGAGCTTTCTGATAAAGGGCAGGTGGCTGAAATGTTACTGGCTAGTTAGGGATGGCAAGGTAGGGAAAGGCCAATGTAGCTTATTGCTTCTAGAAAATAAATTGAACTTGGTGCAATCTCATTCTCTTAAAGGCTTCTACCTTATTTCTATCCTTGCTAGAAACTTGAAAAGATTTATTTAGTTTTTATTAAAAGAAATATTAAGCAATAATACAAGCCAGAAGTAGTACCAAATCTAAGCAATCAAAAATTGCATGACAGGCTTCTTGGACTATGAAACCGGCTTATTAATGAAAGGGCAGGAGAGAGTTTTTGTTTTTCTAACATAATACACTTGAGCCTAGTTTTAGGTCTGAAATAGGAGGCACCCCTGGGTGAGTGAATCCATCTTTTGCAGTTGCAGGCTATTATGCAGCAGAGCGTCTCCTAAGCTGTTTGTGTTCCTTTCCAAATTCCCATGGCAGTGGTGCTCATGTTATTAAGCCAGCTTTGTCTTTTAATTGTCTTCTGTATGTTATATTTTGCTTTGTTTCTAGAGAGCTGCAGTTGCCTTTGGCCTCTCCTGTTGTGCTAACATACCCAGCTTCTGGGGAGTTGTTTCTTGAGGAACACTCTGCAGTGTCTCTGATATAGGATTGATTTGAACAAAATGAGTAGATAGTCTTAAGAGTAGTTTGTCGAATGGCATAAATAGTTCCGCTCTTATCTTAGATTTGACTTCTCTCTTGGCTACATTATCGGCCCTCACAGCTGTTTATGTTATCAAGTAATATGCAAGTTATTTTTTATTAGTTCAAAAATGCTCTTGCATCATGGATCACTGATTTTTTTAAAATGTGATTAAAGTCCATTAGTTTAGATATGCTTTATTTGTCTTCTGACTGTGCCAACTCAATTTTGTACCTCTAACAGACTTCTTTTTGCCGCAGGCATAAATTTGTAAAAACATTCAATAATGAAAAGATTAGAATTAATATCATCCCGGAAAGATAGTCCAGTAATTCCTTTCTATAGTACTATCTGTAATACTTTGCTGTATTCCCTTTATCTAAGTCCTCAGGTTTTGTGTTTCTCTATAAATGGTTATGTTCTCCAGCTTTACTAGTTTTCTACGTGGCACTGTATTCAATATGGTGTTCATTAAAAACATCTAATCTTTCTGGATCTTGTCTTAAGAAAGCAAAAAAAAAAAAAATTCCACCCAAATATAACCAAAATGTAACTAAAAATCTGGTTTTGGTTATATTGTTGACTCTGTGTTGTAATGGCTTATATTTTTCTCTCCGACCTTAAAATTCGTTCAAAAACCTTATGTGCTTGGATATGGGAGAAACAGTTGAAGAGCCTGGCTTCTTATTTCCTGAACCTATTTAATGAAAATATCTTTAATGAACCTGTTGCAAGTGTTGTTTTGTTCTGAGTGTATTTGTCCATCACTTGGCAGATACACTGAAAATCCTGGCATTTGAGTATTATGGAATGAAAATGATCCAACCTTCTGATTTAGTACGTTAACCTTTTTCCCATGAACAAATTCAAGCAAAAGGTATTTTACACTCCCATATCCTTTTTTCATTAATGAGTCTCTTCTTCCCTCTTATATCCTGCAATATATTTTATTATTTGCTATTTATAAGGATGCAGTTAATTCTGAAGACGCCTGTATTTTATCTGTAATCACAAATGTTACAGAACAAGCCTGTTTCTTCTTTTGCTGCTCTCTATTAAAGTGCTTGAAGCAACTTCGGATGTTTAAGTTGCCTGGCGAGCATTGGCTCTGTTTGGTGCCGATCACGCTTTGTATCGCTGCAAGTCGTGGTGCCAAACTGTGGCTGCTGTCATGGAGTGAGCAACAAACACAGCGGTCAGAACAAACGCAGGCTGCTGCTCAGCAAAGAGAGGGGAGACGAGCTCTTGGGAGCGTGCTGAGATGGTAAAGAGGCATAGTTTAAAAAAATACCCATCGAGATTTGTTGTCATTGTTACGAGGCGTTGCTATAAAGAGCAGGAGTCCTTAAAGTGCCTTGGTAACATCAGAGCAGCGAAACGTCTGCAGATGGATGTCAACACGTGCAGCCTGAAAGTAGAGCGACCCCTCCAAAGGAGGGGAGGGAAAGCAGTGTTTCTTGGGTTGTTCTTGGTATCCAACAAGCTCGTTCCCTTCATCAGAGCTACAGGAATGATTCAGCTGCATCTCTGTATGCCTTGGCTGATTGTAGATAAATCACTGCACCTTTCTGAACAAGGCGCATTGATTGTTTTCCGTGAGGTTTTACAAAACCACTGTTATCTAGGATCTACTATAGACAAAATATTGTTGCCAGGGTCACGTAACAGAAGTGTCAGCACCGGTGATGCCATATAAGAGTAGTGTAGACCTGTTCACACAAATGTTCAATTTGAAGTAAAATTATTTGTGATTTTTTTTTTGCAATCTAGTAGCTGTCCAACCTTTGGCTGGATAGGTAAAGAGAACAGCCATATGTGAGTTGCTTGTTAAAATGATGGTTGTCCTTGAAGAAAATGAAAAAAATAGAAATCATACACTTTGTTGAAATCAGGTAATTGTAATTAACAAGGTGAATGTAATAAATCTGTAATGCTCATGGTTCCAGGCTCAGCATAAAACTGAGTTAGTTGTAATCCTTTCCATATTGGTTATTGATTACCTTTGTCAAGCTACCTTTCCTCAAAGTGCACTCCTTTAAAGTAATGGCAAATATGATATCCTAATGTTATGCTATTACAATCTGTGCTCCAGAAGAAGAATGGGAAGAGTGATATTTGAAGATCTGCAAAACCATGTTGAGGAGATATCTCTTGTGCTAAAAAAAAAAAAAAAAGTGAATTATTTTCATAGAAAAAGAATGAAGGAAGCAAGTTTTGCTCTTCTGGAATGCAAAGCTTTCTGTTTATCTTAATAGGTCAAAATTATTCAATGTCTATTTATTGTTAAGTGATAACCATACAGAAATATAGGAAGTGCAGATGCTTATTTGCCATAAACACAGTGAAATGTAGAACTAGTAATCATCTCTGTTTTGTGCACAGTGTCAGCATGCAAATCTCTAACACAAGTACAGAGCAGATCTGATATTAATGCTGGTGCTGTTTGAAAGAAGAAGCAGTGATCTGTTTTTGTTTGTTAAGGCAGGACTGATAAGAACACAACTGTAAAAGGCTGGCTGTATATCAACAGGCCGCTTGTGTAGCAAGTGCCTGCGGCGGGGAGGCCTGCAGAGGAGGGGAGGAAGGAAAGCTGTGGCTCCCTTTGCTTGCTGCTGCTGGGATACCCTTGAGAAATAAAAAGGAGAGAGAACAGTACAGGTCATGGTCTTTCCTGATCGTATCTTCGCCGTGGCGGAAGCGTTCAGACGAGCAGTACCGCTGTAGCTGTTCTTCCTCAATGTTTGTTTTGCTGGGAAGGAGGGGATGTTTCCTTCTGCAGTACCCCCACGCTCGGTGTTTCTGCTGCAGCTGGCTTGCTCAAATTCTCCTCCTCAGTTTTGAGCAACTCTTTCTTGCTGCTTTTTTCTTAATCTGGTGATGCTTTCTGCTGTCAGTAGCGTGTATATAACAGTACAACCTTAATGGATATGGTATATGGTCTGCCTACTTCAAACGTATGTTGGAGTAGGAAAAAGAAATCAAAACCAGAGAAAGAGGAGTTGCTTTGTACTGGGGCACAAGAAACACCTGCGTTAAAATCTTCTGTCCAGAAATCAGGTGGAGATTACCTGGCACCCTTAGACTTGGATAGCTGGAAATGCTTCTTCCAAATAAGAACCTTGTGCAGGGCTTTGATACAGGGAACGGGCATATGCGAAGACTTCTAAATACTCGGCTCAGTCATGTGTGGTACTTATTGCAGATAATAAACCGAGTGCTGCTGTAGCTTACCTAGTATTCAGTTTAAGTAGATCTAGTATACCATTACCTGCCTTTAACTTGTGCTAAAGAAATGATGTTTTCGCATTTGGTCTAACGCAATTTGTTAACTTGAGCCGAAACTAGAAAAGTACCCCTTAGCTATCTTATCCTATATGATGCTTCATAAGCTTTGCAGTGTTTTTTTTTTCTGTCACTTTTTATTTGGGGAAACATGTAAAACATAGTTGGAAAAGAAAAACATTGCTAGATTTGAAGAATGGAGTTTTGAAACTCTGTCCAGAGTGGGTTTTTTTCCAAAAGTAAGGCAATGCATTTTTCAGGAAAAAAAAAAAAAGGTAAGCGACAGAGACTTACTACAATAAGATAACTCCGTAACGTCAAGACTTTGACACATTGCTGTAAAAGTTAATGTGTTTTTGACTACACAGTTGTCTATTTGATAAATTTGTTATAAGCTACTGTATGCTGTGTTTTTAATATCTGGAAGCTATCTGAAGTCTTGAAATCTTTTGATACTTAAATGTTAATTTTTAAAGAAGAGTTGGAAAAAATTAGTCCTTTCTGAAAACTGATGTAAAGACTTAATTCCATGTTGCATCATGTGTGCAGTGTCTCCTTACAAGCTAATAAGTGACTTAGCCTGTTTTCAGATGGGGTTTTATTGTAGTTCCAGATGTCTGTAGACTTGTGTGATTCAACAAAAGATTATTTGGAAATGGTTCTGGCAGTGACTACAAGGGAACTGGATCATCAATATGCTAAGATTGAATTGATGGAGAGTTGATTTAATTTTGAACCTAGGCTTGTTTCTCAATTTGAATATTTGTCAGAGGGTTGAATGTGTGGCAGCACAATTTGCTGTAAACAATCTAGAGTGGTTTTCCTTAATATAAACATGCAAGGTAGTTAGCTAAAGAATAATGCACTTGATGAATAGAGTTTCACTTTGTTATTCCTGATGGAAATAGCATTCTTCTGCGGGGCACAAAGGAGGAGTCACTAATTGGTGCTGGAAGCCTGTGGCAGCACGCAGTGTAGAAATAGGGTTTTCCTGCTAGCAAGCACAAAAGAGCAAGTTTCCTTCCACATAATGCATGAAAACTTCTGAGATTAAAAAGCAAGACAGAGTTGTTCTTAACTGTTGTTCCTTCACTTATAGCAACTCCACTAATTTTAAAGCATGTTCTACTTTCTGTTGTGTTGTGCTTTTACTCTGTTAGCTATGCTTATGGTTTTAATTCTGACTGTAACTTGTTTCCTTAAGTGCTTCTTCTGTCTACCCCTATGTTTTTTTTTTTTTGTGGGCATGCGTACCTTTCATGTCTATGTAGACAACTGAAACTTAACTCCAGATTTGCTACAGTGGTGTGAAGCTCAGCGCAGACAAACTGCCAAAGGTTGTATACAGCTTGTCAGGAAGATATATATATAGTTATTTTTAAGCTGTGTAGGGCAGGTGCAGACTTGATCAACTCGGATATTCCTGAATTAAGAGCCTGCTGGGTTATATTTACCTGCCTGGCAGACTACATCTTGCAAATGTGTGTTGGGAGATGGAAATGTGTTATTCTGCAGGGTGTGTTTTCTCAGTGGGTACCTGTGTGGGACCCCGGGGTGCACCCCGGTGGTAGCAGCATGGCCGTGCTGGAGGCTGCCAAGAGCCCCTGAGAGGGGCAAGCTGGAGGGCAGCTTGGCACGGAGGCTGCCCCCAGTGACCGCAGAGCAGCCTGCCATGTGGCGAGTGCAGTACTGTTGTCGTAATGTGCTTTCTCAATGAGAAACGTAAATTATGCTCTTCTGAACTAAGGATGCTGATGAAATATCTAGGTATTCCTAAAGGAATTTAGCCAGTAATAGTACTAATTAGGGCCAGTGTTTAGAGTAACTTACTGTAATTGGTGCCATCAGGAAACTGAAAAATAGTACATCAGAGAGGAAATCTCTGACGTGGGTCAGCGAAGTTTACAAATCTGTCATGAGGGGAGGGAGCGGCTTTCTCCTTTTTCCCCCCTCATTGTGGCTCCCCTGCTACTTAGGCCGTGGGGATCCATCCATAAAATGGTGCTATAGGCACTTGGATTTCCGTGTCTCTACTGGTCAGTTGGGGGTTAGCTCAATGTACTTGGTACCTGCTGGTTGTTTTGGAGGGTGGTATGCAATAATTGCTTCCTGAACTCATTCTCCTAATGCAAGATAGCTCTTTTCTTGGTTGGCCAGCAATACAGGCTTTTATACTAGCTTCTTCTATGTCCTTAAAAATTTAGGGTGTGATTACAGTACAGGTAAGTATGTACTGACAGATCTCCCAAGTACAAAAACCTTAATGAAAACTCAGACTTTACTCTTTCCTACAGGTGCTGGATATACAGAGTAAATGACAGCTCCATATTTCAAGACATGTTAAAATCCAAAACCATATCCACCATTCAGTAGTTTGTAATTATTGTTGAAGTTTCTTTTACCTAAAGAAGCTAGAGTGATGAGAGGTCACTTACATAAACTATTGCATTTCTCTTCTGTTTGCCTTTTTGGGTCCTTTTATTTATGTATTCTTAGGATGGAGGACCTCTCAATTCAAAGAAAGGAGGAAAAAAAATACACCTTGACCCTTGCTTATAATCTTCTCATGTAACTGATTGACTGCTGAAACAATAGCGGTCACATCTGATACAACAACATCTTATTTATAGGTGGAAACAGCTGCATCCTCTGTCTTTGCATGCAAGAAACCCTATTGTTTTCAAGTCACCAGGTTAATGAGACTGTGGGAAAACAAAGGCATACTATAATGGTATTATTAAAGATAATTATTTAACACAAAAAGGAAGGGAGGATGTGGCTGGTATGATGTGCTCCTAAAACTGAGTTAGGTGTGGTGTAGGTGTAGAAGTTATCAGCACTGACAACTGAAGGTATAACGCGCCCTTGGGTTCCCAGGGGTTCTTGTGTCACTCTTTAGTTCGACTGTACTGAAAGCATCTACTTCCACAGCTCTGCAGCTTCTCGTGGCTGACAGCCAAACTCTAAATAACAAGTTCAGTATGCAGGGAAAAGTCCTCGCTCCTTATACTCTCCCACCCCAAGTGCCTTCTGCTCTCGGGCTCCCCTCAGGTGGGTTGTGTGCCTGGGGTGCCCCGAAGCACAACGTGGTTTAGCAGCAGGTAATGTCGGGCTGTCCTGACGGGCTGTCGGGGCAGGGGATGGCTGAGGATGCAGCAGGGAGTGCTTAGCACTGTTTGGTGTGACGGTTTGCTGGAGCTGGGAAGTATTCCTCTGGGGATGGTGGCCAGCTGGCCAGCAAACTGGAGCACCGAGTTTGGGAGCTATAGTAGTTTGCTAATCCCTCTGTTGTCATCCTCATTTTTTCCCCTCTGTTGGATGCCCTAGATGGAAGAAAGGATTTCTTCTTGTGCGTGCCCTCCCAGGCTTAAGAGCGTCTTGAGCTTCTTTATGGGTCCATGGAAGTCTGCGGATGAGCAGCCAGGACATGTTTCCCTTTCCTGGTTCGGTCACATACTCAGTGGTGGCAGCGTGTAAACCAGAGCATGGGGAGAAGGAAAGAGCCCAGTCCAGCACGCACTGTTTGTGCATCACGTGCACTTAGCTGGAAGGTGTTTCTAGTGTTTCTAGTCTACTTCATGCTGTATGAATGTAAAAATAAAAATAGTGCTAAGTGGAAAAGATTAGATGATGGGAGCAGCATTTTTACATTTCAAGCTCAAGTGATAACAGTTCGAGGCTGGTTGAAAATTCCTCTTGTGAAATACAATTCTTTTCAAGAACATACCTTTAAAGTTTGTTCAAGTAGAAGTCTCTGACTAAATGATCAAGAATGTATTAAGATCAATCTGAGTTTCTGTACAACGTGCACAAACGCCTCTGGCATCTTCTGCACCATACCTATAATTTATTGCGAATGCATCTTCTGAAAGGTATCTGGTTCTGCTGTAAAGCGATTGGATTTGCTGGATTCTTTAGGTAAGCTGGCTGAACGTTTAACAGTCTACAAGAAAAACAACTGACTCCAATAGCCCCCTAAATTCCTAGCTTGAATTGTCTTGTTCCAGGTTCTGGGTTATTGAATTTCACTCTACCGCCTTCTGTTAAACTATGATTTGGAAATCTGTCACATGGCACTTGCTTGTAGATGATTATCAAGTCTCAGTACCTTGGAGCCTTCCTTTGGTTCAGCTAGCTTGAGCTGATGAGCTTTTTTTTTTTTCTTTTAAGCTCAGTAAAAAGCTTGTATTCTAGATCTGACGGGTTATTTTTCTTTCCCTTTTAAAGTGGTTACAATAGCTTTAGGGGAAGAATCCCATATCCGAACTGTGAAATACACTGAATAAATTGTGTTTTTACAATTACAGTTGAGGATTTCTTTTTCTAATTTCAATTTGGCTTCAGTTTACTGATTTGAAACATTATGCTGCTCCAAGATACAGAATCTTTTTTTTTTGTGGTGGTGGTATTATTTTGGCATTCTTTCTTGATCTTTAGATGTAATTTTTTTTTTTTAAAAACAACACACAAAAAACTCGTCAACATGTTACTTGGCTTATGTTGTGTTTTATTGTAATTTTGGCTCTTGATTTAACTCATCTAGACTGTTTTTCTAAATGAGACTTCAGCAAGGTAATCTCTGGAACATGTCTTTATTTTTAGAAGAAGCCATTATTAGGGAGATGTTTTGCAGTGTTCAGGTCTCTTGACCCTTCTTATCGCATTGAAAATCTAGCTTCAGTAATCTTTTGGTATTAGACTGCTTTGTTGCACAGATTCTTTGGTAAATAGATTAATCTCTAGGTCTTGTGACTGTATTAATCTTGCTCTGCTGCTTAGGTTTGTTGAGGGATTTCTAATAATTAGGGCATCTTTGTGCTACTTCTCAAAACACTTACTGTGTGTCCTGGGGTTCAAATGGTGAAGTAGGAAACAGCGCAGACAGCCAGATATATTTTAGCAGTAAGAGGTTCTTTGGTTAATTTTGCTTGCAGTGTTGTGTAAAAAGCTTATAAATATTTGAGTAGTTTTTGTAAGATACTGACCTGAAACAGAACCTTCTAAAATCATGCTAACTGTGGGATTCAGTGGTAGTATTGGTATGCTCATGTAGGCGAGGAGAAGTTAAAAGGGGGGGAAAAAAAAAAAAAAAACTTGTTTAAAAGTGCAGGCACTTTGTTGCATCTTCTGATACTTCACTATTTGTGCTTGTAAACTGTGGACTGTACTAGGTTAAATGAAGTACCTTAATAATGCCAAAATGTGTTTAACAGGATTCTTCTTTAATGGCATCTGGGATTTTAGACTACTGCACGGCGTGATTTCTTACAGTAAAAATCTATACTTACCAAATGAGCTTGTTTGATTTGTCCCCTAATGCCTTTGTTAATAAAACACTCTGGATAAAGATTTTGACACCAGAGGCAGGTACTAAGAGGCAGTGGAGTATGTCCTGGGAAGAAATGAAAGCTTTTGAGTTTTGTAGCATCTCTGTTTTGGTATATTTCTTCCAATTACTTAATTTTCACAATTTACTGTTGCTTCACAAACTGTCTTAGGCTGCTCTTCAGTATTAAGCAAATAGTGAATACAAGAATCCTTTGTTTGCTTTGCACAGTGCTACTTGGTTAGTTTTTTTTTCTTTTTGGGTAAGTAGCCTTGCCCGTAAACCTTTTTCCATATGTGATGTATGTTGTTGTTTAGTAATGCATGTGCTCACCAGCAAAACACACTCCCAGAAGTAATCTGGAGACATGTGAGCAATGTCTGTGCTGTGAATGCATTCCAGGCTTCTTGGACTTTCCTCTGCTGGCTTGAGGTCAGAAATAAAACTTATTCTTGGTAATAGTCATATTAAGCACTCAAACAGCAGGCTGTTCCAGTGAATGAAATGCCATTAACCAGAAGGGCAATGGGAGCACTTCTTGGTTTTAATTTGCTTAAGAGAATGAGATTACAGCCAGAAAATTGTCTTGTCAGCCAGCCAGATATTGACTTCTTGGTCTTTCATTGCCAAATGATCAAGCTTCTCCACTCCTCTGCCAGCTCACTGCAAGAGCCAAGAAGGAAAGCCTGGGCTATTCATTGCTTTGTTGGACGGAATGTTACCTATCAAAGATCTAAGCATTACTTCTAATTTATAAGATCTGAGAATTTGTGTAGGCCATTTTTAATTAAAAAACAAACGAGCTGTGTTTTTCTTGTAGTCATCTTTTATTTGAAGATGATATAAAAGTATGTTATAACTTGAAAGTGAGCAGCGTATTTCTATTTTCTAACACGTATCTTGCTTTTAGTAATTAAATTGAAGAGAGTTCAATATTAAATATTAACTTTAATTTAGAAAGCCTGGAAAAGCTGAACTTTGGATTCAGGTCAGTTGTTTTGGTATGAAGTACTTGACAGATTTTGTTTAATTTTTTAAAATGAGGTTATTCTGTGAGCCTAACAATATGTGTAAATATTTGTGTTTTCAAGTGTTTGATGTTCCCAGCTTGTGCCCTCTGTGCTTCCCAACCCTTTTGAAAGCTTGTTGCTTCCAGTTTCTTTGCATTTCTTGATTCTTCTTTCTTTCCTGCTGTAAATCTCTTCCAGGCTGTCAAATTGGGTTAAGACTAGCTAGC
Organism: Anser brachyrhynchus; assembly: GCF_964034855.1. NCBI lineage: Eukaryota > Metazoa > Chordata > Aves > Anseriformes > Anatidae > Anser > Anser brachyrhynchus. The sequence goes on along the minus strand of NC_137698.1, from coordinate 30,707,831 downwards.
AGGCTCATAAGTGATGAAAATTGAGAGAAATATACATCGTGCACAAAAGCCTTCTTTTTTAAATCAGGCGAATAAATTCATTGAAGTAAAAGATGGGATCCTTGATTCAGTTGTTTGATTATGTACTTTCTGAAAAACTAGTCCTTTGGGTCAGCCCTAGATGTTTCTGTCATTTCTCTGAATTATCTGTTGACTTTCATTGATCAGGTCGGCAAATTTCACCAGTTCCTGTAAAGCTGTTAGTGCAGTATTGAGTTTTCTGCCAGAGTATAAAATCAAGCTTAAAAACAGGCTTTCTTTGCTGACAAATCATTATCATTCCACTCAAATTACTTCTGTAAAGTGATTTTTTTAAACACTTTCCTAGATTTAATTTAATGAAAAAATAATTATGGGTAGCTTTTGAAAAGTGTGTGCGCAGTCAAACCTTGTGCAACTCAGTTTATCGCTGGAAGCTGTGCTTTCATCTTGGGCTCTGTCTCTTGATCAGTGGTGACTGTTGACTCCCCTTTCCCTGTCCTGAGAGAATTCTAAATCACTAAAAGCAAAAATGAGGCTGCCTGGCCTTAAATAAACTTCCATTGTTAACAAGAGAGAACCTGCGGACAACAGAAGGTGTTCAGCTTGCCAAAGCCTAAAAAGGAGAAGTACCCAAGGATTTTCTCTACAACACTGTAGCTCCAAAAATTACTTATTCTATTCCACTGCTTAAACTATAAAAATAGTATAACTAATTCCCAAAGCACTTACTATTTTCAAAGTAAATCCAGAAAGCTTTATACATAGCATAGTACAAAACTGACGTGTAGATTCTTTTCTTGCAGTAGCCTGGATAAAGTGTTGTCTTGTTACCTGCGGGCACTGAAACATTTCTAGGGTTTCCTGGAGCATGGTAGAGAAGCAATTCTATCCTTGTGATTTATTTATTTATTTATTTTTTAATTTTATAACTGAGTGAGGAAAGGTTCTGAAAAATCCAGTTGGTTTTCATCCTTGCACTGCTTATAAGCCTCTGCAGGAGAACCTAAAGGAGAGGCTGGTGTCAGTCCTACCCGACTGAAGGCTGGCGTGCATACAGTCTCCCTGCACCATCACCATTGTGACCATTCCCACAAACACTGAAGGAGCCCCCTGCTTTCCCCCACCCCATGTTATAGTTGAGCTTACGTTGTTGACCCTAAACTCCCTGGAGTTATCAGCTGGTTCAAAGAAGGACAAATGTCCTTGCGTATACTTCAGTGGCCAGCTGTGCTCTGTACTTGTACTGTGTGTGACTGCAACCTTAACCTAGTAAATAGCTAACCTCTAATAGGCAACATCTTACTTCTTACTCAGCTTGTATGTTCTGTAAGTTCACAGTGCAAGTTAATAATTTCAGAGAGTATGCGTTCTTGCATTCAGTCTCGAGTTCAAACTTTTTTCACATGACATTGAAAACAACATCAAGATATGCTTGGACGGGAACTGCTCTGCAATTTCAGTTTCTTCAGGTGGACATCCATGATTTCTTGATATACTAAAATGAAAATGTAGCATTTCATTGCTTAACTCCCTTCTCCGCCCCCCAAACCAACAACACAACCCCAAGGCATTTGGTGTTCTTGACTTCTGACTTCATTCAGAAGTCTTCCAAAAAAAGCAAGAAGCACACAGTCAGTCAGTGGTGCAAAAAAAAAAGAAAATGCAGAACCATCCTCTCTGGGTCAGACAACTGTACAGAGTCAGCTAAATCACAGCTGTAACACTGGGGAATGTCCTCTGGCAAAACTGAAGGAAACTTGAGGAGCAACTGTCTCTGTCTGTCCTTCAGGCTGTCCTTTATCTGTACAGTACCACCTGAGCAGAGCTGGCAGATGGGCATATGTTGTGCTGCGTCAGTACATAGTCTGAGGTTGTGAAGTGGTCTCTGACAGGCTGCAGAAAGGCATTCCCAATTCTCAACTTTGGAATTTCAATTTGCTGGTGTTGGTGGGGTAAGGACACCAGTGGGTGCAGGTTCCCTTGAAACTGCATGCTTTTTCAAGGCAAGTAGCAGATTTGGGGACACTGCAAATCTGAAGTGGAAGTAGTGAGTTAGAGTTTGTTGGCTAAGGGCAGGTAGCAAAGTGAGTGGTGGCAGTCAAAGTGCTGCAGTGCGTCTGAGCCCTGCAGCCGTTCAGCAGGGGCGTCAGCATCAGGCCAGGCCTGCAGAGGTGGAGCCGAGGTGTGATGTGCACTGTGGGCAGCTGAAATCCGCTGCTTGTGAGGGTGATCGGCAGCCAAGTTTTGCTTTGTCTCTCAAATGTTCTGTTGTAGAAGAATAACTATCAAGAACAAGCAGTGCAGTCATGGTGTTCTGCACTTCAAGTAGGGAGGGGAAAGAACCTGTGGGGTCCCCTATGTCTGAGGACAGCCATAAACAAAGTTTTCAAGAAACTTTTCAAAGTTTTTCAAAGAAGTTTTCAAAGTTTTCAAGAAGTTTTCATTGTTGATTGTTTTCACAGAAACATCCAGCTGATGTGCTTGTCCTGGAATTCCCAGCTGCCTTCTGCACCTCCACAAGTGCCAAAAAGCTTTAGTTAGCAGTACAGCTGAAACCTACGTAGAACTTTTACCAGATTTTGCAGGATTTGGCTGGCCATAAAGTGTGTGGGGCCTTGGAGCTGCTGCTGCATTCATTCAGTCTTCTCCTAGCATCTGAGACTGCCAAGAGAGGTGACAATTTCTTTCCTCCTCTGGTAGTTACTTAAGCTGTGTGTTTGCCCTGTAGCAGCTGCTTCAAGGCCACTAATTCATTTTTATGCTGGCCATCAACTGTGTTTCCACCTGCTCTGGCTAATGCTAGCATTACTGAAGCTGTAAAAGAGAGCATGGTAGAAATTTTACCGAACTAATTTATTTGAATTAGGGATTAAGAAACAGAAAATAAACACGCTTGCCAATCTACAGCAATTGCCAAGTTCATGAAGGAGCAAAAAAAAACACTTCAGATCGTTATTAAAAAGCGGGGCTGGAGGAATGGCGTAAAAATGTTGGTGAGGGAGGGAAGGCAGAGGGTAGAAACTTTGTCTGACAGAAGTGCTCGCATGTAATACTTGGGCCCTGTACATAGAAGCAGTGGCTGAAAGTACTGCAGTTGTACTACCTGTTGTGAATGAAAAGTTGACAGTCTGGCTGCTGTTTCTTGAACCAGTTTGCCTGAGGCTATTAATCATTTGCAGATTAAATAGATCAAATCAGACAGACAAGCCACCCTTTGGATATGCTGGTCATTAGACATAATGATAATCTGTGTTCAGCGTCACAGAGGAGGTTGTTTTAAAAGGGAGAAAGTCTCAACCCTGCAAGGTTCCCCTGTTGGTTGCTATCTGGATTACCCATGCAGTGGTGATCTTTCAGAGAGGTCAGGTCCTGCAAGATGCCTGAGTGAGACTGTGTGGAGGCACAAGGAGTGCTCTGAGGAAAGCTTGTGATGATGTAGGGACTGGATGAGTTACTCCTGAGCCAAGTTTCTAGACCTGGGGGCTGTGAGCAGGAATACAGAGACACCCTGGGTTTCTACAGGGCGAGTTTCCATCCAGCTCAGTTGGAGTTGGTCAACTCCTGAGTTGATTCCCTATGGATCCACCTTCTGTACCTCGCTATCCAAGGTCTCTGTGGCTTATTTCACCAGCAGAGAAGTGCTGTCTAAACGTGTGGAAGCTGTTCTGGGTATTGTCAGGTTCCTCACCTGATGAGCCCTGTGCAGTGGGGTTGGAGGTTGAGGAGCAGAAGTAGCAATTAGCTCTGCTGGTGCCGGTGGAGGCCACAGCTAATGACAGGCCTGCCTGCATCTCAGCTCCTCATGCCGATACCACAGGACCATGTCTCGCCCTCCCAGTGCTAGGTAGCCCAGGAGACCGTGTAACTCGGCCACTGTGCCCAGCCTTTGTGGGAAAAGCTGCTTTTAATCACGGTCACCAGCGAAACCCCTTCCTGCGTGCTGAAAGCTCGGGAGTGCTGGTGAGTGCCATGCAGCCACGGGTCCCACCGGCTGCTCCTGGAGCGAGCCTCCTCGGCTACTGCCCGATTCCTCCCCATTTCTTGTGGGCTGCCCTTGTCCTGAGCTGTGGTATCATCGGGAAAAGTTCAGTGCTGTTTGGGATCGTGTTTGTTACTCCTGTGTTCATGTGTCAGACTCAGGAAAATGAGTGGAAAGATCTTAGTCTCTTCCTCATTTTTAGAACATTCTGGGCCTGTGCAAGCAGGTGATTAATATTAGTCACATTTCTTAGTACACTCTTAGGAATGTGTGTACATACTGATGTGGTGCTTGAACCTGTTGGGTTTCTTGTGGCATTGCAAGGGCTGATGCGGGGCACTGGTGGGAGAGAGCTGGCCTACTGTCCATCAGGACACTTTGGGGATGGGAGTGATGTTTCACTGGGGTGCTGAGCTCTGCTCGGAGTTGCTTTCAGTGTTGAAAAAGTGAGTTGTTATCAGTAATCTGCTAACTCAGGAGATCAGAAGTCTCAAATAAGGAATGTGCATACTTCAACATGCAATTTTGTAGTTCAAATGCATGAACTTAAGCTACTGTAAAGGTATGTACTCAGTGTTTAAGAACAAATGTTATTTGCTCATCATTTGATAAGCAGTATCTTAAGATTTTGTAAATCGACGGCTGTCATATGCCCAGTCTAAATCAGTCTGCAAAACAACTGGTAAGCTTTTTTGTATTAAGACTGGTTAAAAATTCATAAACAGTGACACTTGATGTTGTTGAGAAATACTCGGTTACGAAACCAAGAGTATGCATTTTATTATACACGAGGAGTTCAGTGTTCTCTTCAACTCTTTGCTTCGTTAACTTACGCTAAGAATATAACATCTGGTTCCACTCTGAGAAGACTATGGAGTTTCAAAACCTGCTTCCCTTTAGTATGGGGTGGATTAAGATCCTGGGAGATTGCCTGCTGCTGTCCTGCCTGGGGTTTTCAGAGGGTGGTGTGCTGGGTTCCTCCTTTCCACAAAAGTTGCTGCTGGTCCTTCGGCAGCTTCACCGCTTGTAGATGTCTGTGTTTGTTGGAGCTGGAGAACTGCAGGTTAGAGGAGAAGCTAGTATAGCAAATGGAGGGATGTACTTGGGGAACTTAAATTAAAAAAATCCATTGTGACATGACAGCCAGGCATCGTTAGCAGTTATTAGAAATTAAACTCGAGTTCAGTAGACAGCTCATAGACCAGATGTAAATGGTCGCTGCTGTTGGACTGCGTTGGGTTCTTAACTGAGAATCCCCTGTCACAGAGAAACACCCAGTGGTATTGCTAAGTGAGAGTTAGAGCTGTTGGGCTTTAACTGTTGGTGAAGTTAGTGAACAAAAAATCCAGAGCCAGCCAAGTCAGGTAATGGGTAAGTAATAGATCAGCTTTATTCACAGCTTCTAGTCTTTTCAGGATCTTGTGAGTGTGAAAATAATGTCTGTGTGGCTCTGTAACCCATGGTACCAATGCAGTGGTTTAAGGCACGGGATTTGAGGTTCAAAAAAGTATAGGTGCTGGGTCTGGGTTTTGAGCTGTCTGCTGCAAGAATTGGATTTGGATCTGTTGGGGTGATGAGATGAAAGGGATTTCAGAATGCTGTGAAAGAGCAGTCTAGAGCTGCTAATGAGGAATGCTAAAGAGAAAGGGGTTTCCAAATTCCCTCAGAATTTGACTGTACAGCTAAACAAGCTCGGATGGCTTGTTCCCTCTACAAGGCAATTTTGCTGGTCTGGCAGAGCGTTCCAGCAAAGTTACACCGCGTGACTTCGCTCTTATGTTCTTTAAGCTTCTGTGCTATTCCTGATGGTTTTCCCTTGTGGATGCAGCTCCGGGTTAGACTGAACCAAGCGAGCTAAGTCCTTCCCCTTCAGGGCAGTGATCCGTTTTATCGGCTGAAGCTGCTTGGTGTCGTTTCATCTTAATGGACAGAGGCAGAGCAGATGGGCTCATCCGGCTGGCCGGCTGCTGGGCAAGGGGGGTCCTGTCTGCTCTTCGTGCCGCGGGCAGCCTCCTGTGGTCTGGATGCGCCTGTGTGCGTGACCTCTGCTCACCTGACTTGGACCATGAAAGGGTCGGCACACCTGACCTTTTAAGATGTGGGGTTGGCTCACTGAAGACTCAGACACTTGCCAGAATAAAGACCAGGTTTTGGCAGTGGAAGGCTTTTTTTTTTTGTGTCTTTTATGATATTCAGAGCTGCATTTAGGTGCAGAGTGCTGACCTACAAGCAGCCATGCTTCACCACCGTAACCCTACAGGTGCCTCAAATCTGTTTTTTTTTTTTTAAATTTGACTTGAAAATGTCTTAGGCATTTGGCGTTCTGCTTCTAAGTGTTGAATAAACCTGCCCATGCTGGATCAGAGCATGTTCTCCAGTAAGCCCATCTGAGATATGGAAGCTGATACATCCCCAAGTTATATTAAAAATAAAATAAATCTTTTCAGAATCCTACCATTCCTTATATGAAGGGGGTAGGGGAAACTAGCCCCAAGCCCAAAAGATAAAAATATGGAGTTATTAAATGCCGCCTGTGTTTCAGGATATATCTGAGCTGGCAAATACATTTAGGCTTGGAGATTGCTCTGTGGAAAGTACTTCAGCATTTTGCTAATGTTCACTTCATTTGCACAGAGGGGTAATCCCAGCTCTGGGAGGATGTGACCACTAGCAGCTTTTGAGGGGAATTTTTGGGTGTGAATTGATTTGGCATGCAAATACATACTTTAGTATGATCATTTGCCTGACAGTTTGGGAATTACTTTCATGTGATCTATTGTTGATGTTTCAAAAAATATTAGTAGATTGGAAGAAATGCTCTGCAATATGCTGCTGTAAGTTCAGCTGCTACTAAAAAAAACCCCACACAACCCTGATTTTTTGCGATCTCCTTTTAAAACAGGAAATCAAATGAGAAAGCCTTTGTTTAAAGTATAAGCTGAACTAAAAGGAGTTGTATGTTGGAAAAAATGTCAGCCTAAATGAATTTTAAAGCTTTGTTTAAACATGATATCAAAGTTGTATATTGGGGTATAAACATTCTTGAAATTAGCTGCGGTATAATCCTTTCCCTTTCCTCATGCTTTTATTTTATCAGCATTTTTTTTTGATTTCTAAATGTAAAGAAACTGAGAAATATGATTTTTCTCAAGTAAAACTGAAACTGTCCAAGCCATAAAGGAGCTGTGCAGTTTTACTTCTGCGAGTACCGACAGTTGCCTCGGCTGTTGGAAAGGAGAACTTTATTTTTGGTTTGTTGTGTGTTTTTGCTTTGGTTGGTTGTAAGCCAGCAATATAAAATGCTTGTAGGCCAGCGATGTAAACTAACTCACTATTTTCTGTTGATTATAGTACTGCCGAGATATTTCTGTTGTAAGTTCTGGCAGCGTGCTGCTTCCAATGCGCGTTGGTTTCTTTTGTTTCTGCATGTGAGTTGTCATGGTAATCAGCCAGCGAGCTCACCAGCTCAGCCCCTGAGGATGCTGATGTCAGTCTGCAACAAATAACCTTGGGAGAGGCTTTTGGGGTTACCAGGGTCTCCCTGGGGGACCTCTAGAAAGCCTGATTTTACAAAGCAGGGATGCTGTTACGCTCTGGGTGATGTTGGAGTCGGTGCGCTGCTGACTGGGTTGGCAATTAATTGTTTTTGGGAACTGATTTTCTCAAGGAGTGTGTGAGGTTTGTGTCTCTGGGCTGGTTTTGTTTTTGTTTTTTGCTTGGCAAGGGAAAAATACAAAAAGTCGAGGGTGGAGTTTGCTGGCTTTCAGCACTCGGGACAGTGCTGGAAAAAAAAGGCTGTGATTCACAGCCAGAATTCTGAGCGGCTACAGCACAATTAAGCTATGCAAAAGTTTTGGTTTAAAAAACAAGGGTAAAATGCTAGTATTCTAGAGAAATTAGGCAGAACAAGCAGTTGAGACAATTGTGGCTTTAGATGCAGACAGATGATAGCAAGTGATTGTGCTGAGATGGCTTACCAGGTTATCCGTTCATCAACTGAAAAATGTTGCCTTCTTAGCCTCTTAATAAATTTACAAAGGTTGTTTGCAGTGATAGGTATAAAATGTTCACGCAAATGGTTATCACAGATCAGCTGGCAAATGACTGCTCTGTAAGGTCACTGTAGTTTATTTGCTTGTGGCTTGGAATGGTTGTCCCTTCCAACAAATGGGATGCACCGTGAGTACCAGTATACAAGAAAATATAAGTTGTGATGTTTATCTTTCACAACAGTTGTACAGATGCATTTGAAGAAGGAAGACTGTATAGCTGTGATGCTGAAGTACTGTGACCTAAGCTTTACAGAAATTCAGTTTCTCAGAAAATGAGTTGTTCTTGCCCACTGCAAGAAAAATTGTGTCAGGATCTCATAAAGACCAAGTCTGGAGCGATGTGTTTTCTTTGTGGTGATTCGTTTGTCTGGTTTGGTTATACCTAGGTTGTCTGGACTCTAGTGCTTGTGGGTAAACTGGTATCATAGGCATCATCTCTGGCTGCTTTGAAACCTGTAGAAGTACCCTTAAAAAAAATAAAATAAATCGATATATCTTAATCTTTCCCTGACAGCTCCTGGGGAATCCTTTAAGCACAGCTAACTGTTTTAAGCTAACCCCCTTTTAAGAGGGAAATCCTACTTGATATGCTTTGGTCTCCTTTTCCTGGCTACCACCCTAGTTACTCTTAGTGATGTCGTTCTTCAGGCTGAGATCCTTCAGAAGTTCCTGTCACAACCAGGAACCACCTAGGAGCTACTTTCTGGTGGTTTACTCTAGTATTCTTGTACATTCAGTTTACTTTCCCTGTTTTTTTAAATAAAATCTGTTGTCCCAAAGTTGCTGGCCTTTATAGTCCTATCTATTTAGATACATTTATAGAAAACACATTTCTGCTACAAGTCATTGTTTAAAAACAAGTTCCACTGTATGTAGTAGCTGATATTTGTTACAAGATTGAATTTCCTCTAGTAGGTTATTGAATCTTATTGCATATAACTAATGGAAAACATGGGACAAATAACACTGTCTCAAAACAGTTTGAGGCCCTCCTTATCATTATTAAAAAAGCAACAACAAACAAACAAAAAAACCTACCCATCGCTAGGAACTGGTGTAACTACAACAAAAAATGTGAATGTTTTTGTGATGAATGTGAAAACGGATAGAACAGCTTCCCACTGTTGGCTATAAATATTGAAAAGGCGCAGAAAGGCAATTATATATATTTGAAATGGTGAATAACTTTAAGTGCCTTTCATAATTATGGACTGTGCAGCGAGTAGGAGAGAGCTTTTGTGGTGAAACCATTTTGTTTGCATTTGGACATGCGACCAAAGACTGAATTTTTGACTACAGAACTTAGCTTTTGTGTTAAGCATTTAATTGTCTGACTTCTATGAGTCTGGAAAGCAGGACAGAAATGCACAGCACTACCCTGTAATTTCCTATGCTCATTAGTTTGTGCACTGACTTCTATGAGATGGCAGGCTTTAATTTCCCGTCTACCCTTTCCATGTTTAACCCCATCGTATAGGATGGTTATAATCATGACTGTCTTAATTTCTTTACTTTATTCGGCTAAAAGCTTCATGACCAGCAGGATATGTTGAATCGATTGTATTAATTTTGAGCTGGTGTTAAAAGTCTGTTCCTGTGGGGTGGGTCATTGAACCTTCTAGTTCAGTCATATATTTGAGACGGTTCTGCTGGCAAGATTGAAAACCAGGAACTGTTTATATCATATGTGAATCTGTGAGGCATTACATGGAAGTAGAGGTTTTTAACCCAGTTTCCATTAGAAAAAAAATGTATAGTGCAAAAATAAAGATAAATGAGATTTTATTTCCAGGGGAGCTTGTTTAAATAAAATATATTTGAAAGACAGGAGGGCTGACTGAAGTGTCCCATTTGAAACATCTTGTTTCTCCACATCTATTTTAACACGATCCTATTGTGTTTCTCCAGCCTCTGAATTTTAGAGGCAGTAATGCAGCTAAAGATTTTTGAGAAGCACGTTTTTGTTCTGTACTGGAAGAATTCCCAGTTAAGACAGACCAGGAAAATGAGAATTTTCCTTTTTCTTTAGGAGGTTTTGGAGTTGTTCCTGATGAGCTTCACGTGTGGGTGCTTCAATTCCAGATTGAATTTGCCTGTTCCTTCTGTTTCCAATTGGGTTTGAAAATTCTTTTCCTAACCCAGAACAAATGTGCCTGCCTTTAGTGGAACTAATAATAACAATTTTTTTGTGTGTCAACAAGTCTAAATAAGATCAATACAGTTTCTAGAGTTCTTTCCCACTGCCTGGATGAAGTAGAGGAAGTGAAGGTTTGTGCTGGGTTGCTGCCCTTCTGGTAGAGGCTGATTCCCAAGCTTAGTCATGCCTGATTACTGTGGAGTAATGTTTTGTCATAGGTTTCCTGAAATACAGTACGTGCTAGTTGAGACAAATTCCTGCAGGTTGAGGATGGTAAATTTTTTCAGAGCTCTGGCCACAAGTTTTAAAGTAACTAATTTAGCATTTGGTGGCTCTAACAGACCTTTAAATTAAAAAGTTGCCTTTCAATCTCAGTCGCCCATTTTGAGTATGGATAAGGAGGTATGTTTTTAGAAACTCCTCCATGCAAATTGTCTCCTCATTGTCTTTGGGAGCTGCAGGTTTGAGGAAAGCTGAGCTAGTGCCTGGAGCAGGCAGTTCAGGAAGAGGCAGAATAAATAGGCAGATGGGTGACAAACTAGGGACAGCAAAGCTGCTTTGCTAACCAGCGGGTGTCTTCCTACCCTCTGTATGTGGCTTTGCACTCCAACTGTCTCCAGTGCCACTTGTTCTTGCTTCCCACCCCTCCACTTTCTACGTTTTTCCTGTGTCAGGCAGAAGAAAAGGGAGAAATTACGATGGCGCTGTGGGATGATGGTGCTTGCTGGAGCAGCTCTGCTGAGCTGACTCCCTGTGCGTCTGTATCAGGAATTTTGAATTTCCTGATGAGCAGCTTGGCTGGGAGGTGGTGGTGCTGCTCCTTCAGAAGGGGAGAACTGTGTTAGGCTGGTTGGTGTTCTTGTCATCCTAGATGACACTTGGAAACTGAGTATATTAAGAATTAGAAATTTTATTCTATGTTCAGACACAAATTATTAGTTGATTGGTTACTTTTTTCCCCCCACAGTTCAAAACAGTATCTATGTAGCTGCCAGTTCAGTCACTTAATTCTGTATTGAATTGGTAAATTGCTTTCTATTACTTTGGCTCTATTTTTTAATGCCACAGATCTCTGTGTAGCATGCTGTGTAGCAGTAGGAATAACGTGCAGAAAAATGCTGCTGTGGCTTGCAGTGAAGTTGAAAAGAATAATTTATCTCAAATTTCAGTGTATTAGTTTGTATTCTGGCTGGCTTCCCATGTGTCAGCACCCCAGCCCTGAATATGAAGGTCCTGATGTGAGGGAAACAATGTCAAAACTCTGTCCTACATGACAAATCCTTCATTTTAATCTCCTCAGCAAATTACTGGTGGCATGGCTCACTGATAAGTCCATGCATACCTGGGCATGCTCCTGCACAGCAACTGTGAGAAAGTTTATTTTTTCTGCTGCCGGGAAGCTGAAGGTAGAGTACTTCATCTTCATTTGTGTACAGCAGGGATTTCGGTATCAGCAGGACTGGATTTTTGTGTCATGCTGTAAGTCTGTTCAGTCTGTACCTGGCTTTGCTCCTGACTTTGACAGCTTAATATTTGCAAGGTGTGAGCTCACTCTCAGAGTAAGGTTTTGCCTTACCTTTTGGTTTTGTCTTGCCTTTGGGTTTGTCTGGGATAGCTGAAGTTGCTGCCGCCCTGTCTGCCCTGGCTTTCCTTCAGAGGCTGTGGTCTCTGAAGGCAGGGCCGTGTATGTCCTCCGGAGCTGCTCTTTGTGAGAGCCTGGCACGTTCGTGCGGACTGGCTCATGTACACAAACCTGCTCAGGAGCAGATGTCTGCTGCGGACACGGACTTTTCTGTTTAAGCTGGATGAGTTGCTGCAGTAGTCTGGCCTGTTTCTTTTGGCAATGCTGGCACTGCTTTGGCCTTAGGGAGCAGTACAGGCAGGTGCTAAATTAATGATAGAGAAATAAATGCTCGGTATAGGTACCTGAATTGCTGAGGGCCAAATGATTTCAGGTGCTGGATGCAATAAAAAAAAAAGGGGAAAAGGACAGGATCCTACAGCTATAAGGAAAGAGACAAGACAAGACTTCAGCAATGTTGGTTTTGATTGTGGCTCACTATTCCTCACTAGGAAGAAAAACTGCGCTTGTTAGTATATGATTTGATGGGGTAAAAAAGCATTAAAATACTTGAAGGGGAAAGAAAGGTTCCATTTTAAGCTAAAATAACCATTCAGCGACATCAAAACTACACGTGCCCCTTCCCTGCTAGCAGTTTCGTAATGCATGTAAACCAGCAGAAGGCTTTAAGGTCCCGCCTTCATCTCCCTGAGCCGGACAACGTGGGCCTCGTGGTGATGTCTCGAGCGGTGCTGAGCACACTGGGGACAGCAGGCGGGGAGCCGCCATTTTCCCAGCAGTGCAACCAGGTGGCTTGGGTGCCATGCTGGGCCTGAGAGGTGTGAGCGGGCTGGGACCGCCTGCACCGTGGCCTCTGCTCGCAACCTGCGTCCTCCCTGGGGGTTTGCTCTCAGGTCCCTCAATCTGAGCTAAAGATGGGTTATTCTGACAAGAGCTGGCCTCTTAACCTGTAGTATATAGTCAGCAGGCAGGTAGTTTGGAGCCTGAGGTGAATATCAGGTGCTTTGAGAAGCTCCTCTTTTTCCCCTCCAAGGAAATAAATTAGGGAATTAGCTTGTATTTTTTTCTTACCCTTTGATTCAAAATGAAACGAGCTATTGTAAGAGTAGGATGAAAGCTTCTCTGCGCTTTCTTTCCATGACTGCACAGAAATGAGCGAATTTCTCACTATCAGAGGAATGAGTATCTCAGACCAGCATTTTGCTTTTCAACTGTGGCAAGGATGATAAACGGTTGAGTTAGGCTGGCAGTTTCACACTTACTACAAAGCGGGATGGAAAAAGTACAAAACTTCGAGGGAGGCTTAAATTTTTCAGTCAAAAGTAGTGAATTTCGAGGTGTATCTATCACTTCAGTAAAGTGAACGTTTCTTAAACTGCTGTGAATTTGGGGGCAATGTTCTGGGTTTGGCTTGTGTAACTGAAATTACCATGTTTGAAACAAATGCAACATCTGTACATAAACAAATGCAGATTTTTATTAGAAATTTGGAGATTCCATTAGAATATTTGGAGATTCCATTGACATATTTTTACAAACTGTTGCCAAGATCTTTATGTAGATCTCAGTTCTTGTAGCAAGATCAGCCAAGTCTTTACATTGTCATTGCAATCATCTTTTTTCAATTGATAAAGTCAGAAAGCAGAAAGCTGGTGGTTTCTCAGTACTTTTTGTATAAATCGCCCTTGCTGTCGCAGAGTGTTTAACCAGTTGTATCGGTTATGGTGAGCTTTGCTCCTTCTGACTTACAAGCTGTTATAAAGTATTCGATTCTTTTTTTAAATAAGAGAAACTATAAAGAATTACTTTCTCTGAACTTTTGATGGCTCAGTCTGCCACCTTGTGGTAATTTAAGTACATATATTGTAAAAACAAAAAATACATCAGACTGCTGCCATTCGTATGCTTTTATACATTCTGGGGATTAGCGTTAACATGCTGTGGTCCTGAAAACTACTTATCTCAAAAGATGTTTAAGTCCCAGTGTTGCTGAATTTAATTGCATCTTTTAAGGATTTTCTCAACTATTCTGCTTAAATATAAAGACAGATCGTGTCCATGAAAGAGAAAGTTCTTTTCCTGAGAATTTTGAATTTTTAGCTTTTTGGCAATTGTCTATAATACCAAAATTGAAAAATTTCGTAGCCTAAGTTTGTGTGTATGTGTGAATTTTTTTTGGGGGGTAGAGGAAAGGTGGCTTTTATTCTGCCACTGTTTCAAACATTCTGAATTTACTTAGGATTTTAAAAGATGTGGTGCAAATATTTCTGAAGGACTCCTGCATTCCATTAACTCACTTTTAATCAAGACGTTCAAACAACACTAAAACATCCATGTTTGATAAAAATGTTTGCTAACTAAACAAAGCATAGCTTTTCCAGAGATAAATTGAAAACAGAGGTGACTAACGGGGATACTGTATTAATCTTTGGATTATTTTTTTTCAAATTGCTTTCCTACTTTTTAATGCTGCCGAACGGGAGTGTGCAGCGCCTACTGGCAGTATATGAAAATATATTCAGTGCTTTTGGCTGGCTCTTTTTTTTTTTTTAATCTTGCACAGTTATGCAGAATTTAATGACAGGGTTGATACTTGAATTTGTTACTTAAATTTCAGTGCTAAGCTTTTGGTGCTAGAGGGAGCTGTTTGCTGTTAGACACCCTGTGGGAAGGTTCTGCCTGAAGAATGGGCTGCAGCTCTTATCAGGAGCTGTTGTCTGATCCAGTGCTGGTGCACATCACCTGCAATGCTGAAATGTCTGTTGGTTTCAACAGGAGAACAAAAGGTCTGCGGATCCCTTTTACCATGCACTTTTGCTTTTACAGCTGTGGGTCCATGTAATCAGGCATCTTCAGTGGTTCTTCTGTCAGGCAGTGAATCCTTCACTGCATGTAAAACCCACGCCACTACAGAGAAACCTCAGTGCCAGCGCTGAGGGCAAAGGGTTATTCTCCTTTTCAGCGCCTGTCTGTTGTTACACAGGCTTGCTGAAAACAACTTACAGCAGCACCTTCTGACCAGGCTTTTGCTAGTAGCAATGGGTTATGTGGAAGTCTGATCCCCAGTGATCCACTCCCAGCTCCCTGGGGCGGCTGGTGGCTTGGGCAGCTGAGGCACTGCAGTGCCACTAGGACAGACGGGCTTGTGGCTCCTGGGGGTCCCTGCAAGACAGCAGCAGACATGAGCTTTTATATGTTTTTATTAGTATAAAATGGGGGTGTGAGGGAAGGTGTAGAACAAACCTGCAAGTAGCTGTTTTTTTTTCCTCCTCAAAGTCGCATGTACAAGGTCCCTCCATCCCAGATCATGCATAATTGTCTTTGTCCTTCACGCATCCTCTGCTCCTCGCAGGAGGACCAAAGCCTCCAGAGGACAAGGGAACAGAAGGACCAGAACAGAAGTGAAGTCAAAGTTTTCACTTGTGCATTTCTTCTGCTTTTTCAAACTGAGTTTTTCCTTTTTTTTAGTGTGAGGAAAAAATCATTCTTTTAGGTATTGAATGAAAGACATTTATTTAGTTTCAACCACTGACTGTAACTCCTGGTGTCTTTGCTTATCTGTAGAGTGGTTTAAACAAGTACAGTAACACTTGTACAATAATATACTAAACTACATCATATTTTTATTTTTCTTAATTAACATTAACTTCTCCTGGGGGAATTCAGAGCTCAAGTCTCCTTCAGAGCATCTCACATGGCATTCTTTCACTGTGCCTGGACACTGAAGTATCTCTGTACTCGCATTCAGTTTTAAATAAAGTTTTCACAGTGACAAAATATTTCACAAATTATTAGTTTTGAGAAACTGCATTACTTGAAAACATATTCTTATAGTGAGTTACAAGGGTGTTAGTTTATTCTCAGCTTTCTGTCAGCCTCAGCTAGTTGTTGTGAGCTACTGGTTTGTTTTTCAAAGAACCAGTTTAAAAAATGGATGGTGAAACAGTATCAAATCCATGAGCCAAAGTTAAATCATCATAGATGTTGTGGGCTGAAATCAAGCTTTAAGTGTTGTAGTGATCTAACATCAGCAAACCCTTGAGATTGATGTTAATACTTCCACAGTTGCATCTTGGGAAGTTTTAGTCTTGGGTGATGTTTTCATCTCTTTATTAATTTTTTTTTTGTGTCTGGGTTTCAGAGTTCCACAGTAAATTTAAAACTAAATGTAAAATTTGTCATGTAATTAGTATTTAATTTATTTTTTTTGGTTATTTCATGCCAATAATTGACTGTTCATGCCATCTTTTTTCTCACTTAAGCTTGTGGTTTAGCTTCCATTTGACAAAGGTACAATTTTTTAAACATTTACACTGGGTTATTTTGCAGACTATTTTTGCACTTTTTTCTTTTCCCTTGAACTTGAAAAGACTATTTTCTTGTGAGCTTGCTTTATGGAGTAAATGAAAGTTCTTGGGTACACTGGCATTGGGAAGCAGGGCAGTTGCACCATAGCTCACTGGAATTCTGGACCAGGCTTGTTTACTGAACACGAGCAATGACGGCAAAAGCAGAAAGGTTTTCTGTGTTTGAATTTTATGATGTGGTCATTAGCACCATCCTTCCCTGTGTTAGTTTCCGAAGTAGAATCAAAGGTATTCATGCAGGTTGCGTTTGATTGCCTGTAAATGTGTTATTTCCAATATTCCTGCTGCCCGTAACAGGAGAGCTTTAGATGCTTTATAAAAGCAGCATTTTAACAGCTTGTACCAAATTAAAATCCTAATAATGTTTTCCATATGTTTTCAGGATTTGGAGATTGTGTATTCCTATTTACATGGAATGGAAGCCTTGTCTAATCTGCGAGAACATCAGCTAAGGTATGATGCTTTATAAGAGCTACTGCTTATGTGTGGGGAAAAAAGGTTTACACAGTTGTGTAGTAATAAACATTTCTTACAGACACAATCTTCTATTTAAGGTATATTTCATAGAAAGCATGGAAATAATATTTTATTAGGTGTTTGTCACTTGCATTTGACACTCCCATCAAAAAGCAAGAAGATGGCTGCCAGAATTTTTATTATCCTTTCATTTTATTAAAATGGAATTCCATGATTTATATGAAGGAGTACATATTTTTTATTACAGACTTTTTACGGAAGTTTTGAACTTGCATGGTAGTAGGTATAATCAAAGTTGAATACAATAAAGAAAGTGGTAATGTTTCTACTTTAGAATGTTTTCAGCTGAAAATAGTTTTGTCAGTGTTTTAAACTCTTCTCACTGAAGCTTCTTCTATCATGGGTATGAACCAGCCCTGAATGCATGTAGAAGGGCTACATAGAAATAATTTTGAATTGCTTCTGATAGCAAGGTGAGTGTGTAGTGTCTTGCTGCCTCTTGTTTGCGTCTCTCCATTGAAAAAGGCCTACTGAAATCTACTTATGTACCTCAGTCTCCAGATCTTGTGTCACCTTGAGTGTCTGGACAGCTAAGGATTTTGTATTGGAGACGCTCACTATACTTTAGACTGTGTCTTTGACAGACCTGCTACTGTGGTTATCCTTCTTGTTTCTTAATAGAACTTCATACTGGAAGGTTTCCAATGGAGAAGCAAATCAAAGATAAATATATGCTAGTCTGGAAGATTTGTTTGGGGAGCTGTATGGAAAAGTAAAGAGGATAGTCTTCTCCCTGAAAGAGAGAAAGTAGAGCTGGGCAGAGGACAAGCACAATTTACTTTGGGTTTGCCTTTGATATCAAAATTTGAAGCTGAATTTTCCTATTGCCATAGGAGTGTTTTTAACACTTTTTATCAATTTCCTATCCAGACGATGCATAATTCACAGCAAATCCTTGTTATTGATTTAAAAAACGTAAGCGTAATCCTCAGTGACAATCAAAGGCCTGTTAAATTCTAAGTTAGATACTTCATTGTTGCATGAACATGTTCATGATGGCAGACATGACAACATTTAGAAAACAAAAATTCAGTTAAAACAAGTATAAGAATGTTGCTTTGGCCATAAAATAAAATTTCTTCCAGGAACTGTCAGGAATTCAGCTGTCAGGAAAACAGGTGATGGGTTGAATTTATCTGCCATAACTGAAATAACATTTTTTTTTGAAACAGTCACTTTTATTTCATTATTTTTGAAATATTTAAGGCATTAAAATAGTATACATTAATGAAGTAAATAAATAGGAGGCTTGGTAACTATACATTGCTCTTGTGTACCATACCTTGAATTCAAAAGCTGGCTATCACTGCATCCATTTATTACTTTATTGTCCTAACGCTTTCTTCTTGTATGTATGCATGTGTGTATCCCTATATGCTCCTTCTGTGTTCTGTTACGGGTGGGTGCGTTTTCTTTTCAGACTTTGAGACTAAAAGTAATGCTTTATGTACAATGTACAACTTCTGGTCCTGAAGGAAAGGCTGCACATAGTCCAAATCACTTAAGTAATGCAATAATCATGGAAGCAGTCTATTATTTGGGTTCTGTTTCAGTTTGTGCTTCCTTTTGTGCAGAAGTTTTAGAAAAATTATGTGATACACATGCAAATGATACTTAGTAAAATAAACAAAACATACAAACAAAAACAACAAACTAATAAATGTCATCATCAGATTTCTTTTCCCCATAAAGTACTTTAATAAAGTAATTTAAATAAAAACTTCCAGATGTACTTTATATTATTTTTAAAGACTTGCATTTATTTGATTTTAAGTCATTGTTTCAGTTGTCTTCACACAAATATCTTACTACCAGCTGAGTCTTCTAAGAGTATTTGGACATCAGTGTGTTTCTGGCAGATATAAAAAGGAGGCCTGCACATCTCCTGTATGCTCTACAAGGAAGGAGATTGAATTACTATTATTTTGCATCCTGGGGCTTGACAACATTTGCCACATCTGAGGATGCTGAAGCAACTTTGACTTGATTAATGCTCTTTTAAGTTCTAATTTCTGGTCTCTTGCTTCGTCATTCTGTCGGAGTCTTCATTCCCAAGCCAATGTCCTGTAATTGTGAGAAAATAAAAGGTGGAGTTTTC
Source organism: Anser brachyrhynchus (assembly GCF_964034855.1). NCBI lineage: Eukaryota > Metazoa > Chordata > Aves > Anseriformes > Anatidae > Anser > Anser brachyrhynchus. The sequence goes on along the minus strand of NC_137698.1, from coordinate 30,689,058 downwards.
TTTCTCCCAATGTGCTCACGACACGTTCTGCAATATGAATGTTGACTTCAAAGTAGCCTGTGTAATTACTTCTCCTTTGAATGTAATCATGGCCTCCTTCCAAAGTATTTTCTGTTTTGCTATTATATGCAAGAGTTTCAGAATATCAAGTTTTACATAGCTGGAGTTGAGCTGATGTTAACTTGTTTACAAAGATCAAAGCATGCACATATGGTTACATGGTATGTTGATTTGTACTTTTTGGCTTCCTGTTCGGAATGAGGTTCTTGCTGAGGAATGTGTGGAACTTGGGCTAGCTCTCCCAGCACACTACGTTCCTAGAAGAGAGCTTCTGTTTGCAGTGCCATACATGGGAAAGGCTGGATTCCCTGCAGATGTGGGACAAAAAGCTTTTATAGCATCCTTTAGGAAACAGCATTTCTTGTGGCTGTGGGATGCCTCAAAAACTTCTGAGATGCATTAAAACTGTTGGAGTAAATATAGCCTTCAGTAGTGAATAATCTACCTTGTGGTTTGCTGATGAGCTCATCTTGAATTTATTACGTGTGTTTAGGAGATGGACAAAGATCACATTTGAGTGCAAATTCAACAGCAGTATTGACCAGAACTAAATCAGTTTTTAAAATACTTGAAGTAATAGTCTAGTTTTTACTGTAACTTACAGTAAGTGCAATTTCTAACTGTTCCAGTTTAACACAAGAATTGAAATGCTTGTCTACCTTCTGTACAAGGCATTTTCTCCCCTATTACCATCATAATAATGGTACCAAAATGCTCTAAAACTCAAGAGCCAGTGGTGAACTTTTGTGACTTTATCAAGAATGTACTTCCTCTGCTTCAAATTCATATGGGAACAAAACTTGCTTGTTAAAGTGATTCTGTTTCCTATAACTCCTACTCTTGGATGGCCTGTTGCCCAGAATCTTTTCAGACCAGTAGGGTACAGACTATCCAGCATGTTCTATAAGGAGTATTTTCATTTTAAAATTTGATATCTAACAATGACTGTTCATTTTCTTCTGGTATGTTGTCACCAATAACCTCATGTCCACTTGTAATGAACCTCTCAAAGCAGAGGACTGGTGGGAGAAGGTGAGGAGCCAGGCACTGGAAGCAGACAGTAGCTTTTCGGTTTCTGTATAGTTTTGGCAAGGTTGATTCTATGGTGGGAAATGGTGTCTGAAAAAGAGGAAGCTCTGTGGTTCAAAAAGCTTCTTGCTGTGCAAGGAAGACAGATTTTTCATTAGCAGAAAGTTGTATACAATACATGAGACTTAGTTATATACAACGCAGAAATTGCTTATAAGAGGAGTTCTCGGAGATGGTCCAAAGACTAAATCCAAAATACTGTGTGTGGGTGAAGGGTGAAGGTGATTAAGCTTGATTCTTGAACAAATGGAATTAGGATCTAAATTCTTTATGAAAAATTTCTGAATTATCAAGGTACCACTACAAACCTGTCACTTATGGACAGAAAAAGGATTGTTTTTTAGTGAGCAGACATAAGTAAAATCCTGAAAGAGATGAGGGCGAGGGAAACTTTTAGCAGCCTATTGGCTATTGAAATGAATAAATTAGGAAGTTAGCGTAAACAACGATAAGCCTTTTAAATGGCACACCAAACCCAAATCAGCTCTTTTGGACCTCTTGTCAACTTCTTTGAGCCTTCTTGCTGAGGCACTTTTGTCTGCTTTTATGATACTGCTATGGATAGCCGATCATTGGCACACTGAGGTTCTGAAGACAAATCCTGCAAGGGATGAGAATTTCTTTCCTAAATTTAAATATAGTTTCTCATTTGGATGTTCATAGAGCCTCTTAGGCAAATCTCTGGCTGACTGTCTGTCAAACAGCCCGTGTGTTTGTGGTCAGCTTCAGTGCCCTGGGATGTCCAAGGGAGGCAGTGGGTTTTGTTTCCTTCCCACCCTCAGTAAATTACTGCGCCCATTTCCTTAAGACAATAGACAGAAATGTGTTTTTTTTCCTTCCCACCAAGTTAATGTTGTGTTTCCTAGTATGTGGTAAGGCCTATTATAGTTGCTCTCTGTTATGCATTCGCTATTTGCCTGACAAATGCGGCATAAGTGTTTTAATCCTCCTCCCTAGACAGAGGATTTTCCTACAGGAAATGCTCTCTACTTTGAGCCCTCTGGGATTTTAGCATTAAAATCTGTTGGTAATTTTTTAAGTTAAGTTGCTGAATTCTAACAAAATGATTGTTAGAATTGATTTACCATGTTTTTTTTACATTGATTTATCATGCAGCAGAAGTTATTGTATTATCTATTGAGCTTGAACGTGAGCTAATGCAATGTGATCGTCTGTTTTTTTTAAAGGTTGCATTGTTTCTTCATAGAGCAATGTACTTTTATCAGATAACTTTATAAATGAGATCAGTATCATTTTACCCACTTTATAATTTTTTTTATGGGAGCAATTACATGTAATGTCCTAAATCAAATCTGATCTTGGATAAACTAATAACTCTAATGCTTAGACTTAATGATTTATTCTCTTAAATTAAGAAATTAGCTAAGCTTTAAAATGATGGTTGATTTCTGTAAGGGCTGGAGGCAAATGTGAAAATGCTGACTAACTTCAGAAAGTGAAGCCTTTTGTGACACTGATACAAATCGTAATTAAAAATGACTTCTTTCTCTTTCAGACTGATGTGTGAAACTGTTAGATATGAAAGGCATGAAGCAAATGAAGTCCTATACTAGTAAGTGTTTCTTCTTCCCTTCATATGGTGTTAATTCTAATTATATTCTGAGTAATTCATTCTGAAGTGTGGACAGCATTTAATGCCATCTCCCTCCCCCAGTGCAGTCTGTAAACATCAGTAAGCTACTCCATTTTCATCATGAAACAATGGAGAAATTTACTGGTTCTGGGGAGAGAGCTTCTAGTGACTTACTTGCTGAAGTGTGTTATATTTTTTGTATTCAGTGAGATTTTACAGAATTAGTATGTGGGATGTCTTCTCATTAGAATAAGTTGTCATTTGGTTTCGCATCAGTTTTGTCAAAGTAGTAGTGACCAGCATCTCACGCCAGAGGTGCCAAATCGACAAATCTAACGTGGCTTGTAATTAACTGGGATGTGATCTAATGTCATCTCAGATTTACAATAAACATCTGAGAGCTGCAGTTTCTTCTTTTACACAATCAACTTACTGGTTGATTTATACAATCAGCATTTATACAATCAGCTTACTGGTTGATTGTATAAACGGTTAAATAGGTTTATCAGATTTTCATTCACTGCAGCTAGTCCAGGCTCTAAATGAAGATTTGCTGGGTTGTCTGGTATTATTTGAATATTAATGCATGCAAAGAATGCACCTGTGTGCCTCTTTTATGCATATGTATTTTTTTTCCTGCATTGACCATCATAAGGAAGATGTGATTGAACAAACTTCAATGCTAAGCCTTGACTATTCCACAAGGTTAAATTAATGTCTACTGAAACATATTAATCATTTACGTATGGGAAATGCACAAGGTCAAAGTCTGTAGATGGGTAGATTATTTTGTAATCAGATCAATATAATCTTTGTAATTAATTTTACAGATTAATTTGCCAGTGACCATTGTGCTGGTGTTTTGTCCTTCTGTAGCCAGTTGGGTTTTGTGTCCATTATGTGTCCCAGAGTTTTTGTTTAGTTGTAATGTCTTGGCTCATTCTAACCATTTGAATTATATGCTGAATTAATCAAGGCTACTACTTACACATAAAAGCAAAGCAGGGAAAGTTATCAGGGAATACATGTCTAAGAAAATAAAATCTGCAAACAGAAAATTGTGAAATCAGGGTTAACATGAAGTGCTTTTTGCCAATCCTTTGCATTGATTCACTTTGTCACTCCTTTCGTGTGACTTCATCTTCACCTTGGTTGTTTGCCTGTCATTCCTATTTACTCACTTCTTGACATTTTTTTTCTCCTTGATTTATTCGGTAGATTTAATAGGCAGTTTGGCAGTTTCTACATATAGATGCTAATGCAAAATGCACTTGCTCTAGCATTTCACATCTCTGAAAAAAATTGATAAAATCATTCAGTGTTATCTTTTGGGTTCAGCCTATTAAATATTAGATCAAAGTTTTGAAGTCATGAGTGTATATTATGTCAATCTGAGTTGTAGGTTTATATTTTATTTTAATGGGCGATTTGAGATCTGTGTGGAGAGAGAATCCCTCAGACCCCAAAATCTAATTTCAACATTCTATTTTTAGCACAATAAACCTGGAGAGATACCTTTTTGTGCTAAAATAAATTTTTTGTGCTTAAATAAATTCAACATACATACAGGGAATGGCATTCTTCTAGGCAGAACTCCAAATTTATAAAGTACATGTTATGAAAAACTCTTAGACTACTGCAGGGGATAAGCAATATGATAAAGGTTAGAATCAATGCGCTTGGTTATAAGATTTAAGAAATGAACTTGGAGCACACAACCTGGTCGCTTGCGTTGAACGTGTCAGAATTCTTCACTCAAAGTTCTTCTTTCTTTCATGGAGGCTAAGGGCTTTTTTGTTTGTTTTTCAGTTTAAGTGGGAAGTCTAAGTCAGCTTTTTTCCCAGCAATGATATGATTTGCATGGAAATTTGAAATTGGGTGCTAATCTTCTGTGTTCATTAGAAAAATCTATTAAAATAGCTGCAACTGTTGGAGCTGTTAATTGACCTGTGTGTGTGACCTCCCTGAGGCACAGCTTAATGTCTTAGTGAGAATAAGCTAAATTCTTATCTGTAGATGCTGTTTATTTTATCAAATTTCATTCACTGTTAAAATTTTGTTTCTATATGCGTTGTCAGCTGTATTTATAAAAATGGTAAATTTCTGTTGCATATAGGCAATGCTGAAAATAATAGTCTGCATTCGGTATAAACACAGACAACTTTTTATTTTCTGTTTTTAAAGAAGTTGTTAATGTTCTAAGTGTCTCTGTAGATCCTTTTTTATTGGCCAAAGGGATAAAATGGAGCACGTTGTTTAAAATTGGCTTATCTGCATTTACTTTACTATCAGCGGGTGTGCATGGTAGTGACAAATTCTCAAACCCTACGGCCATATCCCTGTTTAAATGGAAACTGGGTTATTAAGAGTGGCAGTTCAGCTCGAGTTATTCTTCATTTGCCAGTCATCCTACTACTTTCATTTGATGGGAGGTTAATGATAAAAGGGCTTAAAACCTTCAAGGCAAAGTTACAGAATTGAGATTTTACTTGACACGCATACCTGGCTTTTTTTACCTGCTTCATTTATTCAAATCTACCTAAAAATACTATTTAAAAATATTGAGTTTGGTCACTTGATGCATATTTTGTGGGTAGTTCAAAGAAAAAAATGTTTTTTTTCATAACCATGTAATAGTCACAGTTGTCATATCCAAAAGTAAGTTTCTAATTAACATTTTTCTTGGAAACCAAAGTTTTAGGAGATTTGTAGATAGATGGTGCATGTACCTCTGGAGAGTAGAACAGAATTTTTCAGATCAAAATTTAAATGTTTGCTATGGTAGCAGAAAGGGACCTTTGGCAATAAATATTTTACTTCTAAGCTTTTGATTTTTTTTTTCTTTTTCCTCCCTCATTAGTCATACAGTGGCTGGATTTGGTTTTCAGCCATGCTGTTCAGTATTTCTGTATGTATTTGAAAGTGTCTCATTTGCTCGAGCCTCCCAAGTCCTGTGTGAGGCATCCCCAGTACACATCTGGGTTCTCTTCCTGCGATTTTTACTGTTGCTGTAATTAAAAAGCATGACCATTTGAAACAGAACTTGTCATCTTCTGTTTTAGATGGAACAAAGTCATTGCCCTATCTAAAGCTGTGTTTTAATATTGTGCAAAAATTTTCTCGTATGTGGTATAGGAGGATTGGGCTGACTGTGGGAATGCCTTAGCAGAGATGTTCCTTGGTATCTAGATCAGTGTATCTCGGTGCTCTTTGGCTTACTCTTTGTGTAAGGAAGTCTTGTATATCTTTAAGCTTCTCCGTTTTCCTCACTACAGATATCTGACTGGCAGAAAATATTTGTTTTGATGACCTGCTTTCCGAAGTCACTCAATGATAACACCCTCAGTGTTTTGGAATTGCCATGCCACAGCACAGCATGTTTTTGTGCTCGTCTTCTCTTTGGCTTCTGTGCAGTTGAGCCTGGAGCTCACTCAGCTGCTGTTTATGTTGTTTTAAAAACAAGCAAACAAACAAAAACTCAACCCAGGTTGTTGGGAAGTGTTTTATTTTTTAGAGAAATTTTCAGCCTGATAGGGATAAGCTTCTACCTACCATGTGTCCCTCCTGACGAGATTGTGAGATGCTTAGTCTGGATTTAAGCTGGTATCAGTAACAAATTTCTCAGTCTGTAGCAGTTTAGTAATATGCCAGTTGTTTTGATTGCGTTGATTGTTAGAAAACGACAAGTATTAAAGGAACTGTATTTGTCTCCTGTGCATCTTGAATTTTAATGTTAAGGTCTGTGGTTGGAAGCATCTCCCATTTAACACCAATGTTCTTGTGTACTCTCATGTTACTCAGTTGTGCAACCTTCTGTCTTAATTTTTTTTTCCCAGTGGTCTGTATTGTGAAACAAAAGTAGAATGTGTACTTACAAGCTGGAGGTGGGAGAAGGAAAATGTTAGCATAAAACTGAGTTATTACTACAGAGAATATCCACAACTAAGATAAGAAACGACAGTCTCAGTGTTTCTAAATTTCTGATTAGGTTGGCTGAGTTTGCTAGTAGGTGGTTTTACACAATTATATTTTTTTTCTTGCTGCTTTCCTTATTCTCTTGTTGTCAAACAATCGTGTACTGACATGAAAAACATCCACTCATGCCAAGACTGCAGTGCTTATGGTGAGGCTGCTAGTTGTTAGAATATTTTAGTTGATAAACACAGTCTTAATCTATAATAATAAAGTTTAAAAATCATTGCTGGGGGGAAGGGTATGAGAAGCGGAGAAGGCTATGAAAAGGCTAACTTCAAATTCTTTTTGGATATTTTCAGGTCTAGTTGCTGTATTATCAGTATCCAGTCTTAGCCAAGTTTTCTGAGGTATATCATTTTCGAGTTACATCACTGCAGCAAATCTCCAGCCCCTAAATCCTTGGTTTGGGCTCGCTGTGAGGAGGTCTCCAGCACTGGCTTGGCCCGGTCAGCAAAGCCGGAGGTGATTTAAATCTGGAAAGGCAATAAAGGAGAATGATATTTTTAGTTGCTGCTAAAATACTTAGTTTTCTTAAATATAAATGCTGACATCTTTTTATTTAGGTGGAGAAGAACATTTTAAGAATACTGGACGGCACTAGCTTTGTGTAGTTTTGGGGCAGATCGTGTTAGATGGTTGCCCTCAGGAGCTGGGAAGGTGGCTGCAGAGCAGAGACTGCTGGGGACATGCTCAGCAGGCTGCTCTTCTGGAAAGGAGATGGGCTGAGATCTGCCCTTTGGTCGTGCATTGCGCACACAGCTGAGGAAGGATTCTGGATGTAGTTTGTAAAGCGTCCCGGTGTGTCTTAGCCAGACTGCTAAAACAGAGTTTTGTTTGCAGCTGTAGGTCTATGTCATTAACACACAGCTGCTCTGTGAGAGACGGTCAGGTGAGAAATGGATCTGTTGGATTCTTTAAGAATGGGAACCTGAGAGTTGATTTTTGAAGTCCTACAATAAGAGTGATGTTGAGCAAATTCTTGGATCTCTCACACTAGAATATTGCCCGAAGACTTTCAAAAGGATAGAAGCAGCAAAAAACCAACCAACCAAAAAACCCCACAAAGTGGCTCTTCAATTATGCATAGACTTACTTAATCGTGCAATGAAGCGTAAGAAAGGTGAGCTAAAAGGTTGCTGGTTAGCTATTGGTGCAGGATCTTTAAGCAGAACAGCTCTGCAGAGCCCACCTCACTGAAATTGTTTTCTGACACTTGTGTTAGGGAGGTGTGCTTGTATGTTCTGAATGTGTTCACGAAGGTTTATAATGGTGGTATCTTAAAGACAAGTTATTCTGTATAGATATGATCTCTATATATACAGTTATATTTTTTAATTATTAAGCTTAAAGCCTACATCATTCCAGAAATTACTGAGAGGAGTATGTAAGGATCAAGCTGACATTTACATTAGTGATATTCTTGGTGATCAGTAATATTTATTCTCTTGTATTCTTAATGCTTTACATGAAACCAGAATTTTTGATTTTGAACAGGATGTACCTGGTTTTAGAGGCTTAGGTCACATTTCTGCAGTTACTGCTTTTTTTTCCTGAATGTTATTGACTTCAGAAAATCCCTACAAAAGATATCTTCCTTGATCCTCTTAGGAATATGAGACATTTTGAAAATGATTTAAAATGCTTTGAATGAACAGTAAATTCAGAATACATCTGTTTGAGGAATCTCTCTGTATCCGCATCCTAATTTTCAGGTAGACATCTTCAGGCAATATATATTAATTCTGCTTATGCATCCGTAGATTTCTGTGGAAGTCATACAGTAGTTTAATAATGCAAAGAACTGCTATAGCATGGCTGGTCTATTTTTTTCTTTTTTTCCCCCTACCGCTTAAAGTATTCCTAAAGGTGCATTATACCTGCTTATAGTTGGGCGGTTGCCCAAGTAGTGTTGGGATACTGCCAGTTCTGCACTGCAGTAAATCAGGATCCTGAATTTACACATCTTCTTGTGGATATGTTTTCCATGGGGAATATCTTAGGCAATGTATATCATTAAAACAAATAAATTCAAGGACTTGGCAGTTAGGTCTCTGTAAGCAGACACAGGAATCAAGGCTTCTTAATAGTGTCAGTGATCGATGTTACAGTCTGTTGGCTTTGCATAGTCAGTTCCAAATTTGTGTTATTGTTTGACCTGATTTTGAGACTTTAAGACTAAAATGAAGTTTTTGAAGGGATTTTAATTTGCAGCTTCCTCATGGTATATGTTTTACTAAAGGCTATCAAGTTTTTATCATTGCTGTAATTTTGAGAATAACAGCCTTGATTTTTGGAGAAATATTGTAAAGGAATAAAATTTAGTAGCAGAGTTGTCTGGCTAGAATGACCACAGAATATTTTGGTTGCAAGATCATACTATTTTACTACAACTGTCATCCTTTTCCTTATGATTTAGGAGACTCTATTTTCTTTGGACTGAATTTCTCCTCTCTGATATCAAGGAGCAGTAATTCACTGTCCGAGTATGACACCAAGATTTCAATGACAATAGACCAGCTAGATTAAATATATTTAAACATATACAGTTGCAGTATGTATTTAATAATCATCTATTTAATCAGCTAAGTCTAACAGACTGGTACTTGCTAACGAAATTTCAATAATCTGATTTGATTGAATTTTCTGTTTGATTTTTACTGATATTCTATTTTAAAATGGAAGAGATTACAAACAAATGAAATACTCTGAAGAAAACCATGCTCCTCATGATATGCTTCCATATACACTGAGGAATTGTTTCCGGGACTGAATGCTTCATTTATTCTTTGTTTCCCAGTCTTGCTACCAGGAGACAAGACACCAGTTTTCATCTAATGTCCATTAATAAAAGATAACCACAGACATAAGTTGAAATATGCATGCTAAGACACTCATTTAATGAAAATTAGAAGCTCTAATTTGAGTTAACAGTTTTATGACTGGATATAGTTTGACTTTCATTTATTTAGAGTGAAGATATGGAGTAAGAATAAACATAGCTTGAATGTGTTCCATATTTTAAAAAAAATGGAAATTTTATGTGGCAGACATATTCAGTATCCAACATGTTTTATTTCTGTGTTTGGGATATTCTTCTTAATGTCACGAAGCATATTTAAAACGCTGTTGCAGATACTAGGTATCTGCATAACTAACTAAGTAAGATTATGGACGATTCTGACGATGAGTAAATGATTTTTTTGATTATTCTGAGTATTGCAATGACAGAGTGCTAGTGGGTAGGCTCTTTGGGCAAAGAGATGTCTACCTGAGAGAACTGTTTAACTGGAAGACATGTTTAACATACCAAGCCACTTCAGGGCTGAAAGTCTAATTGTGGCAATGGTTATTCAATTAAACAAATGCTACACTATGTATAGCTCTCAGCATACAGAGGATAGTTCAAATGAGCAAAGAGAAACAGACAGATTAATCTGCTGAAACAATATCCTATGGAACATAAGCCTGCAGAGCAATGTTCCTTCTAATTTCTTCTTGTGTAGCATTAAATGCCTGAAGGAGGTCCCAGTTCTGACATGTCAAATTTCCTTTGTTCCTCAAGTGGAGACCTGGGAGTACGAACAGTGTCTGTTCTGAGTTACTCTGTGCTTGCGCTCTGAAATTTATTCAACTCGTATTGAGTATGAGTTCATAAAAGTGTAATCTGCTAGGTACATCTTGGTTTGAGATATAATTCCTTTCATCAAAATAACTACAAAAGTTATAGCTGTAAGAGCAGTACTATATACAGTTTAAACAAATCTTGAATTGTTTAGTAGTTGAAAATGCAATGATCCACAAAAAAACCAACAAAGTAGATCTTCCACAACCAAGAAAATGTACTTGCCAATTTCTCGATGTTTTTTGTGAAGTAGCTTGGAAAATACAGGATCGTACCTCTGAACCGGAAGGTAGCTTCGTTGGGTGTTGATGTTTGATTTAGTGGTGTTGCTGAGCACTGGACTGAATATCCAGTGTTGAAGGGAGAATGACGCTTCTGTTGTTAGAGCTCAGCCGTAGTTACATGCAATCAGTTTCCGTACTTGCTTCCATTGAGTCCTGTGTACTCCTTAACTTCTTTGCTGTTTTAAATGGGTCAGCTGAGAAATATGATGAGAAAGTGGTTGAGGCAGCAAAGACTTCTGTTTAGCATATGCTTTCAAGTCCAGATGCTGAACATTGCTACTGAAGTGAAGTCTCATTTGACAGAAATAAAGCATGTCCCAGTGAAACCACATGCACTCAAGTAGTCATGTGCTGAGCATGATTTGTTGTTCCAGAGATTTTGGAGTGCAACATCCCAATTTGAGGAGGAGAGAGAATTAAAGGGATTGCAATGGCCCTAACGTATAGCTATTTCTAAAGACTTCTTAAAGAAAAGTCATGCATAAGGACTTGTTAGGTGTAGCATAGGGGAGGATTTACTAGAGACAGCGTGGAGATGGGGATTTATTGGGTCTTTCAGTAGGTTGAGTTAAATCTTCATTGTTTCTGAGCATTTTGGAAGTTTTTTCACTACCTTATTTGATCAGGAAATCCAAAACCTAAAATTGGAAGAACTCTGCTACTGTATAATAATGCCCTTCAGAATCGGTACATGTGGGGAACGTGTATTGAAACAAGTTACTACTTGTGCATTTTTTTAATGTTTTGGAAACATGAAGTTTCCAGACTGGACGGTTTGAGTGACAACTATGAATTTACTTTCCGAAGTTCTGTCTTCAGCTTTTTTTCCTGTCAGTTTTGAAGTTGAGAAGTATGTTGTCTGGCTGCAGGTTGTAGCTGTGTAAAAAGGACTACGTCAAGGAAGCTAGGGAGGAAAATTTAAGGGGAAGGTATTACAATCCAGTCTCTGGATTTCCTTTTCTCGTTCCTGAATTCACGTAAGTCATGCTCTTCTTCATTCCGGAAAATTAAATACAGATTCTCCAGGAAATCCCCTGCCCTCAAGTGCTGTAATATTAGAGTCAAGGTTTAAAGTAGCTTTATTTGGGTTTTATACAGCTGATTTAAATGTAGATTATGAAAAAAAAAAGTCTGCATAGCAGTAACTATTTTGGCATTGGCCTTGTTTTGCACCACTTTCAGGTGCAAATTTCAGGACCATTAAATTGGGGTACCTGAGTCCTTTTGTTGTCTTCATGGAATAAAAATCCTGTCTTCCGCTAAAGACCATTTCTTGTTCTTGAGTTTCAGATTTTCCTCTGCACTGCAGCTGAGTGCTCTTAAAGGATGTAGACCCATGAGCAGTAACGTAATCCTAGTGTGGTAACACAACTGTAATTGTAGAGTGACTGGTATCCTGCCTATAGCCCTGCTGGTTCTGTAAAGCTTGGATGGGAATCCCCAAGGTTGAACTGGGTTCTTGTTGGCTTTGACATAGCTAGGACAGAATGACTACGTGTGTTAATTTTCTCCAACTGCCTCTTAAGATTAGACTTTTTGGGTTGATTTAGTTCTGATTCTGAGCAGGATAAACTGCCTGTGCCATCTTTCTTAGTAACAAATCTTGTTTTCTGTAACTTGGGGAGGTGGATAGCTGTGCTCCATTTGGTAGGTGCTGTAACTTGAACAGTTCTGAGTTTCATCCAGATGAATACCCAGAACAGTAGATGAGCTGGAAGGAAAAATGAGAAACCACACACAAAAAAAACCAACCAAACAAAAAACCACCAAAAAAATACAACCAAATCTAGAACAAAAGGAAGAAATCCCCACAGTCGTACATATTTGAAGCAATGTATGCCATTGTTTAAGGCCAACAAGTGAAGCCATTTCTTGCCTGCAAAAGAAGATCAGTGAATACCTGCTGGGAAATGTACAGTATGTGCCAATAACTGTCCTGATTTCAGGTGTTTCCGCTCACTAGCGGGGAGGGAGGGAGGGACTCCAAGCTACGTGGAAGTCCTGCCTGTCCAGGTTGGGAGGGCTTTGCTTTCAGGCTGGAGTAGATCTTCCACTGCACTTCTAGTCTTGTAGTGCCAGACTGCTGCTGTGTCACCAAAGGTGGTTGTGTTGGCTAGCACTGGCACCTTTAGAAAACTCAGTGTTGAAAAGATCTGCTTTGGGCAATGCTGGATGAAGTGCCTAAGTGCCGTTAACACACTCGTGCAAACACAGTCAGAGATGTCCTTTCTACAAAATCCTTTTAACCATAGTTTGTTGCCAACCCTTTGATGCTATCTTCAGGAAGACAAACAGTTTCTCTGTGTACTATCATTGGTAGGCAGTATTCTATCAGTTAAAGAAAGCTCAGTAATTAGGCTTAGGTTTCTTCTCTAGAATTATTATTCTTTTGTTTAAAAACAAAATGTAAAATGTGTTTGCAGAGAGAGCCTTTAAATAAGTGTTCTGCATCTGCTAAAATGGTATCCGCATGAGTCGTCCTGTGGCTTGAAAAAGTGCTTTTGTATATCAATACTGTAGCTCCTCTGCAGTTTCTTGTGTAGTTCCTTGTAGGCATAAAAGTCCTGAGGAATGTAGGATGTGTTATTGTTGATGAATGTCAAGCACAGCACAGAAATGTGGAAACTCAATGGAAAGCCACTTCATGTTTGCATAGTGTAGTGAAAAGCACAGGATCCTTAAAATGAAAAGATTGTACGTGGGTTGTGTAACAGCACTTTCTAGCAAAACAGCTGGCTGCCAAAATAGCTTTGTTAAGGTTTAATTCAAAACAAGTGAAGTGCAGCAAGTGTTGAGGAGCACAGGAGTTAAATATATTTTCATATAAAAGGAGTAGATCAGTCTTGCATTTGTCTGTGCCTTAATTTGGAGGGAAATGTGTGTTCTGGGGAAAAGAATGTGTTTTCGGCATGTGTGTTTTCTTAAATGTTTTGTTCAAGACTATATTAAGACATTAGTAACTGTAACGATGAAGAGAATGAAAATACATCAGTGTTCTTGTTCTTGAAGACTGTCTTGGAGATATTTATGATGTTTTGTTGGCTGGCACTGAAAGCTTATAAGAACACACAGTATCTTTTGAGGAAGGTATCCCGAATGCATTTATCTTCTGTAGTAAGCTTCCACAATTATGGTGCACCAATATTAAAGATGTGTGTACATGTTTGTTCAGATAATTAGGGTTTAACACAGTGGAATTGTTTTGTTTTGCATAACATGATGCAGGTACCTTAGGAGAGCTTGGAGATTCACAAATATGAGTATAAAAGTGGCTATCAAAGTGCACATAAAGCAAAAGGAAAACAAAACCAATCAGGTAATCAAAATCAAACTTGAGGAGATAGTATCATCACTCTCATCTGTCAAGTAAACGTATGCTTTTTTTGATTATATATAAAGTGGACAAAGTATGGTGCTTGTGACAGATGAATGAGAAGGAGCAACAACTGCTCCTTTCAGGGGAAGTGCAATGCATAAACCTGTGAATTGGCACAAAAAAAAAAGAAAGAGTTGAACGATTAACTGAGTGAAAAGTCATGCTCTGTCCAATCCAGTAAGAAAAACTTAAACCACTGCAGTTAAATGTATACTCATTATAGCTATTTGTTAAATAACTGGAAGTTAGACTCAAAAGAAGCATAAGGATGGATTTGGATATTGAACATATTGACTGATGCTTGTGAAAACCAGTGCCTGTCATTCTCATTGGAGTTAAAGATGCCCAATGAGAAAAGATAGCTAAAGCCCCTTATGAATAGATGGTTTGGCAGAGGGATTTAAATCGATCACTGGCCTTTGAAGGAAAAAGAAAAGCTTGTGTATTACAAGGTTTTGCACAATTTGAAATATTTGACTGTTGGTTTAAAGGCATCTTTTATTCTTGTTTCAATTATTGGAAATGGCTTTCTGTAAAAGTATAAACAAATAGTTTTTTTTGCCTTAGGGTCATAAAGTCTCTGACCCCAGCTGAGTTTACTTTTTTTGTCAGACTACACATTTATACTTAGTCAAATAATTTTCAGGAAAAGGAGGAAAAAAACACACAAAACACTTTCACCAACTTAAGTGATAATATAATGCACTGTAATATGTGTGGAAAAATTATCATTGAAATCCTAATAGAGTTACTTCCCAGGAACTTGGGAAATCCAGTTTAACAAATCAGTCTAGCAGCCTTTGCTGAAAATGACTATTTTAGAAACTTTCAAGTATGCTGATTGGTGCAGATTATTAGTATTTAGAATGGCATCCGTTAAAAAACAAACAACGAAACAACCCAGCAGACTTGAAGTTCAGCAGCAGTGCTGGTTATATGTGTGTCAGTTTAGGACTTTTTTTTTGGGGGGGGGGGGGGGGTAGGGAGGGGGGTATGACGCAGTGTGCATATGGATGTGTGATTTTACTGAGGTGTTTGTTTATGCTTTTAAGAGCTATGTTGTCTTTTAAAGTGCTGCTTTTCTCTGCATTAATCTGGCTCTCTGTATCTATGTGCAATGGTGATTTTTCTGGAGTAACAAGTTTGAGGGCAGTATAGATCCGTATGAGAAACAAGCATGAGAAGCACGTTTCTAAGAAGTCAGGCTGAAACACTTCAATTCTCTAAATCAAAACTGTTCGTTGTCTTAACTGTGATGACATGTGAGTGCTTAATTTCCTATTGTCCATCAGTATAAAGTAGTATTTCCTGAAGTCTGCATTTTGAAGATAGTAAGTGTTCACTCCCCGGAGAAGACTTTCCTCTCTTTAACCTAGATGAGTTTCTGCCCTTGTCAGCTGCAGGTGTTTTCAGTCTAGGTACTGCATCTTTTTATGCAGTAAGCTTTTGTGTAAATTCAGCAACAAAACACATTGCCTTCCAGAGAGCTTTTGTGCCTATTTTTCTTCTTAAATTAGCTTCTTGACTGTGAGCTGTGAAGTCATCTGTGAACAAGGTACATTAGAGGCTGTTATCTTCTATGATTTGCTATGGTACTTGTTCTCAGCGGAGGTGTTTTGCCAATTTACTTTTGACTGGCCTGTAGAACTGCTTACAGACTTAATGTTTGATAAACTCATGTATCAAACAAGTAAAAAGCCCTGCAACTTTTTACTGAAGCTTTCCCGTGGACAAACCCAGGGTGGAATGTATGGTTGCATTTCTAGGGAAGTACAGGTGGGGCATGTGCATACACAAGGTCTGTAGAGGAGCACTGGTGTAGCTTCACTTGCCAGAAGCTACTGATGTAAACTTCTAGATCAGTAAAAACACAAAAACTTTGAAGACTTGTTTGCTGAACCCAAGTTCATTCATGTTGTTAAATCAGTAGTAAGAGTAATACGCTGTCTGAGGTGCTTTTAAAATTTATTGTTGTTTCTATTTACTCTGCTTGCTTCTTTTTAGAGCAAATACATTGATATGGTACAAACTGCTGCACCGCACAGCCTTAAATGCCGTACTTGTTTTGCCAGCTTGGTCATAGACTGATAGAAAAAGAAATGTTGGCTGCGTCCTCTTTGTTAGTTCCAGGGTTTTTGGACATAGACGATGTCCTCAATTTCCTCTGTTAATTCTCCATCTTTCTGATGTTTGTCCCTTAACTCGTGGTTGTATTGCACAGAGTAAAATGGGAATAGAGTAACTTTCTGAATTTTAGAGTTCGCCGTTTTGCTCTTTGGCTGTTTTAGGCCAGCTCCCTTTCTCTTTCTAACTTCACCTTTTCCTTTAGAAAGCACAATACAGTGAGTGTCAAGGAAATGGCATTCCTGTTTTGAGGACCCTGCCAATGCAGGTGCTTTTAAAATCTTGTTTCATCACATAAAAAACATGCTGCTAACTGCACATAGCCTACTTACATTTGAGGTTGGGTTTTAATACTATGCTGTCATCGTCATTAAAGGATGTGGGCTGTTCTTGCTTGAAGTTAGAACTAATTGTTGCTAAAGACTTGAGACATGTAATTTTAAAAAATGAAGGTGCTACAGATTAATTAAGTAATCTGCATCTCTTAGAGTGTCACTGGGGACATAGTTTTCGGCTAAGAACACTAGCACAGTTACTAATTGGATTCAAGCATGCCATTACTGAGCTGCTTTGGAAGAAGAGGTAGGAGTGGCAAAAACTGAAGTAAAGTACAGGCATTCTGAGTACAGGCTGTTGAAATGGCACAAGATTTCTACTGCAGCTATTTCTAGTAACCTTAAGAAACTACTTTGTTTTCCTAACTAAACATTACTTGAACTTATCCAAGTTTCTAAGCCTATAAGAAAAAATTTGTATTACTCAAGTAGCAAGTTCTCAATCTACGATAGAATGAACTGGGACTGCATGACAACATCTTCATTTGTGTCCCTTGTTGGTGAGAGAAGGGACAATAAACTTTTATTAGCAATTTATTCTTGGGCTGCGAAGAAGCACAAATTGGGAAGTAACTGGTAGTAGCAGTAGATAAGGTCGACTACAAATCTTACGTAGGTTTACCTCTGCAAATGTTTCCGGAACTCTCTTACTGTGTGGAAAGGCAGGATGATGCCGAGGGGCAGATTTCTTGAGAAAAGGAGGGAAGATTTCTAGAACTGGGAAAGGAGGAGGCCTTATTTATTTATAGAGTGAAAGATGCAAGAGGAAAGTAGTGGATTCAACAGAATACAATGTCATGTATTTACTGTAGCTTGATTTCCTTTTGTTAACTTTCAATTATATTTCATTGGATTTTTGTGCCGTTACCAAATGGATAGATACACATTTTAAAAAGTGAAATATGTGGAATGAGGCATTCTAATAATGTATGTGTTTGCAGGTAGAAATTGGACTAGTTTGAAGACATTGTTCTGTAAATGATTGAACTAGGATCTTCTTTTGGAATTTTGAGCATTTTTGGCTCTTTGTGATGTTCTTTCTACTGGAAATTTGGTAGTGCTATCAGTTGCTTAAATCAAGTGTCTTACTCTGTCTTCTTCTTTATTGCAGCCCTGATGATATTGGTACCTGTTGGTATATCTTGCTGTCTGGTTCAGTCTTCATTAAAGAATCTATGTTTCTTCCAAGGAGCAGGTATGTCAGCTATGAATAATCTGCATTTAAACAAAACTCATGTTAGATGTAGACAATTTTTAGAATTGAAAGGCAACTTTTATGCTTAATAGAAGCGGAGAAGTATACATGTGCTTTTCCTACCTTTACTGGCTTGTAGTAGTTTTACGCCTGCAGCTAGAGTTGAAAGCCCATCATTTTTGACACTGTACAAACACCCAAAGCATCATCAAAGACTGCTAATGTAAAAAACAAACACAAAAACAATACAACAACAACAACAAAAAACCACCCTGTCCCTAAACCCCCAAAACAGAATGAAGTACTGGGTAGACCGTTCCTGTGCGTAATCAGATGTTAAGCTCTAGTGCATCCTATGATTTATGTTGCTTTTCTGAGGCTTTACTTTGCACAAGACTTCAGTGCATGTTTTAACATATGCTTAGATCATGTTACTGCCAGTTTTGGTACTTTTCTCTAAGGTTATGCTTTGTGTAAATGAATTTGCAATAAAAAGTGATATTTTATGTGGGGAAAAAGAAAAGTTTGAGACTGTCAAAATTTATATCACTTCAGTAAAAAATATAAAATATTATGAGCTATGGAAAAAATGCAGAAAAACTACAAGGATTTTAGTGGAAGCAGAACAGAATCACTTTAAAATGCTGGTTATATGCATATTCATTCAAACTAGTATAAAAGGTTCCTTTAAAGTAAATAACACATAGTAAAATTTGTGAAAGGCAGAATGAGCGAATGACACCTGGAAACTTCCTTACAGCTTTTAAACAGTGGGAAGCCAATTGAAAGCTATCATTGGTTGGTATACGAACAATTAAATATTCAAATCTGCCTTTCAATGGGAGAAGGACACTGGTCTTGGGACTTCCATTTGATGATGATTGGTATGTTTTTGGTGTAAGCAAATATCTTCCATATTTAAGAGGACAGGCATTGCAGATAAAAAGGCATATTTGATATGCCATCAAACAGCACAGTATATGCTAAAGGTGCAAAATTGGTTATTGTAAAAAATAGCACAACAACAGATTATAGGATCCCTGCTGGTGGCAGATGGAAGAAAATTGTCCCATATGTCATCTCTAAAGAAAAAAAAAAGCTGGCAGAAAGTGCTACCTTTAGATGCCAGGAGAAGGGATACATGATATCTGAATTAATTTAGGGTGGTTGCATATAGTCTGTCACAGGAATCCTCTGTTCCTTTGAAATGCAGCAGTACTTGTGCTTCAGGCATTTTTTGAGATTCGATAAGAGGTGAAATTTTATAAGATAAACAATGAGCTTGTGATTCTTCCTGGGAGAATGAACAGAAAAGTGCAGATCCTGTCTAAGAAAAGCATTCAAGGATTGCTTGCCTGGACAAATGGAGAAATGTTATCTGGGACAGTGTCTGAGTCTAAATCAGAGATTTCATATTGGTGAATTTCAAGTATGGAATGTGGCATTACAGAGTTTTATAATTGTGGATGGAGTCAAATAGCTGCCAAAGCTGGTATCTTGGGAAGCAAATCCAAGAGAGATGATTTGTTAATTAACAAAGATAGCATAACAAGTCCATGAAAGGAAAATTAAGAAGCTTGAATTTAACGATGTGAGATAAAGTATGACTGGAGAGCAAAAACAGTCATTCTAGTAAGAGGATTTGCTTGGCAGAGAGGTTATGGTTATTAAGAGGATAGATGAGGGCCTTGTTTAAATTCAGTACAAAGCTTTTTTACATTGTGAATGAGTAAGCTGCAGTATCTGGGCCTTGGACCTATCCGTGAAGAAGAAAGTTGGGGAAAGTGAGAGAGGGCTTAAATCAGGTTAAATTTCTGACTTGGAATATTGGTGGGTCATAAATGATTTTTAGTTTTTTAAAGCAAAGGCTTGAGAAGAAAAGTAAGTTGTTCAGCTTTACTTATATGTGTAGTGAATTGCTCTTAAGGAAATAGTAAGCTGCTCAGTTATTGGGATTGGGTACAGGAGACACATTAGCAATGATACAGGAAATATGAGTATGGAAGTAGTTGTTAAAGCAGTGCTAGTGTATAAGATAAAGGGGTTTGTACACAGCAGAACGGGCTAATGTCAAATTTTATGGTGCTATAGTAAAAAGGGGGTGAGACCTTCTCAAAAGGCTGCTGACGAGAAAGAACTAGTAGGGAAATATTTTGAAATCTAAAGAATAGGGTCAAAAGTAGGCAACAGGCAGCTACTGCATAACGGCTTACTTAAACTGACCTTCTACACATACACAGGAATGGCTGTTTGAAGAGCCTTTTTGGTTATTGTGTCATTTGGGAGTCTTGATGTGTTTTTCCGCTCTTTCAAAACAAAACAAAAACCCCACAATAACAACAACAACAAAAAAACACATGTATTTGCTACATTCTGTTAAATGCGGCAAGTTCTCATGAGTTATTGACCTCAGGTAATAGGAAGGGACATAAATATTGTGTTGGTTGGCCAAAGCAATGTCACTTGAATAAGCTTACTGTAAATTCTTATTTAGACTTAATGTTTTTTTCCAGTTTCATCTCTTTCATCTTTGTCAGCTGAGAAAGCTGCTAGGAAATAATTTTGCAACATGTGCAGCTGTGAGTAAGAGAGGAGGATGGAGCTGAGGAGAGGCTGTGTAGGAGCAGAAAGCATGTTCTTCTCCACTAAATCCGAGTGACTCAGAAAGCTCTCGTTCCTTAAACTTCTTTTCCAAGATCTCAGTTTAATCAGTACACCCTCTCCCCCAGCCCCTCCTATCTCCAAACCTGTTACCATCCAAAACCCATAATTTTTTCCTACTTCAGAATTATCCTCTCATCTCTGCAGCCTGCCCTGCACTCCTGCAGTAAATGCCTTTGCCTGGGTTCCTCAGGCCATGTCCTTCCCTCCCAGGAAGGACCTCAGGGGGTGCCAAGGGCTTGTTCAGACTGCAGGTATCCCCTTAACCCGCCCATGCCATAGCCCATCTTAGGCTGTGCTGGCATCGTTTAATCCTGTCTTTTAAGGACCGGCCACAGATACCTTTCCTGCCTCTTCAGAAGCAGCATTTAAGCCTTGATAGCAGGCTGTTTTTTGAAGAAAAAGCTTTGCTGCTAATGACTTACTCAGGGAGCGCTGAGGTCAGAAGCCTGGAGATGTACAGGAGCCCTACACCAGCAGGACCCGTTCTGATGGTTTGGTCAAGCTCAGTCCTTGCTGAATGATGGGTGGGCAGTAGCTGATGAAATGTAAAATAAATAAAAAGTGGCCCCCCGCCCCATCTTCAATGAGCAGACTATCAAGAGAACATGCCATGTTTGGTTGGATTTTATTCTTAACATGTGTCTGTACGAGCCAGAGTGAAAGTAGTGCCTGGTTAGGATAATTCAGATAGCCCTAGCAAATACATCGGCCTAAAATCACGGAGGTGTTTTCTCAGTCCTGTGCTGAATCCCATCCTGCTCTTAACTTCAAGGCTGTTGGCATTTCAGCCTGTAAGGAACAGGATGAAGTGCTGTCTTCAGATCTATAGCTGAAACTTAAAGTACTTCAGTGCATTGAACTGCACGTGCTCAGCACCTTATTTACATCTGGGGCCTCTGTTAGCTAATATAACTGCATTAATTTCAGATATAGCATCCCAAGGCTCATTGGCAGATAACACTGGAAATACTGTTTTATATATTTTTCATGCATTTTGTGTCAGTTAACCTTATTTTTTTTCCTCCATATCGTTTCCAAGTCCAGTGTAAATAGCGCACAGAATTCTTTGGGGAGAGGGAGGTGATGACTAGGGCTTGCAAACAGATAACTTGTAGCTGGGAAGAAGAGTATCTTAAAAATAAATACATAGAAAAAAATTCAAGCAGCCTAAAATCATAAGAAATGACCATCCCTTTGCTTTCCTGTTCACAGCACAAAGAATAATACAGCACTCCAAAAATAACCAGCTTTGTAATGTACTTTATGCAGTCAAATAGCTGCTAGTTGAAACAGTTTAAAAAGAGCAGCACAGCTGCCAATTTTGTTGAAGTTATATAATTTACTGGGTGACTTATAAAACTACTTGCAACTAGCTTCTTGACAAGTCTTTAATTTAGAGGCTTTTTTTTTCTTTTTAAGTTGTTCAAGATGGAATACATGACGTCCTGAACTGAGTAATTTGTTTTGGGAATTTTCATGTCTAAACAATGTCTGTTTTGTGAAAACAGTTACAAGTAAATCGCTTTATTTGCCTATTGTAATATAGCTTTAGCTGTATTTATTTCAATGCCAAGCTAGCAAATTGTGTTCATAAGGGCTGGATTTCATTCAGTTAATGCCTTATTTTGGGAAAACATACAATTCGGAGCTCTAAAGAATTTTGACCTTAACAATTAAGCTGCCATACTTGTGGTTAAATAAAGTAAAGCTTAATCTTGTTCTCCTATTTAATTTCTGTACATTGCAACAGTGAATTTTATTTTGACAGCTTCATGTGAGGAAGACATTCCCTGCATATTTTGCTATTATAATTTTTCATACCACTTTTATTCACTTTTTAAATTAAACATACCAAGCAAATATTAGTTAAATTAAACATTCCTTAACTAACCCCTCTCACCACGACCACCAAACTATCATGAATTGGCACTTTTTCCTTTCACCACTTTCCCTGAGCTTCCGTGCCCTGAAGCATTTCACATAGTAGAATGAGGTTTATGTATTAAGTCCAAAAAATAAATGAGCAGAAATTACAGTTCCCTGAAGGTTGTCCTGGCTTTCCTGTGTCTTCACGTGGTCACTGTCGGCAGTAACGTGACAGTCCCTCAAAATACCTTTGGAATTGCCTCCAGCATCCTTAGGTCAGCTCCACGCTCTCATCACACTTGCTCAGCTGCTCAGACTTCCCGTGTAGTTTTTGTTCCAGGACTTTGCTTCTAGTGGAAATTTTACCACGGTTCTTCATCTTTTTGGTTTGGAACTGCACTACAAACGTGTCTCCTAGATCTCCCAAAGCTAGCCTCGTGCTTCCCCATGGCCTCCACAGCTGGAGGACATGGCTGACTCTTAGCAGCAAAAAAAAAAAACACCCACAGAATTGCTAGACAGATTTTTCTTAGGGAAATGCTTTGGTGCTTGGGTTTTTCTGCCTCTCTCCCAGAGGCCTTCAGAGACTCAAGTCCCCACTCTTCAGTTGCTGTAGCTTCTTCTTTTCCTTTCTTACTGCCACAGCTACCCTGTTCTCCTCTCACCCTTTAACATAAGGCAATGGAAAGCTGTGCTGCTTTTAGCAACTTTACCAGTCACACATAGGAGCAATTATTTAATCTCTTTCTTCTAATTAAAATATTAAGTTTTGCAGTTGAGAAAACATGTTTTTTTCTCTCTCCAAAATTAAAAAGGATATATCTATTTAAATATGGATGATTTAGCCCTCTAGTCTTTCCTATAGTAAAACAACTTGAAAATTGAATACAGCATCCAGTTCTACTGGAGAGCTGATGAAGAAATTACGGACTTGCCTTGAATCTGTTTAAAGCAATAGCAAAATTCAATTTTTTCAGAAGTGCTTATCACTTTACGTTATGAATGGTTTGTGTTGCATGCTTGCTTACCTCTTCTACTTCAGGCTGGCAGTAGTGAAACATGTTTTTAACTTTATTGCATTTGATAGGTTTATTTAAAAAAAATCAAATATGAGCCTTATGACTTGTTAAATAGCTTTATTAGTCAGTGGAAATATAACTGTTGGAGGCGATAGTACTTATAAAACTTACTTGACAACTAAACAGGCATGGACCTGGAAATGTTTCTTTTTTCTATTATGAAAAAATAACCATTAAAAATGTTGGTATTTTTTGTCTGCATCTCTCCTTTCTTAGGTAGAGAATATAACTTTAAAGTTCACTTTCTTGTCATTCTTTCAAGAAGTATAAGGTGGCTTTTTAGGCTTCTGTTTTGTTTGTGACCATCTTTCAAATGGAAGAAAAAGTTAATTGCAAAGAGCACAATTTTAATATTTAAGTACTCTTGCCCAAATAATAAAGATCAACACTTTGGTAGTATGTGTATACTAATATCTTTGTACTAACGTATTTGCAACTCGTTGTTTATTAATAATGGCTACTGCTGGCTGCAACTTATGAGAACTTGGAATGAAACCGGTGATTTGTCTGAAAGACAGTGACCAGTGTACACAAATACTTAAACCAAGATACTTTTTGAATTTAACTAAAGAGATGATTTTGCCCTGAGCAGGAGACGGTTTTTGAAGGAAGGAAATAAAAAAGATTTGAGGGAGTTGTACTTCTGGCAGCTGCTGTTTCAGTAGTCTAACCTATGCAGGGAGTTGATACAGGGCTGTGTGGAGCTTGTTGAGCTTTTTCCTGTTTCTGAGTTTTGCTTATGGCTAAGCATTTTACAGCAGCACAGTGAAAACACAAAGAGCATGCATTGGAACTTTATAACGAAAGATAGCAGCCCAGGTTATGCTTTCGAATCTATTTAGGAAATTACTTGAAAATGAGTGATTTGGACTTAGTTTGATTTATATTAAACTATATTTTCTGCTAGTTAGTGCTGCTAGATTTTCCTGTAACCTGCCTGTTGCTTTGTTATTTCTGTATCCAGCTAATGCTGCTCTGAAGCCATGCTCGTGACTTACCAGAAAGGCTGGTGGGAAGGTATTGGTGTGGGCTGACAGCCAGTGCTGTGTTTTCTGCCTGGTTTGAATGACTAGGTTCAACATTTCAGTCCATCAACTGAAATTGGGATGTGGAGGAGATTGATCTCATGGGTTCATCCAGGGCAGACTGAGTTCATAAATTGAAGAAAAGTTGGAAGTCGTAGTGGAGATGTCTATTTATGGATGAGTGTATGTCTACCATGAATTACTCACAATGGATTTTATATGAACAACTGTTTTGTACCATCTGCATCAACCTAAAAGTCTGTGTATGTCCTTTTGGATGATGATGTTTACTGTTGAAAACACAGAATTAAATCGCAGCGCATTTGACTGTAATTACTTTGGGACTCAAACTCCTGGAGAATAACAAAGCTTGGGTGCAAGAAGAAACACTTCATTGGGAATGCCTGGGCTGGCCATCTACCTTGGATGTTTGTCTCCAGCTGGTATCATGGTGCCAGTAAAGCCCGGAGCTCGCTGATGGGTGGCATTGCTGTCTTCCTCCTGTGGTGCCGGAGGGGCTGGAGCTGCCAAGGGCCTGTCCCTGAGCTCAGCTCTCTGAGGGCCAGCTAGCAGGGAGGGCATTTGGGAAGGCTGTCAAGCTGTCTCAGTCTGGCCTCCTCCTTTAGACCAACTAAACGGTCAACTCTGGTCATATCTGAATTAGCTGAGCCGTGAACTTCTCTGGGTCTTGTATTCTCCTGTCATATGCTGCTTCAGCAACGTTGCGATGCAGGGCATGTGCTACTTGTACCGGCAATGTCATTTAAAACTATCCTTCCTGTTTGCAGATTTTAAAATTGTGAATACTTAATGTTTTTTACAGCTAAATGAGTTTGGTATTACGTACGTTTTGCTTTATCCCACCCGTCTCCTGTTCTGCTGAATAATTTAGAGCTCATTGAGGCTTGAAATTGGTCACTTTCCAAGTGTGCTGCCGGTATCTGAGGTGTTGGGAAATAGCAGAGGAGACAGTTCCAAAATGATGAGATTGGGTGGTGTCTGGCCTTGTTCCTGTCAAAACAATTATTTCAATGCTACTGGAGTTCTGTTCTCGCACAACTGATAAAAAATGTTAAGGGACTTAATCTGTTACGTTGGCATCCTTTGAAAATAAAAATAGAAAGTCAGTGTAGTGGGGTTAGTGCTACCAGGCTTTCTTCCAAGTTTCTAATAAGGAGAGGAGAAGGTAACAAAAGCAAATGACCTGAATAACTTTTAAGGGAGCCCGACTACTTCTGATTCCTGTTAAGGCGTAGTGGGTTTTCATGGGTGGAAAGAGTGCTATGAGAGAAGCAAACTTCAGAAGCCCTCATGATCTGACAAATGGCTTTCTACTAGTTTCTGGGTGTATATCCTAGAGCCACAGATTTGTCTCTTTCCGTACAAAAGACCTGAATGATGGACTCGAGAGGTTCCGGATCATCTGCTGATGCTCACGTGCATTAGTGGAATGATCAGAACAACTTCAAGTACTTTCTGTAGGAAAGACACCATTAACTGATGATTATATACAACTTATAGATTCAAGAGTCCTTGTTCTGGTCCATTTTTTCATTGCTTCGCACACTATAATCATAAGTCAAGGTGGCATTTCTTGCCACTGTTCCTGCATTTAAAAAAAAAAATAAAAATCAGACCAGACTTTCCTGATGTTGTGCTTTTTTTCATGTCAGTTATGTCAGTCTTCCTTGGTGAGACCTCAACTGTAAAAATACTAAAAAGTTAAATGTATTGATGCTAATAATAAGACACTTAGGAATTTGTAACATGGAGCATAAAAGCAAATTATATAATAGTGTAAATCTAAACAACTGCTTTTATAGTGAGTCCCCTGTCAGTGAACAAATTTGTTATTTTTGGACTGTCTGTATAGAGTAAACACAGTCTAAGTGTTCAGTATGGTTTTATAGTCAAAGATGAAGAAAAACGATCTGAGACTACATGGATAATAGAATTTTTCTGTATAAGCATGTATGCAGTAAGTGAAAGGATTTTAAGGAAAAAAATAAATGAAAGAAACAGAGGTGCTAACAGACTGGGAATAGTCTTTTGGCAGGAGGAAAGCATAGGAAAGGAGAGAATCCTGAAGATATCTGATAGTAGATATCACAGATACATTTCCTTTGTGAACAATACCAACTCACACCTCCCATTTGTTAAATGTTGAAAAGTTGCAGTTAAAATTTTGGCTATTCACTGTTTGAAAACTATGCTGAAATTGTGATTTTTTTCTTTTTTATTGGGAACGTTTTAGAATGCTCTATAGGATAAATGGAGAAAACGTTCATTCCATTGAGAATTTGTTTTTCTTGAAGACAGGGACACATTCTCATTGTAGAAAAATTTAGGTGGGCTTTGGTTGATGCCTGTTTTCTGAAATGTGTTGAAATGTAGACTGCCATACCTGGGTGTTTGCTACTGTGTATGTTTCTAATTAGATCTTTCAGAAGAAAACTCTTGCTTTTTCATAACTTCTATTGCAGCTGGTGAGGTGACCTACTTTGCAATCCCTTCCTAATGATAACTACTACTTAAAGTTTTGAGTTTAAATACAAACCTTCAAAATATCAAAGCATTCAGTTGCTTAAGAAGGCTGCATTCTGCGGGTAAAAGAGACCTGATGTTTTATGTGCTATCAGGGTCTCTGGGCAAGGTAAAAGGGTATAATGAACTGAGAAGTTGTCTGGTCATTGCTTGCCCAAAAGGAATGACAAAGTGAACTGTGTAGAAACAGCATGGAAAATGCCAAAGAGGGAGCTGGATACTGCTTGGAGAGAGGGAACTAAGTGTAATGGAGAGCAGGAAGGCAATGATGCTGGCCTAGGTATGCTATGGTGGGAAAAAGACCGTCTTCAGGAGCACAGTGAGGTTTTTACAGCAACACTCACAAGCTAGAGAGGTCCTTTTTAAATCCTGAAATTAGACATAATTTATTACTACTGAACGGTTGTTATATAGTAAAAAAAAAAAAAAAAAAAAAAGCACCACCTACAGAATGGAAGACTATTTTGTGTACTCTGTGGAAAAGTCAAGGGGTACCTTGGAATTCCTGTTGTGCTTACAAGTGCAAGACTCACTTGTTAGGAATTTAGTTAGGTAGATTTTTAGATACACTTGTATATATTTTCATGTATACACAGATATAATATATAGGTAAATATACCTAAGTATATTTTATGAAACATCCAAGAAAACTCTTGATGGAAGTCCAACATGAATATGTTACAGGATGGCTGTGGCTGTTGGGGTATGTATGGGTAAGAGCCTTTTCTTTGATTCATTTGGAGCTCAAATAGGTGATCTATAATTCTATATATTTGTCTTTGGAGAATAAACTTGATAAGATGAAAGACTTGGATATTTGCAGGACTGTAGCAACAGAAAGCTGGAAGGAATCAATAAGAGTATTTAGATTATTAGCATGATCCTTCTACCATAATTCTTCTACAAATAGTGATTTTAACAAAATGTTATTTAGTACCATAGAAGACTTTGAAATGCCTGAGAGTTTTCATTCTGAGGTAATGCTAAGTTTCAAATGCTGCCAAAAATAAATGCAGGCACACTAGACATAATATAAAGTGCTAAATGAGCAATAATTTATTTTCGAATTGTAATCTAAATAACTACAACAAAATTGTCACTTTTGTTTTATTTTTTAGCTTGTTTATTCATTTACAGTTACAGGTCACCTATTACAAAGATATCTTGAATGCATCTGCGTTGTACTAATAAGATTTATGGAAACTAGTTATTGAGGTCATGCATTTAGCTCTCCATGTGAATGAATTGATTGTATTGAATGAATTAGGCATATAAGTGAGGGTGGAAAGTGTCACTATGTATGGTCTTATTTTTACTACTGAAGAGCCAAATGGCATGTCAAGTTGCTCATTTTTTATTTTTTAAAAAGATGACAGTTTCTAGCACCTTAATTGTGAAATCTATAAGGGGACTTAAATGGCTTACTAAATATTTTACAAGGTAAGGAAAAAAAAATCTATTCTTTTAGTATAGAACATCTGAAGGCATTGTATGAGGCTGGAAAAATACTTCTCTGTTTTAGTGAATTTCATGAATGTTAATTAGCCAAACTGTTCTGACAAGGTCTTGCCTCTTAAGTAATGTTCTCCTATGGCTTCTCATTCTTTGAGACTATTATATAGATCTTGTGATGTCACAG
Source organism: Anser brachyrhynchus (assembly GCF_964034855.1). Lineage (NCBI taxonomy): Eukaryota > Metazoa > Chordata > Aves > Anseriformes > Anatidae > Anser > Anser brachyrhynchus. The sequence continues at coordinate 30,660,587 of NC_137698.1, read as the reverse complement.
CAGTCTTCATGGCAACACAGACGTCATTAAGTAAGATGAGGTATAAACAAAGCAGCCTTTGTTCAAACCATTCATTAAAATATATATTTTTTTAAATTACAGAATTAAAAAAAATCAGGTTTAAAAAAAAAAACCTCTGATCTTTGAATGTTTTCCAAGACAAAGTAATACGAGTCTTCTAATTTAAAAATAAAATAAGGATTTTTTTTTCCAAAGGGAGAACTTCTCTGTTAACTGCTCTGATGAGGTACCAGCCTTCTCGCTTTCTGTACTACAGATGCTGCGAAGTTGAACTGCTACAGCAAGTACAGATACTGAATATCACAGAGAAATCTCATAAATGCCCCTCTCTTGTTAGTGTGTATATGAAAGGGTCATAAAAAGAACCCTAAGTGGTATCGCAGTCTGAGAAGTATTTGTGATCACCTGCTGCTATAAAGGCCCTGAACATCTACCATCATCTACAGCAAATCTGTGAAACAATGTAGGATTCTTTGTAGCACTTCAGGGAATTTCAGATTGGATTTTTAACCGTTTCAGCTTAACTTTAGTTTTAAGGTAGCATTATAGAAAGCTAAAGTGAAAAGCAACAAATTCAAAATTTGTGATTTGAAATCACAACCATACTCAATCTAATAACTGGGTAGGATTTTAAAACTAGGCATGCTTTTAAAAATAATAATCTGTACTAAATTATATGAAATTCATCTTAAGGCGTATGTTTGGGGATTGACTGAAGAGCTTTTTCCCTGGAAGCAAACCTTCAGGATCTATCTAATTTCCACTTATTCCCTGTGGGTTTTCAGGAACTTCTTTTGAAGTGCTCTCAGTAGTCAGCTGTACTTTACCAGGTTAATGCTACCTCTGATCTGGGTTGTATGTGCATAAGAAATAAATAACTGTTACTCTATTATGTAGGTAAAGTCTGTCATCTGCAAGGACGTTGACTAAACATATTCAGAATACTAAAGAAAGTCAGTAAAATTTTCAGCTTGTTCAAATTAATCTTCACTCAGTTTCACTGGGAATTATTTAAAGCATTAACATGCTTTAAATGTCCTACATCGGCGTACTTCACACCGCCTGACTACTGTCAGGCACCCTCTGTAGGACTGGCTGGGTTCGTCCCTGCTTGACACCCCGCTGCTGCAGCACCAGGGTTGCTTACCTTGATATCACAATTCCTCTGCCACCACACAGACGGCTGGTAATCTGGGTCTCAGACAGAGCAACGAGCTGCAGTGATGTTTGAGGCTTTTTTCCTTTCTTCTGAGCACCCCAGGTACTGTGAAGTGGCATGTACTTAGCTGTGGCATAGCGAGTCCCTTCCCTGATACAGGAGCTGTGGCATCTGAGACTGTAAACATCGGAGTTATCACATGACACTGGAGAAGTCTAATCATCCTTATCCGTAGTGTATAGTGAGCTTATGTCTGCAGGATTTGAAAACAGTGACAGGTCTGCAAATGCCTTTTCAGCTCATTGCAGTTGCCAACATCTCAATTTCCCTTTCAGCTGGAAAGCATTTCTGTAAAGAAGGTATTTGAACCTGCTGAAAAAGAGCCATAAATGTAATAATAACTGAATCTGTTATCAATCTGTGAATCTGTTGATTTTGATATGCATATGACTGTCACACTTTAAAATAATATTTAACACAAGAGCAATTTGGGACTTCACTTTTGCATACTTGCTTACTTCTAAAAGACGGGCACTAATTGCAGTGAGAATTGGAGAAGTCAGCCTATATTATACAGGAGTTCAAATGATAAGATAACGATCGTATCTGTCTTTCAGTTGACAAATCCGTGCTTTCATGGCTTCCAGTGTGCAGCTGTAACTGTGGGGAAGCCCAGTGCTGCCTTCCCTGCCCGCAGAGTGCTGCTCCCAGAGCTGCTCTGCATGCATGAAGGGCTCTGCCTCTTTTCCAAGGGGTCAGAAGCTGGCCATGCCAAATTTAGTTTCCTTCAGAACACTTAAGTGCTCCCCTAGGGATGACTTGTGCCTGTATATGCCCTTCTAAATCATAACTTTTTTTCCACCTCTTCATCCTTGGCAAGGGAGAATTGGGTGGAAGAACAGTCTGGGTTTCATCTCATCTAACGTGCTGATGTGTGAAACCCAGCTAAACCTAGGGAGGTTTGAATAAGCTATTAAAAGGGGGCCGATTTTTAAATTCTGGACAAATAAAAACTAGAAGTAGTGGTTTTAATTTGGGGGGGGGGGAGGAGGGGAAGATGGGAGAACTTGTCTGAATCCCTTACTATCTTGCTAAGTGACAGATAGAAAATGGAGTCCCCATTTTTTTTCCCCTTCTAGACATCAAATAAATGCTGCTCTACAATATTTCATCCAGGAATTTAGTGTGAATTTAGAACCGAATCAAACCTTTTGGCTTTGTGAGTCGAATGTTATTACATCGGGCTTTGACCTTGGGATTTGTCAGCTCAGCCACCCTGTCCGTGTTGGCGTCTGCATCACCGGAGAGCAGCTGATGGGTGGCAGCGAGCAGCTGCTGGTCTCGGTGAGGTCGTGGCGCTGGCAGGAGGGAAAACATGAAACTATAACAGTGTTTTGCACTTAAAAATGTGCTGAAGCACATCGTGGCCGAAGTTGACATAGTGGACCGTATAGATGACCACCATAATTTGTGGAGCTTTCTTTGTGAAACTTAGATGTTGTTTTACTAGCACAGGTAATTCATACATGAATTAATTATTACTGTAAGCTGATACAAGGCAATGAATACATGTATATGTAAAAAAGCTTACATGATAGGGGAAAAAATGAAAGTTTTATATGTCCTTTTTCAAAAATAGTTGTTAGTAGTCAAACTGGGTTTTTCTTCTGACCAGTCTTTGGTCTCAGAAAGAAAGGGAAAAAGGGTTTGTAGCTCAGAATCCTTCTCTTGGTGTTCGTAGTCAGTGGAGTTTTCTTCGGATTTTACATCACTTTTGATGAACATGTTTACATTCCAGTGCCAAGAAATAACTTTCCATTTGGGAACTAGGCTGACGTGAAACCAGGAATGTGGAGGCCCAGAGTGAGGGGACGGTGCTGGCTGTGGATGCGGGAATACATCCTGCCTGGTAGCTGCCGCCCTTCCCGAGAACATCAGAAGGAGCATCGGTGTGCGTGCGAGGCCGTCTGGGGACCTGGGGAATGGAGGGGTCAGGTCTGGAGAAAACTGCTTTGTTCTCCAGTGTCATGGTAGCAGTAGAAAGGACAGGCAGGCAGAACAAGTCACCCTAAATACCCACGGGTTCTTGGCTGTCTGTACATGTAAGTCCTTATGAAAACTAATGTGGTATGTTTAGCTTTGGATGTTTCAGTTAATGGAGGTGCCTTTTATCTTTTAATTAGTAAACCTAATAAATTTGAAGGGTGATCTTAAATTATTCTTATTTTGCTGTTAGTCACTGGCATATTTGCATTAATTGTAGTTTCATAATTGTAAAGGCTTTTTAATGAAAAATTAAAATGTAAACTTGGGAAGCACAGAAAGCTTTAGCTTTCACTTGAAATTTGTCTTCTGTTAACCAGCACACTGTAAACTGTGTGTACACATCAGTCGTTTGTTGAGGTGTATGTCTTCAATATAAAAAGCGTACATAGTAAGGTATACTTATGGAGAAAGGAACTGGCACGCACAGTCGGTGTAAGCTTAATTTTAGAAGGCGTGAGAATGGAAATGAAACTTCCATTGAAATGGAAATTCTGTGGATTAAGGCACCTGCTTTCTATATATATATATATATATAAAAAATTTAATCATAATGAATTTATTTGGAGATCATGCTTTCGAATAGTCAAGCAGCAAATTAGACATGTTTTGTCAGTTGTTTTGGGGAATATTATAGTTAGGGAGTAGTTGCTTGGGGAGAATATTTACCTTTTTAAGAGGCTTTTTTATCACCCACTTTCAAAATTGCTATGCTGAGATTTACTGTAGATGCCTGTAAATAAAATTGGTTGGTATGTCTTTAAGTTTTTTTTAATGTAGATTTGTATTCACATCATGCATCTAGTAGCTTTATGGGAAATAAAAGTAACTGTGATATAAAAGGACTCCAGAAGTGAAATTGCCTCCAGGACAGGTACTGAGGAAAGCATCTGTGAAGTTTAGCACTCAGGGGGCCTCAAGTCAGAACTTACGTGGTAGCAGGAAAGAAGTGTTGGAAGAACTGCTGCAAAACAAGGTTCTTTGGGGAATTTAGGTGGGGCAGCAATATCCTAACTCAACAGCCTTCTGGCTGTCTAAATTACTGTTAACCTCTGCATCCCCTAATGACAGCCACCATCACAAAGGTAACTTTAAACTGCTTTAGCTTTCTTTGGTGAAATTATTATGACCGTAACTGGGGTTCTCTCAGGTGCATCACTTATTTAGCTACAGATGAGCTATTCTTAGGTTCTTAGGAGTTGAAATTAATAAGGCTTAGGTAGGATGATTTTATCTTTATGTAATAAGACAATTTTGATTTGAAATGATTTAAGGAATATGATGCAGCCAAATGTGAAGTGCATATGGTATAAAATGATCTAGTGCATTTTAAACACAAAAAATGTGGTTTAACCTTAAGTTTCCTAATGAAATTAAATATTCATAGTCTTAGTTCACAGTACAGTAAGGAAAGAAGTAAATTTGTCAAATCCCTAGTCCTTTGAAATCAGCTAATGAGGGCTTTCTACATTTTACTTCACCTAGCGAGTGTTCCTGTTGACTACCTAGATTTATCACCAAACACGCACTCTAACTCATTTTATATGGTAAGTCTGGTCTAGCATCAAAATCTGGAGAGAAAAGTACCTAGCAGCAGTTACTAAAACAGAGCTGCTATTGTGAAGATAATGTCAGCCCTTCCACAAGCTTTGTTTGCTGCTCTTTCTTTGCCATACCCAGCACCCCTCAAGCCGGCTGACGTGCAGATGCAGAGCAGTGACCGTCTTTGTGTGGCTCTGCCACTGAGCTGGCTGGATCTGCTTCTCACTTTCAAAGGGGTTCTTGACTGCAGAACCTATTAGTTTGGGCACAGAACCATGAAGATGTGCTTACCCGCTTGGCTGCAGGCTGTTCAACCTGTGTAGGTCGTGGTGGCTTCCTCCATGCAGTGGCTGGTTACTGCACCTGGGGGTTTTGAGCAAAGGAGCGTCACTGTTTGGTCTTTGATTTTTGCTTTTGTGCCAAGCTCTGACAAAATAATTTTGATAAAAACTTACTTTGATATCAGTCTTCTGAATTGAAACAGTGGGATTGGCAGTGCTCTAGTATCCCGGTAGGATCCAGTATCCTCGAAGTTGCATGTCATCGCACCTTCGTGTGCCTACGTGTAGTTACCCAAGCGGGGCTCTGTAACAGGTAGCGTGCAATCACTGGGATGGATGTCCTGCCACAGACAGAGCTGGACATTCCTGGAGTGTATAAAGTAGTGGGCAGCCACAAGAGGTTGATTCCTCCTTTTCACTGGTTACGTGAGTTCCACACTGATAACGTGTTTTCAGTAGTAGGGTGAAAGTCATGGGGTTTAGCTGGTATGTTGTGTCTGGGGAGAGACCTGCAACACTTAAAATGTTCTCTTTCCTTTTTTTGGCCTTAGTTTACTTGTCTTCTTGCATGCAATCCTTAATAAAGTTTATGGTTTGTTTATAGCGTGAAGGGCTTTGTGTTCTTTGGTCAAAGGCAGCATGCATGTGCGGTGCACTGTGCTCTGACAAACGTGGTGTTGTAGGAATCTGAGTGAAACAGCAATGACATATTTATTTGTTGCGAGACGTAGTGTGCTTCTGGGAACAGAAATCTAGAGTTTTCTCTGCAGTAATTCAGCACGTGCCTTCTGTCTTTAATATGTTGGTTACCTGTTATGTTGTGCTGAGGGTTAAAATCCAAACAAGTTGTTGGGAAGAGTAGAACAGGATGTCCCAAAATGCTACTTTATCTTTCTACTGTTTTTGCTAAAGCCTGAAACTTTTGGATGGCAGCAGTGACTAACAAAGTGCAGAAGTTTAAAGCTGATGCTTACAGACAGCAACAGGAGAAGAGGAAACTGTTGGGGGGGGAGTGTATATGCATTTTCAGCTGAAATTGGTGTTTTCTGTAAGGCTAGAAAATGTGCTGGCAAAAACAATGTAGTAGCGCGTTCTAGAGTAAAACTAATGGCTGCAAGCAAAGGGGGAATGAGCATCTGCAAGAAAAAAAGGGAATATTTCTGTGATTTTAGTTAGAATATCAAAAAAGTGACTTCCTAATCTCCACTTTTATTTTACTTTTTATTCTGTTTTTCAATCACTGAGATGATTCTGTTCTCTCCTCCCTCCCCCCTTGAGACTTTAAGGAAAAACTGTGCCTATGGATCAGGTTAATGACCAAGAAAATAAGTTTGTCACTTTTTCAATGGTCTACTGAATCAAGATAATGGCTTCATTTTCTGCTATCTTTAAAAGTAGCTGAAATTCTATAAAATTCAAGATGGCATTGTGGAGTAGAGCACCCTGTGTTTTGTTGCTGGACTGTAGAAGGAAGCATGTGTTTGCTTCTAGGAAAATATGCATTTTGTTGAGAGACTTCTTTATTGAGTGTTTCTTTTCAAGAGGCTTAGTATTCTGGAAATTTTTTTCTATTGTAGAAGTCCCATGTACCATTAAACACGATTATTATTTTGATGAATAAGCACAGCTGGCATTTCTTTTCAATATCTGACTGCCTTCTTTTTGAGCTATAAACGTGCTGTTGTCAAGAGATTAGCCTTTGGGGTAGTGAGTTAAATTGTTCGTTTCCACTAATCGCCAGACGGGACAGGAGAATAGATATAAACTGGTTAGATGTGCTCATCTGAATGGTATATGAGCTTCTTCTGTTTTGCTTATCGTGATATATATATATTTATTTTATTATATATTATTTATATATATATTTATTTTATTATATTTATATTATATATTTAATATATATATTTAAAAGTTACTCACTGACAGTTTGAGTGTGTCATTGTGCCTGTGCATTACGTAACTGGTTAAAAGTCAGACTGTAAAATCTTTGAGTCTGGCTTGTAATAACTGTCTTCTGAAGTTCTTCAAACCCTTTTCCTATGTCTTTTATCCTTGCATTCTCATTTATTTTTGTATGAAAAAATGGGTGCCCACACACAGTTACCCAATATGGAAAGGAGTATGGATATAGGAGAATATGGACAAACAAAGATGGCTTTTGAAAAGCCTGAGAAACCTTCAGAAGTTCAGTACGTAGCAAATAGCTTGCTATCTGCCCTGAACGTAGGGGTGAGCTGAAGCCGTGCCCGGTGAGCTGCGCATGGGAAGGATTCCCATGCCTGCTGCAGTGCCGGGTTGAAGAAAGGGAGAGGCTAAGTGGTTAGGCTGGCTCTTAGGAAATTTCAGAGCAGGTTTGTAAGGGCAATCTACAAGAGGAGCCCAGAATTACCACGTCGCCTATTGTCTTGGTTGCAACAGGAGAGGTCTGAGCTAGCCAGGTGCAGAGGGATGGGGAAAAGCGCACGCTCCAGAAACAAACTTCAGCTGGGTATCTTTTCTTCCACCCTGACCGCACATCTAGCATAGGCTTGTATTTCACTGAATTATGTACTGGCTCTGTGCTGCACCTCTGCTGCTGCATTTCATGGATTCTTTGTGGTTGAGCCTGCAGAGAGAGAGAGACATTCGTTTAATAGAGGCAAGCACTTTGGAAGTAGAAACCGAAATAGCTATTTTATCTTATTGGAAGCAAAAACATTATCATGCCTAATTATTGCAGTAAGGTGGGAATTTATAATGAAAGGCAGAACATACTTTTGCCCTCATTTATTCAATTTGGGAATACTCTTACATTCAGCATATTTATTTTATTAATTTATTTTGAGTAAAAAGGAACTATTTGAAGTTGATCAGTCTTTTTATTCTTGGTGTGCTAGTTAGCTTTCTTTGTAGAAATGCAGATGGCTTAGGTAACTTAATACTGTAATGCCAGAAGACGACACTAGACCAAACTCTCTAATGTAGTTCAGAGTCATCCATGCATCCTAAGTACCCAGTACTTGACTGACACTTGCTTTAGTGCTAATGAAATTATTTAGCAGTTACTCTTAGTAAACTATGTAAATCAAAAATACACTGCTCATGGTGTCCGTGGGTAACAGTTGTGTAGGAGGACATGCACATGGAACTGCATTGTACAGAGGTATGTATATTCTTTCTACGCTTTATCATATGTTAAAATATAAATATGCCTATGGATTGCATTGCGGATCTGATTTCTGTTCTGATGGAGGTGTTTTTGTTCTTCAGTTTTGGCAAGCGTTCTGCAGGAAGCTTCAGGCGTGGCTGTGAATGCATTGTTTTAGAGCCATCTGAAATGATTGTGGTAAGAATATTTTTTACTCAGTTTCTTTCAATTTTTTTTTTTAAGAGGAGGATGTTATTTTACGGACCAGCTTTGGTAACACTTCAGTTTACAATAAAACTTGAAGAGTCTTTTGTTTTGCCACATGAGCTTTATAAATCTAAGATATCGTACATAACTTTCTTGCCTTTTCTTGCACATATACTTCAATGGAGTGATAAAGACATCTTTTTTATACTGTTGTTATATTTACTTCTGCATTTTTCTTGTAAAGCTGTAAAGTTTGGTTTTTGCTAGCGGAATAGTGGATTAGTTTTTTTTGTTTGTTTTTAATGCTGCCTTACTCATTGGTAAGTGTAAATGCTTTAAAGTATTAAACTCTAGTTAGTTTAAGTAATTGTTTGATTGAATTAAATTTATTTTCAACTGTGAGGTTTTGCAAAACAGTTTGAATATTTTAAAGTACTGCCAACTTCTCTACATGAGTTATTTTGTTAGTGGTGTCTGCTCTAGTCCAGTGGCAGAACAGCATCGTCCCTGAAGGCTCATGGGCTCACGAGTTTTTAGTCCTCGTTTGAGGGTCCTTCATGTGAACAAATGCACAGTCAATGAACTGAATGCTTTTTGCTCTGTTGCTGAAATAGTGATCATTTCACAGTACTGGTGTGACAACTACTAAGCCATATATAGATGTTAGTTCAAATATAGACTGTGACATTAAACATTTTCCTAAAAAGTGACAGTTTCTGTAAATCTTGGAGAAGCCTAGGAAGTTGTAGTATAGCTTTAGGCTTACAGAAGAGAGAAGTTGCTTAATTTTAACTCTTAAAAAGTACTTTAACTTCTCTTCTTGTAAATGCAGGCATGATTTTGTAGGTTCTAAGCACTTTGATCTCACTTTAAACAGATAAAGGTGTTTGTATAATGGTAGCCTTTTGTCACGTTTTGGTCATATCTCTCCTTCTAATTCTACCTCAGAAAACTGTCTTATGAATTTAATTCAATCCAGTGAGAGACATGGAAGGCATGTGTGAGAAATGCAAATCGCTTTTTCCTTATCCCTAAAGCTCTGTTGGCAATTCTACTTTGTTTAGAAGCAGCTAAATTATTCAACAGCAGCCCATTATTATTGCCCTGTACTGGCCCCCTGATTTACCTTGCCATTTCGTGTAAATGGTATCTGACCACAGGTTCAGGAAATGTTGTATTGTCCCAGGTTTGTTCTCTGGAGGGGTACAACTTAGTTGGTGTAGTTATGTGCATGTCTGACTGTCTTGTGCATTCCTACCTCGATAAGTTGTGAGGAAGGGGGATACACAGAATGGGCATAGGGAAAGAAGCCGACTAAAGAGAAAGGTAAAAGAAGGAAGCTTCTGTACAGACAGACAATGTTACCGTCTCCTGGAAAACCAGAAACTGTATTTGTCCCCCCCCATTGCTATGTTGAAACTTATGTTTAGTGACAGGAGCTGACTAGTATGTGACACTTCTGGCGGATTTGTTGCAATTTCTTGGGAGTTTTTGTCTATTTCTTTTCCTTATTGAAATATACAGAGGACCCTTGCTAGGTGCCTGAAACTCTTCTCTGCATCTTCAGAAATACTGTTTAACCCTGCAGAGTGGATCCGAACTGGAAAATGAGTTAACTGAATCCCATGTATGGCCAGTGCTGATTTTTTTTCTCATATCCCTGTTAGTGTAGAGTAAGGTTTCTGTTAGTAGGATGAACCCAGAAGAGATGTTCACTTTCAGCCAAATTACTATAAAAAGATTGTTCTTCTCTTTCAGGAAAACCAGAATTCTCAGTTCAAAAATTTCCCTTACAGTGTGCTGTTGTGTAGTAGCTTAGGACTATGCCTTTTGAAGAATCTGAAAATTAGAAGCCTAGCTTTATATTAGCATATATCTAATTGTTACATTTATTCTTCCTGCTATTATTTTGAAATGATGTGGTTTTATGTAGATCCAGTCTGTCAGAAATCCTTTTTATATGCTCTCAAAATATTGAAGTAAATAATAATATACAATGCTGCCTACTGAAGAGCAAAGCCTTTGCCATATGTTAGTTAGGAAAGATCCCAAGGGACAAAGATAAGTCAGCAGGAAAACTACCAAGTGCTGTCCCATACAAGTTTTCTTTTCAAAAATGTATTGAGTGTTGAAGTGTTTATATCTGTGCAAGAGGAGAATTGAGAGGGCAGGGAGAAAACATTTTTTCCAAAAATGCTCATACTCAGTGCTTCTGTTTGTAGCAATACTTGTTTTTTTTTGTTGTTGTCCCTCTGGGCATTTGATTTTCTTTTTGTTTTAGTAATGGCTTCGCTCTTTGCAATGAAGAAAATGCAAGAAATTCACAGCTAACTGCCCTGCTTTTTTTTTTTTTGAAATAGGATTTGTTTCTAACATGGAGGAACAGTTTTATTTCTTGTGGGAAATGACACTTCCTTGCATCTATTATAGGTTGATTATATGGATGAAAATGAAGAATATTTTCAGCGCCAAGCTTCTCATAGGCAATCTCGAAGGAGATTTAGGAAAATCAACCAAAAAGGGGAGCGACAAACAATTATTGATACCGTTGATCCTTATCCTGTGGGGAAGCCACCTCTACCTAGAGGCTACCATACGGTAAGCTGCCTGTATTTGTTTCACAACAACATAAACAGTAAAACTACTGAAAATAAAAGTCAAAATGGCTAAACGTGCTGGTATTTTTAAAGATGTGTGTTTTTGCTGGGGAGTTTCCCCTTAAAATATTGTGAATTTGGCTCCATCAGCTTACATCTTAGTTCTGAGTTGAAAGTATTTTTTTTGACCGTGAATGCCATGCATTATTTCTTAGTGTTTGAATCATTATTTGGAATTGTGAAAGAAACTGTGTTCTAATTTCCTTTTGATGATAGGTTTCAGCACAAATAGTGTATAGTGCTATTGGTCAGTTGGTGAAGCACTCATTCATGTATATGATAACAGTTGTTGCCTGAAAAGGACTGTACTGCATTGCAGTAGGCCAAATTCTTGGATTAGTTCTGTTATTTCTTCTTGGAATCCAGAACTTAAATGTCAAATTAACCTTTATTGATGGTCTGCCTCAAGAGCCTTTTATATACATGGGTTTCAGTGAGCTACGTAGTCTGCCCTTCGTCAGGGAGATCACTTGGTCATTTTACTTGCTTTCTTTTATTTTGAGTAGTCTTATATGTTGAAGGCTTGCAGGCTTTCTCTTGGGATCAAAATAATAATTAAATGTTACTTTATAAAATGTTTTGTTATATGGCTTTCAAATTGGGAAAAGCTCTCCTAGATTAATGTTTGGTATTGATTACAGATGTAAGCAAAGTACTGGAAAAGCTGTTTGTCTTTGACTCGCACTTGATTGCTTAAGCTCCCAAATCTGCAAGAACCATAAAGGCATGGGCATAAATAACTTTGTGCATATTTAATCTCAGTGAGTTCATTTGGCTCAGTTTTGCACAATGTAAGCCACATGCATATACATTTGCAGGATTAGAGCTTTAGTTTTTAAAATACCTTCTCTGATCCAATGCAGAGTTGTAGGCTTTTTCCATTTTTCCTTTATCCTTATTCCTTGATTTGTTTGCCAGTTCCCCATATATTCAGTGTGTGTCTGTAAGTGTGTAGATGTTTGATTACATCTCCTGTTAATTATACAGGCTTTTACTCATGAGTTGAATGATTACGTCTTATGCCAACAATTTGTTTTTTGTTTATACAACAGCTTTTAATGGTTTAATTTTCAGTGCTGTTTTAATTGCTTCTAAATTTATTATGGATTGAGCCAGTTCACTTGGTTTGAAGATGAACATTCTACTGATTTATTTTTTTAAAAAATAAAAATGTGGAATTGTGCTTTGTAGGAGTTACAAGCACAGGAAGAATTTTTCTGTTGATGTTAGATGTATACAGAGCTTAGTAAGCCATTCTGGTGTGATTTTTATCTAATACGAAGGGTAATATTTAGATTGCACACAGTGCCATTTGCATTAGTAGGTCCATGCCTGTTGTATAAATTTCACTTTAGTGAAATAATAATGAGTTTTTCCAAGTTTAACTTTGGTACTAAGAGCAAAAGTCCATTGTGTACCGTTTTGTTGTGTGAGTTCATAATGATTTTGTGTATGTGTTGGCAAATTCATTGCAAGAGGGATTTCATATTGAGTTGGAAGAGATTGCCAAATAAACTGTAAAATTTGCAATAATTACAGTCAAATGTTGCTTTAAAAATGTAATATGATGCGTATGACTCACTCTGCTTTTTTTCAAAGCAAATATTGAGTCAAACAAAACTCAAATGAGTTTTACAGTGTAGTAAAGACTGTCTCCATGCTGGCCCATTCCTTTCTATTTTTACAGTATTTGGTGATCTTATATACATTGTTCTCCCATTCACTTCTATTGCCAATACCTTTTCTATTGCTTCAACCACACGTGTTAAAGACTGCATTGTCTTTTCTCCCTTCCTATTTCCTGTCCCTTGACCTTATATTTTTTTAGTCTTAATTTCTTGAAAAATCAGCTAAAGAAAGCGGATGTGTTGGAAACACATAGGAATTCAAAGCACGCTGTAGAACAGATCTTGAGGTCTTGTCACCCATCTATCCATTGGTCAGCATCTGTCAAGGTCTCATCTTCGGTTCTACTTCTGAATAAACAAAGCAGCATAAAAAATGTAAATGTACAGATATTGCCGTAAATAATGTCAAAGGGCAGACTGAAAATGGATGAATACAATGGATTTGTGTTCAGGTTTGCTCTTCGTTGTGTATGGGTTCTGGTTTAGGTGTTAGATACGTGAAACTCAATACAGCTGCTTTGATAGCATTCTCAAAATCATCACTGAATGTATAGTTTTTTTGTTTTATTTTCTAATCTTTAGTTACCATGCAGTATGAACTTTTTGTTGATTAAATTATTAATACTTTATTTCCAATAGTTTCTGAATGTTTTTCTTCAGAAAGTGTTTTCTGAGGAAAGATTTATGAAAATGTAGAGGGAAGTATTAAACTATCTTAAGTGGAAATGCATGGCTGTGCTTTTCAAGAAGTTAAATGCAGTGCTCTCGGTTGTGGCATGGCTTTCTGCACATGAAGCCAACATGCAGGGGACAGCAGGCCCTCATTAACATAATTTTAACATTATCTTCATAGTGGTGGAATGTACTATGGCATGTCTGATAATGTTCATCTTTTCCTTTCCTCCTATATGGCATTCATTTCATTTTGGCTCACAGGAATGCACTAAACCTCAGGTATTGTAACTTACTGTGTATGGTCCACTAACAATGTACTTGTGGGTTTGCAGTGTGATGTGATGATGCTGATGCAATGTTCCGACTAAAAGTGCCTCTTAGCCTTTGCTTTGATGCTGGAGCAATTTCGCTATAATATTCAAAACGTGAAGTAAGTGTGGAGTTTGGTGACAGCACAATGCCTCTTGCCTAGCCTGATTGACCTTTCTTCCTTGCTTTGCTGTCCTGTGATTTAGCAAAACCAGATTAATAAGCAAAGGGTATACATGAAATAGTTAGTGATTGACAGACATTTTACTTATGTATCTCTTCTATGACATAGAGGACTTAATCTTTAATTTCTGAGTCCAAAAATAAGGGCCCTTGTAGCTGTTTTGTACCTTTGTCACTAGAACAGGGAAATGGAGTGTGACAACGTGAGCACAAACATAAATGCTTGCAAAAGTGACTTGTGCCTTTTTTTTTTTTCTGGTGATGTGTAATGACCTGGTAAAAAACAGTCAGATTTTATAGACTCCTACCAAAGTATAATGTGGCCATTATTTGAAAGGCTAAAGGACTGGGCACAGGCTCCACAAGTTAGGGGAGGAAAGTGTGCCCTAGTGAGTAAAGTATTTCGGAATGGCACCAAAACATGTAAATACAGTTTTGACTACCATCAGATCTCAAATGCAATCAAAGAAATTTGAGGATCTGAATCCCATCTTTGGCACTTAAGTTGCATTTGTCAATGCCAAACTAAGTAAATACTAAGCATCCACCAAATCCAACATTTGATAAGAATGTGTCTTGTCAAGCTATTAAATGTCTCCACTGTTACGCATTGAGAAATTTCTTGTGATACAAAGAACTGAAAACAAAACTGTTTTCTTTACTTCCAGAATTCTTCCCTTCCCTCAAATATCACTTTGGTCAAATTTTCTTGTATTTAATCAGGAAAGATATTTACTTCAAAAGTTTCTTCCACATCACGTTGCTCAATTAATTCCTTTGAATGACTTCAAAGGGTAGATTTCAATATGGTTCCAGTGTCATAGGCATTGACTTCTGTGCTGAAACTCGTTGTTCAGTAAGCATGGTACCTTCTGTGTAGGAACCCAGTTCCTTATTTTGAGATCAGCGTTCACCAGTTTTTCAGTGGAATATGAGTCCTTAAAACAAAAACATTATGGCTAGTAGTGACAAAGTGCTCCTCAAGTTATGATATGAATTTGAAGTACTTCATAATGTTTTGATAATTTACCCTACTGCTTGAAGGACCATTTGAAATAACAAGATTTCTAGGGGGGAAATCTGAAAATTGAGATTTCTAGGGGGAAGAAAATACAAACTTCATAATGTATTGAAATAACATGGCGTCCTTTATGACATCATTTTTAGTTTGGTAAAATTTATTTGTTCTGATAAGTTTAGGCTGAGCTGTTTCTAATTGAATCTGGAAAACCTTGTTGAGATTTTTTGATAGAAAATAACTTTTTTGCTTGTTCTTATCATATGTCAGAAACTGTTTTTAATAACACCTCCTGACGTAGTAATAGGAATTGTGTTTTAACTTTGAACGTGGATTGTCTTTTGCATGTATGTTTACCGAAGGCTGTTTAACCCTGTCTGACTTAGCCTTGGTTCTGAGGGACTTGACTGAAAAAGGGGTGGGCCTGATCTCCTGAGAAACTGTAGCTTTCCTACTTTATGCTGTTTTTTTTTTTTTTTTAAATGTAAGATAGCATGGTCAATTATAGGATGAATTTAAAACAGGGTGGACTTTTCTTGCAATATCTTATCAGCAGTAAACTTTGTGGCTGCTCTGTGAAGGCTTGGTCCTGCCACATCCGAGTGTTGCCAAGCTGGTGGTTATAGGCCTAATGCATGACAGATTTAGTATAAAATAATGAAGTTCATAAAAAAAAAAAAAAAAAGAACTTCGCTCAAGATGAGATGCTGTTCTTTAGCGGTGTAGAGGTTGTGAGTAGTGATTCATAACTCCTTGGTTTGTGATAAGCTGTCCCTCCTGTGCCTTTTGATATTTAAACTAGGCTGTGGGCTTCTCCAAGGCCGTGCTGTAGTCTTCACTTTGCTACAGGTAAAACATCAGAGCTGACCAGGGGACTTTCAGAGAGGTGCTGATAGGTCTGTAGATATAATGCTGAAGCACCAGTGAACAGTCCTGAACAGAAACTGTAGTGTGGCTTTTCCTCTCTGAGAATCTCTGCAGGTTTGAATTAGTTACCAGATTTAGGAAAATCTGAGTGCGGCCTCAGCCAGGCTTGTTGAAGCTAGAGAGGTTCCTGCACAAGGCCCCTCTACCTTCAGGAGGCTTTCTTGTCCCATTCAGCTTGAGAGTCACGAGGGGACATCTGGTTATCCCGTCCGGAGGAAAAGAGCTTCGATACGTGACCATCGATAACCCTGTTTTTTTCCCCCAGGTTACATGCATGTTATAATTTTATCCTCTCAGGCTGTGCTGTGGAGCCACTCATCCTGCCAATAACATTATGGGTACATGAGTATTCTCCTTAAGGATTTTTTTTTGAATCGTCTGACTGAAAATTTGAATGAGGAGAGCTGGAGATGAAACCATATCTGATGTGACAGTCTCATCTGTAGGCATGACTACACTGAAAATAAGTATGTGGTGTTTTTCAAGGCTTTTGGGGGCTTTTTTAGGTATTAGAACTTGCTCATTTGAAAGTCAGGAGCAAATGAGCAAGCTGTAGGAACCTTGCTTCCTGCTAATAGCTTATCTTGTAATGAATAATTATTGGCAAACTCGCCTTTTTTCCTGATGATATTTGCGTTCATATCATCCAGTGAGAGTGTAAAAGTCCTGGACTGAAAGTCTATGCTCAGGTGTTTCTATTTTATGGAACAGAATTGCCATTTATTCCTGAAAAATTGCATTAATAAAATCGGTAGTTTCATGTCATAGTTCTATCTTTAGGAAGGATTTTTTAAAAACATACGACTTTAAACTTTTCTGTCTGAATGTGCATAGTTGTTCTCCTTATTTTACTTAGTATGTGTAGCTGATTCAAATGGCATGGAAGTCTGTAAGATGACGAGCAGTGTTTTCTTGTGGTTAATACAGTAGGTCCGAATTTGAAAGTGCTGATTCTATTGTTGTGACAAATGCCCAATGTAATTTTGGGCAAGACTTGATGTTAAAAAACAGCATGTTACAATTACTTCTTTGTGTGCGTGTTTATTGTTTATATTGTATAATATACATTTTTGGTTCTTTTTCATGGACCATTTGAAATGATTATGAAATAATGTAATATGTGCTTGCTTCTCAACAATGTAGACTGTTATTGTGATATATATATATATCTTGCTATTATGTATTCTTGTTAGTGCATTGTATTCTATACAGTAAATTGATGCTAATATATTAGTCTTAGTAATATAGAATTTCAGTCATTGTCGTTTGAATCAGTTGGAACAGTTTCCAGATACCTTAACCACAAGACATTAGTTTAAAGGAATGCTGTTAATATTTCAAGGCTGTATATAGGTGCAGCTTTTAATGTTCCTCACAATTTTTAGGATTATCTTGCACTTGTACTAGAAAAAGTTCACTTAATATTGAAAAAATCAACAAAACACACAAAGGAGGAGCTGATCACTAAACAAGGAGAGAGGAAGCAGTGAGGGTCATGTTATGTGGCATGTGCAAAATGAAAGGAAAAAGTTCTCCTCGCTTCAAGTGGTCTTTTTAATAGTAGATATCATAGCCACTTAGGGTAATTGGTTTCATGTTTCCATTGAGGAAAACTTTTGAAAGAATTCTTAGAGCCTTTAAGAAAGATTATTTGGAGTTTTTCAGAGTAGAGCGAGAGTACGCTGGAGCAAGAACCAGACTTGTTCTGTTTGTGGTTTTGAAACATTCATTTCAGTAATGTAAGCAGAGAGTCAAACCATAATTGTACTCACACCTAAAATTACAGTTTATTACCTATAGAGGGAGGCACGATATGCAAGTATGATTTAATTGCATGTTTGCACAAATAATACACGTATGCACAAATTAATTTGTATTGATAGAATCTTCAGTTTAAAATAACTTATTTTAAATAAATTCTATTTATCGCTCCTTAATGGAATGAAAAAGAAAGTGGCTAGCCAATTAATGCTGTTATATGTTATTGCCCTTTTATCAGGAGGAATATTTGTTCAGTTGCTTTTGTCGGTGTGCAAAATTCAGCATGTGATTTCAAATGATGCAACTCCTCTTGTTATTCCATGATGGTGATACTTGTGATTTGGAATGAGGTTAAAAGCTGTACGTCACACTAGAAAGTAATACAAAATACTAATTGTGTACTTAGTCTGTATATGTAATATTTGAATACATGCAGTAATGCGAATTCCTGAAGTGTATGGTTGTATTATATATGAAAGGGTATTTTGAAGTGAGGCACATAAGAAAATATGAAAATTGTGGGGTAGTACCTGAAATACAAAATTCCTGAGAGAGTTTGGGCAGTGCCTGCTGACCTCTTTTGTACAAGGGTTGCATATTTCTTTATGGGAACATCCACAGATAATGCTATATGTAATATATATGTAATATGACAATATGTAATTCCCATCCCTACATTCTGTATCTTGTGGCAAAACGCAGGCTCTTAGCCACACAGCTTGCTTCCTTCATCTGTGCTGTAAGGAACTGTTACTGTTTAAAGTACTTCATTATATTACGTGTTATTGTTAGTATATGAGCAACACATTTTATGTGGTGTAGCACCCAAAGTAAACCCAAATTGTTAGATCTTCCTCCTTTTAGAAATGCCTACTGGCAAACTAATGCAAAATTAATGACATGCAGTGTGTTATTTACTCAACTTGCAGCTTCTGTCAAAGGATGTCTATTTTTGTATATTACATCATCTCTGCTGCAGAACTCATGTATCCATTGGGATTTACTGTTCTTTCATTCCTTTTAGAAGGGCTTACATTGATATTGTAACTGGATTTGTAGTTGTGATTGGATTTGGAAATTCAAAGAGTAGTGCACTTCAATTTATGTAATATTTTATGCAACTGAGGTGTCAGTAATTTTACTGACAGTTTCATTGTTTCAGATACATTACTGACACTGGGTCTTGTTTACAGCTTGTAGAGTCTGACAGTACTTTATGACCACACCCATGTGAAACTTTGGTTAATAGTAGCATAATTTTCCAGTATAACATGATTTTTTTCTGCTATTTCTGAGTTGCAATGTGCCTTTTTTGTTATACATAATACTGCTTTTCTGAGATGTAGGGTATAGGACTAAATGCGAGGTTTGTCATTAAAGCAGAAAGCTGTTCACGCAGCAGAAAAATAATTTTTTCATAACTCTTTCTTAAACTGATCATTGCATAATGTAACTAATTACACATATGGAATTTCTACCACTTAAACTTGATTAGAGTTGAGGAATATTTAAAAACAAATCAAGAAAAACCTATGTATTCTTCAATATTTCTAAATAGAATAGCTTAATTAGCATAACTTAATTTTAGAAATTGCTGCATATAGAGTGCATATGGGGAAATGGGACCTACATATGTATCATGTTTGTGTAATACCAATACAAATCCTTTCAATATTGGCATCTATCTATAGATGAACATCATGAATGATGCTCCTAATGTGGATATTTGCTCACTAAAGCATAGAAAGAAACTATCAGTTCATTTTCCCAAGTACCTGAGCTTATGTTATGTGATCTGTGTTTGACGTAGTGCCTTAAAGATAAACTTACTACCGTTTGGTGTCAATCTGTCCACAAAAGGCTCTGTTTCTGAGAACTTGTAAAGGTGCTTTTGAATTTTATTTGAATCTTTTAAAATTATTGTTTTGAGTGCATCCAAACTGGTAAAAGTAGTTTAGGTATCCTGAGCAACTAAGAAAGTATATATAGAATTGGAAAATGGGAAAGATGGATTGTTGCAAATCCAGCAGATGAGTTGTTCTTTCACTTTCTATTTTGGATTTGCAAACGCTTTCTTAGACCACTGTCTGGCTCCTTACTGGTCTTGTGATTTTTCAGTTGGGGGAGGGGGGCAGGACTGTTTCTCCACATTTTGAAATATTGACATTATAGTCATGCTTAATATCTCCACCAAATGTTGGAACCTATTCCAGCACATTCAGATGTGCCCCTTTCACCATGAGTTTTGATGTGTATCAGATGAGTTCAAAAAGGAAGAAACTAAAGGCGATCCAAGAATTTAGTTATCAAATGGGAACTGTAAACTGCAGCTCCTGGCTGCTGGTTTGGTAACATAAATCTTAAGCATTAAATTGTAGAAGTAAATTAGAATAGTGACAGTAAATTAGAAGTAAGTTGTGTATAGTGAGTTTAACATAGCTTAGACTTTCATGTGACTTGCAACTTCCCTATATGGAAATAATGCTGAAATACCTATTTGACAATGATTTTAAGATTAAAAAAAAAAAAGTTGTAATCCTTAAAATTAAACATTTAAGAGCTGGGTTAAAAACATGTCCAAAGAGTAAAGGCATTGAGCAAGGCCTAGGGAAGCCTCTTTGGGGTTGTCTGTTGTGTCTGTCATGGTAGTTTACTGGTGATGGGTTTCTTGGGGTGACAGAGAAGTGAGGTAGCTTGGTTTCTTTAGAAGCTGTATTTGTTTAAAATGAAGGAAATATATTTGTGACAATGATAACCGGACATTCAACGTAATTGTTTCTAAGCTCCTAGCTGATACTAAGCAGCTCAAGTTGCAGATACAAGGCTTCTTTCAAGTTGCTGTCACAGCTGCTAATGAAGATGCAGCAATGTACATCACTCTTTCCAGGTAGCCTTAATTTTAAAATTTAAGCAAAGTTTTGTCTTGCCTAAAGGAGCTAGTTAGGAAGAAGGTGGAAGTGATTACATTATTTAAACATTAAAAAGTCTGAGGTAAAATATTTGAAATCTGAAACCTTTTTTCTTTATTCAGTGGATGTGTACATTAGGGCCCTGGCTAGTCCTTAACCTAGGTAAGGTTAAGTGCTATTGTCCATGCTCGTATTTCCTCTTACTACATGACAGCCCAGTTTAGGGCAGCTAACTTCTTAATAAAACGAGGTAGGCAGTTACCTTGAATTTGTTACAAGGTTTGTGTGTAAATTCTTTGTGTTTCCTTCACTGCGGTAGTAATGAGCTAACGTAGCCGTCCTCAGGTCACTGAGGAACTAAGGTGTTAGAAAAGAGCTTGAGCACTCTTTTCTTTTTCTTTTTTTTTAATTTCTGGAATTTACACATTTCTGATGGAATATTTCGTATAATGAAAAAAACCAAACAACTGTTGTTGCTTTTTTTAAAGGTCTAGGTAAAGTGTTAATATTATGTTGCAAGTTAGTAATGAATTTTGGGAGTTGGGCTTTATTCTGTAGCAGTTAGTCTTAATTATCTTTGAATTTTCAGATAGTGTAGTTTTGACGTACACCTGGAGCAGCTGGCAGTGTTATGTGTATTGTTGATATGGCTGGCATAAAAATACACTGATTGTGCTCTTGCACTATTTTGCTTTATTTGTATATACATGTGTGTGTATGCGCATGCTAAAATGTAAAATATCTTACCTTTTCCCGTCACTCACTAAGTTATATTCCTCACCAGTAGTTCATTCCTCTTTTGAATGCTGTAATAAGAATACAAAGGCTTGCAGCTAACAGGTTTTAAAATCTGCAATGATCTATAGGACAGAAAAGATGATCTTAAAAGTAAGCACACTGTCATGTCTTCTGATATTATTCTCCAGATACAAAACAATGTAGAATTATTATAACTGAATTATTGGAGAGACCCGACCTGGTAGGTGCACCTAATTTTATTTAGCACTTCTATATTCATGTAATTGATCTTAAAGTTGCAAGGGGAAAAATGTAGTCTTAAATTGGCAAAATAGGACCTCTATCAATTGATGGTAGTTGGCTCCCTGATTTAATTGGGGGTGGGGTGGGGGGGGAAAAGGATGTTTCATAGAAATTTATACTTAGGTCTCTGTTTGAAAGGTGTAATGTTTTTTGACTTTTTCTCTCTTAAAATAATTTGGGTCATTTCAACAATTATTTCTTAAAAATAAGGGACAGTTGAAGTTGTATGGTGTTTGTTACTGATGTAAGTGAAAGATCTGGATAAATGTTTCTATACAGTTGCTAGAGCACAGAGCTCTCAGGGTATGATAGTGCGTGGTGTATATTACACAAGGGAGGATATGCAGGACACGAGAAGAGAGTTCTCCAAAAAGAAAGTGATCTTATGCTGCTAAACTGTGTTTTTTAGTGTTGATTTTAATTGGGAACCCCTGGAGTAGGCTCCAGGGAGATTCTCCCTGGATAAAACTGTGGCTGGAGACAAAAACAAAACTTATTTCCTTCTAACAGATAATTGAAGTGAATGGAAATCCTCTGTTACAGCACCTAGCCCTTTCAAAGTTCAACTTCCTTAAAATGCCAGCAATACGTAGTTAGTTACCTCAGGAGATGTCCAAAAACAGGAGGATGGACAGAAAGGACTTGACATCGCATATGGCAGCAAAAATGACACATGACTTCCATTATTGGGGGATCTGGAAACCTAGCAGAAAACTGATCTTTTTTGGCCAGTTCAGTATATGTTTGCACCTTGAGAACACAGTGATGAGAGTTTCAGATTTTCTTTTAAAGCTTCTAAGTAAATGCAAGGAAAAGTGTTAGAAAACAGTTTGCTTAAAGGAAAAATAACCTTCTACTGGTTATTGGCAGGAATAACCTGCCAAAATCTCGCAACGAGCAACAACAAAGAAACAAAAAAACCCTACCGCAATAAACAGCTAGTATTTAGAGGAGATTGGGAAAAAAAAATCTGGGTTTTGTTTGGTTTTAATCCATTAGTGTTTAATACCAGAACATTAAATAATTGTTCCCCTGCCCTGGTGGTCTCCGATGCATTGAATTCTGTGCCAGAAGAAGCATCACAGCAGTTCGAACACGCCAGCTTGTTGTAAATAACTGTTACGGGACCCAATGGGGCTGGTAAAGAACATAAGGGGCTAGAATTTGGGCAGTTAACTGACCTCAGAAAAATCCCTGAGGTTTGTTCTTACCTTTAATGATGCAGCGGTAGGATACATGTGAAAGAGGTATACAATTATCTGTCTTCAGTAAAGTTTTCCTGCACAAAGAACAGTATGAAATTTTGGGGTCACCCCATGTAAATGAACCCGTGTCCCTGGAATTCCTGCTGTGAAATTGGTATGGACACAATGATACGAGGTTTTTCTCTGATTTGTTGGTTTGTTTTTTTTTTTTCCACCGAGCTAGTAAGGAGATTTGTATCTCAGTAGTGAACCTCTGCCCAAGCAGGTATGGATGTCAAGGTATTGTTTAGACCTGAAAAAGGGGCCTTGCCAGCTGCGTGTCATCATTCTTGACCTTGGAAGAGTGTTTGCTTTTTTGTTTTCATGCCTTTTTTTTCCACAGTTTAAAAGCAGAAGGCACATTTTCTTGTTCTTTGATTTGATTAACGTTATTTTAAACTCTTACACCAAAGTGAGAAATTTTTGTGAACGGTGAGAAAAACTTCAACTGTACCATCAGACTACATTTTCCACTCCTAAAGTACTGAAACAATTAAGGAAACTAATCTGTAACAGTTCTGCCAATTGGAGTCATTAATACCTCAAATTTCAGTGTCTAATTCTTAGCATTAAAGAATGATAACTTGCTTTTAAAGCTGTGTTAACTGCATTAAACTTCAGGCTTATGTAACCAATAACCCTTTGCCTTATGAAAAACAGGTAAATTAGTTAACCATCACATTATAAAGTGACTTTGCAAAGATGCACGATAAAAATATTTTCCATCTTATAAATAAGACTTAACACATGAGACCATAATGTTGTAGGAAAACAAAATGTGTTCTTTTTTTTTTTAAATATATATATAGAATTAAAGAGTATTTAAATATAGTGTCTAGAGAAAAGTTTCTCTGTGCTCTGTTACAGTGCTGGGCCTTTGCTCAAGTAGGCTTTGTAAGGTGATTTTGATGCTCTGAAAATGGGACACTGTGCCACGTTTCGGATGAGTATCCATCAGCTATGGTTTTCCTTCACGTCTGTTCTAACGTAATTGTCACATGTCAGAAGGGACAATTTGATGGCAAGTATTTTAAAAGAATTTTATAACTTGCGTGCCATCGATCTCAAAGCAGGAGCAAACAGAAACTTTGCTTTCCGGCCGCCAGAGCTGTGCACAGAAGGTGACAAGTCAGTCTGCAGTCACAGGGAAGACTGGCAGTCTGCGGCACATCCACCCAGCTGAGGCACCAGCCTGCCTGCTCTGGGCTTGTCATTATTTTAAAGATCCGGATTATATGTTCATCTGCAGCAACAGCTCAACAGAAGGGCATTAGTTCAAATGGTCTGTAACATGAGTAAATGTGTTATCAAAACAGCACACATCGGTCCGCTGTAACTGTTGCTCTGGTGTTGCCAGTGGTGTGGTGAACATCAGTGTAATGATGTTGATGCCACAGTTTTAGCAACTAAAAAGTTAATTTGATAAATGCTGTTGGTTTATCAGCGAAGTGGTATTTTAGTCATAATAATTCACCTTGGACAATAAATGGGGTAATTTTCCTTTATGCAACAGAGTTTTATTTAAAGTTCTCAGAGTTCTAGAGGGAATGCAAATAGGTCAGGTGTGTCGGTACGATCAGATGTCTGTCTCATGCTGATAAACAGGAACTCGGCCCTGTGAAATTGGGTCATGTGGCTGGCAATTTAAATTACTGGCAGTAAATTTGCCTAAATACACTAGGATAAGACTTTTGTATTGTATGGGGCATTTAAATGTATTGTGTCACCCGGAGTGAGCTATTGTTTTGGGTTTATTGGTTTCAGTTGGTATCTTTAAATCCAGTGGGAGCCTCAGATTGTTATTTAGCAGACTCTCTCATCAGGATAGTGGAAAGGAAAGAGCATCAACATTATAAAATTCAGAAGCACGCTCCTGGGAACTAAACAGTCTCGTGTCCAGCAGCCCTGAGCTTAAAGAACAGATATAAATGTTTGTTCCTTTCCATGAGAAGGAGGTGGTGGTGTGGGATAGTGAAGATGGCATCTTCTGCCTTACCTTCTTCAAAATTATCCTTTTGCACCCTTTGGTTTAGGTGTTTGTAGTCTACCTACACCATGTGTAGTATCTGTGAAATAGTCCTTTTGTTAAGAATGTTTTGGAAGCACACATAATGATTGTGGGTTTTGTGCCTTATTCTTTTTATTTTGTAGCTCTTTGAAGTTTATTAATGTATTTATTTTCAGTTTTCTAGCTACTGGAGTCACAATGTGACAGTAAATTTGATGACCCTAGAGTGTTTTGCTGTCTTTTGCCTTAGATTTTGAAGAAGGATATTGAAGGAAACTCATTTATGTTACTTTATGTTGCCTTTAAAGGAAGGGGGAAAATATGCTAATATCTTCTGGTTTTGAGATACTTCAGGAAAATAATGTTTTATGTGTATGCAATCTGTATAAAATTTTAAATACTCTTGTAAATAGTTGTGCTTTAAAATGACTTGAAATTGAAGATTTGCGGTAATCTATTGTTGCAGCATTTTTCATTAGCCTAAACCGGTTTAATACTCCAAGCACTGTTGTCACCATTTAGGAGAATAATGTCTGTGAGAGGTGACATTCTGCAATGTAAAATAGTTTAGAGGCATTAGTCAGCTGGTACATTCTGTTGAGGTCTGTATCTATTTCTACCTTAAATTCAGAACTATTGTTTATGAATCCTGAGTTCTGTCCAAGGATATCCTAACATTTGTAGTTATTTGTAAGGATTTTATTTATTTACTTATTTTGCATTTTTCATGAGGCTCAGGAGGAGATGCCATCTTTCTTATACATAGAATAATTTGAAAGTTGTTGGGGATAGCCAGTCATGTCCATTTATTGCAGGTCTGGTTTACTAGCATCTCACTTCAGTCACCTAAAATCATTTGCAAAAAGCTTTTTGCTCTTTTCAAACTTTAAGTCTAAGCAAGGAGTTCATACGTGAGTTTTGAAATACATATGAGCGTAAGGTTGTCTTTAGGTTTTATAGTAACTATTCGTACTTGTTTATGACAAACTTTCCAGGATACATTTTTTCTAGTGTCTCTGACTGATTTACATTGCATTCATTCATTCTGGAAGGTACAAAGATTCATTGAGCTTCTGCTTTATTAATTTTTTAATGAAGTATAATTTATATGTAATTATTTTTTGAACTGATAATGGAAAGTACACCTGATCACATTGCACCTCTGTACTTGAAAAGTGATGGAAGTGGTAGCAACTGAGGAGGAAGGAATAGGGGAATGGAATCAAACATTTATTTCTTGAAATTGTTTTGACTCACAAATTGCTTGAGTGGTGTTTTCTATACCTAATTACATAAATATCACTTTTCACATTCTGAATGAAGAGAGTTTTATTTATTTATTTATTTATTTTTTATTCTGGAAAATCACCAAGTCTTCATCAGTCTGATTCACATGAACATCAAACAGACTGTTAGATTGCTCTACATTTTGTGTTCGTTATATGAAGTATTCACTTAGTTTTCTGACAGCAGAGTAGAGATGGATGGTAGTGACCAGCACAAGTAGTAAGGCAGCATGTCAGGGTATTGCCACCTGGAAGTGCTCTGTCTCTTTTGTTGCTGTTTTTAGGTTTTTGTTCATGCTTTCATGTTGTTCTTCAAGGCTTATGCCACTGATACCTAGGCTAGATTTTGCTTGGAAATACCAACTGATGCAGGGTAAGATAAGCGTTTGTAGCTCAGTTAAGGACATAACGGAGTCCAGAAAGTGGTGTGTTGCCTTCCTACGCCTGCAAGACACTTCTATCTTGGCAGAAATTCACTTCTTCGTGACATGAGCTTAAAACACCAAACACAAATTCTGCTCAAGATGTTAACTGTAAAGCCACCAAATTGAGAGGGTTTTAACTGTTAACTCTGTTAACTACAAGTATTTTTAGTTTTGTACTAGACAGGTTTTGTCTGAGTTACCTGCAGCAAATAACTTCTGCTATTTCTGGTCAGGACTTTGGCAGAGAATTGATGGTGCTCAGCATTTCGTGGTTTTACGAGGCTTAAGCATAATGTAATGTTTAAAAATCACCTGTTAGTTGCACTGGCACATCACAAAGACTTTAAAGATTCTGATTTTTGTCATTTAAAGAATAATTTATGTTTAAAAGAAACCTTTTAGAATATACTAGAAAACCAAGGTCACAAGTGTCATTAAACTCTCATAAACATAAATATGTTGAGTTTATAGCGTGTGTAGTGGTGTCCTTGGAATAACTGTGCAAAAAAAAAGACCAGATTAGTTTCACTAATTTTTATAGCCTCGTTTACTAGCAATCACTGTCAGTATAGAAAGAAATCGCTGTGTAACAAACTAATTATTAGTGGACGTGTTATTTTGGCGAAAGGCAGCTGCAGATTGCGTTACGTAGTGTTCGTGTTTATGCCTGTGTAACGACTGTTAAGTCCCCCCCAACTATTGTTTAAAAAAAAAAAAAAAGACTTTGAAGTCGTTTTTAGCACAGATGGTGACTGATTTTAAAGAACGTGAGGTGAAGGTGCTGAGAGGAGGGCTCTATCTAATGCTGGGGCCTGGTGGGTGGGAGGCCTGCTCCTGCCTGCCATGGTGGACTCCCCGTGCCCCTCAGGTGCGGCCCTCCACAGCTGGCTGCCGGCCTCTTCCCAAGCTCGGCCCGCTGCCTTTGAGCTCCTCTGCAGTGTGGTGCTGCCACTGAAATGCTGTGGAGGAGTCCTGAAAATGGGAGGGATCGGGGAAATTTCCCAGTTTAAGATATGGTTGCAGGCAGGGTGTGTGTATTGTAAAAGCCCTATGTATGTCAGCCTCTTCCAGATCTTGCATCCCCTTTTGATTTTAGGGGGGTTTGCATAGTCAGTGTATGCGGAGAAGCAAGATCTGTATTAGGAAAGACTTTAAATGGCATTTTAAAAGGTTCGGAACATTTAGGGGCCACAGTCTGTGGATATCTGTGGCCTGCCTAGCAGTGAAGCAGCTGAAAATTTGCAAGCACTCATCAAGCGCACTGTTTATAAATACTTGATAACAGTGTTTACAGCTCAGCAGCAGCACTCTTTTGGGTGGGGAAAAAAGTGGAGGTGATGTCAAACGTTCTGCTTTACCCTCATCTTCATGAAAAGTCCTGATCAACACAGGGTTTGTGGAGGTAAATGTTGGTCCTTGCTCCTGCCCTGGCTCCAGCGGTACCCTCAGGAGCCAGCCGCGAGTGCATCCCTCCCCTCTGGGGCTGATCCGATCTTCAGAGGCTGATACTATACAGGCAAGCGCTTGTTGTTTTCTCTGCATTGTCCACCTCTACCTTAATGAGTGAAATGGTTAAGTATCGGAGGGGGCGAGCCTCAAGGAATGTCTTCCATTTGACTTGAATATTTCGGTGGATAAAGGGAGAGGGAGGGAGGGAGAGAGCGAGCGAGAAATGCACTTACATCACTAGGACTGCATTGAGTGTGCCTGTGCAGGTTAAGAGACAGACTACAGTGTCTTTGCTTTCTGCAGGAAGCAGCAATGCCGTTTGTATCCTAAGAGGAATTTTTTATTTAGAAAAGGAAGCATTCTTTCTACCCAGGAAATGGCTTTCCTTGTGCGTTGCTATGCCAACTGCCTGCAGCCATGGTCTTCCAAAGTAAGCACAATAACGTAATTATATTGGCATATTGCATTCAGACTCATGATTCTCTGGGTTTCTATGCGTGTGTGACTGTGCTGTATTTCTGTTTCTGACTCTCTTGGCAGTAGACGGGCTCGTCTCGATTGTGAGGAGCGGGCGTCATAAAAATTAAATGTCCATCAGTGTCACGCTGCTGAGATTAATTGTGCAAACTTGGTTAGCTGAGTGGAACAGAGATCACTGGTCACTACTCTGTCAGCATCATTAGCAGCCAGGGGAGGAGGTCCCTGTTCGCGTGCGCTGCCCTGATTTTGGGGGAGTGGAGGGTGGCGGTGGCGGGGGGAGGCTGCGTGTGCGAGTGTGTGTGGTTGCAAATGAAACAGGAGTATTAACAATGCTTGGCTGAATGCTGGAGGCTGGTTCCTGCACCCTGACTAATATAATACTGTATTAAGCCTTTTTGAGGGAGTCTCTGTGCAGTCAGCCATTTTAGCTTTTTTCCTCCTTTTTCTTTTCTTCCCATTCCTCAGTCTCGGGGAACAGTTCTGTTCCCCTGAATGAATGCTGGATATGTAGGGCTTCATCAGGCTCTCTGCATCCTGACATGCTTAGACTTTCAGTGTTACAAAAATGGAGACTAACGCTGTCGTTTGGATTGCTTCTCTGCACTACAAGTGTGAGGGGGTTTTTGAGCTTACCAGTAGTGACACTTTTAGCTCCAGCCTGGTTTTCCCCCCTCCTCCTCTTCTTAATTTAATGCTGTAGAGGGTGACTTGCCATCCATAAGAAATTGGTACATGATGTGTAAATTCAGTTCAGCTTCTGTTTCTTCATTATGAAACCACTTGCAATCCCGGCTAACCATGGAGTTATGGGCCAGCAGGAGAAACATTCAGTAAGTATTGCAAATTCTGTTTGTTCTATCAATAACCTGTCACGAGCGAGCTGCATGGAAATTGAAACTGCTTGTCGTCTTCCTCGTGTACTTCTCCTGATTTCTGAATTTAATAGTGGGGTTTTGACGGAAAGCAGTACCTGAGGTGGCATTAGAATCTGTGACTGTGATTAAGATCGTTTTTAGCTTAGAAAAGGCAACTCTGTAGGTTTTTTGAATGTTAAAAATGTACTCAGAAAATACTGACATACTTTCCTTGGTCAAGCAGCTGTGAGTGTTCGGTTAAAATCTGTATGCATTTGTTAAAACTTTAAAGAAATATTTGAGCTGTATAACAAGTGATTTAATTGTAGTTGGTGATAAGAGTAGATTTATTCTGTATAATGTATGGTGCTGGTGTGCTGTTGCCTTGTAGCATGGCGTTGAACATCTGTGATAGACTTATGCTGAAAATGCAGAAACTGTTAGTAAAACACTGCATGAACAAAAGGCATAAGTAGTGATGCTTTATAATTGATCCCATGAGTCAGCTACACCTTTGTCATGCTTTAATCCCATAGGCTGTCCATGTTTATTGTTTGTGAAAAATGCATTCATAAGCAGAACAGCAAACATTATTTAACAAGGCCTCAGGTGTCAGAAATTAGAAATTTACATTTTACTTTATAAAAAGATTCTAGAAGTACAGGTTCCTATCACATAGTTAACACGTTTATATGGTAGATTTTATATGGTTTGATATAATTTGCAGTTTCTTGAAAACCTCTCTACATTCTGTGCATAGAGGGTATGTACTAGAGTGTGCATGGGAATGTGGGCAGTATGTTCAGCATATACAACTAACAATTGTAAATATTGGAAAGATGTGATAGCAGGAACTTTTTAAAGGAGGAACATTTTCTTTACAAATTCAGTTTTGATTTTGTATAGAAATACAGAAAATAAGCTAGAAACATTTCAGAAGGTGTCTAGTGAAATTTTTTGTGCATGCAGCAGACATATCATAGTTTCTAGTTGTAGGCTGTTTTTTTTCCTTTCAGTTCTTCTTAATTACATTTTAAGTATAAAGCAGTTCATGTTACCAAATCGTTGGGTGTTCATGAAATATTTAGAACTTAATCTAAAAAAAAAAAAAAATGCGCACACAAACCCTGCCTCCCTGAAACTCAAGTACTGAAGAAGCTGAAATAGAATAGGATAGCCTAAATTTGCAAATTGAAAGAAAATGAGAAAGCTGCATATCTATTGTTTTCCCTGTTCTTTTTACTCTCCAGAGAAGGTTGATGAAAGTTTCTGCATTGATTCTGGTTAACACAAAGTCTGATTAATATGAAATAATAGCTTATAAATGAGGGAAAAGTTAACTTGGTATATTAGAGACTTTACATTCCAAGGTCTGACGTGTTTTAGATGCATTACTCTGAATTAATTAAATCACAGATAAATTTCACTCTGTGGACCAAAATATAAGAATAATGAAAGAGGAGAGATAAAAGTATCACTTTATTTCTTACGATAAACTAATTTTCGTATGTCAACATATATATAAGATAAAGAAATAGTATTATGACATAGGGCTGGCACACAACTGCAGATTTTGCATTAACAAAAGCCATGGTTAAGGGTTTATATAGAAGTTTAAAATGAAACTGTTAGGACACAGTGAAAAACTCTACTTTGGCAATGAAACTCTCAATGCTTGTTCTCCAGATAAAGGATTTTTGCTTGGAAAATGGGACTGAAAAATCTCAATTCTTTGTAGAGAGGGAAGGCAAGCTCAGAGTTTTGAGGTATATGGAATTTGTCTTGCTTTGACATAAAGGAAAACTTACTGGATTAATCATTTTTGAGAAGTTATTTTCATGCTAGCATGTTGCCAGAATCCTAAATCTCTTATTGATGTCTGACAGATCTGATCTCAAGAAAAGAGACGTAATTACTTCTGTGACATCCCACCTGTGGTCTCACAGCTTGATTTGCTGGGACAATCTGGAAATGAATGCAAAATCTCCTGTGCTAGGTTTCACATAAAATTCTGTGAAACAATTTTAGCTAATGCTATTAAATCTTAATTTAACACTAGTTTAGTAGGCAGTGCGGGATATGGGTTAAGTTTACTGTTCTGTGAAAAATGGCATGCAGGATGGCCATTATGTTCATCATGGATGGAATGGAGGGAGGAAAAAGTGGAAAAAGCGTTACTCTTCCCAGATAGTTCAATGTAAGAAGTAAAAATCAGCAGCAGCCATCAAGTGTACAGGTCCCACATGCCTCGTCTTCCATAAATCGGATGGGTTTGAAGCAGCAGCCAGTATGAAGGTGGTGGTTGCTCCGTGGGTGATGTTCTGTGATACACAACCACCGTCATCTGCAACAGGGAGTGAGGGGATGCTGGGGGGGGGAGATGGCAGAGAAGGTCCCCACGGTAGAGTCAGGCCTTCTAAAATGTTCTTTGTCTCATTCCTTCTTTCCCCTTGTATGTGTTGTTTGTAGGAACTTTACTCAACGCGATTAAAAAGAATATTAAAAAGTGATAGGAATAATGGCTTTTAAATTGTGACTTGAGATGCATAGTTCTTTCACGAGTGTGTAATGATTAACAGCTCACGAATTGCACAGTGCCTTGGAGTCACTTATGCACAGTCTGTAAGAAAGGGTAAGTTACTTTTTTACTTTGGGTATTATAGAAATAAAGTCTGCAAATAAAGGGTGTGTTTCACTGACAGCCCAGTGACTCTCCTTTAGGGATCGTGTAGCCACTTCAGTCTTTTGATGTTCTTGACCTGTCTTGAATTACTGAAAGATATTGAAAGCAATAAGTCAAGTCTTTGGCTCGCTGTTGCAGTGCTTTAGTTCACAAAGATTTGTGACCCCATGCTAGGGCCCCTCTCGCTCCCAGGAATGAGATGAAATGAGTGGTGTTTGAGGAAGAGTCTTGGGTTGTAGTTGTGCAAATATGGCTACTTTAATTTGTTGTGCGTAAAGGGTGTTGATTGGGATGCTTGCCTAAGAAATGTAAAACTTTACAGAAGCACGGCTTTTTGTTTCTGGAAGGGATAGTCAGTATTGGGTTAGAACTCAAACAGTAAAGGTAGCCCGGGATTGTTGCTCGTCCTTTCAGAGAGCATCACGCAGCACAGGGAAGAAGGGTGTAATGGTGTGATCAAGTAGCTACACTCGCTAAGCTGAACAACCTGAGCTGACCTCATACCTGGATGTTTTTTAAATATACCTGGAAAAATATAAATACACTATATGAATTTTTTCACATGTGTATGAAAAAACACCTTCAACTTGGAAGTAACCTTGCTATCTTCTGTAGCTGATGATGGTTGTGAGTTTGTTCATATTAATGAATTGTGTTACACTGGGAATTGATACTTTTTTTTTTAAGACACCTCTATTTTTGTTGCTTATTGAAAAACAAGATTTCGATTTTGCACCCTTCTGATTATTACTTTCCCTTTCATTGGTAAATTAGAATAAAAAATATTCTGCTCTCTGCAGACCAATAACAGAGTTGTGGATTTTTCATGTGATTAGGAATAATTATTTTGCCTCTCCATAGGTGTGTTATCTTTAATTTTAAGTACAATTTTTCTTCCACAAGATTCATCTCAAGTTAGATAGCTCTGGTTTCTATTTGATATTTTGCGTTAGCTTCATTGCTCAAGTGGCCAGGTTGTGTTTATGGCATACTGATCAAGTCCTACTCAGAAGATGAAACGTTAATTTTTTCCTTCTCTGGCTTTTTGGGGTGTTTGTAATGACAGTGTTAATGTGATTTATTGAAGCAGTGCAGAGCGGCATTATCTTCATTTTTCAGATAGTTCTGCTGAAGCAAATCTTTGGCAAAAAGTAAGGACAGAGTTTAGAAAACTTCACATACTTATTTCTCAGTATAGCTTGGCCTTAGTGCTCAAATTACAGATTTTATCTGACTTTTCTGTGTTTTGGCCCAGCTCAGGCACCCATGGTCTAATGATTGCCTGAAAGGTTGATTTTAAGTGACTTGCCTGGCATTGTACCAGAGATCTGCAGTAGAGTCTGGATAAATTCCTGTTCTTCAGGACAGCATTTAACTGCAAATTTTCTCAAAAGCTTATAATAGGCAAAATTTGGGTCATTTCGTATGAATGACAGTGAATGCATTAGTGACCTGTGGAGATGGCAGTGAAAACATCTTTGGCACATATGAGATGTCGTGCCATCTTTCTGTGACTGTTTCAAGGCCTTGGGGACAGTACAACATACATTTTATTTTTAAAGTGTGTGTGTGTGTATATATATATGTGTGTGTGTGTATATGTAGAAATATATAAAATTCCAGCCACTTCTTTGTTTATAAATATATAAACAATCTGCCTTCTTAAGAAGTAGCTGAAAATTTTCAGGTCAGCATAGATGGTTGGCATTGAAAATCTATAATTTGGAAAGAATTTAAAGAATTTAGAATGGTTTAGGTTGGAAGTGACCTTAAAGCCTGTCCAGTTCCAATCCCCTGCCATGTGCAGGGACACGTCTCACCAGACCAGGTCACCCAAAGCCCCATCACGTGAACACTTCCAGGGATGGGGCATCCACTGCTTCTCTGGGCATTTCTAAAGTGGTAAAAGTTCAAAAAGAGCATGGGAAAACTAGCACTATCAATATTACCAGCTCCATTTTACATTCCAAAGCGACCAAAACTAGTGGTTGTGTTAAAGTGCTTATAAAGTGATATTTATGATGGTGCACACTGAAAGGTGTCATTTATAGCCAGAATACAGATGTGAACCTGAAAAGGAAAGTCAGCTCCTTCTGAAATGTTATTTTAGACCAACTGACTAATTCTGTATGTTATTACTGAGTTGTAGGCACTCCTGCCTTATCTTCAGGCATGTTAAAAATCCAGCTAATATTGGGAGCTGATGATACCCAGCAATTAAAAAATAATTAAAAAATCCAAACCTCTAAAGACACAAAACAAAAAGACCTTAAAACCCTGAAGGTACCATTGATTTGCTTCTGATTTTACAAGTTAATAAATTCAGCGGAATAATAGAAGCTCTAAAGTGCAGAAGGTAATGGAATGCTGTGTTAAGAATTGTAGGTTAAAAATATCGGAACTAGGCAATGTGCAAATAGAGTGGCATGAAGTCCACTGCAACAAGAAACGGGCATATTCAGCTATGAAAATCCTGTGCCTCTGTATCTCAAGCATCTTCCACCTGCAAAATATTGGTGCTCCCTTGCTTGATGGAGAGTTTTCAGTGATACTTGTGCTTGGACTTGAGCTATTTCCAGTTGATGTAGTCTGTACAGTTTAGCAAATAGACCTGTAAAAATATTTCGGCCAGATGGGGTAAGTTATATTTTTGGAAACTTCATTTTTAATTATCTAAGACAGGAAATCTCAAATCGTGATATACAAAGAACTATGTGGCTTATGGGAGAATTGGAAACTGCTGTTGGTAGTGGCGCTTGTTTGTGCATTGTGATTGCCACTGGTACTACTCCGGTATGCGCGAGCGAGGGGAAGTGTCTCGTGTTCTCTGCTCTGCCGCTAAGGTGACCTCAAGCTTTTCTGCACAATCCTTCAGTACGTGATGGTTTTACAGGTTGTCTGCAGAATCAGGGAAGTAATTATCTGTGTCAAAAAGATCACTGCACATGATTTAGCAATTAAAAAGCACGGTTCCCTAATGCTCAAATTTGTAAACTGGAATTGGGTAAACATTGAAACTCTGTTCTGACCATCAGCACTCTGGGATAATAAATGAGGCTGATGCTAGAAACTTGTAATATATAAATAAATAAAAATTCCAGTTTATTTGAAGTTTGGTTTTCTTCAACATTCCTATTTTAGGTCGTTTTTATTCCTTGTTGTGTTCTAGGCCTTAAATTGCTACAAATTAGTCCTTAACAGCATCCTCGATGTCTGGAAAGCTGAACTAATTTTATTAGCCCTCTCAGGAATACACATTTGTGTGATTTTTATATGAAATGAATGCAGGATTTTCAGGATCATTTTAAAGTCTGATTTTAATTTTTTGATATCCTAGATGCAACAGTTGAAAGATAAACTTTTATTTCTTTTCTTTTACTATAACTGATGCATTCTTGTTAGCTTTATCTGAATTTAAAAATGAATAGAAGTAATACTATTAGGAAAAAAAAATCATGGTAGTGTATTTGAAGAGTTTCTGCAGGGTAATGCTGAAGCGATGTTTCCAGTATTCTTTATTACCAGTGGACGACAAGTGCTACTGGCTGTGAAAGCCCTACACGACGAGTGTAGGCAATGTTAAGGGTTTGAGAAAAATGAGATGTCTCAAGATTTACCCTTGACTAAAGCTGCTTGTACCTGACGCATCTCTTTTTCAGTGTTGTATTTAGAAGTGTCTGGTAGCTGTAGTGCAAGACAAGCATGGGGTGACCTGTGCAGCTCTGCAGGCTTCTTACGATTCTAACCTTGGTGTGCTTAACCTGCCAATCTGTCCATGAAATGTAAGTGACACTTGTACGCTTCCCCAGTAGCGGATGCTTGGTTGTTCTTCCAATTCTGTTACCTTGCCAGCAGTCTTTTTTTTTTTTTTCTTTTCCTGCTGTTCATTTTGATACAGTGATGATTCAGCAGAGAACTGCAGGAAGAATAAACGGTACCGAAGGGGTATCTGATCTGAGCACTGCTCAGTGGGTTGTTTGTGGAGAGCTGATCCTATGCCCAGTAGCTGGAATTTATAGGAGCATTTGTCATTCCTTCCTAAATCTGTGTTTATAGAGAGATATTAGGAGGGTAGATGAAGGACAGCAGATTGCAAAGCTTTTGTGTGGGTGATGTTGAAGGTAAATAGCCTTATATTAACATATCACCTGACCCAAATACTGCTGCTGCATAGCTCCTAATATAGCTGAGACGTTTTACTGGATACGAGAGCTTTCGTCTGACTTCTTGCTTGGAAAAGATGAGCATCATGACAGTGGTATTTGGTGAAATAACTGCAAGACAGGATGAAATCTGGAGTAGGTGTAGTTTGTAACTTGCACTTGAGATGCTGAACACAGCTCCTAGACTAGTGCGGTATAGCGATATGCAAGAGTGGGGGTCAGCCTCTGGCCAAAAGGCTTCCTCTGCATTTCTGAGTGGTGCTGGGCACCAATGGGAAGCTTACTGCTGTGAACCAACCTGGTGGTATTTAGCTGAGCTGGCACGCTCTGCTTGGTCTAAACCTTAAGCCAGAAAAAAAAAAAAATAAGGGCACGAATCTGTTTGTGATCTGGGGTCTCCATTGCAAACACGGGAGCACAAAACACTGGCACATCTAGTTCACTTCTCATGAGAAGTGAAGGAGGATTTTCCTGAACGGGGAGCAGCCTGCTAAATCTACCAGCTGGACTGGCTAGTTCTCCAGCTGTTCCTGACTCCTGTGTCACAGGCAGTCAAGTTGATCTCTCCTGTAATATGCTGTTCCCCCCAAAGCCAGTTTGGGGTGCCTTACAAAGGTATCAGATAATTCGGTCTCTTTCAGAGCTCCACAGTTGCTCTGCTTTCTGGTCCTTGTGGCAGGTAGCGGCTGGGAGGGTGGGTGTCCCTCCTTGAGTTGGGAATGTCTTCAGAGTGCCGGTTTACCAAGCCACTGTAAATGACAACGGAAAGCTCTGAACTATGTGACAAAAGGCGAAGATTTTCCCTGTGATGTGAAGATGTCTCTGCTCGAATACATGAATGGCATTTGCAGCTTGTAATGGAGGTGACACTTCTCATTTGGACTGGGAACCTGAAGAAGGGTTTAACACTAGCCTTCTCTTCAGCCCGGGCTTTTTGATGTGATTCAGGAGCCAGTTTCTTTTCCTTACAGAGGAAAAACAGGCTCACGAGCTGTAATGTTTTGCACTTGTTTGCATCCCATTATAGCTGCATTTAGTATCTGCTAATAAGTTAATGCGCTATTGCAGTCGTGAAATGTAGCTCCACATAGTGCTTTTAACTTGTGAACTGTAGGTATCTTTTTTCTTAGCTCTCTTGGTACTGGTGTCCAGGTGAAACCATTGCCAAGATTTGGTAGCAGTAACGCATCTTCTCGGTGACGGCAGCCACCTGATCTACACAAGTGTATGGACAGCAGGAGGGGAAGCACGTTGGAAACCCAGACCATAAGCAGTGCTTGTGCTCACACTTCTCAATCTGCGATTTCTTTCACTTGCTCTATAAATATTGCCTCGTTTCATCTGAGGAGTCTGTCAGCTTGCTCTCTGACAAGCACAGGCGCTGTGCACTGGGTCATTTGGACACTGACTGGGTAGGATTTATTAGCTTACAGCTTGACTCCAAACTGTGACTTTGCAAGTAAGAAAAATGGATTAAAGCTTTTTTTTTCCCTTCCGTGAAGAATGATTTCATGAAAATGACGTCGTGCTATTCTGTAGGTCTGCTCCCTTTGTGTATTTAGTCATGTTGGCTTGCTTTATAGTTAAAAATAGGCTTTTACTGTTCTGTGCTGCTGTTAGTCCTGCAGAGCCAAGAAAATGGGAGCTGGATTGTGTTCTTAGGGCTCCATCCATAGCATTGTTTCCTAAATTCCTACCACTGCTGTGCACCTGCCAACCTTCTGAATGCTGTAGGAGTTGCACGAGTGTCGGGAAGGGCTGCTGTGGGATGTTCTGCAAGGGCATGGCAGAAGGGGAGAAGGTGGCAAGGGTACTGGAACGTCAATTTAATCCTGGGAGTGGGATCTCAATGGTTTGAAATTGGGGTGGTGGAAAGCATCATACCCGAAAGCTGGATGCATTCAGTTGTGATTGAAAGTAATAATCATTCTAGATTTTGGGAAATATAAACCAAACTGTGGGAATTATTTTTTAGTTAACTATATCCTAGGTTTGTGGACCCATGAGCCCTCTTCTCATTTTAACCCAACTAGGTTTTCTGTGCTCTTGATTATTGTTATTTTAAAATTACACATAAGCAGCTAAAAGTACCTCAAAACTCTCATTGTACTGTGTCTCTTTGTTTCTTCCCTGATCAGGGTGCAGCTTGACCTCTAAATCTTAATTTACTCCTGATAATGAGCTAGGAAATAAAAAAAAAAAAAAAAAAAAAAAAAAAAAACCCTTCCAAATACTTGGCAGGCATTAACTCTCTGCTATTCCAGGTCGCTCAGGAAAGAGCCGGATGCCTTCCTGGTGTGTTTGTATTTTCAGTTTTGACTCTCACCACCAGTGGATTATCATCTGATTTTTTGGCCTTTGAATAAGAAGTTGAATATAGAGGATCTTTTATTGAAAGATTGTTGAATAATGGAGAAAGTTTTTTTTTTTCTTCACTTTTAAGGAACCATGAGGAAAAGGAAAATGAATTTATGGAGTTAGGAATGTTTGTGAAGTGTAATTTGAATAATTAACTCTGTCTGGAAATGATGGCCCACGGATTTTTTTTTAAATTTTTGCTAAAAAGTAAAGCTTTGACAACAGTAGGAGCAGAATAAAACACAAGCTAAAATGAAAACAGTGTTAGTTTCTATTAATAACTGTAAAAGTCCGTATGGTATGCGTACATCTCCTTGCCTGCTGGTGTATGACTTCTACAAACAATTTTTGTTGTCTGACTCGGGGGGGTTCTGTCCTGTTCAGTCTTGCTCAATTCCAAAAGAATAGGTTCCTTTAGTTACTAACATTTACTCTATTACCTTTTTAGTTTTGTGGGGAGTTGAGAGATTTCTTGCACTTCAGAGCAAAGGATTTCAGATAACTCAGTTTAGCAGATTTTCTAAGGTTCCTGCATACAGCTGGTATTCCTAAATAAATGGATACTAAAACACAGTTTCATGAACTGTGGAGTTCATGTCAGCAGTAGTATACAGAAAATCTAGTTATCTGCCTCTTCCTGCTGAAGGAAGAGGTTGTTTAGACAGATAAATGTCACTCCTACACCTGCCACTTCCATTAGTATTGCACATTTCTAATCCTTCTGTGATGATGGTGCCCAGGGAAAACTAAATTTAGGAATTCCTGAGTTAGAGTAATAGGATTTTTTTTTTAAGTGGAGGTTTGATGTTTCAGCTGGGGTTTTATTCAGTTAAGCATGCAAAGATAACATGGTTAATATAGTAAATGACTAAAACATCTACCGCAGTTATGAAAGAGTAACCTCCTTTGTCTCCAGTGATGTGAGGTGTTACAGCCAAGACCATGCTGGCACTGTCAGAAATCAGTGGTTAGGATTTGACTCTCCAATTCTCTGGTTATTACAAGGTGACCTAATGAAACAGGTGATGTACATGCACACATCCAGGGTCTTTACAGCTTATCTTCTGATAAATGGGAGAAAAAAGATTAAAGTTACTAACTGTATTTGCAGAATGGCCTTCAGTCCTAGTATTTCCAGATGATTTGTGTGTTCTCTTATTTTTCTGCAGCTTGGCAATCTGATTCTCTTCCTAAATAGGCAGCAATGAAATATATATTCAACTGATACCATGAAATAAGTTTCTACATGGATTGTTTTTTTAGTGTATTGTTTACCTAAGGAAGGAATACAAAGGCTGATTTAAACTTTGTATGCATGCCTGTACAGACACAAATAAATACATTTCTGGAAGCCACCTCTGAATGTCAGCATTTTGAGTGGAATAACACAATGCTTAAATTGACTGTCTCCTTGCTCTAAAGCAGTCTTGGTTTTCGCAGGCACCATAAAGCTCCTTCTTGTTTTGCTGTGTTGTATAAGCCAGTAGGGAAACCATTATCTCATGAGTGGGTTGTTGTGGACATTGGAAGCATTGGGTGAAAACAAGGCTAATTGAACTTGACATTTGATATTACTGTTTTGAATAACACTTATTGACTATAAATAAAAGCTCTGCCAGATGTTTCAAAATTCAGTGGAAAGTACTCTTAATGTAAAAAATGGGTCTCTATTGAGTTGTGTAAATAAATGCAAGTGGCTCTGCACAGCTACTGCTGCACGGGGCTCCTGAATGGAGTGGAACACCTTTGGGAACGCCTTTGCACTCACCTGAAGACTCTCCAGAAAAGAAGAAAAGTAGTCCTTTATTTTTGGTCCCCTTTCCCTACGATCATCACACACAAGGAGGTCTTTTGTCCAAATTCCTCAATGTTCACTGTTGTTCAAAGAAGCTGGAATCTTGTTCTGTGCAACAGAACAGAAACTGTAGGGTGGTTAGGACTGCATGATATCACATACAGTCTTAAAAGTTTGTGTCAGGGTGAAAAAACTGCATTATTTTCTTTGGGTACCATAGGAGAGAAAATGTAAGCAAGGCTGGGGGTATTACAGCAGCATTCTCTGCCATTGTATTGCCATGGCATAAATACTGTTACAATTTCAAAATTCATAAAATAAGTAATAAAGTTATTTGCCAAGTCAGTGAGCACAGCATTAAAAAAAAACATTGGCAGAGTAAAAACATTGTTAGGATTTTGCAGCATTGGCCATGTATAAAGGGGAAAACTTGCCATTTAAAAATAATCTGAGTTGTCTTGCTGCTGTGCTATTTTTACATTATCAGAAAAACAGTGACACAAGTAGGTAACAAGTGTTACTTTCATAATGCAAATATGAAACCTTACCTTAATCTCAGGGGTATTCTTTCTAATATGTTCTTAAGCAACCTTTCTTTTAAAAATCATCCTATTTTAAAAATAAGCTAGTACCCATAAGCAAAATTATGTCTCCTTTTTTCAAACAATTTTTAAATTTTGGTTCGAATCATTGTTTTATAGTGCTCACTATTGTGTGATTAGGAATCTCAGAAATGTGAGTATAGGAATATACGTTGCTGCTTTATATTAAAGAGTGCCACATAATATTTAAAAAAAGGGCTTAACAGGTACTTTGCCCACTTGTGCATTGAGATACATATCTTGTAATATTGCAATCCCTCAGTTACTTTGGGGGAATCTTTGTGAAACTGTGAATCTTTGTCAGATGAGGAAAACAGGAAACTTTATTGTAGAGCAAGCACATGCAAAACAAGTAGTCTCAGTACATGGTTTCTTATTTGTACATGGACATTAGTGGAAGAATTATGTATGTTTGTCTCCTATTGCCTAAGTTAGTGAAAAGCAAAACTATATTAGGGAAAAAAAATATTCTCATGATCCATATTGTAAAGCAAAGATAATCACGTAGATAAAACTGAAAGGGTGGCATTGATATGTCTGCAGACATTAAGTTTTAACCAATAATAATAATAATTCCAAATTCTTAGGTCAACTTTGTTAAATGTGTTTCAATTAATTCAGTATTTTATAGAGATAAAGCTGTGTATAAATGGAAATCTCCAGTTTTTGCATGTTTACGTAAAAATACTTTCCTTGCAAGTATACAGAATACAGCTGTCTTTACCAAGAAGCTGCAAGTAATAAAAATCTAAAATGTTATAATGTTAATCATGTTGACTTTTGTGGTTTTCTTCTTCCTTTGGTTAGGCAGTTTCTGAATGAAAGTGTGACAAACCAAGCTGGCCTCTGATTTTTCTGCTTGGAGGAGTGACATGGATCTGGAAGGGATTTTCTGGGTCAGTGCCACTGCACACTGCTGTTGCACAGCGCATTCATAACTTTGCCTAGCTTCAGTTCAAAACCTTCTGTGCCACAGCCCCCCTTGAGCGTGGTTTTGAGAGTCTGAGGTTCAATAGACAGCAGCTTTCAACTTTCTGCTCATTAGTTTTTGCACCTGTATTGTCTCTTGCTCTAAATGTTTCGTTTGAGTCCTTCCTGTTTCTGGGTAGTGATCATTTCCTTTCTCAGCTCAGGCTAAATAACTGCATGCTAAAAGCTCCTCTTACACTTTCTCAAATACTATTTTTTTCCTCTTTTGATAACTCTGATAGTTCTCTGAATCTCTTAAAGTATATAACTTCAAGTTGGAAACCTGTAGCTGGGGATGTGTGCAGTATTCCAGCTAAGGTCTCCTGGGGGACCTGGGTAAGAGCCCCACACTCCTGTATTTCTGGGTGCTGCGTGCACCCATCTCATCAGGCTCTTTTTCTGCTGCATCGCCTTCACAGTTCAGTCACCCTCTGGTCAGCTACATACTGGAATTATTTTCACAGTCATTTCTGACAAATAAGTTCACAGATTGTTTTGTTGTTCTCAAAGTACATGGTCTAGCATCTTCTTATGCTAGTACTCTCATGCTCCAGGTGGGTGTCATCCTGCTCTCAGGGACATGTCCCGCTCATCCTTTGTACCAATGGTGCCTCATTGCGCCCTGTTACCAGCAGGCTTTGCCAGCACGCTTGTGATGCATCTCCATCGTTATCAACTTCTTCGTTTTTGCCCCTGCTTAGAAAGATTTACTGCTTGGTCTTAATCTGTCAGTTTTCTTTGTGACTGGGTATAAAACAGAAAAGCAACACGTGGTGTAAGAAAGTCCTGCTGATGGAGTCTTAAGCACTTGACATTGTACACATATCCTGGGTCTTTGCTTTAACCATTTTAAAAGTGCACAAGATAGATGTTCTTAGCTTTGGGCTAGACTCTTTGCTTGTCTGTAGTGGTTTTCAATCCTGAGTGGTGCTTTAAAGCTGGAAATAAAATCCAGCAGCAGGTGCCATCAGTTTTTACCTCTGCTGGTGTAATGGCTCTTTTGTATGCCCCTCGTGTGCTTTTTAGAACGCTGCATAAGAAACCTGAAATGAGTCTGTATACAAGGTGTACTTGAGCATCCCATCATTTATTTAAAATGTTCTGCAGGATTTAAAACATCTTGTTTGAAAATGTTTGAATTAACATTTCCTGTAAACATATGTGTACACGTAAAACGTTCTTGAACTTTTCATGCTTTTCCATCCTTAGACATAAATCTTTTTCTGATTTCCTGTGGAAGCAAAGTTTGTAACCATGTTTGCTGTTCCTTCCTCTCCCATAGTTACTTGTAACAGGTCAGAGAGTTCAAAATTTGCCATTACAGATCTCCAAAACTCCTGAAAGTGGGCCATATTGTTTCCAGTTCAGCAGCAGAAGTTAATATATTAAAAATCAAAACAGCCACAAGAGCAAGTATTTAGAAGTATCATCAACTGGAACATGCATTACATTAGTATGGAAATCAATTATTCCCAGGAGAGAAATCTCTGCAAAGCTAGGGCTTATTAATTTTGTCCTCCACATCTATTGCTATTTAATAACAGGGAGCTTTTGCTGAAATTCAGTAGCTGAGCTGAGTTCACAGCGAAGTAGAAACCTTTGTATGAGTTCCTGAGAATAGGATATGTACTGCTGTACAACCTGAGTACGTGTTCCTGCTAAACCACTAGCTAGGCTGCTTGGGTTCTGAAAAATATTCAGAGCATTTTGCCTGATGGTCATGGGTGTACGGTTCCCCCTCAGTTTTACCTGTAGAGCAGTATGGTTTCTGTCAGAACAGTGTATTTCTTCACTGTGCCAAGGGAGAGAAGTAGAACACTGTGGTTTTCGTGACTTTTTGGGTTTGTTTTCCACTCTGCCACCATTGAGATATTTCAGAAGAAAACTAAGGTGCCTCAGAGTGGTCTGTAATTGCAGCTCAAGGGCCTCTTTGGCTGTCAGTTTTCATTATTTCCGTGGTAGGAATTCCCTTCCTAGTTTTATTCAGTATTTTTGCACAGCACAGACTCTGGGAATAGTAGTGCTTGGTGAGACAGTGGGTTGGGTTGTCTCACCAGGAGTTGTGTGCTATGTCTCTGCAAGTCTGCAGGCATAAGACTAGAGTTTCTGCATTTTACTATTTGAGCACTTGTTCAAGGTGACAAAAAATAGGACCTGATGTAAACTTTAGAAGCTTTATGAAACAGCACAAACTGGCCAATATAAAATACCCACTGCTCTTAATGAAAAATACGGGAGGAAGCCTGGCAAAATCTTACCTACTCCATTCTGCAAAGCTTCACTTCAGCTGCACTGTTTGGGTGACAGCTTCAGACCAAAAGTCTTGCAGGAATTAAGCTGAAGATGCAGACAGGACAACAACAGATCTTCTTGGTGAAGGGGATTTAAAAATCGCACACAGTGCGTTGTTGTTGGCAAAATCAACTTTGCTCTTAACTCTAGGTGAGGCAAC
This sequence comes from Anser brachyrhynchus, assembly GCF_964034855.1. Lineage (NCBI taxonomy): Eukaryota > Metazoa > Chordata > Aves > Anseriformes > Anatidae > Anser > Anser brachyrhynchus. The sequence continues at coordinate 30,616,331 of NC_137698.1, read as the reverse complement.
ATGACTGAAACGTTTTGCAGGACACGTTTCTCCATGCTCAAAGAGTTGTCCATACTTAAATGTATATCCACAGTCAAAACAGCTGGGAAACAGTCATTTGATATTGAATCCTTGCACAGCGGGACCACTCCAACCATCAGAGTCGGTATTTTAAAAGTACACAATTAGCCTTTGTTGCCAGTTGAAGAAGTTACACTTTTACCAAGTATTTTCTGAATGAGATAGACTTGTGAATAAACTCCTGAAAAAAGATCTAAAAAAAAAAATTCTCATCTTGCAGAGTTGCTGCTGCTCATTATAAATACATTATGATGCTTTGTGCTCCAAATGTCAAGAACCTGAGAAAAGCTTTTGAAAACGATGTCCTCAAGCTTTAGTTCAAATCCATTCTGCATTTTTTCTTTTGTATTCTTGGTTCACTCTCACTTTAAATACATTGATGATACTTTTTTTTTTAAATATTGAGTTGTTGCCAATACATTTGTGTTTGCTGAAGGAACAATACTTATGCCAAATTTCCTGAAAAAGAAGCTTGAATGTAAAACACTATTTTGGATCTGTTGCACAAATGCTGTCCAAAAAAAAAAAAAGAGCAAATACTAACAGAGCAACAGAGCTGGTTCTACAACAGATGAGGTTAAGTTAAAGAAGAATGGGTGTGTGTCAGTGATGCATTTCATACTTTTCCTTTGAAAAGTGTTTTCCCTGAGAGCTTTTCTCCATTCCCCAAATACCCATTTACATTTCACCACCTCTGTGCCTGTGCAGAAGCCAACAGTCCTTCAAGCAAAGGATAATTATGTTCAATGCATTAAATGCTCATAGGATTAGCTGCTGAGAGCTATGAGATGTACATTAAGTGGCAGGCATTGTGTGCTTTGTAAAGGAAACAAAATGAAGTTCCCCCACACGCTATGTCTCGCTCGCTCTCGCTCTCTCCCCGAGACCAGCAGGTCACATTGCACTGGTTTAAGCCTCCAAATAGTTTTATGGGGGAGTACCTGCAGCAAATTATGAGTGCAGGAAAAGTATGAGGAGCTTGCCTGAAAAGTCCTCGTAATGCTGTTTTGCTTTTTGTTGTTGTTGTTAGAGAGATTCTGCTGTGGGCTTTGTATATAAATAATCTGCTCAACAGATTGCACGAATGCAGTGTTTCCAGAACGGGGGTTGTGTCTTGTGTTGTAATCAAGATGAAAAATGCTTTTAGGAGTAGGTCTTTGTGAGCTTTGAGTCACTGTTTCACACAAAGGTGTCTATTTGACTGAGGAAAATAAGTAGATTTAAAATACATGAGATACTTTTGCATAAAGTGACTACGTACAGACTGCATAATTTAAGTCGGAAGGTTTTTTCATCTGGTTTTAGCACTTAACTCTTCTCTCGCTGAAGTTTGCAGAGAAAACATCAATACTCCTTAATGTTTTCCATCCCACCTCTACATAAAGGAAATCCTGCTTCTATGGGAATCGCATCCTAATTTGAGCTGTGCATGGCTTAAACTTTTATTTTAAATTTAACTCTGTGGTGGACATGTCAGCCTGCATCATGTCTTTAGGCAGAATCAATAGAAGTTACTTTATTATTCAGTAATTACTTAGATTGACTGCTGTGTTTTAAATCACTGAACCATAAAAATCTTTTCCTTGATGTCTCTCTTGGTTAGGGAGAGAATTATGTTGAAATAGCACATAAATAGCACACTGATGAATGCCCGCCATTAGTAGTAATATTTCTTCCTTTAGTCATTAAATATTGTAAATCTGAGTATATTATTAAAAACATAAACAAATTTGCAGATGTTTAATAGAAAAATAAACAGTTACATAAACTAGTGAAATGAGATGTTAATGACTTGATAGGGTACTGAAGCATGCTGGGTTTGTAATCTAGGCTATTCTAGTACAATATAACTTCAAAATTTTTATCTTGAATAAGGAAAAATAGCAAAGACTTAAGGCATAGTATTTCTTGTATTTTTATAATATGACGTTTATTATATTCTTTCATTAGTAAGCAGGTACAAGATATGTTTCTAGTAATAGCATGAGGTTACAAGAAACAGAACACCTTTCATAGTATTACAGGGGTTTTTATTACATTATTTTATTAGAAAGCAGGTTCTACAAGTAAGTGCTGAGAGGCATCGTTCAGAGGCATTGTTCAGAGGCATATGTTCAGAGGCTGAAGAATCAGTGTTCATGTTTCTTCGATTTCAGAAAATGGAAGCATGTCATAAAGGTGGTATTTTGTGTTGTCCTATGTCCACCGTGCAGTGGCACTTTATTGCCTATAGAACTGTTCATCGGGAATTGCTTAAAACCATGTTACGCCATTGCTCTCAAATTTCATATTTCTGTGGATGTTCTTCAGCCAGTCACTGTGCAGGCTTTGTAAATCTTTCATAAAGTGCTGAATGGCCTTCAGTGGAAGACCTTGCTTATAAAATGCTTACTGATGGGTTCGCTCTAAAATGAGCGGTGTAGTGGAACTTTCTAACCAGAGTTCCTCTTGTACTTCAAACGTATATTTTAATGTTTCTTTCCCGTTATTGCATGTATACTTTTTCCACATATAACCACATTAAAAAAAAAGTTAAAGAATTATCCTTTAACATATACCTTAAAGACTAATATTCCCTAGTAAATATTCTGAGAATATATTCATTTTCTAACATCCTGCTTTAGTAGGGCACGCCTAATGACGTCCTGAGTAGAAGTTGGACAGAATGCAGAGGAGCTCAATTGGTACTCTGAGGAAGAGGATGAGCCCAGCACGGTCCCCATGGTGGCATGTAGTCACTGCCTCCTGTCATACAGAAAGGCATGCCGGAGAGTAGGAGAAAATCATGATGCTCTTAAAATAGGAGGAACATATTCAGAGCAAAATAATTGTTAGCTTTGCATGCATAAAATGGTGACTCACTTTGAGGGTGGAAGTAATAAAATGCGGCTTTTAATATAGGAAGATATGATATGGTATAAGGTGTGGTACATTTCAAAGCGGAGGTACTTCTGTGCGCTTAAGAAAGTTTCACGTAATGGTTCAAGTTTATATTTATGACTTTCAAGAAATAAATGCTTGGAATTTCCAGATGCACAGGTTTTCCTCCAGTTTCCTCTACATGTGTATAAACTGTTTAAACGTGTACATGTATACGTGCACACTTGTCAAGAGCTACAAGTACACACACGAAATACTGTTTTGACCTCTGCCAAATTAAGATTAGATCTTTGGTGTTAACTATTTTATCGATTCATGCTCTGTTCTAAAAATTTATTTCCCCTGTTACGTTATACCTTTTTAGGTCTTGGCATATGTAGCCTTAATGTTTTTCACTTACCTAGTTTGTCCTTGAAATAGGTTATCAGGGCAGTTATCTGGTCCTTTTAATGAATCTCAATTATTTAATATAGTGGCCATGTAATACACTTTACAGTTACATTTACTGAAGAATGAATCATGCGTTTATTTTTCTAAATTACCCTGCCATGTTTTTACTCCATCTGCTAGGTCATTCCGATGCTGTGACTACGAGTGTTTAATAACAAAGTTAAGAAATGCTCTACATTGCTGACTTTGGCAAAGCTGTAGTTTAGTGTTTGGTGGTGTCACAGTGCTCTTCACGTAAAATATGCAAGTTGCGTTTTCCCCTTATTACTCTGAAGGACTCCTTAAAACTAGCCGTCATGTCATAAAAAAGCAGAAGAAGATAAAGTTGGCTCTTTGGTTCTGATGCCATCGGTGGTGTCTGCAGTCTGTCCCAGCTGATGCTCCGAGGCAAGCGGTATTCCCTTACATTTTCTGATATTACCGTGTGGTCTGGAGGATAAGGCACATGTTATATCTAGCCTTTATGCACTTTAAAACATTACAAGAAAACCTTTATTCTTCTGGTATTCTTCTGGGATACTAAACACTGACGGCAGTCTTAAACTGTTGAATGGAATGAGAGTTGAATGCAAGCACTGAGTGCTCAAATTTCACAATAAAGTGATGTTCGGTAGCACAGAAAATAGATCTATAATAGTGAAGTTAGATATCATGTCTTCCAAAAGCACAGACTGATGTTCCTAGCCAGTTCTTCACTGGATGTACAGCAGAGCTTCATGATGTTATTTTCAAACAGTACTCTTTCGCACTGCACGTAAGAAATGAGGTGCAAATACCCTGGTCTGAGCCAGACAGCCTTGTGCAGGTTGCTGGCACTGCTCAGGCTGTTGAAAACTGCATTTCATTCTTGCACGGCTTGCTGGAAGCTGCTTACCTGACATTGCCCTCCACAAGGGAAAGGGGTGGCCTCTTATGTCGAAGATTTAGATGCCTGTTTCTGTCATTATCATCAGTGTTTTGCTTCTTTCCCATGGCGTGCATTAAATACTTTGAATGGCAGGATGCAGGATGCCAAGACAGAAATGCATGCATTTCTCACACGCTGCTTGAGCTCACCATTTAGATGTTTCAGCTTTCGACTGTGTTTCATTTCTTGTCTCACAGCTTCTCACCTTAACTTATTTGAGGATAGGGCAGTTGAGTTGGATGTCGCTTTCGGGCATATAGCACAGAGACGTAGTATTCTGCAAAGATGTGAGCATGTGCTTCCTGCTTGTGAATAGTCCCATTTGATTAAGATCAAAGTGACTGGCTGGGTTGCCCTAAGTAAAATGACTGCTTCTGATCTGCTGCTGTCACCACTTGGCAAGCCCATCACATGCAGCATGGCTTTGACTTTAGGAGTTATTCTGAAACCGGTAGTCACCAGACATTCAGCTGATTGTCTACAGCCCAAAAAAACAAACAAAAATAATCAGAAGGCTTGCATTTATTTGCCTTGTATATTATCACTTGCAGTGGAAACTCCAGCCTCTTCCAATTGCCTGTGTAGGAGCAAAACATAAATCCTTGCTGTTCATTTAAAACAGTAAGTGCCGCCGTTATATTAAACGTAGCTTGATTTCATTTTTTTTCATATACTAACTGGGTTTGCTTTGATGTAAGGCTCTAAAGAATTGTTATTGCATTGATTAAAAATAAATGCAATTGTTAGTGGCTTGGAGATATTTGAAAGGCACTATGAAAAATGAACGTGTTTGGCTGGGCTCAGGACTGTAGACATACATCTCCCTTTGGAGGTGATGTTTATTTGTGACTGAAATAGCTACTACTTGATAAAATACAAAGCTTTCAGAATATTGGGCAGTGTCTGCTCTGTGAGTTATCATTAGGCATGCAAATCATAGGTGACTTGTGTCTGCATGTTAAAATAATATATAGGATTACTACTCGGAAATAACCCTGGACTGCTTTAATTCTAGGAAACTGTACTTTCAGAAGTAAATGGAGTTTTCATCAACATCTTACAAAAGCTGTGATAATTTGCTTCCTGTGCATTCTGTTTATGGGACATATACTTATTTGTAGAATGGTTTGAATCCTAATCAAAAATTACTGATATCCAGGCAATTATACTAAACACTCTGCTGTTTTGTGCTGATGGAAACTTAAAGGAATGGAAATTAAAGGATGGAAACTTAAATTGAAAAGGGAAGGAGCAGGGTCAACAGATATTGTAACTAATGCATTTTTTCATCCTATATTTTCTCCTTTTGGTATGTCAACAACACTGGTGAACATAATTAGATTTTTCTGGAGGCAGCATCAATGGTTTTATATATATATTAGAGTATTGCTTTTGTTAATTGCCCTTTCGTTGTTGATTGGTATATGAAGATCAAATCTAGCTCTCGGCTGGCTGAAGCTTTTTAGGGTTATTAATGTCAGGTTCTTGGTTTTAGTTCCTCTTGCAGGTAAAATAGTAAGAATTTTTCAAAGCGTAGCCATTTTTGCTGTCAGTTCTGTAGTCATACTGCAGTAAGGAAGAAACCCTTTTTAGGTGTATTGGAATAGGAAATGCCAGTCAGCCTAAATACGACTGAAGTTTCCAGTTGGCCGTGCTTTCGCCACAAATGCTGAAGTCAGGGTTCTTTCAGGGCAGGTACCATACGCAGCTTTAAGCCAGGCAAGCGGCAGCAAAATCATTCAGTACATCTGTGTAGAGCTGGTCATTTTCTCAAGCACAGTTGCGTTTGTGACTTCAGCAGGCTTTTTGTCTAACCATTTATCCTGATTGACCTATTCTGTCTTAATGCTGAATGAGTTCTTATTTTCATTTCCATCGGGGGCAAATGGTAGTAGCACCAGGGTAGTGTTAACAACTGACATGGGTGGACACCCTGCACATGGCATTCTTCTTACTCTCTATTGAGGTGTGTTTGTATCTGCCTTGTCTGAGTTGAAGCAAAAAGAAATTAATGAACAAAGTTTTTCAACTATTGAAGTATTTATTGCATACCAAAATTGATACTTTAACATACTTTTATATATAATAGCTAATGGTGGGATGCAAGCTTTTTGAGGAGATGAGTATTTTGCCCCTGAAATAGCATTTAAATATTGCTTCAGACAGCAAGTACTTTCCTGTATCCAAGTTCACTTTCTACAGCCTGGCAATGTTGACAGTTCTTACAGATTTTCATGGGACCTGTGTGTGTAAAGCAATAGTAAAATATATGTCACAAATGTTTGGTGGATGATTGTTAAAAGATCAAATGTCCTGTCTTGTTTCATTCTCCAGCGAAGCACGTGAGCAAACTCATTTCAGGATTGCAGCTCATTGCAGTTGTGTCGGTTTTCCCACATTTCCTATTTGCCGTCATGTTATTTGGCTCCAAGTATAATGGATAGTTCAGTGCCTTGGGTTTTACTTGTCTGTGAAGTACCCTGTTGACTTCAGAAGCAAAAGAGTTAGCCAAACCCAGACCAGCGTTTGCTGTAACTATGTGACTTTACTCACTGTCAATCCTACTCTACAGGAAACCATTGATATTGAGGGCAGCACAATATTCATATGAAGTTTAATTCTACCCAAACTGTGCAGTAAGATACTAAAAAATTTGGCATAAGGGTTATCACTTCGTTTGTGTTTGTTCTCAGTTTTTTTTTATTTTTTTTTGCATCTCTTCTTATATTTGTAGCACTTGGTGTGGTATATTGCTGACTTCTGCACCAATCTAAAAAATTGGAAAACTCAAACTTTCATGCTGCATGCTCAAAGCCCAATGGTTTTCTTGATGTAGTTGGTGCTGGCAGAAAGTAAAGTGTGACATACATGATTTAAATTAATTTTGCTCTGTATCTACCTCAAATTGTAATGATGCTTTTTCTGCTCCACCTATAGCTTCCTGCAGATTTCACAAAGCTGCACCTTACTGACAGTCTCCACCCACAGGTGACCCACGTTTCATCTAGTCACTCAGGATGTAGCATCACTAGTGATTCAGGAAGCAGCAGCCTTTCTGATATCTACCAGGTAAGACTGGAAGGGATGCTGATGGGAGGTGCCGTTTCAAACAGTTCGGATGTTAATAGCTGAACACCCGTGTTATCCTGTATTGTCACTTCTTGTCTGAAGAAGTGATCAATAGATTTCAAAAAACTAATTTTTGCTTGAATCAGGATAATTTCAGGGTTGCATCTGCTTCTTACTAGATCTGATGTTTGAAAACTCAGCAGGTAATCTGCAGTGCAGTAACATGACATATGTTTCCTTAGTCTGTCACATCCAAGTCAGCAGTGCAGAGGTGTAGTGTTTTTGCAATGTTTCAGGTTTCTACTTCATGAATTTTGTTTGTGTTTTGAGGCTTTTTGGAGAGAAAATGTCCTGAATTTCAGCATGGAAAGCCAGTGTGACTCTTCAGTAGAGCTTGCTGGCTGAACTTAGGAGGCAAAGAGACTTTGTTCCCTGACTCCAGCATCTCACCTCACCTTTCTGAGTGACTGCTTTGCCATTTGCAAAGAAACAGCTGTGATGTTTACTGCTATTTTGAGAAGACTTTGAGATCTGTTGACAAGAAGTGACCTGAGCTGGGCATTCTGATAAAAAGTGAGATGAGATTTTCAAAAGTATAGATTTAGAACTTTGTCAAATGAGTTTTTTTTTCTTGGTGCTGTATTTTATAGTTCTGAGATGTATTGGCTTCCAAATCTGGCATACATCCAGTAGCTGGAAGAAAAAATACTCAGTGAGCAGCCTGTGCTGGCCTGACTTCAGGGGTATATTCTGATTTCTCCACCCTGTAGAAAGCTGGTACTAGCCTCTTGGTAGTGCTTTTTCTCCTAGCTACCTGGGAAATATGGGGGGGCTTGAACTGGTGAGATTTCTGAAGCTATCACACGGCTGGGGGGCTTCTTGTTGCAAAGTTCTGCACTCTTCATTTGGAACAGAGCTTGCTCTGAAACATATCCCAAGGGTGCCTAGAACATTTGAGGTGTATGTGCTTGTTTTAAATATATTTAAAAAAATATAAAAATAATAATATGAGGAAGTCTAGATCTTCCTCTTGATATTTTCAGTTCTTGCAATGTCCTCTGATAGGAAACTGTAGCAATTTATTTAAATTAGATTTGATTCACTTTTTCAGAATAACATTTTTCTCTCAAAAGGATTTTGAAAAAATTTAACAGGAACAAGTCTACTTGAAGTTTTATTTACTAGAAAAGGAATAATTTTTGGTTTGGATGCTTTTAAAAATACAGACATGTCCATTTAGATAATGGGAAAAGCATTATCTGCACAAATACATACAACTTACGTTGTGAACATATTTGTAACATTTATTCTGTTTTAGGGGAAAAGCTTGGAGACTTTCCTGTAGTAGGAGGTAGGCTTAAAAAAAAGTCTCCGTTCAGTTTAGATAATAATTGCAATAATGCAAAGTCTTATTTTTGCGAAAAATAAGTCAAAGTAACTGAACACTTTAGTCAAGTATATTTCTCAAAATTTCTTCTGAAGAGAAGATTACTTTGAGATAGGATTTATGTTTATACTGTGAGGGTGAAGAAGAGGTAAAATCAGCTTTGTTCTTTGTCTTCTATAGATTTTCATACCTTTTATTCTAAAGATTTTATCCTTAAGCATAAAAATACCAAGTACCTCTAGAGAGACACTTGTAGGTGGCATTTAGATGGTTATAGTCATACAGTTCATCTCTAGATAAGTTGCTGAAACTTCTTGTAAAAGTTTTGGAAGAAAACCCTTATAACTGTGAGAAGGATCACTGAGTTCCTGGGAAATTAAAAATACAATAGGGAAGCTTTAGAGAAATACTTCTTGAGTCACCAATCTGGTGTAATCTGGTGTATGTCTCCTGTAGTAATTCTTCTTTTCAGTAATGAAATCAACAGTATGGTTGGTGTTTAGAGAGAGTTAGTGATTTTTGTGAAGTATTTACATGGGGAATATTTACTTTAATATATTTACTTTAATATTTAAAATTTAATTTTTGTCTAATTAAAAAAAAGGAGGATACTGTGTCACATGCTTTAAAAAATACTTTGCGTTCTTCAATTAATCTGCAGTTAATTGCTCATTTAAAGAATTATTGGCACAGGTGTATTAAGATCTGTGTAACTGCACAATGTCAGTGTAATTACTAAAATAATTTGTGTCCCTAGAGACATAAAGTATTGCAAGCATTTATTGCAGAATGCTTTGTTTTAGAACATACTTGAAGTTTTTATTTAAAAAACAAAAGCACACCCGAATTGATGAATCCAGTTGTAGGAATCGATAAAGTTGGGAATCCTAAACTCTTGAAATTAACTTTGTGGTACCAAGTGCTGTCATTTTTAATAATTTCTCATATTGTCACAAACCATTAATTTCTTACTTCAGTTTCAGTTGTAAAGGAATATAATGTAGGAATGTTAAGTTAGGCTAAAGTACTGCAAAAAAAAAAAGGCGACAAGATAAACAGCAGTAATCTGAATACTCTAGGATCAAGTCTGGGATTAAGTAATCAGAAATACTTTTTAAAAAGACTGGATCAGTCTTTTCACAATTATTTGCCTTTTAATTCTCCCCCAAGTGTTTATTCAAAAATTATAAACCATAACCAAGTCATCTACATTATTTTTTGCTTAAATTTTAATAGATCTTAGGCAAAGCTCAGTATCATCGTTGCTCTAATTCTGTTCCATATTTAAAGGCATCTTTCCACTCAGTAGAATGGATTTATGTTCATTATGTCTAAGTGGAAAGGAATGATTCAGAAAGATTGCCAACTTACCTTTTGATTGATTAAAAAGGAAAATTCTTAAATTATACTATTAACTGGATCTTTACTGTCAATGTCAGAGTTAATGATATGTCATGTTATGCATCCTAGTAAGTTTTAGTCCTGTAGCCTTAAGAGCAGCTGTTTGCAGTAAAAATACGTTCATGGCCTTTTCAGATTTTTTGAATAAATCATGAAGCTGAATCTTCAGATGCTTTCAGCATTGAGTTGAGAATATTTCCTTTTAAATATTAATGCTGTAACTAAATTTGTCAAATGTTGCACATGAAAGAACTTCTTTTAGGCTAAGAATTATTTACCACAATAAAATAAATAATCCTTTGTCGTTATCCACCCAAGTCTAAAAATAAATGTCAGGTGCCCATCAGTATGGTTGTTAATGTTAGAACTTTTATTTTAGGAAATAAGTTCACCGTTGGCTAACTGTGTAACGGGGCTGGAGAGGAAGGGGATGCTGAGTGTTAGCTTGCTTGCGGGCTGGTATCTGCCAAGAACAATACTTTGCTCCTGCCTCGTGTTGACTTGGCAAAGCAAGTTGTTCACTGCTGCTTCTCATGTTTCGTTACATACCTCTTCCTATACGCTCCTGAACGCTTCCTATCCCTGACAGGTTTATTACCAGCTGACGAGCCCGGTTTGAGAGTGGGGAGATTTAAGCCTGTGAATGCGTGTTATCCCTCCTCCCTCTCTTGGGAAGGCATTGTGTTGCCTGAGCTCCTTCCTTTGCCAGCCTTTCTTTGCCTTATCCTGTCCTCAGACTGGTGGCTTCCTGGCAGCCCTACGTGCCCGCCCGTGTCTGCCCCAGACGCTCCCAGCAGTAAAGGAAATGGGTAACATCCTTTCAGTGACCCTCCCAGGATGCAGGTAGCGCTGGGAAATTTTCAAGATGTCAGCTTTTGTTTTCTCACGGGCCTGGTAGGAGAACTCTTCGGAGAAAGGTCCATCTTCTAGAGATTTCACGGGCATTCACACTCTTCACAGTACCGTTTAAAAAAATAATCTGACAACCTTAAATTTGTGTGAGATTTGTGTCTGCAATAGTTGTAATTGAATGTAATATATATTATCATAATTACATGACAAACAGATACATATTATAATTAGTTGCATGGCTTGAATTCGATAGCAATTTATTGATATGGTAACCTTTTACCCAGTGAGTTGAAAGCTAATGTAAAACAAAACCCAAGCTGTGATTTCTCTCTGTGGAAAAGCTGGGTGCAGTGTGCCTCTATAGTGACAGGAGAAAATCTTTCAAACTAGTGGGATTTCTGCGAATTGCACTGAAGGTGCAGTGTCAGCATTCTTGGTGTTTTCTATCAATATCGGCTTATAAATTAAGAAATAAAACCCAGAAGATTTTTGCTGATAAATATTCTTAACCTCCCCTTTTCTGTTTATTTTTTAGCCCTTCAACCACAGTGATGATAACTTTAAAAAGGTGAATTTTTTGAGGTGGGCTTGGCAGTTTTATTTACTAGCTTGAAGAGCTGCATCAGACGCAGATGAACCTATTTCTGATCTGCACAAGAAGTCTTGAATTTTTTTTTCCAGTATTTTTCTCTTGCATGCTTGGAGATTCTGTGGTTTTTAGGTGGTGGTGTTAGTCACAGAGGGACATTTAGTCTTCAGAATGGATGCATTTCTTCCTCAAAATGTTTCCGAAGGTGTTGAAAAAGTATTTTAAAAATTCTGTTCAACTACTGATTTCCTAGTATTTTAATGTGGTTAATTCTCTTTGTTTTATTTTCCTTTTCTCCCCCCCCCCTTCTATGTTGTCAAGATCATTTGGGAGCTTTCACCCCCAAACCAATGTAGAAAAGAAAACACTAATGACCACCCCAAAAAAAGCTATCCTGGTAGGCAGTTCTCCAGGTCTTCCCACTTTGGGGGTGCGTTAAACAGTGTAGCCAGATGGTCAGAAGAGGCGATTCTCCCGTTGTATTTAGTATTGGTACAGACTCACCTTGAATTCTGTGTGTCATTCTGGGCTCCACTATATAAAAAGAGCGTTAAGGGCTGGAGGGCATGTCCTGTGGGGAGAGGCTGAGGGTACTTGGGTTGTCTCATCTGGAGAGGAGGCGGTTGAGAGGTGGCCTCCCTGTGCTCTGTAGCTCTGGTCTCTGCTCCCTGGTGTCACCAATGACAGGATGTGGCCTAATGAAAATAATAGTTGCTTTTTTTTTTATGATGATTTTTTTCCCTTGAGAGTCAGACCCAGTGGCTAACTGAGGAAAAACTTACTCAGCGCTCCTTTATTTTCCATCTTTTGATACTTATTTCATTGTATTTATTTAATTAGCTGTTACCCCTCAAATTTAGAAGTAATTTTGGTCTTGGAGGCAGTTAGCAATTGGAGCAACCATTTTTATATTGCTTCAGTATTAGTCTTATAGACACTGCTTAAAAATGGAGAGGTCTCCTTAGGTTGTGAATGTGAACTAACTCTTCACCTCAATGAAAATGTCACTCAGTCTCCTGACTTTCTTGTTGGTAATATGACAAATAAAATCCTAGGCTGTCACTGTCACGCGATTCATTTGAAGCTTCAGCAAATTTCTCATGGCATCTTTTCAACTGTGAAGGAAAATTTTCATTGCGACTGGTATTTAGATTTTGGAGAGACAGTGTTTTGTAGTTTAAGCTGCAACCAGCCCTTTTCACATATAAATCCAAAAAGATTGCATGTAAGCAAACCTAATATTATCTTATTACCCAAGAAACAAACACAGCAGTACTTATGAAAGCACTCATTTCTGAGGTGTATTTCATCCTTGATAAACATTCATTGGAAATCTTTAAGCCTCGTAATTGACCATGGACAAATCCTGTAGGGTTTTCATCCTGTGTTTTGGGTTTTTTACTGCTGAAGCTTACAAAGACGCCCCTATCCTCAAAGGAGCTAATCAGGATTTTTCCTTTAGTCTTACACAAATGCATGGCTATTGTTCCCATAACTAAGGGTTCCTGTGCAGATGTGCTTGATTTTTCTAACCCATGGTGGAGTACAGAAGTGGACGTAGGTTGGAATGAAGTTTAATGTGTCAGCAAGAGGACCCTGAAAACTTCATGTCATATTTAATGCTATTAAGCCTAAAGAACCAAGCCATTTGCAGTGTTCCTGTAGATAAATTAGTGTACATTTCTAATGTGAAGGCATATCCAATTATTCTTCACAGTGTAGTAAAACTTGTGCAATACTTTTTGCATTCATAAACTGAGAAGGTGTCTTCGTCAGATGAGTTGCTTTATTCTTTCTTACTAAAAATGTGTATTGGCTACATGGAAAGGTTACATATTCTTTTGCTAACTTCTGCATAATAACTGTGTGTTGCTTGAAATACATTTTTTTTCTTGTAAGATAAAGGTGTCCAAAGTTAATAAATGTTACTACTGCTCTGTGGATTACTGCATTCAAATCTGAGTTTGTGTTGCAGTTGTTTGGTTTTTTTTTGGATAACTAGTAAGCAGCTATTCCTGTTCCTATCAATGCCATTGGTTGCCAAAAAGATCTAACTAGCTCTGTAAACAGTGATCGTCCCTCAGGAAATACTTGTAGCTTCTAGCTGCAATGTTTAAGGTATTTTCTGAACACAACACAAAATTGTGTTTAATTTATGTGGGAATTATTTTTTAAATGGTGTCATTTTTTTGATAGGGTTTCTGTCTTAAGGCAATAAACTAAAAGTGGACAGTCAAATAATTTTTTAAACAAAACAGTTGGGGTTTTTTTGCACAGCATGTGGAATTTTCTTGGGTTCCAAAGTATCTCTTCCACATTGGCAATGTGTGACTAAGTTTAATTGTGCATTTAGCTTACCAACAGGCTTTTGAGAAGGCTTCTGCTGGGCAGGTAGGAGGGGCACTTGTTAATAACAGGAAGGTTTGCAGAAGGGACTGATGAATTAGTCACACAGTCGCTGGAATTGTCACAGTTGGAGACTCATGATTCTGACAGAACAGTGTCACAAGCCATGTGTCTACTGACTCATCACTAATTTTTCCACCAGTCTCATTTGATGAAAGCTATTTTGTACGAGTAGTTAGAGTAATTGTTTCAAATATATCATAGGGAATATGCATGTTAAACACAGCAAGACCACTAATGAAAATACTGCTAGCAGTATTCATTTTTTGTGATTTGTTTGTGTGGCAGTAACAGTCTTCTCTCCCCTGTTTAGGAAATGCTTGGCACTTTTTTCTTTTAAAAACAAAATGAGAATAATTTGAATATCGTGTAGGTGCTGGTACGATGCTTTTCATGCTAACAGGACCCCATTACAAAGCTTCTGTGGTGTTGTAGGGCAGAAGTGTTTAATAATGCTACTAGCTGACCTGATCCGTCTCCAGCTGTATGCTGCCATTCATTAGGTGGCTGTGTATGATGGCATTAAAGTAACATAGTCAGCCACATCTAGTCAGGCAGAAGTAGGGAAGATCATTCTATAAAAATACAAACATAATTTGTCTTACCTTCTCTGTGTTTGGAAGGTGACCTAATTTTTTTTAAACCAATTTATGGGAGTCAGATCGATCAAACAGGCTTTGGTTGCTGTTTGTCCCATGCAGGATTTTTAAAGTAAACATGAATGCATTGTTTGCATTCATATAATGTCTGAGAAACTTGATTTGTCAAGCCATGTTGTAAAACTTTCATTAAAATCTTGCATTTCCGTAAAGGTTGTGATAGCTGAGCCTTGGCAGCTGCTGTGGCATTAAATCAGGTTCTGAGAAAGCGCAACTTCATCAGCCATGATAGACAAGTGTTTGTAGGGTTTACTAAATGTTCAGTCTTGAAACAGTATCATTAAAATGTATTTACCTTTAGGTGCTGTCCTAATGACCTTAGGCTATGTGTGGACTATGTTTTCATCTTTTTAAAACAAAACAAAAAACAACAGGCAGTTTTAGGTTACTGAGAGAGCAAAATTTTTGAAGCATTTTGATGCAGTGCTTACTTCCCCAGACTGCCTACGTAAGATAATATTGCATTCATAAATGTCTGAAAATGTAATGTTGGGATGGGAACAGAATATGTTTTAAATTATCTGTTTGTTTAAAATAAGTGATCTATTTCAAGGAGCAATTTATTGGAATAAACTGCCTACAATTCCCCCAAGACCTGCTAATTAAATAATTTATGATAAATCCTGTTTATATATGGCTGATTGAAACATGTTAAAAGCCCTGTTTAACGTTGTTTTGGTGTTGGTAAATGGTTTATTGTTTTAAAAAAAATGTGAAGAAAAAAGCAACACAAAAATTCATTTGACAGATTAGGTAGAATTTTTCTGTATATTAAATAGGAAACTAGAGCAGTGAAGAACACGTTTGAATACTTTTTTTTTTGAAATTGTTTATATGCATTAATTCAGGCTACAGAAAGTGAAGCTGGTGATATGGATCTCAGTGGGTTGCCAGAGACAGCAGTGGATTCTGAGGATGACGATGATGAAGAAGACATTGAAAGAGCATCCGATCCTTTAATGAGTAGAGATATTGTTAGAGATTGCTTAGAGAAAGACCCCATAGACAGGACAGATGATGATATTGGTAAGTATTACAAAGTAGCAAAATGCCATCAAACTTGTTCTTCACCAAAAAATGTATTTTTTGAGCTTGGGGTTTTATTTTGGTTGCTGGCTTTTGTAGTTGGTAAGTTTAGTGTGTATTCTGTAAGCTGATCTGTAAAGGCCAATGAATGAGCACAGCCAAAGAACTGGAAAATGCACAAGATACGGCGGAAAGCTATCAGTGCTGACCTTTTAGGTTTCAACATTCAACTTCTAATTGATATCAAGACTGGTTTATGAAGTAAGCATTGTTGCTTACTGGAAATTGTTAGAAATTTGACAAAATTTATGTTCGTGTCATTACTGGATTCTTACTACGTTTCTTTGTTTTAAGTTGCATTGGTTTTTTACAACATTTATAATAAATAGTGGAGCCATAAGACCTTTACATAAATATAAATCTACTAAAACTAATTTGCTATGTTAATGTACAGACTAATACATAGAAAGCAAAGCTAGAATTAGAATTGTAGTAATTACCATTTCTAATCTAATCTGTTTCACTGTTGCAGGTGGTTTTTTGTGTGTGTGATTGTTTTGTTTGTTTTTCGTTCTTTTTTCCGTTCATCAAAGTATACCTAAATGATGATTTGTTGATTATGACATGATGAATGGACTGGAGCATCTCTTGTATGAGTAAAAACTGTGAGAGTTGGGACAGTCCAGCCTAGAGAAAAGAAGGCTCAAGGGGAATCTCATCCATGTGTGCAAATACTTGAAGGGAGGGTGTAAAGACAGTGGAGCCAGGCTCTTCTCAGTGGTACCAAGTGACAGGACAAGAGGCATTGTGCACACTGGAACAGAAGAAGTTGCCTCTGAACATCAGGAAACACTTCTGAACTGTGCTTCAGGTGATGGAGCACTGGCAAACACTGCCCAGAGAGGCTGTTGAGTCTCCTCCTTGGAGATCTTCAAAAGCCGCCTGGACATGATCCTGGGCAACCTGCTTAGGGTGTCCCTGCTTGAGCAGGGTTGGACATGATGACCTCCAGTGGTCCCTTCCAGTCTCAACCATTCTGTGATTCTGCATAAATAAAATTTTAGGAAAAAGATTGAGTTATATTGACTATTTCTAGTAGGTTTTGATGAGAACAAATGCAAAAACGTCTAACCTCTAGGGCATATAATTCCTTAGCACGACTATTAAGAACAAATGAGCTCTGTGTAGCTATGGACTATGTAAAACATCAAAATACGGGAGAAGCTCACAGTTGAGTATAAGTGCAACTCCAGTACATACAGAAGCCAGAACAGCAGTAGTCACCTGTAAGACAGTAATCCTATTCTACCTGGCCCATCCTAGGGGATCTTTGTAAATACACCAGATGACAACTCTTTTGTTGTTAACATGCCTAGACTGGACATGGAATGGATGGGTTTACCAAAGAAGTTGCTCAGTTTTGAGAAATTTCCCTTCTTAATATCTTACTGTGTTTTATATAGGCCAATCATAGTCGTAATGGAGTTACTGCTCTGGCTGGATGGAGAATTACAGTTTCATTGGCTGTGTTCAGAGCTCTCGATTAAATTACAATTCTTCTATTATGCTGACTTTTACTTTGCAGGGTTTCTATTGATGGTATGATCAGCCAGTCTGTGCCTACAAAATACCCAGTAATTACAACAGGCCACTGTACAAGATTTATTAGTATACAGAAACGATTGTGCTGCATTTTAGCTTAAGTAGCCTTAGGCATCTTTCTGAAGAACTGTCTTTGCTGTGCTTTGTTGTTTTGACATGCACGACTCAGTGGGCTTTTTCTCCTTCAGAACAACTACTGGAATTCATGCATCAATTGCCTGCTTTTGCCAACATGACAATGTCAGTGAGGAGAGAGCTCTGTGCTGTAATGGTGTTTGCAGTTGTGGAGAGAGCAGGAACTATTGTACTGAACGATGGAGAAGAGGTCAGTAGAAGTTACTTCTGACTCCCCTGTTATACCAGACATCCCAGAGTCCACAGTGTTATGGTCCTTTTTTTTTTTTTGCTTTAAAAAAAAAGTAACTTTGAGCAGGTAAATTAAGTGTCAAAATTAAGTGTCATCTTGTTCTTCCTTTGAAAGTTTTTGTTTAAGCCCTTGCACAACATTTCTTATTCAGTAAAAGCATACGAAAATAATCTTCATAACATACATACTTCCTGTCTATTGGAGTTGATTTGGGAAATTTATTTCAACGGCTTAAAATCTAGTGTATACATTTTTTTTTTAATAGGTGCCAAAAAATAACTCTTTTCCTTTGGGGGGGGGGGGGGGGGGGAAGAAGTGGGGATTGTATCTGTATAGCATGGTATTACAATGTTAAATGATTTTGTCTTCATGTGTCCTGCAACATTTAATTTGTAGCTGGATTCCTGGTCAGTCATTTTGAATGGCTCTGTGGAAGTGACGTATCCTGATGGAAGAACAGAGATACTGTGCATGGGAAACAGTTTTGGCGTTTCCCCTACCATGGACAAAGAGTATATGAAGGGGGTGATGAGAACCAAAGTGGATGACTGCCAGGTAGTGTGTCCAACTGTAACACATGCAAAATTATGTACATATAGAAATAATACAACTGAATAGCCAGACAGTTTTTTTCAAACTGAGTGTATGTGTAAAATCTGTAGTGCATAACCCCATGAAATACTTAAGAGATGCGGTTCCTGCTATTTGTACTTACAGGCTGGGAAATTGAATTCTCTTCATCCGGATAGGGATTGTTTTGGATTGTTTGTGGGATTGGTTTGTCTGTGTGCTTTCTGCAGAACATAAGGCCTAGCAGCCTGCTGCATATATCCATTGCTTCAAAGTTTCCTTTAGTAAGATCTCAAGATCCGTTAGCTATTACAGTCTCTCTTACTTCTGCAGGTAAGAGCCGTTCTTCCTTAGTGGACTCAGCTACTGAATCTTAGACTAATACATCTGTCCCATGATGAAAAGTAGAAGATGCTTTAGTTTCAGCCAGTCTGACCTTTCAATAAAAACGTTTTGACCTTTGCTATAACACAAACAGTCAGTTGTAAAGGAGCACTTCTCATAGCATAAAACAACTAGCTTAATCTGTATATGTGGTGGCTGCTTACTTCTTCCCATCCAGAAGACAATAGCCAAGCTCTGGGTGAATTATGTGTTTTTCTTGGTCCTGATGGCTAATTAGCTTCTATCAGATGCCCTTTGAAATCGGTGGAAATGTGTTATGGAGTCTAACTGCCAATAAGTGCATAAATCGTATCTTGTTAGAATAATGTTCTGCAACAAATCCAAACAGTAGGAGATCTGTTTCAGCTACTAATAGCTGCTGGAAATAGAAAAGTTCTGTAAATAAATTATGAAGAATGCAGAAGAAAATTCTATCTCTGGGAATCTTGTACCTTTGTCCTAAGTAGGTACATAATGATTTTGCAGCTTGTCAATCAAAAAAACCCACTAATTTCCGTTCAGTTAATGGCCCAAGTTAATTTAAGGAGACAGTTTAATCTCAAGTATTTGCAATTCATAGTGTATGTGTATTTTTTTCCAAGTTGTAGTGGGTGGTCTTAATTATATTTGGATAGTGTAGGTACTAGGAATATTATTAAGCAGGGAGATCTAAGCAGCTAAGCAAAAATGGCTGGTAATGCTAAGTCATTTTGTTCTGATGAATCTTAGGCTCCTCTGATTACAAGATTGTATTGGAAATACCGTGTATTCATCTGCTTATTCCAGCTGAACTGCTGGAATAACAGATTTGGCCAACCGCAGGTTGAGAACCTTCTTTACCTTTTCTACTAATAGAATGCTTGCATCATAAGTCTAAATGGTTTCCTGAAGACTTTACCTTTTAATACTGGTGCGTGATGATTCTTTCCAGTTTGTTTGTATAGCCCAGCAAGATTATTGCCGTATCCTCAATCAAGTAGAAAAGAACATGCAGAAGGTAGAAGAGGAAGGGGAGATTGTGATGGTTAAGGAGCACAGGGAGCTTGATCGCACTGGAACAAGAAAAGGCCACATTGTCATCAAGGTAAAAGCAAAAGGGGAAGAGTATTGCAAAGGTCTGTATTCTATAAACTTCTGCACTTGGCAAATAAGGCTCAGGATTAGATGAGATATGTATGATAACATGTATTTGAAAGTAAAAATTTCTAGTTTTTCTACTTTAAAAAGTTATACACGTGAGTAACGAAGTGATTTTTATAAAACTTAATTACAGAAGCTTTGCTTATCTCATCAGTCAGTAGATACCAGTATTGTTCTTTCTAGTGTAATTCTTCAATATGATACAAGAAAAAAAATTTCATTTATTGAAAATGTATTTTAATTTTTAAGTGTTTTTTCTTTCTTTTTTAATTTAGGGAACAGCTGAAAGGTTAACAATGCATTTGGTGGAAGAACACTCCGTGGTAGACCCAACATTTATAGAAGACTTCCTGTTGACGTATCGGACCTTTCTTTCCAGCCCAATGGAAGTGGGGAAGAAGTTGTTGGAGTGGTTCAATGACCCCAGCCTCAGGGATAAGGTTAAAATCCCCTAAAATTTATACTCTTGTTATGTGCATGAAAATATAAGCTACTAAGAATAAAATAAAATTTTTTTGAGTGACTCGACTGAAGAAGACAATTTTAGTGACAGAATGCATGGATAAAACTACAGAAATATTTCTTCTTATTGTACTTTAAGTACAAACTTGTTCAGGCAAGGTAAATTAGCCATAATTTACCTTGCTGTGTTATTACTACTTAACTTAGTTGCTTGTAAGTATAGGGAAAGCTTTTTTCAGTAATTAGCATTTTTATTTAATATCATTTAATGTAGTTCTATTGTGTCTTGAAATTTGAGCATGTAACTGAGTCCTGTTGTCTATACATAATAGTAATTAACACAATTTGGCAAACATTTGGTGATAATTTATCCTTACATAAAGATACTGTAAAATAGAGCCACTGTTAAGAATCTAATCTATTGAGCCTTACACAGTGTTAGGGAAAAAAAAGAAATACAAGACAACAATCAAACAGTCCCTTCCCCAGTCAAAACTATCATGAGATAAGAATGAGGCCCTGTGTATTCAGTTTTGGCACACTGATAGAAGCACACTGTATGTTGAGACTATACTGTGCTTCCCACTGTAATGCTTTACTTCGAGTGTATGTATTTGTCAAATGTAAAACACTAGTTTAAAAAAAAAAGTTTTTTTTTTTTCAAATTTTAAGCTAGGGGAATAATATTAAAATTTTGGTTTTCAACTTTTATTTATATTTGGGTATTTTTCTACTAGAAGTGCTAGTTTGTCTGCACGTTGGAGAAAGGACCTTACGTTTGGCAGAGAGGCAAGGCTTTGCTTCAGGGAAATGCTCACTGTTCCTGTGAAAATCTGACTGCTATGTACACTGGAAAGCTGCAGCTAATATTGTTCAGCACAGACCTGCTAGACCTTCAGATCTATAATACCATCTTTAGACTTATTTTGTTTGTCCTCCATGGATAATCCCCATAGCCTCTAAAAGCATGAGCAACCACAGTTGCTGGTATCAGGTCTGGAAACAGAGCAGCTCTTGTTCTGCCATCTCAAGAGCCAACCCTTTCTGTCATCGGTCAGCCCTTACAGAACCGCTGATTGGTTCACATGCAGGAAAGGCAAAAATTGGAATAGCTTGGGAGGAGCAAAGGATAAGTAAGTGGGGAACACAGGACCCGGAAGATTTTGTCTGTCTGGTTTAGGGGCTGGCAAAGGAGAGGGAAAGGGGTGAGAAAAACTTATGAAGCACCATCGGTAGCCAGTGATAGACTGGGACATTTGAGATCTAATCTTGCTTATGATTTTCCCTACAACTAGGGTACTTGACATAACTTAAACCGTTTTTTAGAGCTGCTCTCCTGGTTGAAATACGAGTAGGGGCATTCTTCTGGAAGTTACTGTTCAACTCTTTTCAGTGCAGTGTCTGCTGGGTGCAGCAAGAAGTCCCTACTTTGAAAGCAGCATTGATACTGAAGTATTTTAAAATATATGATGTGGTATGGCTTGCAACTTCCTGTTTTGCTTAAAAATTGTAGTTGTCCCAAATTTCACTAGACATCATCTGGGTCTTCCAATGTGATCCACATTTTTTTCATTTTCAACACAGATGTTTAACAGAAAGGAAGTTCATCTTCAGTTTTAAAGATGAAAATGTCTCAAATATGCCAGGAGTGCTACCCCTAGCCTACTTCCCTGTGGCTGGAAGCTGTAGTGCAGAAACTATGCTGTTATCTCCTTTTAGAAATCTAATCTCTCTAGGACTTCTATAGTAGTTGATTAGATTGGTCGTGAATTTCAGCAAGTCTTCTGAATTCATTTGTTTTTCAGGACAAAAGGGAACCCGCTTGGAAACTGCATAAACACAATAAACCATACAGCTCCCATGAGGGTAGCAGAGTTTGCTTTTGGATGCTTTGTCGCAGATCTTTAGCATAAGAGGTTTAGGTTTTGTGCAGAGGCCAAGAACTGACAGTGGCTAGCTGTGTGATTAAAATTTATATGAGATTCTGTTCTAAGCTCCAGTTCTTGAAATGTTCATTTTTTTTTTCCCTATTGACTTGGTTCCCCAGCAGAAGAAATATACCTGTATTTTTGAGAACATCGAGTGGAGCAACCATTTTTGATTAAGGAGCTTTTTGAAAATTGCATGAATCAATCTTAATTCTAAAGGTCAAAAATATTCTACTTTGTCAGGACAAGTGCTGCTGATGTTCCAGGTCAAATCACATCTAAAGATCAAATTTCAGTGGGAGTATATATTTAAAAGGAAAAAAAAAAGAAAGAAAAAAAAAAGAAATAGAAAAAGAAAGGCTCTTGTTTTGTGGCTTTACTGTTCAGGAATATTAATTGATAGTATCATTTTTTTTCCTTCCCTAACAAACTGTAAAATACCAGCTAACATTCTTCTGAACTTGATAATTATAGTTGAATGGGGGAGCTAGGGGATGAAGAGAAGGGAGGAGGTGTAAACCAAAAGATTGAATGTAAGGAAGAGAATTACATGTATTTGCTGTTAAGACCTCTTTCCTGCTTCTTACAATAGCTCCTTTTTCCTGCCTCTGTAAACATACAATAACTCTTTTACACGGGCAAATGCCTAATGAAGTTAATGGTGGCTTATCTCAACTACTGTGAGTTTCAAGAGCCAATAAAAAAAAAAAGGAAGCTTTGTAATCGTGTGCTTGAAGAATTAAGCAGATTTGGAAATGTATGTGGACAGGAAATTGTTGTTACAAATCAGAAATTGATCTAATTTAGTGCTTCATACCTGTGTGTGCTCTATTCCCTGCTCAAACAACTTTGGTACAGCCAGCGTTAATTTTCTAACTTTTAGTAATCTATATGAAATACAACCCTTAAGCAATTTTTATACTTCATTCTCTCCTCATGGTAAATGGTTGCATAACAGTGAAGTTTGGGTATATAGTATTTAGGATCCTGATGGAAGCTTAGAGAAGCTTTAAGAAGCAGTATTTTTAAAGGACTTAGCAATAGTGTTGATCTGGGCTTTCTTGGGAAATACTTAAATTATTGATTAATTTTCAGGTTACACGGGTAGTATTGTTGTGGGTGAACAATCACTTCAATGATTTTGAAGGAGATCCTGCTATGACTCGATTTCTGGAAGAATTTGAGAACAATTTGGAGAGGGAGGTAAGAATGATTTTTTCTGACAGTTTTAGATAGTGGGGAGCAGTCTATTACATATAACTCATTATGCTTCTCTTTTTTATAGAAAATGGGTGGACATTTGAGGCTGTTAAATATTGCTTGTGCTGCTAAAGCGAAACGAAGACTGATAACCTTAACAAAACCATCTCGAGAAGCCCCTTTGCCTTTTATCTTGCTGGGAGGGTCAGAAAAGGGATTTGGCATCTTTGTTGACAGTGTCGATTTTGGTAGCAAAGCTACAGAAGCAGGCTTGAAACGTGGAGACCAGGTATGTAATTTTAAAATGTTTTATTTTTCCACTTTTTTCCCCCCCTTTCTCTTCACTAAATAAAAATAACTACCTCTTTTTATTTTTAGATACTGGAAGTGAATGGTCAAAACTTTGAAAACATTCAGCTGTCAAAAGCCATGGAAATCCTTAGAAATAACACTCATCTGTCTATCACTGTGAAAACCAATTTATTTGGTAAGTTGGTGTGCACTTCGTGCTAACTTGTGTTCTAATTTAGATGGAATTTTTAATTTTGTACATAAAACATTTGAAAATGACTTAAAATGATTGTTTGAAATACTTCGGAGGTGGGAAGAATAGGAAAAGGAGGTTTGCAGCTTCTAAAGAGTCAGAGTTCAAAATCGTAGAGAAAAAATTTCAAATAACATCCTATATGAAGTCACTTGACTCTCACAAGTGCATATTTTTGGATTAAGAGGAACTGCAGTAACCATTTAGCTTGCAGTTATAAAACATGTCCATATGTGTAACAGTCCTTCCTCTAGAAAGAAGCCTTTTTTGGAAGTTCAGTTGTTTGGTGATTTTAATGTGTCAATGGCGTATGCTCATACTTTTTCAGTCTGTGCCTTGTGAGTGTAACAAGGTTAATAAAAACTTTCCGACCAGCTAGGTGATGATAATCTCACTACCCTCCGAATCTTTTCTCTCTCTCTTACAAGTACTTACGAAGTCATGAAGGAGTCTTTAAGCAGCTCGGGAGCTCAGTTACCATCATAAGAAATAAACAATTTGTTTGTTTTATTTAATTTTTACCACTGGACACTTGGATTATTAACATAATTTTGTGATATGTTCCCGAAATACCTCTTTCAGGATGAGGTTCTTCATTGCAAATAAGTAGGACAGAATATTTCCACAGGATGTCACTGAATTAATTGATGGTTAAATATGCTTAGGTTATCTCCAAAAGACATTTGTCAAATCTATTTCCTGGGGACTTTTTTCCTGTGCAGTAAAGATTCTAATGTTTCATCTGTATGTGCTTGTTTAGCAGTTATGTACTTGTTTCTCTATGTATGTGTTCTTTGTAACTCTTGTTTTTTTTTAGTATCATGTGTTGCTTTAGTCTTAAAACTAAAAGTAATTTCTTCATAAATTTTGCTTTCTCAGTTTTTAATCTTGTTGCTTTGCTCCAAATACCGAAATCACGGTAGAGTATCAGAGCAGAACAGTTACTTCCTGTGCATTGCATGCAATATTCCTTATCAACAAATCCCCAAACCAGTTTCCTATTTCTTAACAGCATCTTCCCACCTATATTTAATTTCTCTCTAGCCCCCAAACTCCTTTTCTGTACAGTATGGTTATTGTTTCTCCTTTGCTCTTCTTTAACTCTCCATTATTTTTGGTTTTTAAGGTCTCTTAGTAATTTGTTGTGTACTTCTGGAGGAATGGATGATTGTTAAGGACAAAAAGAATACATACATATGAGTAAAAGCCTTGCTCTGAATACTTATTCTAAGCTGCTCGCCATTGTTCTCACTTTTTCTACAATTCTGTATTTTTAATCATCAGTTTCACAGAGAATACCAAAGAAACAATGATTTTGTTCTTTTTGTTTTGTTTTGTTTTCAAAGCAAATTGCTTTTGTATATTTAACATAGACTTATTCAGTAAGTGCCAGCTGGCTGACATTCATTTTATTTCTTAGCTTATCTTATCAAAACCCCTAGTATCCCCAACCTTATCCCTGAGTTGATTATTCTTTTTTTTTCTTACTCCTTCCCTGTCTTAATATGCGTCCCTGTTTTATGGTGGTTTTCCACTTATAATAAGGAGGGAGCTGTTGAGAATACAGAGGGCTTCTCTTCTTCCTAAAATGAAAATCATTCTCTCATTTCTTCAAAAACACATTATACTATTTCTGTACAAACAAGTTATTCTTTACAAAGATGTGTAAATAATTAAGTTCTTCCTTACCTCAACATCCAACACACAAGATTGTACACATATCACTAGTTCTTGGTATGTTCTCTACTAGACCCATTGCAGTGGCCTTGTTTTCTTTAGAAACATTCAAAAATACCCTTTCTTATTGCTTTCTGAAATTCAGGAGGCATTTGCGCATACCTTTTATGTAGCCTCCAGTATTAATCTTGTAGTCTGTCCTAGCACAGGTTCATTATCTTTGAGAAGTACATTCATCATTACAAACCAAATCATCAGATAATTTTCCCCATTTATCTATGAATACCTTTTCTATTTCTCCGAATGTCTGACTTGATCGCCAGATTGGTTTTGTTTGTATTTAAATATATTGTCACTTTTGTGAAGTGCAAAGTTGAAGAAGAACTGATTAACAAATTCATCAGTTGTGCCTGCCTCATAGATGACTCTTTGTTAGAGAGCTGTGGGAGACAACTGGGAGCGGTAATAAGTTCAGCCTTTTGAGGTTAGAATTTTGCTATACCCAGTCTGTTGGCCTTCTAAGACTTCAAGTTTTCTTGTACATATGGCAGGTGGACAAAACAGCCATATCAAACGTCCAAGATGTCTCTTAAGTATTCTCATAGTTTCTCATTTTTTGTTTGTTTTATGACTTTGTTAGTTTCCATTCTGATTTCTGACTTTTGATCCTGTTGCTAACTGTTGCCTGTCTGTGAGCTTTCATTGCTGGCCATCAGTTTAAAACCTTCCTTTACGGTGGTTAATTTTCTTATGTCATTTTTGTCTAGTGTACTCTTATGCATGCTACTAGTCTGCAGAAGTCTATGTCCTTAGACTGAAAAATCAAATTCCTTCTGCTGACGCCATCCAAGCAACCATGTGGTCATCTAGTGTATTTCTTTTCCAAGCTGGGCCAATTTCCTGATTATTACAGAAAAGTAGTGTCCTTTTTTAAAAAAATAAAATTGTCTTATCTCTAAATTCAGTTAATACGTGAATTAACAGAATGTGCTAAACATTTTTTTATAACAATTTATATTACACTGGTCAGGTGCACAGTCTTTTTTACATTTTTATTCTTCTTTCCACTCTTTTCTCTTGTGCAGTTTTTAAAGAACTTTTAACACGGTTGTCCGAGGAAAAAAGAAATGGTGCTCCCCACCTGCCTAAAATTGGTGATATTAAAAAGGCGAGCCGTTATTCTATCCCAGACCTTGCTGTTGATGTGGAGCAGGTAATAGGACTAGAAAAAGTAAATAAGAAAAGTAAAGCCAACACAGTTGGGGGAAGAAATAAATTAAAGAAGATACTTGACAAGACTCGAATCAGCATTCTGCCTCAGAAACCATACAAGTGAGTGTTTTTTTCTTAAATACTTGCATCGTGTTATGTTTTTAAAAACTTCTCATGATACTTAAAATTTGTTGCGATTCTTTAATTATTTTTGTTAGAAAACAAAAATTTATTTTGTTAAAGAATTGTTAATTCTTTAATTATTACAAAACACTTTTGTATCTTCTAAAATATACTGGAAAATGCTAGTCTGAATATTTGAATGACAATAGGCTGCTAACAATGCAATTTGTGACGTCAATAGGAATATATTTAATTCTTATACAGCAATGGCATAAATACTTCTTCTTGGTTTGTGTTTTCTTTTAAGATAACTATTAACTGGAAGTATCCTGGGCAGTTAATTTCATACTAACTCCGTAAGCAGTTTTGCTTGCAAATTGCTGGTAGAAGTAGTAAATCCAATCTATACGCATTCCAGTGGTCTATAAGAATGTATGCATGATGCCATAAAGGAGACTAAGGTTAAAATTCTAACTTGGGTTCTCCGACAGAATAAAGCTAAATCTGGTTTCTGATACCTTTTATTCTATGAACACCTTTTAGAAATGGGATTCTGATGAGGAACTCAGAAACAATGAGCTTTATATGATTTTATGGGAATCTGGTTCTTGTCCAAGACAGATGGCATCAATGGGAGGAACATGAAAATGGCAATGAATTGTAGAGGGTAGCCGATGTGTAATAAGTATTTTCTCTTGTATTTTCCTTTCCGGCATACCATTGGGGAACATCTATGTTATGTAAACTCATGAAAAAGACACCTATACTGAAAATCTAGGATTTTTTCCTGCTATCATTAAAAAAAAAAAAAAGTTTATTAGGTATTCCCACTCAAAAAATTAATACTCTTCTGAAACTTATTAGCAACAGAATAAATAGGATGTTACTGACGTAAAGGTTTATGGATTGTAAACGATTATATACAAGTAATGAATCTTTCTCAAATTGATGCAGATGGGTTTCAGTAGAGGAGAATCTGTAAATCCTCATTTTATGCTGTTTGTCTTTACAACTTTCTTTTTGTTTCACGGGCCTTGTATGTTTGTTCCTGTGATGAGCCATGCATCGTCTTGGGTGTGATTTTTGCATTGTTCACCATTATTCATAGCTTTTGCATAAAATTCTCGTGTTGGTTTCACTTTTTTCTTTGATTCCTTTCATTTTTGTGCACTTTTTCTGTTCAGGGACCTCTTTGGGTAAGAGTTAGAAAAACAGTACACTTGACCTATTTTATTGTCCTTTCACTAGCTTTACTTTGTGCGTTTTATATATAGCAGTTTGTCTGCAAAGCTTGTTGACGTTCAGTTGTCTGTCTGCACAGTTTCTGCATAGAGATGTGTAGCTGTAGATTTGCCTGTTTGTGCTTTTCTTCCTGTTCTGTAGAAACTTCTGTCTCGTTCTTCCTAATACATGCAATACCATTCATTATTAAAGGACTTTACCTATTCTCACATTTTCAAAAAAAAAAATCAAAAAAAAAAATCAAGTGGGATGGAAAAGCTGATTTACTTATTAAAGTAGGTATTTAAAGACTTCATGAGTCAGCTGGCCAGCTTATGAGGTGAAACTGTCCACCTTTTCTTGAAGGTGAATGTTGCAGGTGTCTCAGTGTCTCTAGAACATATCTTAAAAAAAATAATAAAAAAAAAAATTTAAGCTAGTGAGCTAACTCTTAGAGTTTGTCAGCTTCGTGAGATCTTAAAGTAGTGACAAAGACAAATTCTGAGCAGGAGATAATGCCTTTCTTCAGTCTTGCTTTTTAGTCTGATAACGTCAAGAAACTCTCGAAGTTGAGCAAATAGCACCATTTCCTCTGGAGCTACTGTGAAATCTTCTCTCTGCCAGCTCTGAGGCATCTCTTGAAGTGTGCCTCTGGCCGCAGCCACTGCATAAGCTCTCTGGCTTCTGTACTTGTTGCCCCTTCAGATTCAGAAGGTTTTTGCTTCAAATAAGGATTAAATGTGGCTCCCACCTCCAGCTGTAGCAGAGCTCTGCCTGGCCCAGAGTGGAACATCCCAGATGAAGAGAGAGCCCCTCTCTCTCCTCTCTATTTGCAGCCCTTCAGTGGGATGCAGAGCATGCTTTATATTGAAGCAATTGGACACTTGCTATTCCACTATCCTTTCTATCACATTGTTATTCAGCAGGGAAGTAATTTCTTCATGCTATCTCCCTGCATGGCAAGTGTATACAGAAAGTAACAGAAATGCCTTTTTTTTTTTTAAAAAAAAAAAAGCAATTTCCTTTGACCCACAAAATAAATTAGACTGTCCTCATCACTAGGCAAAATATCTTCATGGGGTGTGGAGTCTTCTAGTGCTGAAATTTTGGGGGTTAATTTCTGGTTTGCATAACTTGAAATCAGAGTCAGAGTGAGTTCTAAATTTTAAAAATAGAGTAAACTGAGTAACTACTTTCCAGTTAAATATATGGACACTTAGGGGAAAGCTAAGAACTTTAGAAACATTACTTTTTTTGAAATTTAAAACATGATGTTTGAATTTGTAGAAAAGTTCAACACCTAGCTCCTCAATGTCCTATAGCAGTCACTCTCCTTCTCTTGCTGATTATGAGCTTCCAAGCAATAAGCAGATTAATTCCTGCTATAGTAGGATGATAGCTCTGTCTCTGATCCATCTAGCACTACTGACCTTTGAGACTCTGCCTTTCACAATTTAATAGACAAAATCGTTCACTTTTATTACAGAATGCTTTATTTGCACCTGTTAGGCACTTTGGAGGGAATACCAGTAGCACCCACCTGTGGATATGTTCTGTAGCCTTCCAAGTCAGCTGGTGTCATTTCAGTTATATTTAGTGAAGAGGAACTCTGAGAAGGTGATACAGGGTAGGAAGGCTGAAATGGATGAGCTCAACAATCCTCCATTATCTGTCTGTTGAGAGATCTTAGGCTGCTCTATGGTTACAGTAACTCCCGAAATACAGTTGCAAATCCTGTTTGTGATGGGGTGGAAGATCTATGAGATTCAGTTGTCAGTGGCTTTGAGGGGACAGCAGTACTAGTCAAAGTTGGGATGATGCAGGAATGATGATGCATCTTTTGAATAAAGATCTTGGCCCTTGGGATAAAAATAATGAAAATATGACAAGTGTAGCAGCTCCTCAGAGCTTAGTGGTGAGCATGAGCATCTGCTGTCAGTGTGAGCAGGCAGGTCTGATCAAGGTGAGTGGACATTTGGGTGCTGTTGACAAATCTAGACAGCAAGCGCTGCTGTCTGCAGAATATTAACTTCTAAACAGCAATTCCTCAAAGCGTGGAAAATGTATTATAGAAACCCCCACGTGCCACTACTATGGCCCAAGCTCTGAATGTTTGTAAGTGCTGATTTTCTTTCTTTCTGGATGCAGTGACATTGGAATTGGCCAGTCTCAGGATGACAGCATTGTAGGACTGAGGCAAACGAAGCACATTCCTCCTGCTTTACCTGTCAGTGGAACCCTGTCATCCAGTAACCCTGATCTACTGCAGTCCCATCACCGCATCTTGGACTTCAATACAACTCCAGGTGAGGGGCTGTTCTACACCATAGAATTTACTTTTTTTAAAAAATTTATTTTTCTTGGGTTTCCAGAGCTTGAAGTATATATGAAGTTTTTATTAACTGTACACTGTCACCCACAGATTAGCCGTGTATGAATTAGGATTTGTTACCTTGCTCCAATATGCTTTACCCAGATGCGTACAGATGAATGTTCTTGAAGTGTGTTGTACACAGAATGCCTCTTACTGTCTTACTCTTGGCCAGTGAAAATTTTTTTTTGCTTTGTATTTTATAGTCTGCCCTGATAGAACAGTTTTTACAAAGACTGCAGTATTTTGAAACAACATGGGAGATCATAAGCTTAGATTAAATTGAAAGGACATTGGACACGTTGTTTGTTTCAGTCTTTTTCTGAACAGGCTTCTTAACTTCTTATACAATCTTGTACTACATCTGTAAAGGACAGCGTTTTCAAGTTGCCTTTTAGTTGCCCTTCCCCTTCTCTAGAAGAGTCTAGAGCTATATGCTGAATGCTTTGTATATAAAGTGATTTAAAATCCATTCTGAAATACTAAAAAACAAACAACAACAAAACAAAAAATCAACCACTGTATTTAGCAGAGAGGAACAAAGTATTGGTTGGGAGAGGAGCGAGAGTGAAAAAGGAGGAGAATGAGAACCTTGAGAGCTTTATCATATCAGAAGCGTTTAGCTGGCTATCCTGGAGGGGGAGGGATTTGGGCTCTTAATCTGCCTGCAAGAAGGTTCTTAACATGAAACCTTCTCTGTGTCAGGTATCCAAATTTTTGTTGTTAAAAGGTAGCTGCTGGAGAAGGACCTAGTGACGATAGCTGTGCAGACACTTGGTAGTTTTAGTCTAATACTTAAGAGTATTTCTCAAAAACAGAACCAACAATTCAGTGCCTTCCGAAGTCTGAGGGATTTCAAACCTTACCTAAAATGACAGTGCTTAAATATCAGTTTACGTACTATCCAAGTTGGTACAGTTTTTACTCTTGAAACTGCAATACTGAGCATCGCTTCATCTCATTTGGGGGGAGCACTAGAGAAGAAGACTACAAGAAAGTGGTGTGTGGTTTTTGTTTCATTTTTGTTTTGTTCCGGTGTCTAAGGTTGCTTCTGGGAGAGTGGGAAGATTAGTTGTGAGATTAAAAATATATAACAGTTTCCAACACTGAAGATATTTCAGTAAGTGCGTGACTATTTAGTCAGCACTTTATCTATAAATGGGTGGAAAGTCAGTTCTCCAGCTTGCCACTTACCTAGACCGGACATTCTCATAATGTGCTGAATACAGCAAATGGCTCACTACTAGAGCTATGGGGAGTGTTTTCTCAGGATTCAAGCAAATCCCATTTATCAAGAAGAAAAGCCATTGCAGTTCTGAATATCCTTCAGTTGCAGATGGAGTTCAGAGAATTTTAATAAATAAATGATGTTTTACTGTTTGGCTTTTGCTTTGGGGAAGCAAGATAGAAAATGATGTAATGCCCCTGCTTCACTATTACCGCAGCTTTTGCATTGTCTTTATAGAAAATGTAGTAAGTAATTACTTCTTTTTTTTCTTAAAACGCACACACATGTCCATGCACTGAATATTTTTAAAGGACTTTGTAAGTGTAATTTTTTTTTTCCTGGCTGGGAAGCCGGGGGGTGGGGAAAGAGGAGTATGCAATCAAAAACATATACCTTAAGGGCTTTAGGGATGGTTGCAAGAGTTGAATTATACCACTGTATGCTTAAAGACAGAGAAAAAAATTAAAGCCTACAATTTTAATTTCTTTTATTATGTTAGCATAAATTAAAGCTGCAGATGGAGGCAGCTTGTGCTAAATTGAATGCACTGGAGAAGAAAGAGAATAGTAGTAGAGTGGCCGTCCTTTGAGGCTTTGGGGGATATCCCTCAGGACAGAGAATAAAACAACTTGTTTTAGAAGGATAGTCTTTGAGGAGGAAATAAGAACACTTTTTTTAGCTTGAAATCTGCAGGGAGTCATTTTAGTTTCTCTTCCAATTTGCACTGGCTTTTTCGAATATACTTGTAAAGTTTTATTTTTTAATGTTCAAACAGTCAATAATACTTTGATTTCTCTTCTCTGTTTGATTGTAAGTCAAAATAATATAGTAATGATGAGCTGTCAGTTATTGTTACTTTTTTCACCCCATACAAGCTATGTAAGTGACTAGATTCCTATCATAAAACATTGCTCTCTTCGTTCCAGTTTCCTTTTTTGAAAAGGAGTGAAGTGGATGATTACAATTCTCTTCAAGTGCTGATTTATTTAAAAAACCATTGTACTGAATAACTTGCTGACATTGCTATGTCTGTAGTAATTTCTGTTGCTTGTAAACTTCTCTGTATTCTGTGTAGTGCTTTTGCTACCAGCTCTGCTAGGTTTGCATCCTGAGAAATTTGATGGTAATATACAGTAGAAGGATGATGGTACTCTGTTTTTCTCTACATTTCTTCATATTAACCTGCTCTGCTGGATCACTGAAGTTATTTTCTCTTTGCACAAAATACTTGCTGTTTGTGAGTATTAAGTGAGTTCCCACCTTAGTATTGTGTACAGAAGTTTCCCATCTTTACATCATTCCTTTGAGTGGCAAGTATTTCTGTAATGGCAAGACTTAACAGGATCTAGAGAGCATGCTCTTTTTAGTAGCTTCTTCGAATGGCTGCATCTTTGGCATCTGCCTTTCCCACAATGTCAAAAAATGTAGAAATGATTTCAGGCTCTACTCTGTATTCTTCTTCAGGTAATCAAAATTGGTTTAAAACAAATAAGTATAGATTTTACTCAAGTACTTGGAAATGGCTAAACATTGGCCTACACTGATGCATGTTGTGTGTAAATTATAATATAATCACTCAGTTTTAATGTGCATGAATGTTAGTGTTTCTCAAGTTGCAAACATACTCATGTGAGCTTAAAAGTTATGGGCGTAATGTAATTTGTAAACTGAAATGTTTAAGCATAAGTGGCCCTTGTGGCATGTAAGCCAAGTCATGTGAGAGAGGTTTATCTTACTGCTTTCCAAATGATGATGTTGAAGACATGGAGCAGTAGAAGGATGACATTTTTGCTTCTTTTGTCACAAGATTTCTGTTCCTGAATAGATCTTTTTGTAGTAACTTAAAACATGTTACCACACGTTATGCACATTCAGGTCTCTTTATCATAAGCTGTCAAATAAGATTGTGGTTGTATCAAAGTGAATGTTTTCATCTAGCAGCTGTTATTTTTTCAGTATCTTTAAAAATAGTTATCACTTCTGGCTGTAGATTCAGAAGGCTTTCTATTGTTTTCTATTTTTTTGTTCATATGACCTTTATGATCTTTATAAATAAATGTTAATCAAAGAAAGAACAGATGACCAGATATTATGCCAAAACCAAGAAAAGGTTATTTGTAATAAAGGGAAGAAATTAAAATAAATAAATAGAAAGTACTTTATCTTGTCAGTTAAAAGTTTTAAAAATAAAGTCCACTGGTGGACAGCAGTACTATTTTAGCTCTTTGTTTTCTCTTTATAATACCATGATAATCAAGAAACTTCA
This sequence comes from Anser brachyrhynchus, assembly GCF_964034855.1. Lineage (NCBI taxonomy): Eukaryota > Metazoa > Chordata > Aves > Anseriformes > Anatidae > Anser > Anser brachyrhynchus. The sequence goes on along the minus strand of NC_137698.1, from coordinate 30,582,350 downwards.
GCTGATAATGCATCTAGACTTCAAACCATTAACAAGATTATGGAGATAGCAAATACAACATTTGCTGTTAGGCTGATGATTTTCTAGGTTTCCTAAAAACAGCTGCCTTGTAGGTGTTCACTGTAGGGTTTGTCATCAAACATTTGAAACAGTATTTGGAACTCAAATATTTAGAAAATTTTTCTGTCTCCGAAAGCTTGCTCTCTGTGCCAATATTTTAGCAATTAAGAGCTAAAACTATCTATTACATTTAATATTATCAGTTAAACATATCAAGGATTGTCTATTTTGGTAGTTAAATACTTGGATGCATTAATGCTACTGCAGCTTATTTATGTATACAGCTGGCCGTTACACCCACGTCTTCCAGCTATTTGTATCGGTAATTTCTTCCCTTTGTGTGTGGCACTGTAGCTGAGTGTCAGACTTGTAGCTAAGTGTCTTAAAAGCATCCTTAAGAAGACTGACACTCCTATCACTTAATTTGATCATATGTCAGTGCACAGGGTAGTGTTGTGATTGTCCTTGATTTTTCTCAGGCTTGAATGAAACTTACCAGCACTGAACACCTGCGAAAATTGGGCTGCATATTAGCTTATCTGTCCATACTTTGCAAATGTTTACATATTTTCATAGTTTGTTCCACTGATAGCCTAATTTCTTCTTCTTAACCTGGTAGCTTATAGAACTAGTCTTTCATTTCAAAACAACACACAGACAACAACAACAACAAAGTATTCTATTAGAATGGGAGAGGTGAAACAGTGATACTGAAATAAAGAGTAATAATTTATAATTTGATTCAATGTGACCAATATTTTTGCTTGTTCTTATACCGTTAATTTTTTTCTGCATTACTGAATTGCATACCTTGTATGTAATTGTTTTTCAGACTTACCAGATCAAGTTCTGAGGGTTTTCAAGGCAGATCAGCAAAGTCGCTACATCATGATCAGTAAGGACACAACAGCAAAAGAAGTGGTCATCCAAGCCATCAGGGAATTTGCTCTCACTGCAACCCCTGATGCATATTCACTATGTGAAGTCTCTGTCACACCTGAGGGTGTAATCAAACAAAGGAGGCTTCCTGATCAGTTATCCAAGCTTGCTGACAGGATACAGCTAAGTGGCAGGTGAGATTAGACACTGTGAGCTAAAGTTGACTATGCCAGTTTATTAAATTGTGTTAATAGGAGCATTATTATTTATTAAAAATGTTAATAGGAGCATTATTTCATTACTGAAATTCTGTTTCTTTACAAGAAATCACCTCTTATGCTTCTAATTAATATCTAAGTGTCTTGAAATTCAATTTATTCTATGATGCCAACTGGTCGTTAATTTTCACTAGTATTTGAGTATATTCGATCAAGTCTGTTTTGGAATTTTGTTTTTATAGGTATTACCTGAAGAACAACATGGAAACAGAAACCCTTTGTTCAGATGAAGATGCTCAAGAGTTACTAAGAGAGAGTCAAATTTCCCTACTGCAGCTCAGTACTGTTGAGGTGGCTACTCAGCTCTCCATGAGAAACTTTGAGCTATTCCGTAACATTGAACCCACAGAATACATAGATGACTTGTTTAAACTGAAATCAAAAACAGGTTGCACTAATCTAAAAAAGTTTGAAGAAGTAATAAATCAAGAAACATTCTGGGTAGCTTCTGAGATTCTAAGAGAAACCAACCAGCTGAAAAGGATGAAAATCATCAAGCATTTCATTAAGATAGCACTACACTGCAGAGAATGCAAGAACTTCAACTCGATGTTTGCTATCATTAGGTATTGCACCTTAATAGTTGTAATTCTGAATAAATTCTAAATAAAAAACAAAGCTTTATTTATGTCAGTTTTTAAAAAATGTATTAAACAGAGTAAACTAATTCATACTGCTAACCTCAGCACTTGACAATGCAATAAGGAAAGTGTTTTCCAGAAATCTGAACTTGACATGGAAATGTTTGCTAAAATATTATTAGGAATGCTACTGATTTTGTACTTACTGCTCAAGACAGTGAGGCTAGAGGCACTGTCAACATGACAGTAGAGAAGCTACTACACTTACCTAAAAACAAAGACCAAAAAAAATCAGGTATATGAAGAAGAATGATAACGTTATCATAAATGAATGGGTTATTTTCCAAAAGGAAGCTCGTTTTATAGTTCCCAGTATCTTGAATTCATTGAGACATGATATGTTAACTGTGGTTTTCTTTGTATCAGCAGTTTCTTGGATGAAACTCTGATAATAGTCAATAACGGATCACAATGCTACATGATAAGCTGCAAATAAAGATCTTTTAATAAGAACAAAAAAGTACTGAAAATCTCAAACAGAAACCTTTCTTAGTAGTACTGTAGTAAAATTAAAAAAAGCAGGAAATTCTAATGTTTGTGGTTTTATGCATTTGTAAAACGTTCTCCTTTCCTTTGGAGTCTCCCAGGTTATGCAGGAAAAAGAAACCTAAAAAATTAAATACTGCCTCCTACGAAAAAGCTTGGGCAAGCTGCATTATAAATGACAATTTTATGAGTGTCTGGCAAAAGCCCATGCCACATTGAATCAACAGACTGACTGTGACATTTGTTCTGAAGATCATTGGGCTTGAATACTATCCAATGAAACATGGCAAACTCCAAAGTCAAGGATGCATTGTTAATAATCAGTCAGCATCTGCCAGACATAAAAATCTAAAGATTTAGCTCAGTTATTTCAGCAGGCGTCGGTAACAAATAAGCAGCCTGCCTACTAGCAAGAACTTGAATGAGGGAGAGGTTCTAGATAGCAAGCTTCTTGATAGTTAGAAATGAATAGCAAGACAGGCTAGCCGCTGTGTAATATACACCCTTTGCTGATGTCATTAAGGGAGGGGAAAACATTTCTGTAGCAGCTACAGCTTTAGAATAGCCTCATATACAGAGTCTGTTATAACAATTTGATCTAGATACAACAAAGTCAGATGGATTATTGCAGCAAGAAGTTGGGTCACTGTGCTATCACCATGTAAATAGGAAGTAGGTAGATTTTTTCTTTCTGCCAGTCTGAGGTACTTCTGTATTATGATATTGTTATCCAATTCAGATGCTATTCCAAAGTAGTTAGAATAAGTGCAGGTAATTAAATCTTGTAGAGAATTTCTACAAGTGTCACTTATATCTGCTTTTGATTACGTCATACAGATACCTTCAGTTTTTATAGCTTTTATAAAAATGAAATTAATTGCTCTGTAATACATGCTGGCAAAAGGAAGTTTTCAGTTGTTATTTTATTAACATTGCTATGCTATACTATTCTGGATAGTTGGTATTTTTCCCATACAAAATTTAACACGGCCTTTTCTAGGATTTATTTTTTTCTTTCTATTCCTCTTGAACTTCTTGTACTTTTTTTTGTTGTTTCAAGTGGCCTGAATTTGGCACCAGTTGCAAGGCTCCGAACTACTTGGGAAAAGCTTCCAAGCAAGTACGAAAAACTGTTTCAAGATCTACAGGACTTGTTTGATCCATCTAGGAATATGGCAAAATATCGTAATGTCCTTAACAGCCAAAACCTGCAGCCCCCTATTATTCCCTTGTTTCCTGTTATCAAAAAAGACCTTACATTCCTTCATGAAGGTAAAAGCAGAAGTACATCATCTTTTACTGGCTAAGGAGAACCAACTTTGCTACGTGATAAATGATGATCTTAATTGTTGTTGATTCTAGGAAACGATTCAAAAGTGGAGGGCTTGGTCAACTTTGAGAAGCTGAGAATGATTGCGAAGGAAATACGCCATGTTGGTCGCATGGCATCTGTTAACATGGATCCTGCTTTAATGTTTAGAACTAGGTAAGTTTGTTGTGTAAGGCAGAGCTTTTCTCAACTGAGGGAAAGCTAGGTGAAAAAGGTGCTTTTCAAATGCCCCTCTATGTACTTGGAAGAAAAATTATATTACTTATTTTCCTATCAGCAGGCCCTCGGTGGTAGTTCAGTGAGCTCTGTATGCGCAGAAAGTTTTTCAGTTTCATGGCTGGCCTCTACCTCTTTCGTGCTGAACTGAATTACTATGAGGAGTTTTTTTCTTGTTAACAAATTACTAAGATTGTGTATTGTATATATCAAAGCCAGTTCTAAAATTGGAGAAATCACTGAATTCTGTTTACGAATATATACATATAAATAAATGTTTTATATTATTTCTTAGCTGATAGTTATTTTATATATATATATATAAAATAATAATAATAAGAACTTCCAACACTGGGAGGGAGAGGAAAACACTCTCCTGAACACATGTATTAGTCTGTTTGAAATGTCAATGTGTGAAAGCCTTATTGTTTTGATTAAATAGAAATGGGACTGTATCTGAAATAGTTTAAGCTAGTGATGTTAGAAAATGTGGAGTGAATGATCTTTGGCTTCATGTTAGACCAGCCTATTGCATATTCTTTTTCTTAATTTGAACTAGAAGAGTTTATAATATCTGACTGCCCAAGTCAAGGCTCTTTTTAATGTTTGTGGGCTTCCAGAACTGCTTGTCCTTGGGTCTGGTCTTTTTCTTTCTGAGCTTGTGATCTTTCTCTGTCTCTTAAACCCATGCTTTACTCTTCCTGGCTCTCACTTGCAGGAAGAAGAAGTGGAGGAGTTTGGGGTAAGTGGTTGGAGACAACACACAGCCCTTATCATTTTCTTCCCTTATCATTTGCATTGTTTCCTACTTGCTATCTTTAATTTTCTGGTGCTTTGACATTTTTTCTTCCATTAACCCACTTTTTTTTTTTTTTAAACTGATGATATGTTTTAGGCCAGGATTGCTTTTGCTTTTGAGATTAAAACACAAAAACTAAAATATTTATAAGTGATTGTAGATATCAGTGGGATGTTCTCCCCCCCACACTTACAATTTCAACTGCCAAAGAAAATGACTTTCACTAAAAGGGAAAGTATAGAATTGCAAGTTTCCAACTGCTGAAAAATTGCTGTTGACTTTCTTATGCCTAATAAGCACTTAGCACAAGTACAAATGCTAAAACTCACAAATCTGCTAAACTAACTTTTTTCACATTACAATGTTGCCATTATTTTTACACTTAACAATTCAGGAACAATGCATAGCTTTCATATAGACATACATACATGAAAATGTGCATGACTTTTATTTCATCATGAACTAGCTGATCATTTTATTTACCAAAAAGCTATTTCAATGTATGAAGTTTCAAGGAAGTTTTATTCCATAAAGCTGGGCTATATGTTTTGTATATGGTCTGATTTTAGAAGTATTTAGGGAGCTTTCAAAATGCCTTCTGTTACACGTATTTAAATATGAACCTCAGCTACAGTCTTCTGTCAGCATTGCCTTGCTGCATGAGCTTTTCCTAATGCTCCAATCTTCTGAGTAACTGGCTTATGTGAGAGAACTAGCTTGAATGCTTTTCTCAGTGTGTGAAGTGATACTGCCTAGTTGGAGCAGAACAGGTTAAAATATTTACGTAATTTAAATAATGCCTGTAACCAAGTAAAAAGATTTCCTGATCCTCATCCTTCTATCTGTTATAGCTGTTTGACTTACTGGAATGAGGCATGTGAGCTTTGACCATAGACTGACATTCATGCAATCTTTTGCATGTTTCATGTTTGTTAAGTGATACTGTGTTTGGACTAAGTCATGCTTTTCCTTTCTTTCTCCCCCATTCCTTTACTCCAGGTCTCTCAGCCAGGGCAGTACGAATGCAGCCGTGCTGGATGTTGCACAAACGGGGGGTCATAAAAAGCGTGTCCGTCGTAGCTCTTTCCTTAATGCTAAAAAACTGTATGAAGATGCTCAGATGGCACGAAAAGTAAAGCAGTATCTCTCAAACTTGGATCTGGAAATGGATGAAGAGAGCCTCCAGACCCTATCTCTGCAGTGTGAGCCAGCCACCAACACATGTGAGCATTGACATTTGGTATGGTTTGTAAGGAGGCTGTTAAATATACTTCTGTTTCTTCTGCAAGGAAATCATTGGGAATGGTAACTAGACAACATTACCGCTGAAAATGATGTCTATGAGACATCATGAAGGACTGTACCTGGTGGCAGCTGGAAATCAGTTGCACTTTAATTTGAGAGAATACTGTATCTTATGTCCTTGCTTCAGGGTAGCAAAAAAATTGCTAATTATAATGTGATTATATACCCTAATTTTATAATAGCAATTATGCTTATCCTAAACAAATTGTCATCCTTATGATAGCTCAGCTTGACTTCTGGTCACATTTTTGATAACTACATCAGTAGTCATTGTGTAAGAGTTTTATTTTGAGAAAGTTACATATATTAAAATATGTACAATCTTTGATAAAGTACGTATTTTAAATGGAGTTAAATCTCCCCCTCTTTTCCTCCTCTTTGGTTCTCTCAAGATATATCTAAGATATATCTACATTCATTAATTCAGTATATGAGTACATTTTAATTATTAATTGGAGGGCTTTACATTTCTCAGGTTGAAACTCACACTATATTTGTAGCTAGTAGTCATTCTTTGCTTTCTCCCATTTCTTGCAAAGTGCCAAAGAATACAGGAGACAAGCGATCTGGAAAATCCGAAACATCACCGGTGGCTCCCAGGGCAGGAATCCAGCAGAAAGTGCAGCAGCAGCAGCAACATAAAGTAAACCAAGCATTGCAGGTCCCTGCTGTATCTCTTTATCCCTCTCGCAAGAAAGTGCCCGTCAAAGACCTCCCACCATTTGGTAAGTCAAACAAAGAAGCGTTTGGTTTAATTTGTTCATGTCAGAGAAGTACTTTTAATCAAATCAGATACAGACATTTATTTCTAGTAGTAGTGTATGCAAGTTATGCCAGTTTCATGCAGTGTATATGGAAAATTTTCTTCTTTGGAAATGGGAAGAAAGAAATCTGCTAGGGAAGCATCCTTCTGATTTAACTTCCAAATCTGTGTTCTAATGTATGCATGTAACATGTGAATCATTAAGAACTTCCTACATATCACTTAAATTACTTTTAAAAGCTTTTAATAAGTATAAATAGTATAACCAGCCCTTCCCTTTCCCTTACATGATGGTAATTTAACAAGAAATGAAGTCTGATTTTACCTTTTATTAATTTTACTTGTGCACTGCTTAGACTGTTGGAGAAGAGATTAGAAGCAGCAAAATGGGCAAGAAACAATTCAATCTTCATCTAGTTCTTCTTGATTTTTACCATTAAATTTTAATGTTAAAAGGACTTTGAAGCATTTTTGCTCGTGGTGGGAAAGTTTCTGAAAACTGACTGGGTTATGCTGATGAAAGATCTGTAAATTATTGATATTGTGATCCAACAGATCAAAGACAAAATCTGTGGAATGCTTTAAAATAACCTCTACCACAAAAATTTGCAAAACTGTCAGAGAAGCTCCATCTTCTCTTTTAAGACTATGCCAGGGAGGGGAAGAGAAAGGTAGTTGTTGCCTCAAAAAAGCAATTCTTTATGTCCTAGATCTTTACATCATACATCATCTTCAGGATGTTGTTACTCTTTAGTTTGCCAAAATAAGCTGGTGCAGAAATAGTTCTCTAAAGGGAGAAAGACAACTGCAGGATGGCCTTGTTTTGTAAGCCTAATCTTATTAATCTTTCTGGCTTTCTTTGCCCTTCTAGACTGCTTTGTGAATGGAAAAATTCGTACAATGTAAACCTTGACTAACCAGTGAGATTTGAGGGTCTTGTACGTTCTCACCATTTTAGTTCAAGTTTGCCAGTAACCACTACTATACGTATTCCTGATTTATAGATTGTATAGGCATTGCATTGTGAAACACCAACTCTGGATTATGTTTTCTGCCATAAAATATTTATTTTAGTTGGCCAAAATAAAACACGGATTTCACTAAAATGCAAAAATAAAGCACTATATTTGAACAGGAGTAGGTTTTAAATTTGTTTCATTTAAGCTGGTGTCAAAAACTCACAAATGATGAAAGGGGGAGGAGGAGAGGGGAAAGAATGTTTTTTTCCTATATGGTGTTCCCTCTATAAATGCATTGTGAAATGGGAAGATGTATTTATATTGGACTTAACATCTGTCTACATTCATTCTTACTTAAAGGCATTAACTCCCCCCAAGCTTTAAAGAAAATTCTTTCATTATCTGAAGAAGGAAGTCTGGACCGTCACAAGAAACAATCTGAAGACACAGTATCAAGTGCATCTTCACAGCTGTCTTCTCCTCCCACCTCACCCCAGAGTTCTCCAAGGAAAGGTACTAGACATGCAACATTTCTCATTCTGTTTCCTGAAGGTGATAGACTTTGGAAACTCCTGGGAGAGGTTTTTTATGATCAGGATGAATTACTAGTGCTCCTACTTGTGTCACATGTGGTCAGCAAGAGAGGAGGAGGTAGTGCACCAGTGTAGTAACTGAAAGTCCTGCTTGTTAGCAAATGGCAGGAAAGAAAGCCTGAACTGATACAGGGTGGTGGTGCATTAGGTCACTCTACAGCTGCTTCTGACAAAAATATTCCAATTGTCAGTGTCTTCTGCCAGTAGAATGCAAGTTGGCAGTAAATGCAAGTTGCTGTATCAAGATACTAACATTGAGTTCATTAACCTATTAAAAGAATTATTTATTGTGTTATGCATCTAGATGGGGTGTGAGCTATGGACGATAAGCAGGCTTCAGATATTTGGGATACAAATGACTAATAAATAACATTTTACAAGCTGCATAACTAATTATTCAAACAATGTGTATTTGTACTTGAGGAATGGTATTGCACATTGGAACTTTCTTGATTAAGTTCAGTTTTAATGATTTCACACAGTTATTTTAAAAATGAATTAAGGATGTTTAAAAAGGTTCTTTTTAACCTGTTTGCTTTTTCATTTTTCTTGTTCTGATAGTAAATCGAAGAAACAATTTTCTTTTTGTTTAAACAAGAAGTCAGTTGGGAAGTATCATAGCCTAGCTGTATTGCAGACAACTTCTAGTTTATTCTCTTTTCAGAAAATGATTAATGTTGAGTTTAAGTTATATAATACGTTATGTTAAAATACATATATTGGGATTCAGTCTCCATAATAAAAGTTCAGACTGCTAAAGAGATGAGTGTTTTGGAGACTTTCCTGTAGCAATAACTTTCCACAAACTGCACAGGGATGATAAGGATTTGAACCTTGTATATCACTTTATTTTACTTTCTTATCAAGTGGATAGCTAAACCCTTTACTTAACCTAGTAGGTGGCAGCACTTGTCAGCTGAGACCCTGTGGCTCCAGACTAATGGACTTAACCAGTTCCTTTTCTCTTGGAAGTGAGAGCAGTAACAACTAACAAGTCACCATAGGCCTTTGGGCTAGGTCCAATTGGATAAGACCTGAGATCTAAAAAGGGGAGAGATTAATATGGGAAGAAAATAAAAATAAATACGTATCCCAAATCTCTATTGAAATGATCTTTACTAAGGTCAGATGGAGGAGGATGTTACGTAGAGGAGAGTTAGGTTATCATCTTCCGTCCTTGTAAGATCTCAGCATGATTTCTCCCAAATGCTTTATCAGTAAAGAGTGAATTTAGGTAACTTTGGTCAGTGCTGTGCATTTCTTGAAAAAGGAATTGGGATTCTGTCTGTGGCTCATAGTGAGAAAAGATATTTTATTGTTCAAAAAAGCAAATCATAAATGTGATTTTAAATTTAAATCAAAAAAAAATCCTCAACTTGGTGGTGATATGAAGCTAATGGTATGTTCTTTCAGCAAATCTGGCAGCAGTAATTTCATATTCTCAGTGAGTGTGAATTGGGATAGATTACTTGAAGTCATCTGGACACTTAGTATAGACTAAAAGCAAAAATTGAAAACTGCAGTTGCTTGTAGATGTGTGCTGTTTAATGATGTTTAACTTTTAAGAGCATTCAGCACAAATTTTTCCAACACAAAAACAACAGCTAAATTTGCCTAGGTGACATTTCATAGTTTGCAGATTTTATTGCAGTTTGGCAGTGTTAATGCTACCTCCAAATTACGGTATACTTTTGTTAATACATGATTATTGTCTTTTGGAATATTATTCATTAGCCAAGTACCACAAAGAAAGCTTGAAAACCTTGAATTATTTTTTTTTTAAAAACTTCATTGAAAAAACACTTCAGGCAAGGTACGTAATAAGCAGTCAGCCCAGGCATCTATGCTTCACGTTATATCTGTTGTTCATCTCTGAATTGTATTGTTGGGGAACATGTATGAAGTCTTCTGGATTACATTTAAGCGTTAATCTTGTCCAATGAACTTCTTCTGGTCCAGTCTTGGTGGCAGTGTTTAAATACAGGCTGTTTTTTCATCAGAAGTAAGATTTCATGATGTAGGAACACAAATGAAATGCATTTGAAAATATTTTTGGGGAGGAAAGTAGAGAGTAGAAGGTGAGCAGCTGGTTTCTAAATGAGTAATTCATATTTCCACAGTCTTAAACCTCTTATTAAGAAATAGAGCATACAATATTATAAAGTTAGGCTTCTTGTTTTTTTTGTCTCTTGCAGTGCTGCTTCTGTAAATAAAATCTTATACTTCTGATATACTTCTGATTTACTACTGCTACTGTAGTAAATATTGCCAGCTGCCTGGAGATAGCTGAGCAGGCTTCTAAGAGTCTGATTAACGTCATGTTCTCTTTGCAGGCTATACTTTGGCTCCCAGTGGCACAGTGGATAACTTTTCAGATTCTGGTCACAGCGAAATTTCTTCTAGATCCAGTATTGTCAGCAATTCCTCTTTTGACTCCATGCCAGTCTCCCTGCATGATGAGAGGAGACAGAGGCATTCTGTCAGCATTGTGGAGACAAATCTTGGTGTGGGAAGGATTGATAGAAGGATCATGATTGAACCTGATCAATACAGCTTAGGGTACGAACTTTATTCTTACTTTCATTATATTTGCAAATAGTGTGTGTGTGTGGCATGTTTTTTTCTATATGTCTCTCTCAAATATTCTTTTCTAACCTGCTCTTAAATTCCGCAATTTAAATGCTGAATCTTGTGATAATGCTATTTTTTCTGACAAAAAAAATGTTTTGCCCTCCTGAGCCTGTTACGAGGTCTACAGCAGTAAGACCTAACTTCCAGTAGACCTTATCTGAGCGTTTAGTATTGCTGTAGACTGTCTTCTCATTGTGGCAGACTGGTATTCTAGTCTGTTTCGTTAGGTGAAGAATTAACTGAATTAGATGACAAATTATTGATACAATTATTCAGGGTTCAAGCTGAGAACAGAAATAGCTAGTAATTTTCCAGTCTGTTTTATAGAAAAGTGCAGATTTATCTAACTCAAACATTTTACCCTAAATCTCTCTACTAGTCAACAATAATTGGAAGCTAAAATTCACACTAGGCTGCTGGTTTTCTAGGTAATTTTCTAGGTAATTAAATTCTGTAATGGTGGGTAAGCTAGTGCTGTGGGGAGTTCTCTGAATCTCTGTGAGTGAGTCTTGGTCTGAAAATAATTGGAGCTCTGGCTCCGGTTTAGTCACCAGTTGTTTTTCTGAGCTGTTATTTGGAAGCTTCAGTTCTCTGAATGGTTTCAGGGCTTTTAGTCCTGTGGGGTCTGTGGATGGCAGGCCTGTTCCAAAACGGGCGTAATTCAGCTCTGGGAATCTCAGGCTATGCAAGCTCTTTAATCAGATGTCTTAAATATTTGAAAGACCAGGATCCCAGTCTGTGTTGCAAGCTGCCCTGGAACCCCAAATCCCAGGAGCCCTGATCGCTGCTAAACAAAGCTGACACTTCCTCAGTTTTGCTGCTGCTGTGCAAGTTGATAGTGTCAGCCTTACTCCATCACTGAAAGGCTACGGAGAGCATACTTGTTCTAGGAAGTAACGTGTTTCCAAAACCAATGCTAAAATAAATTTCGTTTGCAAGAAATACTGTAAAGTTGGCATTTGGAGTTTCCTAAGCAGTAAAGGATGTGAAAAGCAGAAGCCTAAACCTGAATTGCAGCCACCTCCTGCTAAGGCTCTGTTTCTGACTTCTGATCCTTTGCTTTGCTTGTCTGGAAAAGCACTAGGAACCTATCTATCAAGGCTGCTTGCTTGCCTTAAAAGGGCTGCTGCAAAGTTAAGATTTTACCTTTTGAAATGGCTCCACTGAAGCGTTAAGTTTCATCAGGATAGCTGTCCAGTAATTATTCTTTTTGGTTTTATTAAGGATGAGCTTGAAGGGGAAGTTTTCTATGCTCAAAATTGAATTAGTCTTTAAAGCAAATAGAATATAAATTGCATCAAAACCTCCAATATACTCGCTTTTTTGTTGATTGTCAGATTCTTTGTGTTTTGCAAGTGAGCTCCGCTTTAACACTGGATTTTTTCTCTCTTCATTGTGCCTCTAGCTCTTATGCACCACTGTCAGAGAACAGAGGCCTGTATGCTGGAGCAACTGTGCTGTCTTCTCCTAGTACAGAAGAACTGTCACAGGATCAGGGGGACAGAGCTTCGCTTGATGCAGCTGACAGTGGCCGTGGTAGCTGGACTTCTTGCTCGAGTGGTTCTCATGACAACATACAAACAATACAGCACCAGAGAAGCTGGGAGACGCTGCCTTTTGGACACGCTCATTTTGATAGTTCAGGCGATGGGGCAGGACTGTGGGCCTCAGGCAGTCATATGGACCAACTGATGTTCCCCGATCATGGCACAAAGTATGGCAGGCAAAGTCAAGGTAGGGAGGGCCTTGATCAAGCACAGTCCAGAGCAAGCTGGGCATCCTCAACAGGCTACTGGGGAGAGGACTCAGAAGGTGACACAGGTACCATAAAGCGGAGGGGTGGGAAGGATGTTTCCATTGAAGCTGAAACCAGTAGCATAACGTCTGTACCAGCAGAGGAGCCAAAACCAGCTCCAGTGCCCACACACGTACCGGCATCATCCAGCAGTACAAAGGGGCTTATTGGTAAGTTCAATTTTGTTTGCCATGAATTACTTTCATTAATTTGTCTATAGTACTTAGTATTGTTCTAAAACTATTTTTCTTTTGTCTGGTATGAGTGTAAAGCAAAACTAAACATTTTGTAGTTTGTCTCAAATTTTGCCCTTTAACTGTGCTTTTATTGCTGGAGGAAATATCACTTATTGTTAATTCTCAGTTCTTGCAGCTCCTTTGTGTTTCAAGAGAGCCTGCCATACATCAAAAAAACTAGCTCAACTGCTGGACAGTGTTTTGAGAAAGTTGATGTATTTAAGTGTCTGTTCTGAAATAAGAATTATGCTTCGCAGTAAGGCTCTGTATTCTATATTTAGATATCTTTATAAATGTGGCCTGATTTATTTTTTTAGAAATGTTTTCCTTTATACATTTGTATGACTTGTCTGATGATTCCTGACTTCTGAATGTTCCTTACTTCTGAAAATGGGGTCACTTTGTGCTTAAATACCAGCTGAGATGTTTCTTTAGGCTGATGAAACTTAAGAGGTTCCAAAGAAATTAGAGCAGAAATGCATTTATAGTCATTCAATAAAGTAAAGATCAGATAAGGTATAAATTAATATAAAGGGGGCTTTGGCAGTGTTTCACATTTTTCTCATATTGTTTCTTCTACATTTTCTCATATTGTTCCTTCTACACATCCCAGATATCCTTGGGCCATCTGAGACCTCTGCTGGTTTTTTTTTTTTTTTTTTTTTTGCTTCTTTCATTCTTTTCCTTCCCCTTTGCTGTGGGTGCCTTTCCTCACCTTAATATGAAGAGCGATCTACAAGCCATTTTACCATGACATAGATGAAAAAGTCTGCCAGATTAAGGTCACGCTGAGACCATTGTGATAAACTGCTTTTCCATTTTCAGCCAAAGTATATTGCTTAGCAATGGCCCATTGCCTCAAAGCTTGGGTGCAGATCTGAATCCCTGAACTATGAAGAGAAAGAAGCTCTTCAGTTCAGTACTCGAGGTTCTGATTTGTGACAGTCTCTAATTTTACTCTTTGATGCACTTGGTTTCCACCAGAATGTGGAACAAGCATGCTTCCAAACTTGTCTCTCAAGGCAGTGCTTAGCACTACATTTTTAGACTTCAGAGAATGTGAAAGTGATCTGAAAATGGCAGCTGCATGCTTCCATGCACTTCAGTACTATTCACTATCCTGCAAATGTTGCTCTGGGTATCACTGATCTCTTGCTATACTTCAACGGATTTTTTTTTTCCTACAGAATTTCTTCTGTATCAAAATTGCTTTTCAGAAATCTCATTTAAATAAAATTTCTCAGAATTCTTTCATGTTACTTTGCTTGGTTAAAAGAATTTGTCCAAGAAATATATTTGGATTCCATTTGGATTTCCATTTGTTTTTGCTAATAGCAAGGCGTTTTTTATCTGTAAAATCCCACCAGCCCGATAGCACCAGTCAGTTTTAAGCTTGTAGTGCCCTTTCAGTCGATTTCATACTGCATAATGCAGGGTGATATTGTCCTCATCACTTGTGCAAGAATATAGGATGTGACAAGCCAGGGAAAGTAAATTTGCTGTGCTAGAGTTTTTTTCCTGCTGTGTTTGCCTTTGTACTGGAAGTTAAGTGATCATGTTAAAGAGCTAGACCCACTAAAAGTGTTCAGGATTAAAGTCCAAATTAATTGGTTTAAATATATAATTCCAAAATACAGAGTCATAAAAACCAATGTCTATCTGCTCTGTTCCTAAAGGTGTTTAAAATTCTTAATCGCTGTTTCCTCCCTTGAAATTCTTTGCAAGAGTGAACTTATAAGCATGCCCAGAGTTAAGTCTTATTCAGGTAAACTTAAGCCTCAGTGAGATCCACAAACTAATTGATGGTCTCCACTTCTCCTGTGCAAAATGTTATTCAATCATTGTTCTTATGGGAATGCTCTGAAGGTTTAATTTTGTGGAGATTACAACTGTATGAACAGTGGACAGCGAAAGCATGAGAAGGACATCCATTTCTATTATCTCTTGAAATTGTAGCTTATGTCTTATTTAGGAAGATTTTTATGATGAAATAATGTCAGGTCCTTGTCTTTTTTTTTTTCTTCCCTGCAAGATGCTAAAAACAAGACATTTAGGGACAAAGCCAATCTTCAGGATTAATATAGTCATGCATTTGGGGAGCTGCCAGTGTTCCTGATGGCTGCCACTTGTGTAGACTCCTTGAGTTGTTTACATCACTGGTCTCTGTGAACAGTAGATGTCTTATTTGATGTAATTGGTGGAACAGCTTCAGCTGCCAACTTTGAGCAAACTCCTCTTGTAATTTGGTGAATTTTATTGAACTACTTCACCACTGGAAGGATATCTATATCCTGTGTATGTTGTATGTTCTATGCTTTCTTGCGTGGTTTACTTCTCAAGATATCATTATCTATTGTAGAGTATTTAACTTTTATCCTTCTTCAGGATTTTTCTTCCTGGGAACTTGAGTTTGTTGCTGTTTAACTCTCACTGTTTATTTTTCTTAAAGCAGTTTTCTTATTATCTCTTAAAATAATGTTTGCTTTTTCTTTTTTTCCTGCAGCACGAAAAGAGGGTCGGTATCGGGAACCACCTCCAACTCCTCCTGGTTATGTAGGAATACCTATTGCTGAGTTTGCAGAAGGTGTTTCCCATCCAACCAGAAAGCCTCCAGATTACAACATAGCACTTCAGAGGTCTAGAATGGTGGCACGGACATGTGAGACCCATGGGACGTCAGCTCAACAGCAGCAGTCGCATGGCCATTCAACTAGCAGGCCTGTGAACAAACCTCAGTGGCACAAACCAAACGAGTCAGATCCACGTCTTGCTCACTATCAGTCTCAAGGGTTTTCCACAGAGGAAGATGGTAAATTTTTAATTGTTAGATTTTGAATGTGCTGCATGCAGAAATGTTCAATCTTTTCACAGACACAAAGCAGGTTACACAGTAGAAATTCTTGCCATAATTTGAGCTCTTCCATCTTTCAAACCTTGCTGTTCGTTTACTTTTGGAAGGGGAGAGTTCATCTAAAACATTTAAAATTTGGAATGTAGGTCCACCTGAATCTTCTTGGACAGCCAAGCGGTTGACTTAGACAACTTCTCTGGAGGCGCCTATGTTCCAGGTAAAATCCTGGTTGCCATAAAAGTAAATAATGTTTGGCACTAGCCGTGCATTTAATAGTCAAAAGACTTATTCTGGTCTACAGAAATACCTGCCCCAGAGAGTGTCCTTGGTCAGGTTTAGATGGATAGTCACTCAGCACTCTAGCTGAAACTATTACAGTTGTGGACACTGGGTATTCCACGTCAACTGCTTCACGTAACCAGCCCACTATGATTTTACTATCTCGCTTGCCAAAGTGTGTTTGTATCTTTATGCTTTAGCTCGGCTATTGCGATATAAAGACCATGCAGACATAATCTTTCTGTTTTTCTGTGGAGTGCGAGTGTAGCTGGATTACATCTTCAGAACTAGATGCTCACAATTTAGGCAGGGTATTGCCCAAATGACGTGTCTGAATCTTTGATGCTTTGTTTTGCTTAATGGTAGAAAGGCTAACCTTCCCCTTCCCTCCCTAACTGCTTAGTTACTAAAGCTTTATGTGCAGGATGAAATCCAATTGAACATGATGAAAAAGATGAGGCTTCTTTAACAGAATTACCTCAAACTTTTAAGAGTTCCCATGGTAGTTTGGGAATTTTAATTGTTTTTTATCAGTAACAACTAAAGCTGTGCTCAATTTTTATGCAATCTTAATTTAAATAAATCAGTAGAAAATAGTAATTTCTGGCAGATATTTCCAGGGAAAAATGTAGGAACAGCTTTATGAAGCTGTTAGATATCTAGGGGTAGCTGTTGTGTTCTCAGGCTGAGGAACTGCACCTAGCTCAGTTAGAGCAATTGTCTTATTTTTTTTGAGAACAGAATTTCAAAGAGGTACTTTTCATGAGACCTGAAATATAAAGTTATTTAGATTTGTTTTTAAATATATACCTAAACAAAAGGAATGGAAAGCGCGTGAACGTAGTACAGGTTGTTTCATTCAGTAGCAGTCTTGTTCTGCGTGAACTAAATGATATTTTCCCCTATCCTATTGTGTTTGCAGAAGATGAACAAGTCTCTGCTGTGTAAGACTTGGGGCTTTTCTGGATCCAGAGTGAGCCACCTTAAAGGAGAGCACAAGAAGACGTCCCTAGAATAGGAGCCTTGGAACTATAGTTAAAGGATGGTGGACCTGTTTGCCTCCTTCCCTGCCTTAAAGCAGCATGGGGCTTCTTCCTCTGCCCCTCCCCTCTGTCCCCTCTCCCCTTGCATGTGAAATACTGTGAAGAAATCGCCCTGGCACTTTTCAAACTGTGTTGCTTGAAATGCACAGTGCAGCAATCTCCAAGCTACCACTGTCGCTGTCTGCCACATCACACAGTATCATTCCAAATTCCAAGATCATCACATCAGGATGATAACTCTGGCTGCACTTCCCAATGCCTGGAAGGGTTTTTAAATCTTCCTTTTCGATTTTAATCGCAACCCTAGCACTTAGTCTCGTTGGGATAACGGGATAAGCTAGTTGTCAATTTACATTAGGCCTTTAACCTACAAAGAGAAACGCATTGAAATCCTTCAAGGAGGCAGTGCTTATTTGCTTGTTTACAATGCCTTTGTTACAATTTTGTATGTTTGTGTTCTGAAATCAAATACTGCGTCTGCATAGTAACTACAGTATTATTTCGTACCTGTAAGTAGGGTTGCCAGCCTGAGCTCCCGGACAGGATATTGCTATCACGTGGCCGAGCAGGGCAGAAGGGAAGGCAGAGGTTGCAGGACACGGCCTTTCCTGACCATCTCGCTTCACCCATAGCGTGCCCCACCCTGGGACCTCCAAAATGTGTGCCTGTTAGCAGGAACGGCACCAGCAGCCAGGTCTAGTGTCAGTGCAGCACCGCGCGTGTGCACCTACCTACCCAGTGAAGGACCAGAGGACGCTGTGTCTCCCATACCTGTGCCTTGTGGAATACAGGACGGCATGCTCTAAACAGCGTCCCATTCTAACGAGACAGACGGCAACCCCACCTTTAAGTTATATATTATTTTTATTTTATTTTTTTAACTATATAGTAGTTATATTGAAAGAGAAATTAACTGGATAACATTGCAGTGAAGGCAAGCTGGGATGTCACAGCTCCTGTCAGCTGTTAATACTGATTTAATAACCTCCACCTTGACTTTGGCATTAGGGGATAAACAAGCCTTTAAGGAAAGAAAAATAACCCGTTTAGATATGTCAGCCTTTGCAATGCAGAAATAGTCACAACTGTTAATGGCTTTGTGGAACACTGCATGTGTAGAGAAGGCCAATGTGTAGCAACCACCTGCTCACAGCTGCTATTAACCCTATAATGACTGAAATGACCCTCCCCTCTATTTTTGTGTTGTTTTTGCACAGACTCCGGAGAAGTGAAGGCTGCCAATCCGAGTAGTACTCAAATGTGAGGAACTGCTGGTCTTGGATTTTTTTTTTTCCATTGAACTCAGCTGATCATATTGATCAGTAGATAAACGTAAATAGCTTCAACTTTTAAAGATCAAATTGCAGTGTTTTTTCACTGTATCAAGCAAATGTCAGTGCTTTATTTAATTCTCTCTCCTGTAATCATAGCTTTTGTCTATTTGCTTATATATCACATTGTCAATTATGCATTTGTAATTTTACATGTAATATGCATTATTTGCCAGTTTTATTCTCAAGGCTATGGACCTCATGTGCATATAGAAATACAGAATCCTAGCTCTATCACAAGTTGCACAAATGTTATATAAGCATTAAGTAATTGTAGACCATAGGACTGCTAATCTCAGTTCGCTCTGTGATGTCAAGTGCAGAATGTACAATTAACTGGTGATTTCCTCATACTTTTGATACTACTTGTACCTGTATGTCTTTTAGAAAGACATTGGTGGAGTCTGTATCCCTTTTGTATTTTTAATACAATAATTGTACATATTGGTTATATTTTTGTTGAAAATGGTAGAAATGTACTATGTTTATGCTTCTACATCCAGTTTGTATGAAGCTGGAAAATAAATAAATATAACATTAATGAAGTCCATATTGATTCTTATGCATTTTACATGTTCCACATACTTGAACAAATTTATGAAAAAATTTTACTTCTCTGTGTATTAATAATTAAAGGGACATTGCCAAGTGATGCGGGCAAACTATTGGTGTGGAGTTTTTCTTCATGTAGTTACGCTGCTGTTGGTATGTGTACTGCTGAATGAGAGTGAGTGAAACATTGTGTGTCCCCACCAGAAACATTTGAGAAGCTGAAAGGAGGGGTTCCTAGAGGAATGGTCTTACGTACATATAGCATGTAAACAGTTTTAAAGGCAGGATCATGTTGATTTGGTATTCTGTATGGTGTGAAAGTAAAGAACGCATGTTGTAAAATGTGGGTAGGGAGAAGTATGGAAAATGATCCATTGGAGTTTTTACTGGAAAAGGTATTTCAAGTAATAAAGGTTACCCAGTAGCCTCCCCAGCAATAAAAGTTCATGTTAAACACAATTCAATGTCAAATCAGTAGGTTTTTTTTCAGATGTTAGATTGTTTCATTATTTTCAGTAGTATAGGATACTGGTTTAAAATGTCGCTGCTAAAGCCTTTATCAGCTATATCTCACTTAACTTAAAATGTTTGACAGGCATTGTTTCCAAGTTTAAAAATAATTTATTGGGGGGAAAAAAGATTTATATACAATAAATATATTTTTAGATAATAAAAAATATCATCTGTATAGATTTAATTGTTCATAACATTACTCTAGAAACGTTCCACGCTTAAAGCAATGATAAGCTAGTTAAAAAGGATTGGGAGATATAGGACTCATATAAATACTCTCTTTTCATCACTGGAATCTCTAGTGCTGTAAGGGGAAGTTACAGAGAGTATTAGCTTTGTGTGGTGTGCATGGGTGGAAGTAATCTTAGCTAGTCTGTGGTTAATGCTTGTTGGGTAAATTTCAACGATCTAGAGAAATGTCGTTGGTTATGACGTTAATAGAGTGAAAGTACATTTTCACATATTTTATCTGCAAGTTTGGCCTTTGGTAATATTAAAGGTGCATTGTTAGGGAAATAATTTCTTCTTGTCAACTTTGAGGTATGTGAACTGTTTGCATGTGTCAACTTTTTTCTGGGCACTTTGTGTAACGTTGAATTAGGCAGCATTCCCTCTCCTCCTGCTTATGCCTGCCTTCTGTAATGCATACTGTTTCACAATACTGTAATTCATCCTGTGTTTAGAACACATTATGTAGAGATAGCCTCAACACTCATCCAGTACAGATGGCTTAATTCATTGTGGATTGGGAGATGAGTGCTTACCACAGAAACCAATTCAGTAGAAGTGAAGGTATGAGTTGTGAGATAGATTTTATAGTTGCTCAAGAGCATTCACTCTGAATTTTGTATTTAACTGTGCAGATGCAGGAAGATGAGGAAAAGTGTACCACTGATTGCTGGGATTTGGTGTTGCATTAACAAATTGCAAAAGACAAATATAAGAAAAATTTTCTGTCTGCAGAAGTGTCATTCAGTATCTGTACCTTTTTATAACTTCTAACTGAAACTTGTTGAGGTGAAGGCTACATCTTTATTCTGTACATTAAGCACTGGAGTCAGCTGTAAATGTCATGAAAGCTGAGGTATTACATGTACTGCTTCACTGGACTAACCTTGGTCATCTGAAGTATGCTCGCTTTATTTTTATAAATCCGTGACTAAAATACTGGGTCCACCTAAAGTACAGAGCACTTTCTACTTAATATGTTTTTAAAAGATGATAACGCTCTGTTTGCTTCAAAATAGGTGGGAAATGAAGCAAGTTCCAGACTTCCTGTCTCATATGGACTGTACAATAGTTGAGATAAAATCAGCTCTGGGGAATACAAGTAATTACAAGTATTTGATACTTCTGTATTACCTGATACATGATGAAACCTCAAGAAGAATTCTGTGGACAGCGCTTGTGTAGTACCACCAGCCTCTTTAGTATCCATTAAATGACACAGATCTATTGTGGAAAATATGAACATCGTTAAAATTACTCGGAAAATTGAGTCACTCAGGAGAAAGCAGCCATCTGAGATGATCAGTGTATTTTGGCCACCTATCCTTAGGTCATCCTTGGAGTAAGTTTCTACAGTCTTGCATGTGAAAATGGCATGCTTTGAGAGAAGGCTGGGAGTGAAAGTACGTTTATTACTGATGTGAAATGGAAGTCAATTACTTTGTTTTCCCCTGAAAATGTGATAAATGAAAGCTTTTACTGGGATATGAAAATCTTCAAAGCTTTGTGTGTTCATATACAGCAACTATCCCAGAATAAGTAGGTATGCCCTAGGTACAAGAATATCAGCTAGTATTTAAATTTCTAAATTGACACAATTATATTACAGGAACAAGCCAGGAAGCTATAAATCTTGAGGGCATTCAACTATTGGCAACCTCAAACTGCATAATCTAAACTGATACAGTTCAAGGAAAAAAAAAAAAACAAAAATAAAAATCGTTACTTGCCCCAGGGTCAGTAGCTGTAGCACAGATAAATTGCCTTAGGTGTTGTGCTCAATCTTTTTTGAGGCTTATCTCATCACTGGAGGGATATGAGGGATTTTTTTACTGCTTTCTATTGAGTTTTGTGTAACAAATAAGATCTTCCGAGCTGTGGCTTTGTCTAAGAGGAGGTAGTTTGCGTGACCCCATTATGGCATTGCTTCCTTCTTGTCTGTGGTCCATACCCAAGTGAAATGTCGGGAGCTGCATTGATAAAAAGCAAATTTTCAGTCCTTGGGCCTGCTTTTTCAAAATCAATGTACAATTAGGAAGAGGTGTTCTGATTCAATAACGAAGGGGAACCCTTGTGTAATCCCCCAAGACATGTTTGGTGTTGGGACGAGCAGGCCTCTGGTGCTGCTTTTCTGAAGGGGGAAGGCTCTTCACAGCCCCCTAGTCAAAAGGTAAGGAGCATACATGTACCTCTTCAAATGCCTACGCTACTCTCACCTCGTGTTCTTTAAGCAGAGTACCTCTCTTCTTCTGTTCTTGCTTTCTCGTCAGAATAAGCTAAGCATCAATAGGACAGGTAGGGGAGTGGAAAAGCCTTTCTGAATCTTGAATGTTTTTAGTTTTTTACTGTACATGTCCCAAACTGCTCTTTTTAAGTGCTTTGTTGACTAAGGCCGGGTATCTTTGGCTGCTTCTCCCCAGCACAAATGTGCTTTTCCTCCTCTCCTGCCTCCTTTGTTGTTCTTCAGATGCAGTTCTCCTGCCTTGTTGACCTCTTCCTGTTGCTTTATTAGCTGCCTGCTCACAGCTTCTCTGTGCTTCCTTGCAGAACACGGTACCACCCATTTCCTTCCTTCCCAAATGGGGCCTGTATATGGGCCTCAGAAACAATGGACGGAGGCAGCACTTTGGTGCTCAGAAAGCTTGAAAGGAGCGCACCACCCAGGGCAGGGCAAGTTTCAGGCTTCGTTTCTTTGTGTGCATATACATAGCCCTTTTCCCCAATTGTTTTCCCGAAAGCTGGTTGTTCAGCGCCCTATAGATAACCATAGCATAATGCTTGCTTTGTACTTACAGTAGTTACGACCTGATGAATGTAGACTGCTTCGACTTGCTGAAGACTACCAGAAACAACGAGAGGGGAGCTTAGGGCCCATGGTGGGAGCTGGGGAGGGTAGGTCAGGGGTGCTGTGGTTCTGGTCAGGCTTCTCTAGTCCAAACAGGGACCCTTACAATGTACAAAGCTCTGGTGTGTAATTAACAGGGTCTAGTCTGATTCTTAAAAAAAAATAATTATATATGTATATATATTTATGCTGCTTTTAATCATGTTTGACCAATATACGTTCTCTCTAGAAAAGCATGTTTCTTCCCAAATTAGTGTTGGAGAACTTGTGCTGTTACAGACCCGTACAGGACTGCAGTTCCCTCATTGCAGGTACCGCAGCGTTGCTTGGCTGGGGGGTCTCCGCTCTCACACTGGCACCTCGCAGGTGGTCGGCCCTGCAGAGGGGTGGGCAGTGGTGCTCAGTTGGGGTGAAGCTTTCTGCTTGGGTCTTTTTCCCTCTCTTTGCTGGACCTGGCACGTGACAGGCTTATTTAATGCTTCTGAAGTCTTCTCATATCTCCTGCAGTTCCTTGTATCTCCTGCAGTTCCTTGGAGGCTGTTTCTAGTTCCTGGATGTATAAGCCTGCCCACCTGCTGGGGTTAAGGAGCCAATGGGATACATCCTCCTCTTCTTGTGGCATATAAGCGGGATGTAATGTGCCAATTGCAGTCAGTTGGAGCAGCTTGCAAATCCTAATAGCTACTGAATAGCTGAATGAGTGTCTTTGGGTATTTAGTATTGCACATTTCCATTTCCTTTAGGAGATTGGGCTAAGGCTTGCAAACATCAGCAAGTGTCCTGTAAAGCAATATTGCAGCCTATTTTAATTTCATTTCCCCAGGTATCTCTGGCAGGCATTCGAAGTTATGTCTGCAGTTCCCTTCACATTACCTTTGCATTAGGCACATGAAAATGTCCTCACTGGTGGGCAAGGCTCCGTTAAAGACTTATTTTTATATCTGGTTGGCACCTTGAGGACAAATATTTTCAAAATCTCTCTCCACGTGCAGAGTGTAGTTACTCTCTTTATTCAGTCAGTTGATATCACCTGTAATTATCACTAACTGGGATGGGTTGGCTTAGTGTTTGCTTAAATTGCTTGGATCTGATGCAGACACTGCTTTGGTGTCTTTACAACTGCTGGCCTGGGGTTAAGTGCCTGATTGCAGCAATTTTGCCTTTGTTTTCCAGGATTGGTTTTTGTCTTTGAGGGCAATGAGTTCTTCCTGATGCAGGTGTTGTGCACTCCATCTTTTTAAATCTTTTCAGACCTCTGAGCTGCTGGGGTGTCATGGTACGTTGTTTGGGTTTTGATTTTATTTTTTTCTCAGCTATTATATGAATCATTTGTCAGGTTTGGGGTCATTGGGGTTTCTGAATTTGCATGGTCTAACTGAAATCAGGAGTACGTGTTGTAGTACCTGCAGTGTCAGCCTTTTTTTTCTTCTTGGTTGTGAATTTGTCCTTGGTTGTAAAGTTGCCCTGATGAGTGTGTCCTTGTAATTTTAATAGCTTTGGTTGAAATTTCATTTTCTTTTGCCTGCTGTTGAAGAAATCAGCACAGCTGAATGCATTTGCTGCCAGCTGTTGTGTTGGTATTCTGTTCCTCTGCATCTGGTGGTAGTCCAAGTGTCACAAACATTTTTCCCCCCCTGTTTTGAAGCAAGCTAATGCTATATGCACACTATACACTCAACACATAAATGGGCTTATCTTGGGCATGCTCTCATTTGCAATAGTCAGTGTCTTCTGGCCAACAAGCAGGATATTTTCCCTTGAAGATGCTTCTCAGCATGTAGGCAAATGGATATGAAATAAATTGTTGATTTTTTTTTCCCCTGTATCCTGAGAAGTCCTGGCTTGTACAGTTATAATTCCTCATACAGTTCACAGGTGCCTGAATAACTTACTGTTGCTCATGGCAGCTGGTCCTATGCTTTCTTTAGTCCCTATTTGCAGTCTTTGCAACATGGAGAATGCATAACTGCATGTTGCTGGCATTCTCTGGGCTTCACATCATGGAAAGGAGAAATGTGCTCATTTGTAATCAATAGAACAATGATCATGCTGTGTTTTTTAGCAAGATTTATGTAAGAAAAGGTTATAGACAGTCCATTCAGTTCAGTGATCTACCTTTATTTCGCCCCCTCCCTGATGTTGCGGCTATATTACCCGGTGTTTCAAGACTGTTTCATTAAGATGCAGACCTGAGTTGTATTTCATTCTAGTGAGCATTCCCAAGTGACTCACTATCTACTTTTCCCAGAGCAGAAAGCTCCAGTTGAACTCACCCCGCAGCAATTGGCGCTCTGTAAGTGAGAGGGTCTTGCCCTCAGCCCCCGTGGGCATTTATGAAGGTTTTCTCTCGACGTGGGTCACCAGCAAACAGCATCGTGCTTGAAAGCATGAGCTTTTAAGGATTTCCGATGCCCTGAAAGTGCACGTAAATAAAAGGCGGAGGAAGAAGGCAAATTGCTGGCCTGCTGAAAGCAGTCGTGTCCCCCCTGCCTGCCGAGCGAGCTGCTTGACAGTGGTTCAGCTTCCCATGGCACGAGGGGCTGTGGGCTCTCTCATGGGCTGTCCCATTTCCAGCACGTCGCGAATCCCTGCCAGTTCTGTGTCCTTGCTGAGGACAAGGGCACGGAGCTCATTTAGCCCAGTGATCAGTGGTGATCTTTGTGATTATTTGTCTAGGTTCACCACATAAATTGCTGTTGCTACTGTTTGGGGCTCGTAGGTTAATGTTTTATATGTTATTTTACTGCTTTCCTTCTCCCTTCAGCTGTAGTTCTTAGGATCTTTGTGAATTTAGCCCGTACCAATATTTAATATGAGCTGTTGCTGCATCGTGTCAGCACAAGCTGCCCTTCAGTCCCCTCCCCACTTCACTTTCACTTACCACATCTAACCTGGGTGCTTAATTTAGACTGAAAGCCCTCTGAGAAAGGCAATATGCATTTGTAAAATAATATCAGCGGATAACTTTTATTTATTTTCCTAACAAAGATGACTTTTTTCTTTCTGGAAGTGTGGTCTGCATTGCCAAGGTTTAAAACATAAATTATTAAATTAAAGATACACACTTAAACAGTTAAACCCAGAACAAAACAAAAACCACTGCTTGCTCAGTGAAGGTCACCTTCTTTCACCTGAAATATTATTTTGTAAATGAAATGTGCTGGGATTTTAGAAACATGGAATTGGCCAGATGTACGCAATCAATACCTTTCACAAATCTGCTAAAAATATGTACTTAATAGAATGCTGCATGCTGATGACATAGCAGTTATTCCTGTTACAATAAATTGCGCTTTTGAAGACGAATGTTCAGCTAAATTTTTTGACCTCTTACCCCACCTTATACTTAGGGAAGAAAAATAGTGACGGAATGACTGTGACTTGTGTTGTTACAGTGGTCTGGAGAGCGTGTACAGATATAATACTCATTTCAATCTTCACCTTTTACCTGTTACAAGCAATGACTTTAGCACTTCCAGCTTCTCATTACCAAATGGCATGTTTCATCTCAAGGAGATGGGTGTACAAGGAAAGTAATTAGCCCAAGGCACAGGGTGGACATCACGCAGACCTCACCTTCTCTCAGTAATCTGGGTACGTTCGTGTTCTGGCCAAACCACAAACGCGCAGACCACAGAGAGTACACACAAAAAAATTTCGAATGCACTTAGTTTTCGCAAGAAGGTGTGGCAGTAATTCTTTCACCAGTAGTGTTACAAGTGTCAATCAGGTAAGATCAGATGTCTTTTTTTGCCATAAATTAGTGATAAAAATAATCCCAAACTAATATACAGAACAAAGTACAATTCAGGGAACAGGGTATAAAAATGATGAGAAAATTGCTCCTTAAATTGTGTCATGGGAAGTAACACCACGAGAACAGTTCTGGAACTTTGTGCTTTAAAATCAGAATTCCTGTGTTCGTAAAGATCAAGTTTGTTTATAGGTTGACAGGGTGATTCTGTCTGCTGATCATTACTTTGAGCCCTTTTAAGGTCTTGCTGAGATAATATTACTTACTACCTAAGAGGCAGTGATTATAAACCATCTGTGTCTACGGCATTTACAGATGGGCAGAGTGCAGGGGCAACAAAAACAAAAGACACTTAATTTAATTTCTACAACATTTGCAGCTGAAGGGCTTGGCACCTTGTTTCTGTCACCCAGCTCTTGCAGGGAGAGGTGGAGAAGTCAAAGCCCAGAGGGTAATGCTGTTTCCAGTGATCTAGGAGGGAAGGCTGAGGGCTGCGTCTTCGTGTCTGCTAGAGACATCGTGTGCTGATTCTGCGGTATTGCACGTCTTCTGGGGGTGCCTAAAAAGCACATTTTGTGATTTCTGTTTGTGGAAGTGTTGAAGTGTTGCATGTCTCTCATTCCTCGCCACAACCCCCCCCCCCCCCCCCCCCCAAAAAAAAAAAAAAAAAAGAAAAGATCCTTCTTTTCCTTCTAATGATGCTGCTGGAAGATACTTTCATTTTTATAGCAATATTTTCCTAAAGAAAATTGAATTTCATCCTTCACCAGTGTAGGAACATGGCTAGAAGAAGAGTAGGCATTCTAGAAAAGTGTGTTATCCACACATGGATAACAAAAACCTCCTGTATTGCAATGAGATGTTGAAATTGTGTTTTTTCCTTGTGTATGGATTTTAGTTAAAATAGAAATATAAAAAATGTGGTGATCTTAGGCCAGACCTGAGTTGTTGGCAATGGTTATCACATCCATGGAGAATGGAAGAGATAAGGGCACACTACTCTAAGCTATAACCCTACTTAAGCTGTTACAAATGCAGTCTAACTTTTCAACATCTTTATTATTCCATTTTGAGCAGCCTGCTTTCAAGCCCACAGAAGCTCTGGGAGCATGTGTATCCTGTCTGTGCTTGGAGAATGTTTCTCTGAAGACGAAGCTTGTGACCTGAGATGAGTGAAATTGCTTTCTGCAATGGTTTACAGAAAACTTGGGTGGGGGTGGACGGGATGTCCGAATCTTATTGCATCAAGAACGAGCTCCTTTCACAGGAAAATATAGCCACTAGCTAATAAGTAATCTCTGAAACTTATGTCTCTTTTCTGGAATGAAATATCGGTGTCTGCAAACTTATTTCAGTTACATTGACTTTCTGTTATAAATTCATTAATGTATAACTACAGGCCATACACAGTTTGAAATTTTTGGTTATGTTAAGGATCTGTTGGATGCTGTTGTTGCACCACTATCAAAAGAGACAACCTCAAAATGGGTCAGCAACTGAAAAGAAGTGTAGGAAACAAAATACTTGACTTTTTATCCTTGTTTCCTGCATGGACTTCTCTGAGATTTGAAGGCCAATATCTCCTACAATTTCTATGTGCCATAGGAGCACTAGTTACACATCACGGGGATGCTCTCAGATTTCAAAGAGGTGTGAGCTGTACGTGAGTGCAATATGGTGTAGCAAACTTTGGTTATTCAGGAATGAAGGGCCTGTCTCAAATGCATTATGAGGGTTATAGAAACTTATGGATTTGCTTCAGTAATAACGGGTTGCCTTCTGTGAAGCGTGCTATTTAGAAGCGTGTTTCAAGCTGCTTTATTATCATATCAGAACTGGAAAGCCAAAATCTGGGCACTGGAACTTTTTGGAAAAAACACGCACCAAATGCTGTGAGCCTTGTTTAGAAAAACAAAATGATGAAAGCTGACAGCAGGTGGCTGTTTTCAATGTGATTCCGCAACAAGTGTGGCGCTGAATGTTTCTTGGCGGTCAGCAGGCCATCTTGGATGAGAGCTGGTATGCAGACTTTTGGCAAACAGGCCAATGTTCCCACTAGCTTTGCTCCCAAGCTGGTGTTCCACTTGAGTACTCAGTCACTGCCTTTAGAAGAAAAAAACTTAATTTGCAAATACTTTCCAATGGTGGAAGACGCACATTAACATCAACCTGGTAAGTGTTGCCAATAGCAAGGCAAAAAATACATTGCTCTGGAAGGGACCAGCAGCTATGGCTAAACAGGAAACTTCAAAATCTGACCAAAAAAAAAAAAAAAAAGTAGCTGTAAAGATCTCAAGTGTAAATGCTGCTCAGCCAAATGGCTTATGCAATACCTAGAGAATTCAGCTAATGAAGGATTTAAAGAAAAACTTGCCTCACCAGATAATTAGAACTGCTTGCATTTACACTCAGTCGAACATAGATCTGCCTCCAAGTTTCTTCTTGACATTTGGAGTGTTGTTTCATAGCTATGCTTGCCAATTCCTTCTGAATGATGTTTAGCCTTGCCTGTGAGCATGTTTCTGTCTCCTAAAAGTATGCAGTACTTGCAAAGCATAGTTTGTCTAAGTGTACACAGAGTCACAGAATGGCTGGGGTTGGCTCAGACCTCTGGAGGCCACCTGGTCCAACCCCAGCTCACACAGGACCACCCAGAGCAGGGTGCCCAGGACCACATCCAAGTGGCTTTTGAAGATCTCCGAGGAGGAGACTCCACCACCTCTCTGGGCAGCCTCTGCCAGTGCTCCATCACCCACACAGTACAGACGTGCTGCCTGGTGTTCAGAGGGAACCTCTTCCATTCCAGTTTGTGCCCAGTGCCTCTCGTTCTGGTGCTGGGCACCACTGAAAAGGGCCTGGCTCTGTCCTCTTTACAGCCACCTTTCAAGTATTTGTACACATGGATGAGATTCCCCTTGAGCTTTCTTTTCTCCAGGATGAAGAGTTCCAGATCAGCTTCAGCCTTTCCTGATAGGAGCTGCTCCAGTCCCAACACTATCTTTGTGGCCCATCTCTCCTGTACTTGTGAGCTTGGAACTGGACACAGCACTCCAGGTATGGCCTCACCAGTGCTGAGCAGAGGGGAAGCATATCTTCCCTTGACTTGCTGGCAGCACTCCTCCTTGTGTAGTCCAGGACACCATTAGCTTTTTTTGCTGGATCATGCTGAAACTGATGTTCACCAGGACCCTCAGGTCCTTTTCTGCCAAGCTGCTTTCCAGCTGGGTACAGCATATACTGGTGCACGGGGTTGTTCCTCCCTAGGGGAAGGACTTTGCACTTCTCCTTTTTGATCTTCATGAGGTTCCTGTCAGCCAGTTTTGCAACCTGTTGAGGTCCCTCTGGATGGCACCATGACTCTCTCTCTGTCATTTCAGCCACTTCTTCGAGTTTTGTGTCATCAGCAAACCTGCTGAGGGTGCCCTCTGCCCATCATCTGGAACATTAATGAAGATGTTAAGCAGGATTGGAGCCAGTATTGACCCCTTGGGTACACCATTAATTACTGGTCTTCCACTGGACTTTTAACCACTGATTTCCGCCCCCTGATCCTGGCTGCTCAGCCAGTTTTCAGTGCACTCACATCCAGCTCATGCTCCAACAGTTTCTCTGTGAGGATCTTAAGGGAGACAATGTCAAAGGCCTTACTGAAGTCCAGGTGGACAGCATCCACTGCTCTCCCGTCATCTAGAAGTTCATCAAGAAGTTTGTCATAGAAGTTTATCAAGTTGATCAAGCTTGACTTCCCCTTGGTGAAGCCATGCTGACTACTCCTGATGACTTTTGTGTCCTTCACATGCCTGGAAATGGTTTCCAGGATTAACTGCTCCATCACCTTTCTTCCCAAGGATGGAGGGTGAGGCTGACTGGCCTGTGGTCACCTGGATCATCCTTCTTCCTGTTATTGAAAATAGGATTGACACGTGCTTTCCTCCAATCTTCAGGCACTTCTCCCAAATGGCATGATTGGTCAAAGATCATCAAAAGTGGCCTTGGAATGACATCTGCCAGCTTCCTCGGCACTTATGTCTGCATCCCATCAGGGCACATGCACTTATAAATGTCCAGTGTGCACAAGTATTCCCTAACCTGATCCTTTTCCACCAAGAATGTCTCCTTGTTCCAGATCTTTCACTTGTTTTTTTGAGACCTGGGGCTCCTGCAGACTGTTCTTGCTGGTAAACACCGAGGCAAAGCAGCCATTCAGTACGTCAGCCTTCCCTATCCTGTGTCCCCAGGGCCACCGCTTTATTCAGCCGTTCACGGCCCACATTTTCACATATTTGCATGTGTAATTAAACTCCTAAAAATGTTCACAGGCAATATTTTCAGAGGTTTTACCTTTGAAATAATTTACTGTATTAACATAAGGGCCTTGCCACAAGCGCTGTGTACAAGCAAAACTCTCTCTTCTGTTCGTGTATTAGCATAAGGGCCTTATTACAAGTGAACCCATCTCTTCTGTTTCACAATCTGTTACGTTATAATCATGCTCTACATGCTGTTATTGCTGTTGGGGATAGATCCAGCTGGTACTTATTATCTCAACAGATTCAGTGTATAATAGGAAACTTCATGTACTTGTATCAGTTGTCTATAACCTACTTTAAGAGTAGAAAAACAGCCTATTTAGTGGGATAGCCAACCTCTAAAAGAAAAGAATAAAAAATGTTCTGAGAAAATGAGGTTTATCTGGGTTTTTCTCCTCATTGGTATTCCTAGGATTTATTCAAGAATATTGTTTTTATACAAATTCTTTGTGTTGTGAACTGGTAATTATTCAAATATCCAAGGAATAGATTTGTGGAATAACATCAGCCAAGTTCAAGTGCCTTCAGTGCATGTTGTATGTCTCCATGTGCACAGCTTGTGATGTATGTGTGGAAGCTGAATGTGTGCAGCTGCAAATCTATGGATAGGTTTAAAAAAAGCTGCACTCTGTTTCAAAGTAGCATGCATCAGCAGGTTCACTTGCAAGCCTGAGAAAATTTCTGCCTTCAAGCAATATTTCTCATATTGTCATCATGTAAATGCTGGATAACGTAATAATACATTTTCAACCCTCAAATATGGTGTTAAATAAAAAAGAAACAGCTCTATTTTAAGAAAGTGTTTGTTTTTTTTTTTTGAAGGCAAGTTTCACACATCAAAAATAGTGCTTAAAGCAGTGTGTTCTTTCTGCACAGAGGTATTAGATGTTTTAAATGGAAAATATCATTGAGTTTTTCTTTCATTAGCAGTATCATCTTTCTCTGACTCTGTTTCTCTCTGCTTCTTCCCCCTCCTTCCCTCCCACCTGCAATGTGCAGCTTCACAGTGGTTCTTAGGCCAATCCAAGCACCAGCTGCCTTGGAAATGGGCAGACCCATATCTGGCAAGATGTTCCCACTCCGTGTTAGCACAGACACGTGATATGCCAGACACAGAAACTGATACGGCTGGAAGCAACTTCAGGGAAAAAAATATCTGGATCTCTTTCCTATAATGAGTGGTGCTGCAGAAGAAGAGAAGGCAACACATGGCTAGGAAGGGGAATGGAGCAGAGCAGTGACCCCATTTTGGCAACCGAGGAGCTGGTCTTCACTTGCCCTTTAATTCCTTATCGTCGCAACTTTTGTTAGCTTTGTGTGATGCTGGCTGACTCCTTGGTTGCATGGAAATGTGCTTAACTTCACTGGTCCTGCCATCCTGTGCAGTTTTCTTCCTTGTCCCCATGTCCCCAGGCAGTCAGTGCAGCTAGCAGTCAGGTTTACAGGAGAGCACAGGATTCCCATCCGTACTACAGTCTGCTTGCTCCCGAGTCCTGTAAAATGCTGCTTTACGTGATGCCACACTCATGCTGCAGCTAAGCCACTTACTACAATAGTCTTTTTTATAGATGATGTGACACTGCAAGTGGATCTTCAAAGAAGAGGGAGAGGAAAATTTAGTGCTGGAGGCTTCAGAAGATTAAAATGTGATGTTGACTTTCTCCATTTAGACATTTAATGCAAATTTGGTGAGATATGCTAAGAGTCAACCTCTTTTCCTTATGTTTTACTTGTGCTTTTTCCTTGTATTTTAGTTGTCCCTGTATGCACATGTGGCAGAAGATATTTGTGCTCTGTGTATGTGCTCAACAAAATTTGTGCTCCGCTCATCTGTGGTTCCAATGGTGGTGTTTGTTCTAGGAGTAAACTGGAGCAGCGTTGTTGATAGAAGGACAAGTGGCTCAGCTTCCTTTCAGCGGAGGGGAATTCCTGATGCCACTTACGTAAGTATCTGAAGGGGGTTAGCAAATGGCTAATAAGTGACTCTCAGCTCATTAAAATATGTTTCAGCACCAATGCAGATAGAGGGGGATGAACACACACTTCCATTTTTTTCTTCTCTCACTTTAGTTTCATCTTCACTTCTTATACTATTTTTCCTCATATTCCTCATACACAGAGGCCAAAGTTAATTACACCCCCCCCTCCCAAACAAACAAAAACCCAAAGCCAAACCACAGTGATTCCTGAGTCTATCACACACAGTTTTTGTCTAAATAAGGTTTTGTTTAAATTATGTGATCTGTGTATTAAAATGATCGGTTTTATCTTTAAACACAGGAAATGCATTGTAAAATACTTCTGTTTCTCCCTTGATTTACAGATACTGAGGTGTGCTGATCAGAAAGTGTAAGGACTGCTTTCAACTCTGAACCACTTACAGCATAGTTCAGCTCTTAGTTTTGGGTAGCTAGTTTCACGATGGTTAACTTCACTTAAGCTCTCAACTTCTAGGAGTTACTCCCTGGGTTTCAAGAAGGTAAAGAATGTAGGCAAACACATCTCATATCATGTCAAACCCCCAAGTTTTATTCCTCAAAATATTTTGAGGTAATGCAAAGAATTGAGGCACAATCTAAGGAAATGGGGATTTGCAAAGAACATGCAGGTTACCTTTAGTGAATGCTTCAAGTGGATGTGAGAATGTTGGTGTTCAAGCTTGTTCATTGCTCTCCATCTCCATCAGACCTTCTAATCTTCTTGACATTGCAGCCTCCTGAAATGACAATTTTCACCCAAATGGGCACATTAACCAAATATACCAGTACAAATGAGTACTACTTATCTTTACTGAACAGTTTGTAGAGAGGGTCTGCCTAGGGCCTGCAATGCCCGGTAGGGTACAACAGCCATACCACCTACTTTTTGCCCCTAGTTTAGAAGATGTGCATTCGGGCAGACTCAGCAGGTACTGCTCTGTAGGTACCTGGTGATGGGGTCTTTACAATGCCTGTCTGGAAGTGAGTGTTTATTAGGCTAGTTGCAAAGGCAACTTCATACCCCCTGAGGTCGTGGGGCCTGCGTGTTACAGATGGCACTAAAAACATTTCTGCAAAGAGGTTGGATATAAATGCAGCAGTTCTTAGTGCCTGTCTAACCCTGTGCAGAAAGTTGTGGCAGCAACAGCCAGCTATGTGCCTTTAAGTCGCAGGTGGAGGATCTGTGTTTTCCTCTGTTGGACCAAAGGAGACTGCCCTGGAGGATGGTGTTACAGTTAGCTGTGCTAGAGAGAGGCAGATGACTGGTTTTAGCACCTCACAGAAGTGCTGCTGTGAGAACAGACTACGCGTGACATAGTGGTTGCCTGAACGTGGAAGGGTGAAATAGAATTTAACACTTTTGGGCTGGGTTTGTGTACAGATGAAATTTATTCTTCTTCACTAGGGCCTGGAGTTTTCAAAAGGTGAAGAAACAATTGCTTATTTATGTCTCTACAGGCACATGTAGCACCATGCATACTTATGAGTTCCAAATTTGATCTTACCACGCTTTCCCTAACATTACAGATAACTCTCTTCAGCCCTAAGATGCTTGTCTTTTATCTTTAAATATCTATATTTTCAGGCAGAATGAGACTTTGTTTTACTGCAACACAAATGAGCCACAGCACACAAGCTAACTGTTAAGACAAGTTAATAGAGTGTTAACCATTCTTCTTAGAACATGGAGCTTAGTAATGCTGGTAGTGTAAACACAGAGCTAGAATTCAAGTCTGAATTTTTGGGGTAAATTTTATTTGGTAACCGTTCTGGCTCATTCTTTTCTGTTGTATTTGATAATTCCAAGGTTACGGGGATTACTTTTACTTTGA
This sequence comes from Anser brachyrhynchus, assembly GCF_964034855.1. Classification (NCBI taxonomy): domain Eukaryota; kingdom Metazoa; phylum Chordata; class Aves; order Anseriformes; family Anatidae; genus Anser; species Anser brachyrhynchus. The sequence continues at coordinate 30,547,862 of NC_137698.1, read as the reverse complement.
AACAATATTTGAAACATAATGGTGTGTCATAGGGATGTGATGAAAATTTTGAGAGCTTGTTTTTTTTTTTTTTTTCTTCTTTTAGGCTTTATTTTTTACATATATGTGTATTTTCTCTCTAGTTGGTCTGCTGTTAACAGCTGCTTTGTCTTCAGCTTGTCGGTGGTTAACAGTCTCCCCAGAGTGGTGACTTGCAGTAACTGCAGACTAGCTACTTGCATAAACTCTTCCTCTGGTACACATGAGAAATTCAAATGTAAAGTATACAGCTATAGTGATCCAGCTATATTTTAAGGATGCATGGTCAGGAACACGCTGTTTTATCGATTACCACTTATGCAGTCTAAACTTTACCTTTTCTGTGAGACTTCAAGTGCATAATTAGTCATGGATAAGTCACGTATTAAAAAGCTTACACCTGTAAACTACTTTAGATAACATGGAACATATGGTATGACAGCTACTACCATCTCTAGCTACTTCTGCATTTAGGTCAAAACTAATCTCATACCTTTGGATTATCTGTGATCTATATTCTCTAACGAGGTGATAGTATTACAGGTCCACATCCCACACATGGGTGAGCTCTATGTATTATGCTGTTTTACTACAAAATAATGATAGAGCAGTACTCAGAATACTTTCCTGGTGAGATTAGGTTATTTGATACTAACATTATTGTTTAGTGAATAATTGCATGGAGCTGCTCCCCATTCAGACAGCTGGATCAAGCCACTGCTTTCTGTGATGTAAGCTAAGACAAGTAACTTTCAGATACCTACGTTTAGGATCTCTGTCTGGAAGCGATCTTGCTCCTGAAGCCCAGTTCTGCTGTTCTCACAAGGGCGTTTACTGGAGGTGCCATAGGGTATCATCCCATCTGGTCTCCTAATGAGATTCCAAAAGAGCACGGATCTGTTACTGGTACCTGGCTCTGTGGTGAGCATGTGTGGGCCATCCTTGGACACAAGGTAGGGGCAACTAACTGAGTCCTAAGCATATTCCATCCAAAATAAATATCTTGATTACTGCCTGTTCTGTGACATAATCATCTTTCTTCCTTTTTCTAGTCTTGCCTGAAATTCTTCCTAGCAGTTGAGAAAACTTTTCTGACTGAATTTGTTATATTTGATCTAATATTCTAAATCAAATTTTGATTTCAGCTACTGAATTCTAATTTTCTGTTCAAACATATCTTCAGCTATTGCTGAAATGTCACATATCAGTTACATACTTTAAGTTTAGTAAAAAATTTAAAAAAAGGCTAAAGTTTCAAAGGTCATTTTATTCTTTAAAATAGAACATTCAAAATATCTGGGACATAGGTTTTTTTTTTGTGTGTGTGTGTATTATACTTTTAGTACCTTGGAAGTCTGAAAGAGAAATGTGAAGACTGATAAGAGTAAAATCTGAAAAGAAACAGGTGAGTGTGGGAGTATCAGAAGGAATGATTGAAGGAGAAATGAGAGTGGCAGGCCTTGATGGCATTCAGTCAGAAGCTTATCAGTGTCACAGCTCATGTTGAACACAATTTCTCAGGACAACCAGACTGTAGGGGTTTAAAAAAAAAAGTCTGAAATGGACTATACTTAGGCTAATATGAGGGGTTGTCTGAAGCTATTGATCGCAAGGCTGGAGCCATACAAAACCCAGAGAGAGATATGAAAATTAGTGGTCAAACCAGCTCTGTCTATTATTGACTCTAAAAAGTAGGACAGAGAATGGAGAGACAAAAGGTCAAAATCCCTGCAGCTCCTAATGCACACACCCAAGACCTGCATGCTGTTACCAACCCAAAGCCCAGGAGACTTGAGGAAGACTGTGTACCTGGTGCCCCTTGTCCTTTGTGTCACTATAAGCTGTCAGGGTCAGACCACTAGGACACACATATCTTGGGGCTTGTACACGTGTGGATAGGAGAGAATGAAAATTTCCCTACAAAAGATAAAATGGGCATTGCTACCTTAGCTGAGCTTTGTTGCTGTGATATTGCAGCATTTCAAGTTCCTTGTTTCCACAGGCTTTACTGCTCAAATGTGCCCAAGGTGACCTATAAGCCTCTGATAACTGAGCACGCTGATCTGAAGAGCTCAGGACTTGCTGTGTTGGAAGAAATGACTGACTGCAGGGATCTAGCATTTCTGTAGACAGAGACTGGGTTGACTGCATATGCAGGCATAATATAGTGACACGTTTTTCTGAGTTATCCAAGCATAACATTCCACTGGAAAATGCATTTGCAATATAGAATGGTATATGTACCCTTATGCTGTCATGAATCAGCATTGAATGTCGATAATTTAACTTACATTTTTCTTTTGAAAAAGGATCTCTGGCATGGAACTGTCAAATGATTATTATCTAGTATTTATTGTGTGACAGCATCCAAAAGATCTGATTCAGAATGGATTACTTTGCAGCTTATGTTGTTATTAAAAACACGTATATAAAATGGCAATGCCTGCCTGAAAGGGGGTCTAATGCTAAGTTCTTGATTTAAACAAAAGTTCAGCAGAAGTATAAATGCATTTGAGTGGGGAAGAGTTCAGTGTTCAAGTGCTAAGCTGACATTAGTGTATTAGAGAGTACGGGGGTGAGCTTTTAAAATTGACCTGCTGACTGTTCCCCCATACCATGCTTCAGTTTTTGTTCCTGGAGCAGCCTCAGAGTGAAAGAACTGGATTCTCACTGGGAGAAATGCGCCAGGAGCCACCTGATGGTCACCAGCCACAGATGGGTGTTCAGTTCACAGGGGGAGATGAGAGCTAGTCCAAAGTAAATAAGCAGACGGACTCTAGCCATGTCTAGTGTGAATGGCAGGTCCTCAGGACCAAGAGGTTTTCCTTATAAATGTTCCCCTATCTGTCCACAGTACCTCCTGGTGGTCTACAATGCCACGCTGCCACATGCTGCCATGCTCCATAGGTGGTGTGCCACTCCATAAAATGTTTTCATGGCTGATAAGAGAACGGCTGCAGTGCTTGGAAAGACATGAAATTTCTTTCTGGTAAGTAGCCTGAAGCTTGAAGTTGGAGCTGAAGTTAGGGAGGTATAGTGCATGGGAGAGTGGAACCTTTTCAAATACTCTTTTCTAATTTAGTAGTACCTCCCATTTCCAAATGAATGCAGTGTCATGGGTTCAAAGCAGTGTATACACAAAGTTGGACAGACCCTTTCCCTCAGGAGCTTATGACTGCTAATATGAGCTTATAAATAACTGAAGGAGTGCCTTCAAGAAAAAAAATCTTCCTCCTGAGCTAGAGAAATGTACTTTCAAGAAAGAAGGGTCTGTAGTTAGTAGCCTCTGCTGTTTCCACAAGAAAATTAGACATTGACTTTTTTGAGAGAGACCTTATATATACATTTAACATCAAATTAGTGACATTCTAACTGTAAATATACTTTTACTGGACTCAAGCAAATTGATCTGTGCATGAATGTAATTGTGTCACAGAACATCAATATATTAATAGTATCTTCTGTGTTACTTGCAAGAATGTCATTATTGTAATAGGAAATTGTAGATAGGACTGAATCATATGTCTATTATGGGTTTAGTTATACTAAAAATGAATGTCTGAGAGATGTTTTTATTAAAGTTTAATCTAGTATCAAAAATAGCAATAATATCACAAGAGACCTCACGGCCCTGCAGTGTAAATTTTCTGCTCACAAAACAATTTTTAAAAGGCATATGACTATTCTTTTCTGTTTCTTCTTGGCTAGTAGATGTTGTTCACATAAAACAACAACGTTAAGGATACATGCCCCTGCAGTATGATAAAGTTTTCTGCAGTGTTTCTATACCTCATATAACACTTATTTCCACAGATGCGTAAAATAAATGTCCAACATGCTGCAATTCTAGAAAAATAAGGATGAAAGTGTGTACAGTAGTGACTGCTGTCAAATTCTGTTAAAATGATGACAACGAGATCAAATGTGTCTGTATTTGCTGTGAAATTTGGCTGTCAGACCTCAAGGTATGTGACAGGGAGTAGCAATACTATGTTGGCATGTGGGTAGGCAAGTCAATGGTTAATTGCTGTACCTAAATGCTGCTGCTAGTCTCTGGTCCCAGGGCCTACCTGAAACACACCTGGAGTCATTATCAACCTTTCAGTGCTTGGAAAATCAGTAGAGAGTGGGCATATGCATTTTGGTTCTCCCACATAATGTGAAAATAGTCATGGTAGTGACTGTTCCCTGTATGTGCCACCAACGAGGCTGGTGGTGTGGAATAGGCTGTACTTTTACAGATGTGTAAAAAAATTTGTACAGATTTTTCTGTTTATTTCCTTCCTCTGCACAGAGAGATCATTTCTCTAAAATTACTAAAGGAAGGTGATCTCCACTAACCAGGCTCTCAATGATGCTGGAACATGAAGAAAAACTAGGAAAGCCCTAGGATGGGAAAATGAGGCAGCTAAAACTTCTGCTGTCACTGAGATGCTCTAGAATTTGGTGGACAAGGGGAGAAAGAGTTAGAAAGCACTTGATTCTAATTGTAGGCAGTTGTGGCTACAAAAAAAAAAAAGCTTAATTTTTACAACAGTTGATTTTAGGCCTTTCCAACAATAGATAACAATCAAACTTCATCAGAAGAAGCTGTGAATAACAGAGGCTACAAAGTCCTGTTTGTTACTTAAAATGAAGGAAATAAGAAAGGTTTAAGGTGTGAGTAACATTTACCTCCTCCAAGGTAGAGAAGTTATTCTTTTTCCAGGGCAGGCATGTGATTCCTAAGGGGGAACTCGAGCCTTAGAGAAAACAGATAGTTGAAAGGAATTAATGAAAGGTCACAAGCTTCAGAGCTAGATTATGTACCCAATAATGTGACAAATAAAAAACATATGTCTTTAGGCACAATGCATCCTGTGGTTGTTAACACAATAGCTGAGAAATTACACAAAGTGATTAAGAAAACATAAGAAGGTGTGTATTTATAACTGTATTTTCGTACCAAGCAATGCTGAAAGTACATGTTCCTTCTTGCATGTTTGGCGTGAGGCAGCCGTGCATCCGTACAGACTGCCCGCCCCTGCCAAGGACAGTGTATTTCCCTTCTCTGTGGTGACTGCCACAGAAAGGTTATTTTGAGACAACTCTTAATTGAAAGGTGGGAATTTTCTTATATTAAACTCCAGCTAATAATGACATTGCAAAAATTCTTAAGGCTTTGAGACTAAATGAAGTACTAAAATCAAACAAAATGTCGTGATATTCTATAGCATATTTGGTGCTGTGAGAAAAAATGTTACCAGCAAGATGGTAGATTTTTTTTTTTATGGCAGAAAAAAAAGACCACAAATAACTTACACACTTACTTGTGATACTGTTCTAATATCGTTGAGATAAACTCACTAGGGATTGTTACAGCTAAATAAGTGTTCATGCTTAGTAAATATATATATTGCCATGTATTACATAGTTTTTCAGCAGTAGCAATCTATGACAATGGGACAGAGCATGCAGAATTTGAACATAGTAAGTTTGTGGAAGAGGGGAGGTTTAGACATGACATTGCTAGAGCCAATTATTCCCAATGTAACAGCATATTGGGAAGTGGTATCAATTAAGCACATGCTAGAAAAGACAACAGAATCCCTGTGATTCACATTTAACATTATTAAACTGCAGAGTGATGTTAATGAAGCATAAGTTGTTAATTGCTAAGAATTTTGTTGCTACTTAGAAGGACGTCTATTTTGTTTGAAAGTCAAGTTGGCATTGGCAGGTGTATGAAGACCTGTAAAAGGAAAAAAAAAAAAAACCCTGTAAATCTAACAAAGTTTGGCGTGATTTAGGGTGCAGAGAGTTCTCCACATTTCATGAAAATGATGGTGTGAATTTATCTGGATTGTGAATTGAAGCACTGTACAATTGTCAGGTCAGTTGTATAGAGGCAACCTCCTATGATCATGAAAGCTTGCATCTCCAGTTTAGCTATCTACCATGGACAAAGAAACAGTGTTTTTACTCACACTCCCAGAAAGGTGTAAGAATAAAGGTTATTAGTCTTCCGTTTTGCCTGAGAAAGGAGCAGTTACCGTAGCAGCTATGTCTGCAGCCAGACTGGATTTGGGAAGAGTTAAAGTAGATCTGAGTAAACTGGTATCTGAATACACAAAAACACACCTGTGTTTTAGTGGCTGTCTCTGTGCTACTTCGCTATCACTGCAAAGCTATTGGTCTGGGAGCATACTTGATAGATGTTGCTGTATCGCTTCTGATGCTGGGGCTGGTTCAGGGACGCAGGCACTGCTTTGTTTTGTGCAGTGTGGATGTGCCTTGTGTATAACTGCTGGGAAAGAAATGCCAGTGCTGTCAAAAGAAATAACCTTCAAAGCCTCATGACTTTGGTATCCCAAATAGCTACATATCTTGGAGAAATAAGCAACATTTATCGAACTTGAGATTGACTTGAGATAAGTAGGTCAAACTTGGGCATTTGCCTGAAAGAGCATCACCTTTGTCAGGTCAGTGCTGACAGGGATGGATTAAAGCCAGTTCAGTTACTGAGCCAGGGAATGCTGCAGCCAAGGTGTGGGGGAGCTGCCCCTGCTGTGACAGCCAAGACTGCTGTATGTTTGGGTTTATATGTGGTATGTTAATAGCACTTGGCTCTCTCAGATAATTTGAAAACTGCTGTGGAAGGACTGCTAAATGAAGCGTCACATTCACCAAGAATTAATTTAACCTCAAGCAATGATATGGCTATGATGTAGGTTTGTACCACTGAGGTTTGTCTATCAGCACTGCTACCTTTTAAACTGGTAGATGTGTTTAACCTCACAGTTATTTATCTTATATTGCTCTCTTTGGAACAGTTACACATTTCCATCTGCATATGAACATGCAATAATCTTAAACATATTAATATATTTTACTCTGGCTTTCTGGGCCATTTAATGAACTATGAAGTGGTACCGAAATGTAAGACAGTATTATAAAGAGAAAAGCCCAAAGTACAACCTGTAATGGATTTGTGTGTAGTATGAAATAGCTGTCTCTATGTTTGTAAGAGATGACTTTATCTTCAGTTTTGGGGTAAAAACACAGCTGTAATTTGAAGGTATTGTATTTTTAGCTCAGTGTCATACTTTCTAGAAATATATTAGAGAGGGCAATGAAGCTGCAGTGCAATTCCAAATAGAACCATTTTTTCCAATTCATTTCTGAGACATTGAAATAAATATTTGCAGTCTGGAATTTTCAGTTGTATAAGGTCTCCGTAAGAGTGCATATTATTGTAAGGTGGTATATAGAGCAAACAATATCTAGTGTCAATGTGCAGTACTGTGCACTAAATCAATGAGAGGTGCTTTTGCCTTCAGGTTTGCTCAGGTTCACAGATGAATTTGTTAACTTCAGTCTCAGAAGTTGGCTGTGAGATGTGCTAGCCTCCTCATGAATGTATTCACATTCCTTTGTTCTAGGACATGCAGGTGCCTTGCTAACAGAGGATGCAATTGATTAAAATAACTGCATTTTTTTTGTTTGTTTTCTTTCTTTTTAAGTACTGTAGAGTAACTTACTGGGTTGGTGTCCCCATGGAAAACATCCAAACAATTTCAGTGGGCTTTATGAAGAAATACAATTGATTCAATGAGTTACACTTCATTCCCTTATCTCGTGTTGTAATAAGAGGCCACCATTACTGATGACATCCATATTTTGGTGCTGAAAACTTGTAGCAGTTTTAGCATTTAAACCCAAGTTACCCTGGGCAGTATCATATTTGGTACTGTCTACCCCAAAGTCTCATTTCCTGTTAAAAATAAGTGTGAAATGTGGGGTGGAAAAAAACTCACAGGATACAAGATAAAAAAAAATAACCTGGATAGGAAACTTTAAAACTTTTTGCTCTGGAAGTCTACAAACAACATAAGTATTCCTACTCCCATGTCAAAGACATCTTTTAAGATCCTGAATCACTCTTGCCTCTTTTAACCTGCTGTGTTCCTGCTGCTTCTTTCATCCCATTTCCCAGACAAGTCTGTGGCTTTGCACCATCCCGGCTTTAAGTACTGCAGACAGACGGGGTGCAAACACCCCAGTGCCCTCCCTTCAGCGCAAGGTGGATGTCACCCTGAAGCCACCCCTGGCGCCACCTTGCTGCAGGGAGTTGACTGGAGGGCATCGCGCAGCGAGCAGCGCAGGGAGGAAATCAAGAAAGGAACTGGACGACTTTTGTGTCAGTGTGTTTGTTTTGTGTAAAGCATCTTCTCGAGCCTTAGCTGGTGGCCTGTGAGCTGCAGATTACATTTTGCCGTTGCTAGGTGGCAATGTGTCTTCAGGAAAGGAGGGCCGGGGAAGGGGGCTTTGCTGTGGCGCCTCAGAGGCCTCTGAGGTAGCAGGGCGAGGGGGAGAAGCTGCAGACTTCCCCTCTGTTTTATGGGGCAGGGGGGCATCTGGCTCATGTATATATGCTCACAACCTTTTATTATTGAATTGATGCGTGTTAGGCTGGGGGAGGGAACTAATCTGTGTTTTCCTTTAAACTATTTTAACACACAGGGCACAAGAGAGGGATATCAATGCCAGGTGCAGGCTGGGACTGGGGAGCAGTGGGTGCCTCTGGGCCAGGGTGCTGCAGGGCCACCCCGCTGCCGCCCCAGCCTGGGTGGTGGGCCTAGCTGTGCTGCTCCAGGGGGTGGCTGGGAGCTAACAGGGAAGGGGCTTGTTGACTACCTTAAAGGCTGATTAGTATTCTTGTTTTTTTATTATTACTATTATTGTTATTTTTCTCAGCTAGCAGCATGCTGCAAGATGTGAGCCAGAGATGTCTTGAAATCTGCCTGTTTGAGAGTCCATTACCTTCAGAGTACCTTTCCTTCTGGCTCTCCTCCTCTCTGTAAGAAGACCTCGTGTTACTTGACTAAACATAGATTAAATTACCCAGTGCTAATTTATTTGCTGGAGATAGCTTTTACTGGGAGCAAGACAGTCCCGTGTTCTGAAAGCTTTGATCTGTATAAACAAATGCCGTTTGTTATAGATGGTGTAATACGTTCCAGCTTTATTTGTTCTGAGCAAGATGTGCCAAGGATACATCCAATTTTTTTTTAATTATTTTTTTAATACTGGCAGTTGGGGGTGGAAGGGAGAATTCTTTTCATCCATCTGATCCTGGTTGCTATTTACTCAGAAATGACAATTATTTTAAAGAGAATTAATTATGAGCCGCTCAGAGAACTCTAGTTCAGTGCAGCTGGTTGTCAATGATCTACTCAAAAGCTGTAATTATTACAGGTTTGGAAAGAGAGCTGAAATGACCCAGATGGTTAGTCTGATTAAACTGATCAAAAAGTCACCAGAAGTAGTACTAATACTCTGTTTCTACTGGGTACAACAGTGCATATAGACCTGCTATAGCAGGGGACAGGTGCTAGTGGACCAGGCTGAGGTGGCTGAGAGCTCTATCATAAAGACATCAAGCTGGACAGGCTTCTGAAGCAGAATCCCTAGTGTTAAAAAACAAACACTGAATGAACTAGAATCCCTCTGCCAGCCTCTGAGTGGTTATTGACCCATACAGAGTAAAGGGATAAAACAAACTTCGAAAATAATCTGAGAAGGAAAATGAAGGCAAGAAGAGCCCCATTCAGAGTAGAAGCTCTGGAAAATAATCAGGACAAAGTTTAAGCAGTGTTCTGTTTTCTATCATATCTGCAAGCACTATAATCCAACAAAAAATAAGTCTGTCAATAGTCTTACATGTGACTAGTTTTGGAGCACTTGATGTACTCTGGCAGTAATAGCTGTACAAATGTGCTAGTGGAAGCTGCTTCCCTATGATAAAAAGAAACACGTGACAGAAATGTTTAAAAGAAGCGAGGAAAAAGCAAAAAATGCATTGATGTGAAAATGTATTCATGACTGCTAAATCTGGTAATAGTAGGCGAAACGAGATGCTGGAAGGACCCTTGAGATTGAAAAATATAAGGGAAGGATCATAGATGCTATATGCTTTCCTCAGCTAAATGAACTTCAGTTCAGCTTGAGGAAGCTTTTAAAGCTTGGCAGGTTGTTTCCAAAAAATAGGGCCCTTCATGGGAAATAGCTGTAGTAATATCAGAGCATGCACCAGTCAGGTGGCTGTGGGGTTCCAGTGAAGCACTGGTGTAGCATATGTAATCTATGAGTTCATATGGAATGACTCTAGTTTCTTTTCAGATCATATAAATCTTTCGCCTTTTACTAAAGATTTCCGTGGAGAGGAACAAGCCTTTTTTTCCAGCATCGAGGCCACTTGAGGCAGCCCAGAGAGCCGCCTGGGCCCGGCAGCCCCTCCTGAGAGAGGCTGACGAGCCGTAGGCGGAGCCACCAGCGCCTCTTTCCCTGCCCTTCAAAGGCAGCCCCTAGGGAGCAGGCGGGCGACCAGGACGGGCAAACAGAGAATGGTGCGGCAGTTTGCGTGGGCACTGCGCGCTCAGAGAGGGCAGAGCATCCCTTCCTGCTCAGGAGAACAGCTCATCTATCGGCTGTCTACCTATAGCTAAACCGCTGTGGCCTGCACTAGGCAGAAAGCTCTTTCTAGAAAGTCTGTGGCGACCCAGACTGACTGCCCGCTCAAAAATGCGGCAGTTCAGGTCTCTGGATGCACGGAGTGCCTGAGCCTGTTGCTGCCACCCGAGGGCGGCAGAGACACTGTGTGTGAGGTGTGTGAGCAGGTGGATGACCTGGTCAGCCTGGTGGCAGAGCTCAAGGAGGTGGAGAGGTTGAGGTCCATGAGGGAGTGTGAGCAGAAGATAGACTGGTGGAGCAACTCCCTGCAAGTCCTGAAGGAAAGGCACCGGGGTGAGACACCCCAAACAGTGGTGGACCCTTTGTCATGTTGCTGTCGGGCAGAGGAAGGGGACCTAGGAGATGAGGAGGAATGGAAACAGGTCCCTGCTCGGTGTCGCAGGGAGCCCTCCTCCCTACCAGCGTCACCTTTCCAGGTGCCCTTACACAACAGGTTTGAGGCCTTGGAGCTTGAGAGACTGGTGGGTGAGGATGAGGTGGAAAGGCTACCCAGGAGAATGCCTAGGGCAAGGAAGTCAACTCCACGCCTCAAGACTGCCTCCACCAAGAAAGAAAGACGGGTGACCATTGTAGGCAACTCCCTTCTCAGGGGAACAGAGGGCCCTATGTGTCAGCCTGACCCTACCCGTAGGGAAGTCTGCTGCCTCCCTGGGGCCTGGGTCAGGGACATTGCCAGAAACCTTCCCAACCAGGTTTGCCCCTCTGATTACTTTCCTCTATTGATAGTCCAGGCTGGCAGCGATGAAATTGCTGAGAGAAGCCTGAAGGCTATCAAATGGGACTTTAGGGGACTGGGACGATTAGTAGATGGAGCGGGAGTACAGGTGGTGTTTTCCTCCATCCCTACAGTGGCAGGGAGGGGTACAGAGAGTACCCGGAAAGCCCACCTGATAAACACATGGCTCAGAGGCTGGTGCCAACACAGAATTTTTTATTTTTATTTTTTGACCATGGGGTGCTTTACACGGCACCCAGCCTGATAGCTGCAGACAGGTCCCACCTGTCTCGAAGGGGAAAACGAATCCAAGCCCAGGAGCTGGCAGGGCTCATTGAGAGGGCTTTAAATTAGGTAAGAAGGGGGACGAGGTTGAAATAAGGCTCCTTAGAGGTGAGCCGGGGGGAACAATGTCAGGGCCGGGGGAAAAGGCAGTGGCCCAACTGAAGTGCATCTACACTAGTACACGCATCATGGGCAACAAACAGGAGAAGATGGAAGCCATCGTGCAGTAGGCAAGCTATGACTTGGTTGCCATCACTGAAACCTGGTGGGACCACTCCCATGACTGGAGTGCTGCAATGATTGGCTATAGGCTCTTCAGAAGGGACAAGCAGCACAGAAGGGGTGTTGGTGTGGTTCCCTATATTAGTGTTTTGATGTTGTGGAACTCGAGGCTGGGAATGATAAGGTTGAGTCCCTATGGGTTACGATCAGCGGGAAGGCCAACAAGGCAGGCGTCCTGGTGGGGGTCTGATATAGACTGCCAAACCAGGATGAGGAGACGGATGAGGTGTTGTACAAGCAGCTGGCAGAAGTTGCACAATTGCCAGCACTGGTTCTCATGGGGAACTTCAACTTTCCAGACATATCCTGGAAATAAAATGCAGCTCAGAGGAAGCAGTCTAGGAGGTTTCTGGAGAGCGTGGAAGACAGCTTCCTGATGCAGTTGGTTAGTGAGCCTACTAGGGGAGGTGCCCTGCTTGACCTTGTTCACAAACAGAGAAGGACTGGTGGGAGATGTGGTGGTTGGGAGCTGTCTTGGGCAGAGTGACCATGAAATGGTGAAGTTCTTCATTCTTGGTGAAGTCAGGAGAGAGGGATCAGTAAAACTGCTATCTTGGACTTCCAGAGGGCAAACTTTGAGCTGTTCAGGACACTTGTTGGCAGAGTCCCTTGGGAGGCAGTCCTGAAGGGCAGAGGAGTCCAGGAAGGCTGGGCACTCTTCAAGAAGGAAATCTTAAAGGCTCAGGAGTGGTCTGTTGCCCATGTGCCCAAAGACAAGCCAGTGTGGAAGAAGACCAGTTTGGCTGAACAGAGAGCTGTGGCTAGAGCTTAGGAAAAAAAAAAAAAGAGGGTTTATGATCTTTGGAAAAGAAGGCGGGCCACTCAGGAGGACTATAAGGATGTTGTAAGGCTGTGCAGGGACAAAATTAGAAAGGCCAAAGATCGTCTGGAGCTCAATCTAGCTACCGCTGTTAAAGATAAGAAAAAATGTTTTTATAAATACATAAACACAGAAAGGAGGACTAAGAAGAATCTCCATCCTTTACTGGTTGCGGGGGGACAAGAGATGAGGAAAAGGCTGAGGTGCTCAATGCCTTTTTTGCCTCAGTCTTTAGTGGCAAGACCAGTTGTTCTCTGGATACCCAGTACCCTGAGCTGGTGGGAGGGGATGGGGAGTAGATTGTGGCCCTCACAATCCACAAGGAAATGGTTGGTGACCTGCTACAGCACTTAGATGTGTGCAAGTCGATGGGGTCGGATGGGATCCACCCGAGGGTACTGAGAGAACTGGCGGAAGAGCTAACCAAGGTGCTTTCCATCATTTATCAGCAGTCCTGGCTATCAGGGGAGGTCCCAGTCGACTGGCGGCTAGCAAATGTGATGCCCATCTACAAGAAGGGAAACTATAGGTCTGTTAGTTTGACCTTAGTGCCAGGGAAGCTCGTGGAGCAGATTATCTTGAGTGTCATCACGCAGCACTTGCAGGGCAACCAGGCGATGAGGCCCAGTCAGCATGGGTTTATGAAAGGCAGGTCCTGCTTGATGAACCTGATCTCCTTCTATGACAAAGTAACACACTTAGTGGATGAGGGAAGGGCTGTGGATGTGGTCTACCTTGACTTCAGTAAGGCTTTTGACACCGTTTCCCACAACATTCTCCTCAAGAAACTGGCTGCTCATGGCTCGTACTGGTGTACACTTTGTTGGGTTAAAAATTGCCTGGGTAGCTGGGCCCAAGAGTTGTGGTAAATGGAGTTAAATCCAGTTGGAGGCCGGTCACTAGTGGAGTCCCCCAGGGCTCAGTACTGGGTCCAGTTCTCTTTAATATCTCTATCAATGATCTGGATGAGGGCATTGAGTGCACCCTCAGTAAGTTTGCAGATGACACCAAGTTAGGTGCATGTGTTGATCTGCTCGAGGGTAGGAAGGCTCTGCAGGAGGATCTGGATAGGCTGGACCGATGGGCTGAGGTCAGCTGTATGAAGTTCAACAAGGCCAAGTGCCGGGTCCTGAACCTGGGGCGCAACAACCCCAAGCAGAGCTACAGGCTGGGAGATGAGTGGCTGGAAAGCTGCCTGGCAGAGAAGGACCTGGGAGTATTGGTTGATAGTCAGCTGAATATGAGCCAGCAGTGTGCTCAGGTGGCCAAGAAGGCCAACAGTGTCCTGGCTTGTATAAGAAACAGCATGGCCAGCAGGTCTAGGGAAGTGATTGTCCCCCTGTACTCGGCTCTGGTGAGGTCGCACCTCAAGTATGGTGTTCAGTTTTGAGCCCCTCGCTACAAGAAGGACATAAAGGTGCTCAAGTGAGTCCAGAGAAGGGCAACGAAGCTGGTGAGGGGTCTGGAGAACAAGTCTTACGAGGAGAGGCTGAGGGAGCTGGGATTGTGTTCAGCGTGGAGAAGAGGAGGCTCAGGGGAGACCTTATCGCTCTCTATAGGTACCTTAAAGGAGGCTGTAGCAAGGTGGGAATTGGTCTATTCTCCCACGTACCTGGTGATAGGACAAGAGGGTTAAAGGCTAAAGTTGTGCCAGGGGAGGTTTAGGTTGGATATTAGGAAGAACTTCTTTACTGAAAGGGTTGTTAGGCATTGGAATGGGCTGCCCAGGGAGGTGGTTGAGTCGCCATCCCTGGAGGTCTTTAAAAGAAGTTTAGATGTAGAGCTTAGTGATATGGTTTAGTGGAGGACTTGTTAGTGTTAGGTCAGAGGTTGGACTAGATGATCTTGGAGGTCTCTTCCAACCTAGACGATTCTGTGATTCTATGACTTGGTGGAAGAGGAAAGGCAAAACAGCAGAGTGCCTACTGGAATATTTTGTAGGTTCAGAATGTGCTCTCTTTGTTTGACTAAATTACATAATGGAGACAGTGAACTCTGGTTTGTTACCATTGACGTTTTGTTCAAATGGGAATTGAAAACAACTAAAAAAAAAACTCTCCATAATTAAAAAGCACAAAAATAAAGCAACCAACCAACAAAGAAAAAAATCAAACCAAAACAGCAACAAACCCACATTTTCTCAGTCACATACAGTTGTGAATGCATATGGAGGCAATTAAGGCAAATCTAACCAAAACAGTATGCTTTGAGATCCTTGGAGCTATGCTCAATAACAATAAGACTGGAAGTACTGGCAATAGAAAACAAAAGCTGTAAACAGCAAGAGAGTCTTGAGAGGTGGCTGTGGGATTGGATGAGGTTGTCACGTATTCTAGAGTTACAGTTTCTACAGACTCCAGAAGGAAGCAAGACACGGTATCCAAATTAGCTGGCTTGACCAAGGGATAGGCAACATGCAGAGCAGTTTGTAAGATAAATTGTCACCTGATAACTATGATGCTCATGTGATGGAGAGGTCACAAGAAAATGACAGGATTCACAGAGATACCTTAAACATTGCTATTAAGTTTATGTGTGTGTGTGTGTATATACATATATATATATATATATGTATAGATATACATATTTGTGTTGTTGAATTGCATATTAGCTGGCAATGAATTACTATATTTGCATGGAAAGTTAAGACATGATGAACTGTCCCCTTAAAAGTTTCTGGAATTAGCTGCTGACTGTTGTGTGACTACTTGCATTGAATAATGTTGATGTGTTAGAAGTCTGACACCAAATGCAGCTGATCTCTGCTTCCCTTGGATTTCTAAAATCTACTGTGTGCATAACACAGATGCGTATGCAACTAATAGATATATTATGCCAGTTAGTCCTCTTTAGGGAAGACGAAATTCCAACATAATAATGATTCTATATAAAGGCTTAATGTGATTTAGATGAGGCTGTCCAATAACTTGCAATATACTTACTATATTTTAAACAATGCAATTGGACAGTCTTCTTTCAAATAAACTAATCTCATTGTTCTGTATACTTATTGGTATAGACCTAGAGAAAATCAGTATCTGCACTGTGCTGTTAATTCCATTTATTTCTCTATATATTTTACATTATAGTTATTCAAGTTGGGTAATTACCTGAAGAGTCAAAGCTAACTGATCTTTGTTGACAGGCTGTAATGACTTAAACCAGCATCTTCTTTGCAGCGCTCCTGTTAAAATGAAAGCAGTTATAAGAGCATATTCATAAGTTTGCCTAGCCACTGTACAAATATTTTAGAAAATAAGCTTCCAGAAATATCAGTAAACAGATACTGAGCCAGCAAAGACACCAAATCAAACAGAAGAGATAGGGAAGGCCATTAAGAGAAAGGATTAAGTTATTCATCTCTGAATGGCGTTTCCATTACTGTGAAACTACTTGGAATGAAATGGGCAAATAACTTTGAAGAAAAAATAGTGACATTGTGGTGGTATCATTTGCGTAGGTTATTATGTGATGACTTTGATTTGGAGGAAGAGTGAAGAACTGGAAAGGGATTTTAATCAGAGTTGTTAGCAGCAAAAAAAGGAAGGGCAAAATGTGATTCATGCAGTGGAGCATACTCTGGGCAGTAGGCACTTGCACAGGTGGAAAGACTGTAATTTCATTTTAGTGGGTGATGCTCTCTTCCTCTTTCTAATTAGGCTGTAAATATAACAGTCAATGTTTGCACGGTGCCACATGCAGCCTTCTTAGACCTCCCTCTCTTCTGGCTAGTGAGAACAGCAGCACACTGTGCTGTTCTGAATTGAGCATGGCAGAAAGAGGAGTTTCTGGAAATTCAAAGTAGGGCAGTCAGAGGCAGGCAAGACCACCACAAGACTGCTGCATTTTGTCTCATGGATTGCATTATCACTGGTGACCGAAGCAAGGATTTGCACATGTTGGTTCAGAGATTGTAGTGAATGTTACTGGTAGTGGAAGAACCAGACACCAGTAAGTGAACTTGACTAGAGTTGTGTGGGGAGATAGCAAAGCACCAATTTTGCTATTCTTTTCTCTTCCCTGAGCCATCAGTAAAAGAAGGTAGCCTGGCTTCAATTTCCATAATGAGGTTTTCATAAAAATGAATCACAAAATGGTTTTGGAAAGACCTGGAAGCTTCCCAGTCTGATAAAGGTGTACCATGTTGTCTTCTGCTGTTGCGTTGAAAGAACTATACTCTGTAGGGACAGAGGGAGGGCTTACTTGTGAATTACTTCAGAAACCTCAGCATTCTTGGAATTGGGAAAGATGACCCGATTGCTATTTTCAGTGCTTTGGAAAAGTGGGAGAGCTTGTTTGTTTGTTTACTTATTTAGAGTGGTAGGGATTTAGTTAAAACAGAGGATGGAAATGTACTTGATTTCCCTAGTAGTTCATGTTTCCTGACTTTTTAATCTCTCCAGGGCCTTTATTCTATATAAGTGTGCATACCTGTCAAACGTGTTGAGAGAGAAATACATCAATTTCTTACTGAGAAACGGGTATCCTGGAACCAAATTGTCACAGTAGTCTCAGGACACCATGGAAGCAGCTTAGAAACAGAGATGCAATTTCATCCCCTTCCACCTTCCCCCACAATATTAACAGTGTCTGAGGAAACTCAGAAAATTGCTCAGTGTGGTTTATTGCTCCTCTATAGTATTTCCAGATTGGTTTATTCCTCCTCTAGAGTATTTCAGAACACTCCAGTTCTGTGAAGTTCTGATACCTTCAGAGACATTGCTGTCTTGAGCCAAAGCTAATTAATTTTTCTTATTATTTTAAGAATGGATGGCGTACACTGAGTCTCACTGCTGTCAAGTAAAATGTTCTGCAGATCTGGCTGGCTCTGTAAGCAAGGTGGGAGAGGCAGGTCACCACACGTATGGCAAAGGTGGAGGAGAAGGGTGGGAAATGGTTTGCTGTATGACTTTGAGAGGACAGAGAGGGACTGAATTTCAGAAATATTTGAAAGAATATTTGTTATGCTCTACAAAAAAAAAAAAAGGAAAAAATTATCTTTATCATAGTCCAAATATGCACAATTGCAATCAGAGCCTCTTATTATCCTACTATTCAATTTATAGAGAATGTGTGGTAAGCTCTGGTTGCTTCCTTAGCACTTGGACCCAGAGTGCTCTGGTGGCTTGCCATTATGCTCACCATTATACTAGCAGTTGTTCAACTTTGATTCTAAACTTTCACTCTTTTTTTTTTTTGATCTAGCTGTTATCTTTCCTGAACAGCCTGATGTACTAAGTTCAAAATAGTTTTGTAACACCTTGTGACTTTATACAACCCTACTAAACAGAAACAATACTGAAAGAAGCACACAGTAAAATTAGTAACACACATCATTACTTACAAATTTCTGTGAGCTTCCATTTGGCACTGATTTCACCCAATATGTGTCTCTAAAAATAAATATACACATACAGTTGTTCAGTTTGCCTCCCAACCAGCCAAGCAGGACTACAAAGTGGCTTTCCTTCCCACAATTGTGCTGTACTAGTTAGATAGTCCCTTGAAGTTTGTTTCAGCCTACAAGTCAGTGTAATTTCTTACATTTTCAGATTCTAGCTACTGTTTTTGTGCAGCAAACAGCCTGCTCTATGATACTATCTTTACTAAAGTTAATCTAAAACTTAAATCCAGACGTTGCAGCAGACTTTTATACCTCAGACATCCAAGACTGTGTTTCAGTACTGTTTGCAGCATTTGCTCCGGGTGTTATTTATGTACTTCAACCAGGTAGCCACATGTCCGATTTTGCAGCCTAGAGAAAGAGAGAATTAATAATCCCAAACATAACAGACAGAAATGTCAAATTGATATTTATACTGTTGGGAGGGAACAGAATGCCTCTTTATTTACTTATTAGTAGGCCAACTTTATGAAACTTACACATATGTATTCAAAACAGGTGTCCCAAGGTAGTGTGCGAAACTTGAAAGATGTCTTTCTAGTTTATACAGCCTCATTCACCTTCAGAAGGGACAGGTAATAGTTGTGTATGTTGTGTTGGTCGATGTAGTTTAAGAAATTTAGTTAAAGTAAGTTATTTCAAAGGCAGCGTCTATCTCACCATCTGCAGAAGCCCTAAATTTCAGCCATCACGGTGCTAAAAGGTGACTTGTCAAAAACAGAAGTATCTGTATTGCAGGCAAAACTGTGACTAGAAGATGAGAATGTCAAGCATGTGCTTGGTGTTGTGTTCTTTTTTTAAATATTGCTTTTTTCAGATCTTTATTGTTCTCCAGTGTTCAAAAATGTGCACATACTGTGCTTGATAAACTTGGATAGCAGCATTTAGTCTCCAAGCATCAGGTCACTGTGACTTTCATTTCTGTTACTGCTCAAAGAATGATTCACTTCAAATTTCCTATTAAAAATATTTCCCTTTAGCTCCATCTTGCTGCTCTGTCCAGTTTAACTATCTGCTACTAAAGACCCATTAATACTAAACTGAAAATCTCTCCTTTTCCTTGCTTGCCTTCTTTGGAAGTTCTATACCTATACAATGGACTGAGACATCTACATAATGTTTATTCCTGTTTTCAAGCAAATTCTAGGACTCCATTTTCAATTTTCAATATGTGTTACTTATGTATGTATGCTGCAAAGTCTTTTCGTTTCCTGTGTTCCTGCTGATCTGTTACCAGGTTGCTTTGATTTTTTTTCTGTTATGACACCATAACAGAATATTATGGTTGTGTAGTGTCATGCATAATGTCATGAAAACATGCAAAACCTGGAACTTAACTAAAGCAATATTCTCATATCTCTAAACCCAAACTGGATTTCTTTTCAGATGCCTGCTTCAATGGTTAAAACATTTTGAATGCTTCCATAAGAAAATATAAATGATTTTTTTAAAAGCAGACTTTTCAAGAGAATCACACCTTTTTGAATGAGACATTTTGCACTCTGGAACTATTTATGAATAAATTTGATTCTTAGTAGAAATTATTTAATAGGTTAGACTGGAAAGCACAGAATCTGGCAGCATTTTAAAAGTGTAATTTAAGTCAGCATAGTGTCTTCTATGTCAAGTTGTCTGTTTTCTTCCTCTATCTCTTCTCTGTTCCAAGTTAAAATCTCTAAACTCACTAAATCTCAGATGTAGAGAATAATTTTAATGTTGTAGTGGATCTCAAGACTGTGACAAGGGCTGAGCCTGAATGAATCTTGTATTTGCCTAACAGTTTCTTTACTTTCTCACAGGGTGTGCTCTGCTAATTAATCATTCTTTGAGTTGTGGTAAAAGCATAGGCATAAACATATATGTATGTGAAAGAAGACAATAATTTTACAGTTAAGGGTTTATTTGAAAGCTATATTTTTTATGGTTTTTACATGCCAGAAAAAGCCCCTATTACCTACCATATATTCAAAAAAAGTTAATCTTTGCAAGTTCTCTCAGAGCAGATTTACGTTGTATGGAATCCTCTTGCATACCTTGAAAAAATAATCCCTATATCTTTTTTCCAGTGTAGGTTTTACCTATTTGCAGCCATTCTGTGACAGCTGTTATGGTTCCCCAGAGATTCATTCTTGGATTTCTTTTTATTTTGCTCTGCTATCACTAACTATTTATACTGCCTGCCGTTGACTATTTTTTCCAAACCTCGAAAAAGGATGTGTCTTCATATGGTCAGAAAAACCTGGCAGAACGCTGTAAAGAGTATCCAAAGTGGCTCTCCCTCACATATATGTGCATAGATATGTATGTATAATATATTTAAGTGCATGCCCAAATTTTAAAGTTAGGCAAACATGGCCTCATTGATAATACATTTATGATAAATCAAACAAACCTGACAAAAAGGTTTTTGGAAAGAAGCTGCTGGGAAACAAATAAACAAAAAACCCGTGACCTTATTTAACCTTAGCCTTGATGACTACGACAAAAATAAATCTTGCATGAGGCTATGCAGAGCACCAGCCCTCTGAAATGAGACAAATACTTCAGAAGCTGCAGTGGCAAAACACTGCAGGTGGCAGGCAAGAGTAACGCCAGGCAAAGCTGGATGTCAGATGAAAGCAGGCTTCTCAACATTGGAGGCTGTTCAGGCTTTTGCATGTGTCTTGTGTAGGAATGGCATCATTTTCTACAGAAATCTTGGGGAAGATCTCCCGTTAAATGGTTCAGAGAATAAACCAACAGTTGTGGGATTGAGAAAACTTTTTTTTTTTTTTTTTAGCTATTGTAATAGTAGTAATAAAATAAAAAAAAATGTGTATGGGTCAAAAAGAACTCAAAACCAAATTTTTTCCCCTTGGCAAAAAAAAAAAAAAAAAAGTAGATCCAAAACAATTTATTTAACTCTAAAGAGAATGACTTACTTTCTCCTAGAAAATTATTCTGACTGTTCTGATTGAATGTGACCGATCTTCAAAAGGGAAACTGGCATTTTTTGCAGCCTTAAAACACAGACTTTTTATGGCATTAAATACTTCTTAGCTATAAATATATACCAGACTTGATGTGAATTCACAAGGGCAAAGAGCTGAAACTCGTCAGTTTTGTTGCACAAATGTGTAACTATCAAGTTTCGATCGTTGCTTTTCAAAGCAATAACAACATACCAGATGCCAGTCAAAAGAAACTGGAAGAAATTATAGGATCTGAAAAAGACTGTTGAAAAACTACTTTTTTGGTGTGCCTACTGTTGTCATGGCAAGTCCTCAGATACTTCAGTAAACTCCGCTTGGATGGCTGTGTGCACTCATGTGAAATGCCCATTAAAAGCAAGAGGGATTCTGTAGAGGCTCAGAAGTTTTCAAGTATAGAATTTACTGCAGCGTTATTGACTAAACTGCTCCTCTAAGTAGGTATGGCAAAAAAATAGATTGGTCTCTGAAGGCACCAGAAGTAATAGGTCTCAGTTCATGCTTTCATCTTAAGTAGGGCATATAATCCAGAATGAGAAACAGCAGAAAAAATAGTCGTCATGAAAAGTCAAAATGCTATTTCGTGCTTCCTATTAGTTAGCTCTTTTGAGAACTTAAGTTGTACTCTTAATTTCTGATGCATCCTTTTTCTGCTTTAAACAAAAAGAGGTCCCAAATCTGTGTGACATTGTGACGTAAATGACTGATGCTCCTTTGAAATAAGTAAGGTGTTCAAAAGGATGGATTTTAATGCTGTAAAAATAATACTGAAGTGTTTGCTCTTCTGACAGGTGAGAGTATGTTTTCATTCAGCAGCAAAACCAGGGTGGGCAAATGGTTAACTTTAACGGGATGGGAAAGCTATGCATCTAAGGAGAGGTCTGGACAAAATGGCTGCCTGCAGCCTTTACTGTTAATTAGCTGCAATACTGGTTCAGCAGCCACAGCCGTGTTTCGTGTGACCTCACTGGTGTGGCATCTGGGCAATTATCTTTGGGATAATGAGCCCTTTCATCCATAGCAGAACAACAACATCTCGCTTGGCTTGCGAAAGATCAGAGCCAATCTGCTGCTCATCAGGGTGCCTGCCATCCCCTTTGTATCACACCTTATTTCAAACCTAACCTTTCACATCCTGCATTAATTGTTTTTAGATTAAATATTAATGAATCCATTTTAGCAGCGGGTGGGGTGGGGGTGGGGGGCTAATAAACACCAAGTATCATCCAAGTGGTAATTTGGATCTTAAATATTCCTGTCTGAGTCTTTGAAAAGAAAGAGAAGCAACATTCCAGATCACTGGTTACAAATGATCATAATCTTTTTCATCTATGGAGAACTGTAATTAACAGCAGGTATCATATTTTTTTCCTCAATTGTACAGTTCTATGAAACTAATTCTTCCTAACTATTCACTTAATGTACAAAAATTATAGAAACACCCACCTAAAGACTGTACCTTTTTTCTTGACCTTTTTAGTTTCCTCACCATGCTGTAGAGCAAGGCTTTTCAAACATTTGACCCTTCACAGAGGTTTTCCCCTTATTTTACTTCATTCTTAAAGGGTAATGTGAAGACTTGCTTTTGATTCCACTGAAATAATTGAATGTGTTGTGGCTAAATTTCTGTAAGACTACTCTTTCATGTTTATTGATGAACTATGAAGCTTTTTCTCTTGCTTTGAAGAGTACTCATGAAGATAAGTTGCAATTTAACAAGGTGTGGCAATCAGTGCAGGAACATGACATGAATTGTTAGTGCTTTGAATCTTTGTTTCAGCAACATGTAAATAGGAAACACAGAAGCTGGATGTTGCCTGGTTGTTGCTGAGTTTTTGTGTTTTCACCGTTCCTCCCCTACTTGTACAGTACAGTTAGGCTTCTTCTGCAGACTTTGATTAAACTGAAAGACAGAGAATTATGGTTTAATTTTCCTCATGGTCTGAGGCAAGGGCACTTCTTCCAGCTAAGAGAAGTTATTGAGTTTCCTTGAAATGTCAGCTAGAAAGGTACCCATTGACTAATATAAAGCAGCAACATCAACGTTTGTTCTGTTGTCCTTTTTTTTTTTTTTTAATATAAGCTAACACTAATAAATCATAATGTTGTGAGACCTACAGGACATGTTTTTGATGTCTCTGAAAATCTTTCTCATTTCTATTCACATGGCAATCTCTAATTTGCTTTTATGCTCATTCAGCTGTAACTCTCTCTACTATTTTCTATGTCTTCAAACTATTAGTTTCATAACTCTTGTTTTTCGTACCTTTGGATCAAACTAATCAAATGCAAGTCATTAATTTACATTACATCTAACCTGCAGATGTTTCATTATCATGCTGAGAAGGTGAGAAACTAAAGATTAACGTTTGTAGGAGATTTGCTTAAGAAAGTCAGGAAGAGATATTTTAGGCTTTGTACATAAAAGATATATAAAATTTTAAGTTGTTCAGTCATCATCCTCTGCACAGCTTAAACATTACTTTGAATTTCAGTTGTTCGATCTGTGAGAGCAGTAAGTTGAAAAGTCAGTCTTAAATATTTTATGGAGTTTACACAAGTAATTCAAAGGCAGCAAAGGCTGTTTACCCTCAAAAGTTAGCTCTGTCAGAGTCATTCTGCAGCTCAGCTTTCTGACTCTGGTTTCTGTGGTGTCTTTGGAGTGGTAATGGGAATGTTTTGGGGAAGAAATGTGTTGCACTGGACTGCCCCTGCCTCACCAGCTAGTGCTGATGCTATCTGATGGCTGTTTCTCTCAGAACCTGTCTCCTTATTTTGAATACCTAGTGGATGCATCTTCTGTAGCCATTTCCCTATATTAGTTATCCTCTGTGAAGTTCCTCTATTGATCCAGTCCTCTGTTCTGTTTGCCCTCTCAACTGCTGCCACTGCTTTGATGAGAGGAAAAATAAAAAAGTCTGTCACCTACAAAGGTTCTTTCTTTTCAGTGGACAGGCAATTTAGTGTATAGGCTCTGTTGCCATTAAAATTCCCCTTATGAATCTCTGAGACATCACAAATGTGCAAAGTGCAAATATGATGGAACACAGTTCGCTCAACAAAGGTTAATGAAGGCAGCCTATTAGTATCCTGCTGAGTTTGTTGTCGGATGCACTGTAGTAGTGCCTAGAGGCTTTGCTCTCAGTGGAGCCTCAGTACAATGAGGCAGGGCATGCACCATATGCGGACAGACAAATAGAGAATAAGTTCATAGACAAGGCTGACAAAAGAAACACAACTGAGGTGACTGACTTGCTTAAAAATAATTTCAAGTGTGTGAGAACCATTCACATGTGGCGCTATCTCCTACTTTTCTAAGGTGGCAATGGAAATGGGTAAGTTGTTGAGGACATGGCTTGAGGAGGGAGACAGAGGAAATCCTACATTCCAGTCAAAATGTGGTCCAAAAGGATGTCTCGTACCTTTTCTGAAGATGGTGGGGTACTTTGCACTGCGACTGTCCCAGTCAAGCCAGTATTATTCCAACTTCACAGGGAGAGATGGATAAATGTGGATGAAATTTCTTCTAAAAGTGAATGGGAGTGACTGGGTAAGTCTTACACTCCAGGCTGAGTGGCAGAAGATATATATCTGAGTTATAAAATTAATCCCCCTCTCCTGCAACACACTTTCGCATCAAAAGTATGAGCTTTCCTTGCATTCTTTGTTAGTCTAAACCGAAGTATAGAGTCAAATGCAACAGGAAAATCTTAAGCACAGTTGTTTACCAGTTTTATACTTTTTCTGAAGTTTCAGGGCATTATCCATCTCTAATCAAATCCTTCCTCTTGCAAATTCAGGCTGGTTTTTGTACATTCAGGATTTGAGTAAAATCTCTTAAAGACATCGACTTACTGAGGGATCCCCAGATTTCCATTCAATTTTACTTGGAAAATGTTTTTTTGCTTCATTCCCAGTGTTCTTTGCATCTTTTATAACCAATAACCAGTATATGAATGTGTTTATTTATTTTTTATTTTCACACTGTATAGAAATATAGTTAGCAATTTCTTTTTTCTTCCTTTTATTTGCTAGTTCTTAGCCTGTAAAACTTTTTTTTTTTTAATCTGGATTATTTTACATGCATGGGTATCAATTGTAAGAGACATCTGTTAGCCTAGAGGTTCATATTTGTCTCTCACTTTAAGCAGCCTTATGTTCCTATGGTACTGCAGAAGCAGTGATGTCTAGTGCTTACAGGGAGACTTACAGAATGGGGGTGCCAGAAATGTTTCTGACTCTGCCTGCTTGCTTGTTCTGTGGCTTCTGTGATGCACTGTCATATTTCACAGAAGTTTTTGAACTTGGTCTCTAAAATTTACTTTCTCTAGATGACTGTGGGTAATTTACCAGACTGATTTTCAGAGTTGCTGAATACACACAATTTTCTCATGCTTTAAATAATTCTAGGCAGGCACCGCCTCCAGAAAATCAGGTTGTTTCCTCTGATAACAAGCTACGTGTGTAGACTGCTAAGGTAATACATAAATTGGGCTTCTTTCACCATATCTATGTCACTTAAACTGTCTCCCTCCTCCCTCTGATCAATGTTTTTTTTTTTTTTTTTTTTTTTTTTTTTCCATTTCTTCCATTCCAGAGTTCATGACTTTGCCTCAGGACACTTGGGATATTATTAATGGTATGTCTTCCTTATATTGACAGCAGAGAAAAATGATGCTTTAGATGGTTCATACTGAAGCACTCCTCTCCCCTCTTCTGTGTTTATCAGAGGAAAGAACTCTTCTTCTGCTCTCAGGCCAAAGTCAGGAGTCTGGGGTTTGGTCAAGTCATCTGAAGGTCACTGAGCCCCAGGGCTGGCCTGGCTGCTTCATGTACCAGTCTGGTAAGGGAAGCTGGAGACCACAGCACAGAAGCAGGGGTTGCTCAAAATATTCCAGTCATTGCAGACATACACAGCTGAGGACAAAATCCTGCTTCTGACCTTAGGGGTTGTTTCTGATCTAGAAGAGAGAGGCTGTTTTGGGACTGAAGTTATTTCTGAGGGGTGAGCTAGAGAGTAAGCTGTTTGCTGGTAGCAGGATTACACCTGCATTGCCTGCTGGAGGCTTTCTGTCCAGGTTTTGAATGCCAGAGGCAGCTCTGTCCTTTCTCTTTTCAGAGCTGACAGGCAATTGGTGCTATTTTAAACAAGTCATTCTCTTTTCTGACTGCTGACAAGCACATGGTAAAATATTAGTATTTCATAACATTGTGAACTATTGCGAACTCAGGAGCTCCAGCCTCACAAATCAAACACCCAAGTTGTGAAATGCACATATTAGGTTTGTTAAATTTGCATTCTGTTAGTGGAACTTGAACATTTATGGTTTCCAGACTTCTCTGTGCTGTAACAAGGACTAGAAATGCACTGCTGAAAACCATGAAGGAGAGCCAGAGGTTCTTCAGTAGCTGATCCCTTTCAGCAGGAATGAGGAAGGTTCTCTCCATCTTGCACGTGGAGAGAACCTTTTGAAGCAAATCTTTTTCTATTGTGGTGCCGGCATTCTGGACAGAACACCTTCCCATGTTACAATAGTCTCCTGTCAAGATGTGTAAAATGGACAATCTGTGCCACATGCCTTAAATTTGGGGCATTACCAAATGCTGTGGCAGAATGACTGGTAGGAATAAATGTCTCCTCCCTCCTGAGACATTCCTTGAAGCAACAGCTGAGCTAAGAGGAGCAGGATTAGAAGTGTGTTTAATCTAGCAAAAAGTCCTGTAATTTGCAATATCTTTTTTTTTTTTTTTTTGTGTCAGCATGAGAACAATGATTTTAAATGCTTGTGGCTATACAAGCTTTAACATGAGATTAGTGTTACTCTTGTTAGGTATTCTAGTTATGTCAGAATGTACTTAAAAAGCATCTTAAAACAATATAAACCATTCATGTTAATCTCTCTCTCCTGCGAATGACTTTAAACATAGAATTAAACATAGATATTTGGCAGGTAACAAATGCATTTATAAAGAAACTCCTCAATTCCGTGGTTTGTGAAGTATGTTAACATAAGTCAATGACATCTGGAAACCAACAGTTGCCAACCAAGATGGAGAAAATAAAAATTGGTGTGGCACAACTTTGAGATATTTGGCCATGACTAGAAATCTAAGTTGTATCCTCAGCTTACTGACAAGTCACTTAATTTAAATTTCAAATAAGTGAACAGACTATATGTTGTAAAATTCAGTAAAACATTTTTTTTACTTAAGAAGTCACACGGAACTTCATGAACTTAGCACACTTGAGAGCTAAATGCACTTCAAAAGAGATCACCTATATGGAACTATAGGTGTAATGATGGTTAAAGGTTTTCAGATAAGTTCCTTTTTTTGGTATCCTTTCCAGTCCTGTCAAAGACTGGAGATCTAGTTTTTCACTGCTCACTTTCCCTTGCAGTGGAAATCTGCAATTTTTCAGCTTTTATGACATATCAACACAGAGAAGTTTAAGAGCTTGTCTTTTCATACCTTGTCTCCTGGGTAACTCCTGTCCAGCTGATGCACTTCAGACTATACATATATAGATGAATATTTTTGTCTGTGGAGTGCTGACACTTAGAGGGCATTATGGTAGTTAGATGTGATATCATTTATGGTATAGTCGAGCTCCAACAAAGGAATTCCAGGTTTTACATACAATTCTGCTTGTTTGCAGAGACCAGGTAGGCTCAGGCTTGTGGCTGTGTAATTCACTGAGGGATTTTTCTAGTTTGACCTCATGTTCTCCAGTCAAGAATTTTGAAGTAATACTTTACAGAACAACTATAACAATCCACATGGTTCCTATAAATTTAACAGGATGCAATACAAAATAATGCATGTGGACAAGAACATGAGTTATGGTGCTTGTGGGGACCGTAACTTTGCATTTCCTGACTTTTGAGTGTTAAGGTGGGTTTTAAATTCTTCACCATATTAGCATTAATATAGTTTAGTACAGGAAATAACTTACCTGGCCCTCCCCTATTTCTCTTCTAGACCCCACCACTGATTTCACTGGGTTTTATGGGGATATAAATGAAACTCTTGCTGTATGTGTTAGATCAGCTGATTCTTGCTCTGCTTGACTTAACAAATCCAGGTCATACTTTAGATAAAATAACCCTCAGTATTTTGCTTAGTTTACACAGCAGGAATAAAGGAGAAGGTGAGAGAGCTGCTCAGTTGTGGCTGCTTGTTAAACAGCAGGGAATGCAGAAGCTTCTAAATAAAACAAATGCTTGCGGGCAGAGAACTTGAAAAAATTAGTTTAACTAGAGCACTACTACTTCTATTTAGCACAGAGGGAATTTTGCAGTACTGTAATAGCAATTTAAAGGTTAATACAGACCTGTAAATGAGGGGTTGTTTCAAACCTAACACAGTTTTCTCTTGGTGAATATGTTAGCAGCAATCTGAAGAGTAATTGTGTCAGCAGTGAGGAAGCAGTGTTGTTCTCAAAGGCTCTATCAGAAATAGGTTTCAAATTAAGACATCTGAAGAGAAAATGATGGGCCTAGGCTAGAATACTGCTTCTGGAAGAGTCTGCAGTTTTGATCTTAACACTGATGCACGTGTTTCCTTGTTTACTTCTTTGGGCTTAAATGAAAAATGTTAATGTTTGAAACCATGATGATGGGGAGAAAAAAATTCTTCATGAAGCC
This sequence comes from Anser brachyrhynchus, assembly GCF_964034855.1. Lineage (NCBI taxonomy): Eukaryota > Metazoa > Chordata > Aves > Anseriformes > Anatidae > Anser > Anser brachyrhynchus. Next base: position 30,519,211 of record NC_137698.1, on the reverse strand, counting down.
CTTAATAGTCTCTAAACCATTCATGCAGGGATATGAAAGGCAGACTTAAAGAATTAGCTGTTACTGCCTGACTCATTTACTTTCTGAAATACTGGCAGATGCAGCTGTAGAATTCCCCATTGAAATTTTCCTCTCAGCACTGCATCAAAAGAGTATGAAAATACTCAGCATTCTTGATAATTCCAAGGGCACTCAAATATCTTTTTTCTCTGTTTTGTACATCATCCTACTCATTTCAAGGTGGAAAGATTGCCTTTTGTTTTGTCCCGTAAATGCCTAATTTGGACATCTTAATCACAGGTGGTCACTGTGATTAGAAACATAAATTCTAGCGTACAATCATATACTGTGTTCTAGGTCAAAATATTTTTTGATGTGGATAGAGAATTGTAGTTACAGAAAGATAATGCAATGCATGGTACTCTGCTGTAGTATTTAGTAAGGTGAATAATAGGTTCAGTAATTCTGGTAACCATTTGTTCTGTTAAGTCCATTTCATTTTATTGCATCTTCCTAATTTTGCTGCTCCTAGCACTTGTGCTTACTGGACTGGTGCAGAATTGACAAAATACCTATTGCTCAGGTGGCTGATAATCACATTTTTTAGGATGCGTGATCATGCAGCGCAGATGTACAATTACACAGGAGATAATACCTTAATTCTAGGCACTTTAATTTTATTATGGGGCTACAGTTGCTACTCTACTAGTTCGCATTAACCTCCATTTTTCACTTTAATTCAGTCTATTAGCTTTGTGCAACTAAAACATCATATCTTACCTAGGTTCACAACACTTCTCTTCCTGTATAGATTCAATGTTTTTGATAATTTGAATTCCCATCTTCATTTTAGTTAAACTTAGAAATTCAGGAACCTCTGTAACTACTTCTGTTTTCTTTGCTGTATGAAGCTTCAGAGTTTTGTATTATTTCCTGGAGTTTCACTGATGAATAACTGAATGCACAAGTGTCAGCTCGGCTTCTTAAGAAATGAGGCTTACATGCTGTGCTGCTGTCAGTTTTTCACTAATCCTTTTTGAACTCATTGCCACATTGACGGACAATAGAGATCTCAAAGGTATGAAATGTCTTCAAGCTTCTCTAAATTGGTGGCTGGATAGGTGAGTGAGATCCAAATCAGTGTCAATTCTGCGGTGGCAGCAATGTCAATCAGCTGAGAGATGCAGGAGCCAGCCAGCCAGGTGTGTGTGCTGGTCACTCAGTGCAGGCGATGCTCTGAACTGCCCTTGGCACCTGGAGCCTGTGGCAGAGGCAGGAGGCTGGGGGAGCGAAGGGGATGCAGTGAAGAAATGAGGAGACGCAGCAGCTGGAGAGCAACACCACGTGTGTTCATAGAGAACTGGGCATTTTCTGGTCGGCTGCCTGTTGCACAGCCTGTTACAGAGGCTATGTTACATTTTCAAAATAAGAAGTCTTCCTTTTTTTTATTATTTTTTTAATCAAAATGCAGCTATTTAGAAAGATGTGGAAAATAATAAAAATGTAGAGTTGTGCAAAAACTCTACATTTTGTTTTGCCTTTTCTCTCTATCCTTCCCATTTTAATAAGTTCTCAGAATGTAGCAATCCCTCAACATGAAGAAAATCAAAAATATTATTTGATTCTAAATTCACATAGCTAAGAAAAATAAATGAATACTACAAATCCTTTACTCATCTGGCTCTAATGCAATCACTGCTATTCTACATTCTACATAAATCCTCTTTCTCACTCCCAGGAGTTTGCTGACCAATTTCAGTCATCGCATTAGTAGGTTGCAATTTTCTGTGGAAAGAGAAAGTGAGAGGGGATGAAAGAGACAAGTAACTGTGTGTGATGATTGAAATAATTGTCTCAGAGCATGACCTCTCTTTCCTGTTCTCCTTGGTCTGGTAGAACACAACTCTTTCCTTGTTGCTGGTGATAACATTACTCATTGGTGAAGCAAGCATTTTTTTCAATGAAAAGGAATCCACTTTAAAAATAGAAAACACTTTTTAATTGCATCCCAGTGAAGTATGTCACAGAGGGTTGTTTTTTTTTTTTTTAATGTACTGTGATTTAATCTCAATGTCTCTGTAGTGTCTGTAGTGTGGTGGAGATACCAAAACAGTCACAATAAAAGGGAAAGGAGCTAGGAATATACCCCTAATTGTTTTCTAAATCTGACAACCATACCTTACTTAGTAGTAACATTCTTGGTCAGCTAAATTACCCTAAGTGAATCGTACTGCCAAGGTATAAATAAAAACATAAATCAAATGTATTTGCTTAGTAGTTATTCCCATCAGAATATGACCAGAATTTCTTACTGAGACCAAAATTTGTTTACAGCTGTCAATATTTTGACTTATAGTATTTTTGCTAGCAGAAACTGCTCATTCATGAAGGGAAATTGGTTAACGAGAATATTGATTACAGCTTTTAAATACAACATGATAAAATGTTGAACTGATATTAACAGAAGAATAATGAATAAATACTTTGCTAAATTGATTTAATAGTCTCGACTGATTTTTAACCATATGAATGAAGGAGTTTAAAATAACCTTGGATTTATATATTTTTTCTCTAAAATAATTAGAATGGTGGGGACCTGATTTTTATGGAATCTCACTGTGAGACTGACCCTTAAGCTTGTACAGGTGGATATCCAATCCTTAGTCACTGTGTGTGATGATTTTTCAAGCCAAGTCAATCAATATTTCAAAATTGATCTTACTGGTGTCTCTTTCTATGTGATCTATCAAGGATGGTCTGAAGTAAGCAGCACTGTCTGCCATTTTTGCACCAACCATGTCAAGCATGATGTTGATATATACTCTAATTAAATTCTTGTTGAGTGGCCTTAAACCATTTTAAATTTGTTCTTCACCTTACTTTTTTTTTTTTTTTTTTTTTTTACTTCGCTTGTCTCTTGTTTCTTACTTAAGCTGATATGTGGTATCTAGAGATCTGAAGCTTGAGGAAAAAATATAGGGAGCATTGATCTTGCAGTTTACACTTCTTCAGAAGAAGTAGCACAGCAATAGCAGAGAAGAACACAGCTAGAAAGGAAGCGTTTAGAACATCAGGAAATAGTCTGAAGAAAAAGGGGAAGGTGGAGGAAAAAAAAAAGAGTAGAAAGAGTTGACCTCTTTGGGTGATATATGTAAGAACAGTGGAAGCTACTTTTGAAAAGAAAAAAAAACACACAACACAAAAAAAACAACAAAACAAACCACCAGTCCTAGAGAACAAAATAAAACTTCCCTGAAGTTTCTGGTAAAATGTTGGCAAACATTGGAGTTTATAGATAATCTCAGAGCATTTAATTTGGGCATCAGATTTTAGTCCTATTGTAGGTACAAATGCTACCATAGATTTAAGGAAAGTAGATTTAGAAAAAAAATATCCATCCTGTGTTTGCAGGGGGATCATCCAGTGCTATCTAATTAAATAAAATTGGGAGTTCTGTACATCCAACAATTAAAAGAAAAAAAAAAATGGAATTCTGACCAAAGCCATTTCCTGTCATCATATGTACAATTGCCTTGTCATGATGCAAGGAAAATGGGAATATTTTGAAATGCACTTTGAATTTTATTTGGCAGAAATAGATGTAGATGAAGGTAAGGGTATCACTCCCTGGTATGTGCTCTAGAAAAGAATTTACTGAATATTTACAATCAGCGTATGAAGACTGAAAAATGATGTCAAAAAATGAACATAATGAACAATTCTCAAGAACATTGCCACTTGAGGAAATGTCACATGAAAGTTGCAGATTCTTCATGTAGAGGAAAACAAACAAACAAACAAACAAAAAAACCCACAGAGAAACAGTTGATCATGATGTGCTAAAATAGAGAGGAAAAGAAAGTCCCGGGGCTTGAGGAATCTGTTGGATTTGCTGACATAGGGGAGGAGAATCTGCTAAATTCCAAAGGGTGTGTTGAGTAAGAGACTGACCTCTCAATGAAGGCTGGTGATGGAGAAGAAAGGAGAACTGGGACAGCAAAGGAGAAAAGATATTGATCAAAGTATGTGGAATTGCACGTGAAGCTAAAACTAAAGTAATCTCTTCATCTATGCAAAAGACAACTAATATTTTTAATAAAGAACAGCGGACTATGAAAGCCAGAGGCTATTTTGAATGTTGGATTTTGCATTAATATTGGTGGGATTCAGGGAAATCAAGATAAGGAAAGGTTTATGTGATGACTGAATAGTGTCATTGTTTGTCATATTCAATGACAATAGAATGGAAAATATAGTATTGTGACAGTTTCTGTATTGTTCTTTTTCATTTATCTCTCTCTCAGCTGTGCATTTCTCTTCTGTTCTATCTCCATTCATATATTTCAAAGCAACTCCTTCTCATCCCATAGCATAACAAATAAAGATAGTTATTATTATTATTAGGTTTGGTGTTAATTAATGGAAGTTCAGAGAGAGGTGCATAATGTGTACTTGGATGTTTTTAGTCTCAGTACATAGATCTAAATAAGACCAAATAAAGGCATTACTCTTTCCCTGGTGCATGCTGTAGTGATTCGTTTCTAGCTTATGTTTGTAGTACATCATTAGTGTAGGAATGAGTTTCCCATTCTTAAAAAGAAATGATACAGCACTGAATCAGATTAATCCACACAGGTCTGATGAATTAATTAGATTAGGTGAATGTTCAGTAATGCTCTTCAAATGTTTACCCTCTTTCAGGAATATTTGCAGAAGTGGAAGAAAAATTGTTTTCTATTCAAGAGTATTGTGGGTCAAGGATCAGTGAAGAGGAGTACACTTGCAAGGTAAAGAAAGTGAATTTGAAGAACTTGATAATAGTATGATACAAAATGCCTGACTGTGAATGAGGTATGTTGTCGTTTAAACTTGATTTGTTAACTGTCCTTTCGGAGCAAGGTCTGACACTATAAAGAATACAAAACTAGAGGCATCAAAGATGAAACTAAGGGTGTACAGAGGAACTCATATAACAGGGACAGGAAAACATGGTTCTAATTTAACCTCAAAGGCAATGTTGTTATTTGGTGTTAGAAAGAAGGTCATACCTCTTGAATGTCCCCAAAGTGTAGAAAAGTAACAAGGAGCTGAACTCAATGGTCTGAGCTCAGTGTCACTCATTACAGTACAGAAAGGAACGAACAGAGTCAGAACTATGGCTTGTATTTGACTCTGCTTCAAACTTTTCTTTGCATGATACCAGGTTTCATTTTATTGGTGTAGCTGCTTACTTGATGACTAAAGAAGCAGAGTACTTCTGAACAGGAATAATATGGCGCAAATCTAAGGTGACTTATGCAAACATTTATCATTAGTTGCTTCTCTACTACTAGTGGAATAACACCCATATAAAATTAGTACTGGGAAGACAGTCCAGGTAACTACTTGCTCTTTGGGACATATTAGAAGTTGTCTATTTCTTCCCATTACCCTGAGTATACATGAGCAGCTAACAGGTACGTTTTTATTTACTGGGAGCCAAAAGAATGCTGAGCTGCAAATACACTTATGCTCCAGAGACACTTAACAGGGCTATAAAAAGAGAACTTTTCAAACTTGCAATCAGAAAGATGCAATGGGCTCCTTGCAGTTAATAAGTTGTTTAAGAATTAGATGCTTCCTCAGTGTTTTGGTAATTTGAACTGACAGAAACATAGTCTACTGCTCAGTAATGGCAGGTGAAAACTAGGCCTTGTGGGAGTCGATAGGAATTCTGCCATCAGCATCAAGGGAGACAGGTTTTGCATATTCGTTTCTGGATGCGTGAGCATTATATTCACGAATAGCTAGAGTGAAACTCCCTGCATATATCCATAAATCTCGATTTCATATTTCTACATACAAAATAGGTATAAAATTGCATATACTATACTCTGGGGCCTATAGTCTTGAATATGAAAAAATTGGGTCCTAAATATGCCTGCTGAGAAATATACAGATTCCCTGAGAAAAGCCTTAGATGCAGAAATTTACTGCTGGCTATATACAGTATGTATGCGTATCAGTTGCAATGACACAAAGAATGATATAGATTTTCTGAAGAGTAGTGTGGTATCAAGTTTAAAAGGTGCTTGAGGAATATAAACTGCTGATGAAAACTGTAGGGGAAAAAAAATAAACTGCCTGTGCATTAGAAAAATGGTGTTAAGAGTATTAAACCTGATGGACAAAAAAACTAGCTACATTAATGTAAACATTTTATAATGTACATAATACAGCTCCATTTTTAGGAACAATGAGTAACTTGTTGAAAAAATCCAAATTTTCCTGTAAGGACATGAATTCTGAGAGATCATGGATCATTAAAGTTTTTGGTAAGCAGCAGAGCTGGATGACTTTTCACATTTCTAAATTACATTGTATTTTTCGGTGTTCCTTTTGTGTTCACTTTCCATGGACAATTGTGTGATTAAGTTTTATTGGCATGGCAGTTTGCAAAAAGTGAGTTTCAAAGTTATGTGCATGAAGACGAAAGGAAAATGGATTTTAAATTTGTGTGTGCAAATTAATCTCTCCAGCTGTGTTTGTGCACTCATCTACTCTGGGAAACAGGTTTAATGGTAACGTTTGTTTGTGTATGCTCACAGTAAATGAGGTGCACAATAACTTGTGAACTCTTTAAGATTGTCCAGAGAACCAAGGCATTGTTTCTGAGGGTTTTAACAGTAGTGTTTCTGTATTGAGTGATTGCAAAGATCTTGCCATTCCTTATAAAATCATCAGAAGTTTCCAGTAAGCAGATGAGCTGCAGAACTTTTTGTTGCAGCTTTAAGGTGGATTTTATTTTCACTGACATTTAAAATACATTTATTATTATTTGTCACATTTTCTAAACTGCCTTCTCCCAGCTCCCTACAACCCACCTCAGAGTCACTGGGTACTATTTAAAATAATACATTTTCTGTCTAAAAGGATAAAGAATAAAAACCACTTAAGGTTTTTCAGAATAGCCTATCTTTTATACAAGTTAGTTTCAAAGAGTAAAATTGTGCTGCAGTTCTACAAAGCCATTGAGACCTGTGCATAGTGATGCTGATTTACTGTATTCATACGCCTTCCATGTTAATCTGTTGAACGGAATTTAATTCAGGCATCTATTTGAATATCTTGATCTGATGGGGATGAGTTTTATTGAATCAAGACCAGACAGGGAGAAACTGTCCTTTTTGGGTAATCTTGTCTATTCCTTTCTGAACGGGAATTAATTTCCTCTTATTCATGCTCCTCTCTGGAGCTTTGTTCAGGCTGTTTTTAAAAAGCATCGAGTGATAGAGCTTCCAGTGCAAACCTACAAGAACTTTTACAAAAGGCCACTACTGCTACTGATGTATGAGGGAATGGAATGTGAATTAATGTACACCCTTAATCAGAAGTTTTAGGATACAGTCTAAGTTCTAATGGCTGGATCACTTTATTTCTCAGCAAAAGCCAGAACAATGCTTTGTTTACATATTGAGCTTTTAAAGAATGGAAATTGGCTGAGCGCAGAAGGTGTTTCTTCCATTAATCAAGTTACAGTTCCCTCTGTGCCACTGAAATCCAAAGTTAAACTTATAAGTAATCTGATTTAAACATTAAAATATGCTCTCTCTGACTTGCCAGATGGTAATCAGTAGCCTGCAGTAATCCAAGCTATATTTCCCTTCTTTAATTGTCCCCCATTTTTTTAAAGGGCTTTTTTAGTTTTCTCTGATATTCAGTGAAAACCAGATAAAATACAGCAATTCCACTGGGTCAGTGTGCAGAGATTTCATTTTCAGTCTTTAATACCGAATTTATATTCTCTTTCTAGATTGCTCTATAACTTCTTCCTTTTTTATCTATGTAGAAATTAAATGCTGTGGCACAAATTCATGTTGCAGAGAAAAGTCTTTACAATTGAAGGCGGATTGCATCCTTTCTCTTTGCTAGAGGTTTCTTTTATTTCCCTAATGAAAAAGTTAGTTGTTGAATTATGAAGTTAAACTACTAGAGTGCTTAATTTCAAACTTTGTCCGTTGCAGTATATTAACGTAGCTTCTTTTTCTCCAGTTTTGGCATTTTCACATATGGAGTCATTATATTGTGCCTAGGTGCAGATACAGTCCTAGAGTCAAAATATTTCATGTGTCTTTGGCTTGCAGATTAGCTTTGCTTGTGTGTTTTTTATTTTTATTTTTTATTTTTTTTTATTTCAAGTCTTTGTAAAACCTATGTTTTGAAATTGTGGAAGAAGCCTAAATGGTATAATAGCATTTAACTATGTTCAGCCTGAACATTGTTGACAGCACAACTCTGCAGTGCCTACGTGAGCTTAGAAGGCAGTGGTTCACAGGAGAAAACCCTTTGTCCTTTGACAGTGTGAGCCTGCTGATCAAAGACTTAAATGCACCTAAAGTGTGACTGAGCATTACACGTACTCTGGCAGAGAAGAGAGTATGTGAACCCCACTAGCTTTTGTTCTTGATTTCATGCTGCATTTTGTCTTCTGTTGATACAAGTATTTCTAAATTCATATTTCAAGCCGATCATGGAAATGATAGAGGTGAAGAAAACAAACCTGTCAACCTGCCTGTTTCAACCTCAGATCACGTCACTGGTCCAGCTCACAGGGTTAACTTCTCAAATGATTTCTTTGACACATCTGATGGGAGACTGGTCTGGGAATGTGAATGCTCACCTTGGAGGAGAGGTTGTCTTAAACTTTCTTTGCTATTAAGGAAAACTTAAATTTTGAATTACATCTTAGTTGTGTTGAGGAAATTTTCACTTCTACAAGGGAAAAGCTTTAAGAAAGATGGGGTATTTTATTTTGCCTAATATTTAACCTTTTTCTGTTCTGTGTAATAGAAAACAAATGGAATGAAATGGATATATTGTTGTATGGTAGCTAGATAACATTCTGAATGTAGCTTACTTGATAAAACCTATCCTTAGGTGTCTTCAATTATCTTTATCATATTGGGAATTTTAGTGTTGTAATAATTAACATAATTATGCTTGTTGAGATACAGAAGCTATCCCCTGTTCAGGGGTTAAGTAGTGATTCTCTTTGTAGGTCAAAAGCAGAAACATTTTTTACTGTTAGAATGCTTGGGTTGCTTACGAAAATTATTTTTGTTTGTAGCAAAATGCAAAGGTAAGCTGCAAAAGTACACTAATACGATAAGTGTTGCACTTTGAAAACTAAATGAATAAGTAGTGTAACCAAGAAGAATCTAATCTGTTAATGTAGTTAAATAAGTCTGGAAAAAAAAATAGCTTTGTAGATAGGGTATAAAAAACAGCCTTGTGATGTGGTTCTTAAAAAATTTTCTTCAGAACAATGTTTGGTACAACTTGTGATATGAATATAAAAACAGGCACCAGGCTGGAACTAGTCTTATTCTAGTGTGCTGCACTGAGCTTACGGGAGGGGTGGGTGATTCGTTATTTTGTCTAATAAGGAATGTTAATGCGGTATCTTGCTTGGATTCCTTGTGAAGTTTGAGAGACCATTCAGTGGGATAAATCTAACAAACTAATAATTGTCTCTTTGGCTCTTTGTTGTAGTCCTATGTGCTGTAGGTCCCATTGAAGGAACTCGGGTTCAGGAGGGGAAGTGAAATCTCAGACCATTGTACTGTTTTAACCTGATATTTCGGTCAGACTGCTTGGAGTACCAAACCCCCTCACCATCTCTGTCCTACGTCCCCTCAAGAACTGGCATCTCAGACTGCCTCAGGAAGTTTTCTCCCAATTAAAAAAACAAACAAAAAAAAAAAACAACAAAAAAATACAGCTCTAATATTTCATCCAGTTCTTCATATATTAATAAGACTCTGTCTTACATTGTGGGCAGAAAGATATACAGCAGGTATCTCCCAAGTTAAAGAGTCAGGAGAAACTATATGGCCTCCTCCTTGGCCAAAAGCTTGCTAGATATGGTGACATTCTTGCATCACTTTGTAATTAAAAGTTGTAAAATTGTGTTTTCTTTAACAATTATACTTTGTCCATGTCTTCAGAAAGCCACAGCCCATGTGGTGATACATGTCCTCCATCTGATGGTAGAAAAGGTAGAAGTTGGAGTGGGATAGGGATTTCCTTTACATAGAATCTAAGTTCCTGCAAAATGGCTTGCAAGTTGCATGTAATATCAAAATTATACATTCAGGTCCATAGCTTGGGTCCTCATAATGTTTCTTGGGGATTGAGAAAAAAGATCTTTATATGACAGGATAGCAAAACATCAGTGTTAAGCACTTCCCTTCGGTCTGGTCAATAAAACGAATTTAACTTTAATAAACTCAGAGTGACATCACTGTATGCGTTACTGGCAGATGAAAAGTGTATAAGCAAACTGCTGTCTTTTTTTCCTTCATTCGGACCATTTTTGTTCTCCTTCAGGAGTTATTTCTGTGATATGAAAAGAAGCATTTCTGCTAAATAACAGAGGCTATTTCACTTGACTCACGTTTGCTGGGTTGAAGGACATGACAACCACAAGAAAACTAATATGAAGCACATTGGTTAAAGCAAAGCAAAATGCCTTTTCTTATTGTGTATTGTGTTTTTTTCCCTAAGTATATTTTTCTTCTGTCCTTGTTTATATATTCCAGGTTACCATAAACTCCAATTCGCTCTTTAGCTGTTCTTTTAAAAAAAGTCAATTCACCAAACTACTTATATATGTGGGTTAAATTTCACTGTGTTCTGTTGTAGTGGTATCAATATTTAGTAACATTATTTATATAGGATTTTATTCTTTACTGATCCTATTCAGATAGGATCAGGCATAATGAATTCCAGAGGTGTCTTAAAACTAAGAGGATTTCTTTATTACAAGACTTTCCAAGCATGTATTACCTGTCTCTAAATACATAACATTGTTTTTTCCAACAGCCCTACCCAGCTTTTTTTTGAAATTCAACCTTTTAGTAAATATTTTTTCTCTGAAAGTCGCTATTGTTTCAGAGAAAGTGGTTAACTCAGGACAATGAAATTATGTTCACTGAAATAAAAATATGAAATAAGATATTTGGGACTTCATGTGTACCAGTGGATGAATTACCCTTTTGATTCTTTTCTTCTTCTTTACTATCCTTGAAGATGAGTTATATTTACGATCCAAAAATATAGTTATCAGTGCTTTGCTGTGATTATCTAGGGTTTGAAGCATTATATTATAAACATTATCCTATCTAAGAGTAATAATTCTAATTTCAAAAGTATGTGATAGAACCCTTAATTTGCTGTGAAGGAAGGAAGTTAATATTCAGTCACTGAATACACGAAGTTTTCAGAATTTCTTTTTCTTGCATGGCCTTTTGTAATCTTATTTACAAAAGTAAGGTAATAATATATCATCTAATGAAGCAAGATCTTAAACATTAAACCACATAGATCGCTTTTGTTAAGGCATGTAATTCCGTGCAGATGCAAGAAAATAAATGGAAAAGAATAATGAATTATAAATCTTGGCTTCAGTTAAAACAAACAAACAAAAGTCTTTCAGTGTATATTCTAATTCGCTGTTTTTTTTTTTTTTTGATTGGCTGATTCAGTCTTTCTCATTAGACAAGAAGATGAACGTCTTTAAGCATTTAAGAGAAAACCTTTAATGCAAGGTGGCCACCCCCAGTGGTCTTCACAACCAGCAGCATACATTCCTTTCAAAATCAAGGAAGTTGAAATCAGCTAAGGTAAATTGCACTGTTTGCTTCAGGCTAAGAGAGGCCCAATATACTGCTGGGACCATACAAATGAAAGATTTTTTTTTTTTTTTCCACATTTTAATAAGTGTTTCCTAAATAGTAAGCTGATTCCAAACCATCTCCTGTTTGCAGTAAGCCATGTGGTAAGAATTATGGATATTTGCTTTCTTTTTATTGTTCAATGATTTTTTTTACCACAAAACTGCCCTTTTTTTTTTTTTTTTTTTTTTTTTTTTTTTAACCTGGAGAGGGATAGGCAAAGCATAGGATCTACTTTCTGTCTTCAACTCCTTGAAGGAGGCTTAGAGTGGAGAGATGCAGACTCTTCTTAGAGGTCTGTAGTGAAATGTTGAGAGCCAAAGAACAGAAGTTTCAGCACAGGAAGCTCTGATTAGATATAAAGAAATGGAGGTAGTCAAATGCTGAAACAGGTTGTCCAGAGCGATGGTGTTCTGTCCATCCTTGGAGATATTCAGCATTCACCAGGACAAGGTCCTGAGTGACCTTATCTGCCTTTGGAGTTGGCCCTTCTTTGAGTGTGTGTTTGTATACATTGAATTACATGACCTCCAGATGTCTCTTCTAGTTTAAATAATTCTATTATTCTATGATCAAGCTGAAGTGGGAAATTTGTAGCAAAATGCCAGTGCCAGATAATTTTTAATTTAGATTGCAATAATGGCTATCCATACTGAGCTACCTGAATGCCAAATGGCCTACAGGGTTCCAATGGGATAGTTTGCAAAGCAATGTTCATCATGTTTTGAGTAAGCATTGCAGAAAGAATGGGTATTTACTTTGGAATCTTTCCAGTGGGAGCAAAAAAAAAGTAAAATTTGATTCCAGAAATCTGGAGACTAGTATAAAGCTTAATATCTATGTAACCATGTGCATGTAACCTAAGTGAATTTGGCCAAACAAAAATAGCATTTTCAGACTGATACATATTTACAAGGTCTGCAAGTAAATACATTCCAAAATGATATGAAGTCTGTCTGAGTGCTCTTCTGATAAGCAATCCAATTTTGAAAACACCTGTTATCTCTTCTGTGGATGATCCATACAAGAAGAAAAATCTTGGATGCAAAAGTGTGTCTGAAAGCTCCTTTTCCTGGAGCTTGAACTGAGGATGCACCTCTGCTAGCTTAATGGGAAATGTAGAGGATTTAAAAAAAAAATCTTTAAATGTTTGTACGGTATATATTACTAGACAAAGCTGTAGCTTTTTCAGTCCACAACACCTGTTTCCCTCATACAATTTTCTCCTTCAACCACAGAATACTTCCTCTTCCTCACCCACCCAATCAGGCTCTTTCCAGCTAGCCAGATAAGCTCTTTGGTTCTCACTGGGGACTTGGTCTCTCTTTCTTGGTCATATCAACAGTTACTTTCACCAGAAGTGAGCCCTATTTATCCCTTTTGCTGTACCTTTTCATCTTACTCAGCGTTATTGCTCTTTGATAGAGTTTTATATAACCAAAACACTTTAGCAAGCTTTTGTTCAGACGTTCAGCAGGTTTCCATCAAGAATTCGCAAAAGTTACTGGTAGACTCTATTCTGTATTAGTATTTGAGAATTTTACTTTATTTTTCATTGGAGCAACAAGCTTATCTATTAACATCTGAGGAAGTTAGTGTTATCCTACATTAGCTTACCAAACATAATAAACCATTGCAAGTTTGGTTCTTAAACAAATCAAAAAAGCAGAAAAAGTTTGTATGCATGAGTCTTGATCAGCGTGATTGAAATAGTGATGTTAAGCAAAAGCCAGATCCTTTAGCTGGTCAATGCTTATGTGCAGCCTGATGGCTAAAGAAGAAGAAATTACATGAGTTTTAGAACAAGAATAATTTAATGTTCAATTTAGCCAAAGAACAAGAGAGCAACTGGATTAGTCCTCCAGACACTATGGCAGGGAACCTATAAAACAACCTCAATTTTCCAACAATCTTATGATAAATGACCAATGTGTGGGAGTTGTTCTTAGTTGTAGCCTTAGTATATGGGGTACAGGTAAGAATTAAATCCTCCATCTCTCTCCTCTCTCTCTCTCTTTTTCTCTCTCTCTTTTTTTTTTTTTAAACAAAGATCAAAATAAATATTAATGGCAAAAATCCCATTGACTTCCAAAAGGCTGAGATTTTATATGCTTTGTCTTCTACAAAGACACCCTGGGAACAAATATGAACAAAACAATGTTTAAAAAAATAAGCAAAACTGGTATTGATGTGAATGAATGTGCTATTAGAACGAGGTAATCTAGTAGAATATATATATATATATAAATGTGTTCATTTGCTTGCTTACAAGTTACAAAATGCAGTCTAAGAAAAAATTGATATTTCATTTTTGCTTAATAAAACTGAATTAAAATAAGTGACTCTCAAGCTGAGTCCTGCATGGTACGTTGATTTTTTCCAATTGCAGAACAAATTAGTGGTCCAAATTTGTTTTGGAAAAAACAAACAAAACCTGTTGTCTAAACAATGAAGCTGTCTTAATCTCTTGTTCAAGTCAACACTAAAATAGGAAGTCATTCTTTAAAACAGCTCATCGGAGAGCTGAACTGTAAATAACTATTTTTTTTCCAGATCTCTGGAGGAAAATGCATCTAGTTTAGGCATTGATTCAGCCCTGAAAATGATTTGATTGTACTTATAAATGATGTTCTGACAAAAAAAAAGAAAAAAAGAAAAGGAATGGAGGAATTCATCTGACTGCGACTTATCAGTGTCAGTATAATGAGAACTAAATTAGAGGGTCAGAGGATTTAAACTATAGCCTGTCCTGAGGGAAATGAGGCTTTGACATGAAAAGGCTTTTGCTAATGTTAACATCATAAAGAACAGCCTACAAGAGCCACGCATTGTGGAGGGAGAAGCATGTAAACGAATATACAAGCATTGCCAAGCTACCCATCATAGAATCAGAAAGATTCAAACAGAAGAACTGTGCTGGTGCTAACATCTTCTGACTGCCTTAGCCGGAAAAGAAAAAGTAGTTTTATCAGCATTTTGGATTTTGCTTTCTTTTATAGGAAAGGATCTTGCCTGATACTTTCAGTATTAAAAATATTTTTTTCTGGAAAAAACAGTGAACAGAGAATTGGTGACTTCTACTGAACCATCGCAGAATGGGCTGTGTTAGTGAAAAGCCAGGAGGACTGATGGCCAGATTAGTTCAGCACATAAATGTTTAAGTCCGTTGATCAGTGCAGCTACACTTGGAAGCAGCAAATTCATTTATCTGAAACCACAGAAGCAGTAAACACTGCTCTGAGACACTTAACAGAGCTTTCTGTACAGCTGATCTCTGATAACCTTCATCAAGGCCTCTAAGAGGCCGGTAATCCTGTGTTAGGCTCTGGTTGTGGTTTCACATACAGGTGACACCACCACAGCTGCTGAAGAGAGCTGCCCTTGCTGCTCTGTGGTCCTGTCTCTGTGCAGAGTCCCTGCTCAGCCAGCTGAAGGACTGCACCTCAGTCACACAGTCCTAACACCTTTCTCTCTTCTTCTGTACAGGAAATGGTGAAATGATGACTGGAGCTTCATGGTGCTTTTAGGAATTGATGTTGAAGCGAGTCGTTGCTGATATGTAGTTGTTGCAGTTTGAAGACCTTTCCTTTTGCTCTTCTGCTGAAATCTCAGGTCACTTTTTCAGGATCAGCAGACTTGCAAGGAACAGCTTCAAGCTTTGTCTATCTCAGATCCATTTCTTCTCCCTCCTCTTCTCCTTCCTCTCCTTCCATGTGTAAATCATTTTATGTATGTCTGGATAGTATTTAAACACGTTATTCAATTGATAATTTATTGAATAATATTTGTTTTGTATTTGCTTGATTTTCCAGCTGAAATAACATAGTGTGAATACAGTAAATAATAGGTTTGAATAGAGCTAGCTGCTGGAGGGCTGGATTCTACCTCTCATGGAGCATTTATAGCCTCCCTCTCTGCAAAAAGGTCCTCACAAAAATGAAAGAATACGAATGGTGAATCAGGATGGCGGAATGGAGACTGAATAACTGCCTTCTTTTCTCAGCGCTGTTCCAGAAGTGCTGAATTACTGACCTTGGCATATGACTGGTCAGAATGCAAGAAGTCATATTACTGTGGAGGAAATAGATGGTCACTGTGTTTTTATTGGAAAGATGTGCATCTCTCTTTATCCGCTCAGTTTTGTATTATGATCTACTGAAGGAGTTAATTTGTTTTCTGGGACAAATGAGTAAACATGTCAGCTGCACTGGGAGAAGGACATACTTTGCTGAACCTGCCTGTCTGTCAGAGATAATTCTGTCATGCTGGTTAAACAGCTAGTATGAGTACTTGCATACCTGTTTCAACTAAAATTAGCCAGGCTTATGTATGCTTTTAAAATAGTTGATCCTTGATAGCTTGGCTCAGGTTTTGACCATGGCCTTAGAGATATGACTGTTGTAGGGACTAATTTGCTACAAAATGCCAAGTGCTGTTAGTATCTGATTGCACATACGCTAGAACTACAGCAGCAGGACATACCTTTTAACTCTGGCAGCAAAGGCTGATGCAGAAAGGAGACCAGCACACAATAAAAAAAAAAAAAAAAAAAAAGGCTGGAGAGAATGTGAAACAAAAAATGACAGCCACCCTACTGTGAGGAAAAACCTACCCTCCAGAAAACAATAGAAGAGAAGGTTTGATACCCTGTGCAAGAGAGGCAGGCAGGGTTGCCAGTGCATTGTAGCATTCTTTGCCTTTTTAATTCAAGAAATTTAAACATTGTGTGCTACTTGGTTATCAAAGATCATTCAACATAGCTCCTAAGAAAGATAAATCTCCTGGCTTCCTTTGGGACTGGATGGAGGATGATTGCTGTGAAACAGGGATGCTGAAGCTGGTGAGACAGACTTTGGCATTTTGGAGTTCTGTGGCCTTGCTTTGTATTTATAATATGCATTGTATCTAGAGCACATTACCCTCTTACCCAATTTGTATTTAAACTGTCAAAATCTCAAACCTGGGATCACACTGGATGCATTTTGAACTTGCTGATCCTCCAGGGTCAAGGGCATACCAATATTAGAACAGAAGTATTTTCTGGCGTCTTTAAATATCAGCCTTTTAATGCTTCTTCCAGGTGTCAGGGTTCTTCAGTCACTTCAGGTTGTTTCTTCTGTCAATTTTATTTGCTTCACTACCACAGTGCTTTACCAGTGCACAGTGCCTATTTCTGAACCAAATCTATGCTATTTTACAATTTCTCACATGGCCAAGCATTGACACTCAAATGTTAAAAATCCTAAATAATCCTTTTGCCTAATGACCGTCTGCTTGAAAGCTTGTCCTTTTTCTCTCAAACGTATCAGTATGACTACAAAAAAGGGAGTCAAAAGAAAACTTTATGATGGTTAACAAAGAAAGGCTAAAAACCTTGCCTTTTTCACTCAGTTTCTCACCTTTGTCACTACTGACTGCAACAGCATTGAGCTTTTGTAACCAGTCAGTAGTCCCCTAAGATGAGAGTTAGCAAAAAAGCAAGGTAGAAGAGCTGGGAAACACCACATTTCTGCTTCAAATGTTACAAAAAATTTTGTAACAAGTTGTGAACTGTGTTTGTTGGCAATTTATAAACGGTTGGCAGTAACTACCATGGTTTTGCTGCAGTTTTAATTTGTTTGAAGGAAGATGATCCAAAATGCAAATGCAACTTGGAACACAATACAGCTGTTTTACTTCCCTCTAACAAAGCTGCCTTCAGTGACCTGGTGCATACTTTTGAACTAATCAGCGTACCTGTATCATGTGTGATTTTAGCTCACTACCTGTATCCTGTGTGATTTTAGCTCACTATCTGAAATTAAGGGGTGATTTTTCCCCATTTTTTTTCCAGAATCCCTGAGGAAAGTGTTTTCTTTGAGCAAAGCATTAGAATCTTTGTATTAAGAAGGATGCACCTAAGTTACTTATGTTTTGTCACTCCTCTTCTTATTTTTTCAATATAGATTATGTCAACCTAGTAAACTATAGTGAGTTTTTTGCTTCATTGTTTTTTGGTTTGATCAAAAGAGGAAAAAAAGGAGGTAGGGATTATAATGGAAGGCATTTGCAATCTAAATTGTTGTGATGCTTATTTATATAAGAGTTATAAAACATGATGTAACTAGTGGCCTTATACTCACAGGTGAAATATAGATATTCCAAGGCCATAAAGCAGCTGATAGAACTTTGGTTTCAATCTGCTTATTTTGGATCTGACTGCTGTACTTCAGGTGTTTTAGAGGTTGAGTGTTGCTTAGTTTTTAAAAAGAAAAATGAGGTTCTCTGATCTTATATGCTCTAACTAGTGGTATTAGTTTAATGAATTGTTACCCACGTTGTTACAATGAAGTGTTTACAACAGTTGGAAAGCTTAGTTATGTTATAGGGTTTTTACCAGATGGATTTTGTTAAAATATGAACCAAGGATGGGGACTAAGAAGGCTTTGTTCATCAGAACACTATTCGTGATACTCCAGAGACCAGCCATAATTCAGGCAAGTGTACTGTTTGCTGTCCTGGGGATTTTTGGTCACTGGGTAGAACTATCATTGGCAAATGTCTGGGTTTCTCCAAAAAAGGCCTGCAGGACTGGAGTAAACAATAACACAAAACCCCAACGTGTTCTGTAGCTCCACAGAGATAAATGGAGAACTCACAATAATAAAAAGGTAGTCAGGCACGATTTGGAATAGAACAATGTTGATTGCTTGTAATGATGGCAAACTGTTCTTAAAGTGTACAGGCAGATCAGCAGGAATGGAAAGTTTTCCATACAAGATTTCTGCATGTTGTTCTGTCTCGTTCCTTTACCTGCCTTCAGCCACAGAGCTGTCTGTTTTGTGGAAGATGTTTACCAGCTGTCAGATAATCATACTGCTAGTTGAATGCAGGAGGGGAGAACAGTCAGAGCAGTTAAAGGAGCAGTTACTGAGGTATATCCTTAATACACTGTGAGCAGTTGATAGTGCTATTAGTCATTTTGTTTTTGTTTTCATGAAATATTGAGCTGAATCAGTCACGTGGCAAATAAACACTTAAGATCTTGAGACTTTTCTTCCCCTCAGTCTGTCTTTGTAGGCTCTACAACTTTATCCTTAGAGATGTTTTGGAAGCCTTATAAAGACAAGTCCTTCTAGTGACTTCATAAAAGGATTTAAATAGACCACAGGTTAAAAAGAACATAGGAAACATGCAAAACCTTTTGAAATTTTTTCATATGTGTTTAACAAGAGAAATGGTCACGGGCCTTAATAATTTAATTTAGTGAAGTGCTTCTTTTGTTCTAGTTTGGTTTCATTCATATTTGGATATAAGCAGAGACTGATTCTTTCATTTTAACTCTCTCACTCAAAAGGTAGAGAGGAGTAACTGTGGTATGCACTCAGTTAAAATATGTTGACGTAAAACCTCTAAGAGATTAGCCTTGTAGTTGGGATGATTTCATACTGAGAAAATTAGTGGTAAAATTTATTCCTGTATTTGCATGAGCTATGACATTCTCATATATATAATGTCTTTATTATTATGAAAGTACTAGATAATAGAAAAATTATACAGCAGATGAAAAACAGCATTCTGTCATTTTCCTGATCATGCTATGACTATTACATTGACCACACTGTCCAAACTTGATGAAGAGGACAGTGAACTAAGGACAATGAAAGAACAAAAGCAAAAAGATGCTTCTGGTTCTTTTGTTGTTAGCTCTACATCAGCTATAATAAAATATAGACTAGCAAAGCTACTAAGGTAGCTGCATTTGGCTAATGGGACAGAGAGCAGAGACCATTGAAAAGTGCTGGTGACTTACTTTTTTGTGTTTTTACCTGGTAATGAAGTGTGTTAGCAGCATGCAATTTTGTATTATTTATTGAAAGCATTCAATATGTGCCTGCATATTGAATATGTGCCTCACTGTTCATTCCTGTTGAACAGTACGTCAAGTCAAAGTTCTAGAAAAAAATGATTCATACTTTAGATGGGGAAAATAGATGAAAAAGACACATGCAGAGATTTTGTACACTTTGACCTTTCAGCTGCCCAGAGGGTTCAAATGCCAGTTACCACAGGAAATACATCAGTTCTGGTTTTCTTTGAGCTTTCTACTAGTACAGATCTTAGAATCAAAAGGGTTTGTCCGTCCGAGCTATTCCTAAAGAGTTTTGTTTTTGACACCAGTATCACATATTTGAGTTAAGTGGCTGCAGCATAAATTTTGTCATCAGCCTTCTTTACTTCTGTTGTGGAGCACTTGAAAAACCGACTCCTTGGCATTTTTGCCTTTCAGTATATGAAATTCATTACACTGCCATTTAATCAGTTCAGGATTGCTATCCCAATTTTTCTAATGCTAGTAGGCTGACATCATAAGTAGACTGACATCAGAGTACAGATACGTTCCACAATTTGGCTTACAAATGAAGTACTAGAAAGTCTGATGAATCAGAGTCCTTTAGCACAGAGTTAATTTGAGCTTATGTCCTATTGACTTCAGAAGGAGTACACCCTTTTCCTAACTGTTTGATCAGAGTGATAAAATCAGAACATCAAATGCTGGCCTTTTATGCATCTGTTTCTGATTAGAGCTTAGGAAGACAGATGACTGGTATGTGATTACCAAGTAACCTTCATGTCTATGATCTCCACTACTCCCACTTGTGCTTAGAACTGGAAATCTTTCAAGATCACATAAACTATTACAGACAGAATGTGAACGAGCTTTGGAAGAACCAAAGGGACAAAGTCAGGATCTGATCCACACGGGATATGGAATAAGAATCTTTTGCTAATAGGAACCTTGATAAGATGCTGAGGGAGAAATACACCCCTTAGTTTAGTTCTGTGTAATCATTCTAATAATCTTTCTTTGCAGTTACTGCTCATCGTCATTGAAACTACTTAACCAGAATGGTACACAATATTCCTAATTAGGCTTTTCAGTTCCTCTCACAAGAAATGTCTTTCCTGCTGTATTTGTGAATTTGTTAGCCCTTTCATAGCTTTAGCAATGACTATTTACTGTCATCTTCCAATAGACAAATATATCTACTTTTTTGTTGTTGCACTTTTTAACCTATGTAATCACCCATAATTAATGACCCAGGAAAAGACCCCAAATGAAAGAATCTGCTCTTTCCATCCTTATATCATTATCTCTCTTTTTTTTTTTTTCAGTGAAATTAATATGGTAATGTTGTCTGTTAATTTCATTTGTATTTTTCCTTAAGATCTTTAAATAACTTACTAAACAGGACTCACTCATTATCAGACAGCTAGTAACATCTTCTCATATCATAGCTACCTAGCCAGTATTAGCTGTTGATCCCTCTAGCCTTAGCTGCTTTAGAAACCTTGTATTAACACCTGGATTCCCCACCTTTACCAAACCTTTTCTGTGGTGATACTGTATCAAGTGCCTTATTTAAATGTCTCTGATTAATAATGTTCTTCTGTCTAATAAATCAGATATCTTATGAAAGGGGAGATGAGAGAGATATGAGATGATCTACTGTTGATAAAGCCACATTATAATTTATACCACTTTCCATTTCTCCCTACCCTTAATTCATACTTCAAAAGTTATTCTAGGTATTTGCTTTGGATTAAGTCAGTTAATAAGTATAGTGGTTCCAAAATTGTTGTTTGTTTCCTTTCTGTTGAATATAGCTTCTGCATTTACTATTCTCCAGTGATAAGGTACTGCCTCCAAAAATTGTAGCAGTTAGACTTGTGATTTCATTTGCCAGTTTCATATATCTATATCCTAACATGAAGATAATCCAGCCCCTCTTATTTTTGCTTTATGAGGTATTAAAAATATTAACATTTATTTCTCTCTCAGGTGTCATAATTTCTGATTCTCTGCCTTCATTTTTACTCCTTACTGCACTAATGTCCCCATCATTAACTTTTTAGAAAATGGAGGCAAAACACACATTTAATATGTGGATCAGAGAGATTAGTATTAATTTCTAATCTATATTTGCAGCACTACAACTTTTTTCTTCCCAATGCTTCTTTATTTTAAATGTTGTAAAGAGTTCTTACTGTTTGTTTTAATAGTAAATGTAAGGTCTAGTTGAAGAGAGATCTCAGCTATTTTCCTGATTTCTGCATCCTGTAATTTCTGAGGAATAGTGCTTTCTCTTTGTTCTTGGTAGAATTTGCATGTGTACAAAAGGAGCTGAGTCATTGAAGGAAGTCCATAAGCTTTTTCTATTAGCTTTCTTTCTTCCTTGCAATGCAGACTCTAAATAGTGTCTGCCCTTTGATTTAAAGTAATTCCTTACTTTCTGTGTCTTAAAAGCTTTGCATTCCTGAACTCATGCTGTATGGTTTCTTTAGTTCCTTTCTAAAAATCCCGAACATTAGTCATAGACAGACCTGTTGTTTGTTTTGCAGTTTGATAAAGACTGAATCAACTCATGATCACTCAGTCCAAGATTATTTTCTGTGAAAAGCTGTTCTGTAAGACTTTGCTTCTTGCTAAACCTGTGTCCAAAGCAGCATTAATTTTCATTGGTTCACTGGGCATTTATTAAAGAAATCTGTCTTACAGCAAGCTTGAGACTATCTAATCCTTTGGCTCTTAGTGATGGTGTTTGTATTCAATCAAAGTTTGGGACGTTAGTCTCCCCCATTCACACAATTTCTACTCTTTATTTCTCATAATCTCAGAAATTTCTTTTTGTATTCTATCCCAAGCTTAGTGATTCTATACCGGTACTCCAAAGCTATCTCTCATTGTTTTTTTTCAACATCTATTCTAAAGTGATTATGCTTTTTCTTTACAGAAATGAAATAGTTTTCAGCCTGTGGTCCGCATGCCCAGAGAAGTCCAATGGTTACTTCTTTAGGGTCAGTGGAATGTTAATTAAGGGAAGCGTGGTGTTAATAGGCCTAAATACTTATATTCTCTCTAAACAGCTTCGTGCTTCCCTATTAGTTGCCGTATACCATGTGAGCTGCTCAATCATCTTTAGTCTTATTTCCATTGTTCTTGAATAAGTGTAAGCTTCAGTTCTTTTAGTTAAAGTACAAATAACTTTTCTGCAGATTCATGCAGATTCATTTTATGTCTTGATGTTAGCCTAGCTAGAACTAGTTGAAAATGTTTTACTAAAAATGTAATTCAGTGGACAATGGATACTTTTTCTATTTAAAATCAAAATAGGCAATACTTTTTTTTTTTTAATGGATGTTTTCAACGTTTTGTACAATTCTCCAAAATACAGGTTGGAACCAAAATTTATAATACTAAAACTTGAATATTTTCTTATTTTTATATCTTTTTCAGCAGCATAAAAGATGTACATTTTTAAGAATAGAAGTAGTTTTTATAAAACACTTTGTGTTGGACAACTTATTTCTGAAGTAGCTCCTGACCAAACCCTCCTTCAGCAGTTGTTCATTGCTTCATTATCTTAACACTAGCTAGTAAACTGACATTAAATGCTTCTGACATTAATATGAGAAAGTCCTTTTCTGAGGAAAGGAAACTAAACAGAAATACAAAAGGCATCCAAGTCTTCTCTGTAACAGTTATGCTTTTAAAGTGTAGGGAACAATAGCAGAACTAGATGAGGGCAGAAAATTATGTTAATTAACAATAAATAAATAAATAAAAGAGAAGCAACAATCCCTCAAGCAGCCAGAACTAATTAGTGAAGACATTTCAAAGTCCTGTTATTGAAGAGGCTGGATTTAGAATAAACATCACCTCCTTTCCCCACAAGAAAGAAAATTTCACCTGTCGTGCTTTATTAGGATTATCAGGAGTATATTGCTGCTGAGGCATCAGGCAGGACTGCAATAACTCTCAGTACCCTGGTCAGCAATTACTGCCAGCATCCAAGTATGAAAAGCTGAGTAGAGAGAACTGCCTGTTTCACTGAATATTTTCTCTCCATATAATTTGCTACCCTAGGTACTATAAAGCACCTTCTTCTCAGAATTTCCCGTGGTGTTCCAAAGGCATCTTGTGGCACTCCTCAAGGGCAAACAAATCATGTCACCCCCAAATAAGCCAATGAATGGAACGGAGTGGAAAATACAGTTTTCTCCTGTGTAACGCAAACTACGTTAGATTTCTGGACATAAAAAAAAAATAAATAAAAATCAGCAGGATTCTCAGAAAATTTTTGAAGATCAATTGTTTCACGTTTTTTTTACAATTTTTTTTACTTTTTTTTTTTTTACAATTACCCCTATTTAGCAAGTGACTTCACTACTACTGCTATTTTAAAGCTAACAATAAATATGCTAGTATTTTAGATGGATCGACTACTTTTGATTGAGCACTTGCTTTCTGTTGTAGGATCAAGTGTTTAATTTTCAGATCTTGACTGATGATAACTTTCTATATCATTCTTTTTCTATGTGGAACCATAATTGACTTGAGTGCATTTTGCGCAAAGAAATGAAAGATAATGGCCATGAGCCCAAGTGAGTTATTCCATATTTTCTTTGTTACAGATTTTAATCCTGATGTAATGTGTAGCTTGTACATTAGTGTTAGGTGCCTGATCCGCAGAAATACTAATGCATGACAGTAATACGTTGGCTTTATGAGCTTTTTCTATTCTAGAGAGCCAAAGATGAAAAAGATATTTGTATTTAGTCTTCTGTAAAACTGAAAATAGCATTCCTCATTTAAAGGTGGGAGAATGATGTGCAAAAAAATTTACAAATTGGCAAACCTTATATTTTAATCTTACTTAAAAATAGAATGTTCTGGCCTGCACTTGTGAACAAGAGATTGTCTTTCCTTTTCTGTCCTGACTAGCAATTTTGATGTTATGTTTCTACAAAATCTTGTGTAAGTGTTCTAAAAAATATGTTTTCACAAGGAATTCATGAATTGATATCAAGATAAGAATCTATGAAAACAGGACCACGTTTAAAATTTTTCTTTAAGAATAAAAGTGAATATCTGCCTTCAAAGCAATAATTAGAACATTGGGGTGAAATTTTCAAAAGTGCTTTATGAATGTTCTCATTCAAAATAATTTTAGCTATTAGCTATTGTGTTAGTTTTAGCTATTAACTATGTTCATCAGTATAAGAGACTTATTCTGAAATTGCTTACATGTTTTAAGGAATCTCATCTATTGTGATTTGTCAGTTGAATTCCTCTGCTACAAAAAGGATCCTATGACTAAAAGCTGAGCTGATCCACAGTAGTCATTATTTATTAGAAAATACTTATAGATTTTGAAAGTTTCACACATTGACATTATGGTAGATGAAACAATTTAACATGGCTGGTTGGCTTGCAGAATACTATTTTTTGGGTTCATTTATATTGGTTGGTTTAATCAAGAGTAGCAGGAGACCTAATGTTAATAAGATCACTGTTTGCTGTAGGTACATTTTTACTGTTTGTACAGCCAAGGTTATGTGCTGATGTGCTCATGGCTCATAGCTGGAACAACTGTATCCAGGATGAGGAATACAGTCCACTAACCTCTTTTCTAAAGAACCCATTTTTTAAGAACTGGCATTCAGAATAAAGTTCAGCTCAGGTCTCAAAAGTGACCAAAAATAGATCCGTCATTCCAGATCCTAATAAGTACTTGACAGAGTGACAGGAAGGGTATTGCTTGTATAGGAGATTTTATAGGCCTTTTGAGATGATCTCTTAAACGACACTGAAATATGTTAATGAGAGAGCTTATGTTTCTCTTGAATTTATTTTAGAGGGGAGGAGGGAACAGTGCCTTTCCAGCATTTTTGTTTCTATTCTAGTTTTCCTTTTAGCAACTGCTGTCTCTTCCTAGATATCCCATGATGATAGCTTTATGCCTGTGCGTGTTGAAAGAGATTAGATATCCCCAGCATGCTCACGTGCAAAATGTGTCCTTTGGAGTCAATTATAATTGGGGCTGGGGTAAATACTTCTTTTCATCTCCCCTTGCTCTCCAGAGAGTTTGACAATCCCAGATATTCACAGAATGCAAACTCCGAGGTTTCATGCGCTGTGGGAAAGAGCTGCAGTTTACTTTCAGTTACTCAAAGCTGTTAGATATGCTTGTAAGCTCATGCAGTCAGGAGAGCATGCAAATATCCTGCAACATATCTGACCAGCTGCAAATGAACACAGCTTGGATTTTGACTATTTCAGTTAAGCAGCAAGATCAGTATTTTATTATTAATATGAATCAAATCTGAGTATTGAATTCACACAAATAGTAGCCTTCTGGCAGTCTGTCTTGAGCACCCACTGCATCAGTATGACTGAACAAATTGTTCTGTGAGAATAATTCAGTGAGCTCTCTTTGCAATGTACAGGAACGTTCAAAGTTTTCCTGCACTTGACTGATTCAGGATAGCCTAACTTTCTGACTTCATATGATGTTGCTCCACAGTTAGTGTGATGCAGTTGATGGCAAATCTTAGACATAGATATCTCTGAAGTTATTGTAAGCCCGTATTGCAGCACTTGTGTATTCCAGAGGCTTCAGACCAACTCCAGAGAAAGGATTTGTGAACCCTTTGAGGAAGTAGTTTTTGTAAATCACTGCTGGATCCTACTGGAGTGTGTGACAGCCTCAAAATAACTTTTGCACTGCTGAGAACTGCTTGCTTTTTGGTTCAGCTGGAGCTTCTCCAGAATGTATACTACCTCTATGGCAACTGGGAACCACACTTGGAAAATATTCAGCAAACTGCAGGTTGTTGGTTTTTTCTGCCAAAAAAAGTCAAGATCTGTTGAAACCTTGACACCTGTACCTTGTCATGGAGAAAATCCTCTGAAGAAAAAACAATTGACCATTAATCCTGATAGTACATTACCGTCTAATGACTAGTTACATTTTGTACATCAGTTTTTACCACCCAGATACTGCTGTCATAGTTTCCCTGAGCAACTACTGGAAGGGAGTTAATTTCTCTTTTCAAATCAGTCCTGAAGCTTCATATCCTGTTTGGTTTTTCTTTTTTTTCATTTAGTAAAAAAAATCACAGTAGGATATTATAGGAATCCAAGGGAGATTTGTCTGAATAACAGAAATATTGAGAATCATATTGAAAATAAGATTGGACCTGAAACAACCAGGAAAATGGCTGATAGCAATCACCTGATTGACTATGATGAAAAGCACCTTGCAGTGAGTAGCAGTTGTATTTCAATGTTTCTGTTACTGTTCACATATTCCTAGGGTGTCTGAGAGCAAAGTATTTGAATAACTTTTGGAGTTACCATTACAAAATATTGTCCATTTCTGTAAAAGCTTATTGGGAAATTTCTCTGTGACATGGTAGCTTCATCATACATAGGTTAGCTTGACTGATTTTTCTGCAGATATACAAATTAGACCAATTTCATGATCTATATTGATGATAAATGGAATATATATTATCTTCCTGCTTCTCTGAAGTGCTCTGAGTCATACAGAAAGTGTTACTCTGAAATACTTGCATGTCTGTGGAGTGAATGCCAGAAATAGGAGCAAAAACTTCCATGCCAAGTAACTGTATCTGCTTGTCAGATGTGTAAGGATGAGGTAATGTGACACTATTGCAATTACTGCTGGATTGGGAAAAAGTGTTGTAGGAAATGGGTCATGTGGGCCCTATAGATTTAAGGTCTGGATCTAGCAAGGCTCTTAACCATTGTCTTATTTGAAAGATAGTTTTTCCATTCTGCTTCACTCCTGCTTTCTTTTCACTTGGCTCTGCAGTTCCATCCTTCCTTCATGCCAGCTTTGATGCCTGCCAGACACTTCTGGGAGTCAGATAAGCATGCAGAAAGCAAACCCCCTTTTGTGGAGCTAATTTTTTTTTGCTAGATTAATGCTTTGAAATCTTTTATGGGGAAGGCCTAACAAATGGCAGGTCTGGTACAAGGCTGATGCACGTGCATAGTAGTGGTGCAGAGGGAGAAAGCAGGGAAATTGGTTCCTACTGAAGACAGTGAGCTGCTGGGTATTAGCACCACCCAGTCCTGTTGTTTCTTTGAGGAGCAGGAGAGTGAGAAACGGCCTCCTTAAGTGCTTCCAGTAGCCCAAGAACAGCTAACTATCTCTAGTGGCTGGCAACAGCTCAGTTCCTCCAAATCAGGGACAAAGTATAAATACTTTAAAACAGAAATTTTGGTTAGTTCTCACTCCTCAGCTCTAGAGGCATTGAACAGTTGCCAACTCAGGGTGCCAACAAAGCAAAAGAGCTAAAAGCACCTAACACTCAATGAATCTGAGAAACACTTTTGCAGAGTAACTTTGACAGTGACTGTCTGCTACGTACCTATTCTGACACTACAGGTGAATCAGTTTCAGTTGGGCTGAGTCTTTAAAATTGTGTGTAATATGGTGCTGCGCAATTAGGTCTGTTAACTTTGATGTAGATGGTAAACCCCAGGGGGAAAAGTCAATGATAATACCTAGTATTAAGATGTATTGGTAAACAGATAATCCTGCAATTGAAATTCCTCTTTGTGATACCAGTACTGTCTGTGTGATAGAGTATAATAACCTCATGCTTTTGACCCAAACAGTCAATTTTAGGGAGGCTTATGAGTTCATCCCAAGAGGGGAATAAACTGATAATGGAATCGTATTTCTTCCATCTAACAGTGATCATTTCAAAGAAAGAAGAAAAACTCTGTTCCCCTGAACAAAGTGTGAACCAAACAGTGAGAAGTAATGTCCATTTTCGCAGTTCAGAGCATCTTTCTGGCTGGTAATTTATCCAAAACTTTTCCTAGCTGCTTGGTATTTGAATGTCATGGTTTTCTTGTTGCTTTTTTCTCTGTAGCTATCTGGTTAATCATCTATGTCTCATATCTTAACAGGTCCCTGAGCACTCCTTTGTTTCTAAGCTGCTCATCCAGCAAGTTATTGTCAGATGACTTGCCTTCTGCAGACAGAAAGTGAAACTGGTAGGAGTTTTTCAGTTCAGTTGCTAAAAACCTGCCAGGAGGTGCAGTTGGTGTCAGTTCCTCTCCATTCATTTTTGGAGATGGTAAGGAGGTGAGCAAGGCCTTGGCCCCAGTTTCACTGGTGGCTTAGGCACATATGAATACTAGGTATCTGATAAGGAAAGAAGAGGTGGAAAGTCCTCAGCAGCCTGCATGAAGGCACTAAGTAAATCTGAATATTCTCCTGACAGCAGTGAGGTGTCTGTCATTTCAAGTTCACAGTGGAAAAATGTCAATTTCTCAGGTATTTTTAATGCTGTGAAAAACACAGATTTCATGAGGAGAATATATTTTTTATCAGAATATCATGCAGATTGCATATTTCTAGCCAGCGATAAAGTTGGATAGTGCTCAAGAATGGCTGCAATTCAGTCACAGCCATCATTCCTGCCTTGTGCTCATCCTCCTTTTCATGGAGGCGCTTCTCCTCCATGTTCAATCTGCTTTGTATTTCTTGTCCTCTCTAGGACAGAAAGTCCTAGTTGGGCAACAACGTCTTCCATTTTTTTCATGTGCACTAAAAAGAGGCAAACAGAGTGGCTAATTAAAAAGCATAATGCCATGTGTAGAATGGATGCAGTTCCTGTGTTATAAGAATGCTGAGCTCTCTTATACTTGTCCCTCTATAACAATTGCATCCTGGAAAAAACAACTTGATCTCTGAAAATTGCTGCAATTTCTTGCCTATTCCCAACATCATGTTGATGATTAAAATATTGAAGAGAACCTCTCTTGACTGTCTTGGGAGTTTATAAGCAGGAAAAAGAGGTTGAGGATGAATGGAGCAGTTGAGATACATCATAATGTCCTTCCTAGTAATTCTGCTCTTGATCAGTTTGCAGTATCTTCTGAATAGCCTCTGTGACAGTTTTAGGATAAATCCTGCATTGGTGGGAGTATATCTAATGAGAATGATGCATTAATACAGTCCTTTGTCTTTTTGGTTTGTAGGAGCTATGAGGATCACTCTCATTCAAGACAGATTCTTTAGAGAACTCAGCTACTAGCTCTTTGAAAATTTCTGCAGGACATGTGTAAGTGACATTTTTTTGTGTGTAGCTATAGAACCTGGCCAAATATGGATGAACCTGTCTTTCAAAAGATAGATGGTGACAAATGGTGACTCTCTAGTAAATCTGAAGATCCCTAGCAAATTTTAAGTGGTACTAGAATGTATTAGTGCAACAACCTAATTAATACTTTTTTAGCTGTGCTCTCCCCTCCCCTTTCAATCTCTCTAAAGTGTTTACAAAAGTTGTTTGTTTAACTGTATTTAAACAGGATTGCTGGATTTTAGCACCCCTACACACTCACACACACCCCTTAAATCCAGCAGTCTTTGCAGACATCCAGGGTGGAAACTTTCAGCCAAAATGATAATATCAGTGAAAGTTATGAAAATAAATGAAGACAGGGAATTTTACCAACCAAATGCCTCCTGTGCCACCTGTAAAGAGCTTAATGTTGCAGAAGCCAATACAAATTGGAACAGAAGCGTACAGATGGTAGAAAGAACGGCTTTCAGTCAGGCCCTTCTCCTGTCACAACTCTCAGCAAGCTCTGTTATCCTTATACTGCCAAATCATTTTCTTTTGATACACGCAAAACAAAAAACCCAGGAGCTAAAACCTACGTAATCTAGAGACTGAACATTTTTCTTTCCAAATGCATGCAACTTTCAAATAGTTTCAAGAGTACAGCATTTATTATAGGGTCTTTTTATAACAGATGGCAGAGAACTGGGGGAAGATTTTAATCCAGATACTCCTTCCTGTTGAAATAACTCAGTTTCTCTCCCTTACCTTTGGTCATCATTGAATAAACTTGATAAGATCCAACTCTTTAATGCTGGAGATCCCAAGCTCTACCTGTTTGCTCAAGCACCGCAAGAAGTGGCAGCAAAAGCTGTGGGGATTTTGGCAGCGTTAGTAGCTCTGTACCCCAGGCCAAGAGTAAGAGACTACCAGGATCCACTCCCTTTCCCCCTCACCTAGGTCTAAAAGCAAGTTTCTAAACATTTCTTCTCCCTCATTGCCACACTGTCCTAAACCTAAAGCCTCAATTTTGTGACCATAAATGTCCTTCATGCCAGAAATCCTGTCATCCTTACTCCCATTCCTTTTACCCTCTGTCTATGCAGTTTAGCTTAACTGTGTGAGTAAGCTCTGCTTACAGATGGTTCCCGATGTGCAGAGGCATCACCCCCTACAACTAGGGTGACTCACCCCAGAGGGACACTAGGTACTGCTGCCATCAAGCACTTGGAAGTGCTTTGTATTGGTGGTATGCACATGCATTTTGGGACTGTCTTCTGCAAGTAACACTCTCAGCTGTGATTATTTTACATTGATGTATTTAACTTAGCCTGTATGAAATTTCATAGGCATAGATGGGAAATACTTGTTGCATGGAGTCTGAATGGTAATGACAGAAACAAATACTAAATGTCTAGGACTGTTTCATAGCTCTGTGTGTTTAAATTGTTTTCTCAATGCAACATTTCACTCAGAAAATCAGCAAGATTTTAAGTGGAGCAACAGTTGGTAAAAAATAAAAAAATCTGGAGACCTAGAAATATTTTGATTTTTTTTAAAATGATTAGAAACAAAGATGAGGGGTTGAGAGTTGTATATATTCTATTTTTCTACTGTCTGAAGTACATTGTAGATGTAGTTTAATTATAGTTCTATTGTCAACTTTGTTTCATCAAGTTTTTCCTCATAGATTAATCTACTGCTCATAATAACTAAGTGTAGACTATCTGCATTTTAAGCCAGTGAATGAGGAAAGGTTTTATATGAGGCTAGGAAAGGGACTATCTGAATTGCCTCTAGGTGGCAGTGAGTCATTATTTCTTGGCATCCACTAAACGCTCTTTCACTGTCCCTGCAAAGAGAGGCCTTCTTACAGTCTGAGTGTTGTTCAGTTTTAAAGCCATTTTGGATACATCTTGAAATCCTAAAAGCAC
Organism: Anser brachyrhynchus; assembly: GCF_964034855.1. Lineage (NCBI taxonomy): Eukaryota > Metazoa > Chordata > Aves > Anseriformes > Anatidae > Anser > Anser brachyrhynchus. Next base: position 30,487,632 of record NC_137698.1, on the reverse strand, counting down.
TGTATTGCAGTAGTATATATATGTTTGCAAATCAGTTAGTCCTGGAAATATGGACAAATAATCCATGCAGCATGTGTGTTGTGAATCAGCAGGTCTCTGGTGTGTGCTTTCAGGTGGCCAGAGGATGTGCAGCCAACCCAGCTTGTTCCCAGTGCCTGTTGCACACACATACACACAGATGAAGGGGTCTGTAGCATACACATGGTAAGTTTAAGCACTCTGGATATACACCGTGGTGGACCGCAAATTGTGTGCTGTGCTTGGATAAAACTTGCTGGTAGACAATAAGACTGTGCCCAGAAAAATGTAAAGCTGGTGGGCTTCCTTTGGCCATATCCCATTCTCCCCCCTGATACCAGGAAGTGAAGTGGGGTAGTTGTTTCTTAGCTGTGATCACTGCTAACACTGATGGATCTGCATGGATCTTTCTTTCCCCAGAAAACAAAGATTTCAAACTGTTTTCTTTAAATTTTTACATATTTTGCATGTTGATGTGACTGCATGCTAGAACAAATTGCTTACAGGCTGTTTGTACAGCTGTTTGGGCTTGGTGCGATGGTGGTATGTGTGATATTCTGATCACGGCAATAACCGGTTCTGTCACTTGAGTGTGAGCAATGGACTGCACTAAATGCTCCTAATAAAAGGATTGCAGGCCCTCTGGTAGGTCCTTGCTGGCTGACAGTATTAATTGTAATGTTTAGAAGATGGAGATTGGCTTTGTAATTGTAATTCAGGCTCTGATTTCACAGTGTGCTTAAATCCATTACTTTTTTCATGTGGTTATGTTGACTGCATTTTAGCAGAGTACTCACTAACTTCCTTCCACCTCACCTGGAGAATGTTTTCACTTTCATGAGCATCTTTAATTCCAGCCCAGGCTTTTTATTCATAAATGAAGAAAAACATGTGCTTAAATGCTTTACAAATTGGGGTATATGTCATCAGCTCTGATACTGTGGGTTAAGAGCAGGAAGAACAATTTTATGAGCTGTGTGGGTTCCATGATATTCACTAAAAGCAAGTTTTTAAAAAAAAGTCCTTGTCATGAGCAAAGTGCATGTCCTTCAGAATACCATCAGTTTTCTATTCTAGATAAAAACATAAAGGACTTTTTCTTTAAAACATGCAGAACTTTTTAACTGTGTTGTTCTTCATGGCAAGGATTAACAAATACCACTAATACCTTTTCAGTAAAAGGATAGTATCAGAATCATGAAGGGTCTAAATAGCCTGAGAATTGAATGTGGCAACAAAAATGTTTTGTGGATTGTGTCAAACAATGTCAAATGTGGAATAAGTAAACAGTTTTAAACTGAGTGAGAAGTAAATGATTTATTTGGTAGAGGTTTTTGATAGAATACATTTTGGCATTAAATTTTAAAATGACTCTGAATACAACTCTTTTAGAAAACATTGTTGTGATGAAAGACTTAGCAGCTTGATGGATGTGAATGAATAAGTCTCATAAATTGCGATACCACAGCTGGGATTCTGCATTAATAGGAATGAGATTATCATAGTGTTAAATCATACAGCTATACATTTAAAAGTATGTACTGGGAATAAATGCATATTGTATAATATTTCTTTTGTCTTCTGCTCTCAGCCCAGCACTATCGCACTACATCACAAATATGAGCATCAGTAGATTCTGACAGTCTCACACAAGAAGCAGTTTTCAGAGGCAAGTTTAATAAATGATTACATAGTTGCTATTACTTAATGAAATACAATGATTCTTGCTCCTGATACTAATGGAAAAAATAGGAGCTGATGCAGAATTTTGTTAGCAAAGATGATGTAGGAAATAATATCAATGAAACATTTTTATGAAGCTTCAGTAAAACAGTGGCTTCTGCTATGAAAAAAGAATTTTTCCATCTTTAAGGTAGTTGCCATTTTCAGGACATATTCCAATTTCATGTTCAAACTCTGATTTCATAAGGTTGTCTCTGGCTAGACAGAATTTTCCTATGAAAATTCTGAATTCTGAAAATGAACTGAGCAAACACTATTAAAGATGTATCCTAAATGCTGTCCTCTCTCAATGTAAAATTTGTAAATTAAGCTCTCTGAAATTACCAACAGAAACAGGTGTAGCTATCTCCTTTACCCTTTTCTCACATACACATCTGCATGAAAAATGAGAAAAGTAAGCAGATACTGATAGATCATCAATCTGATAGATGTACAAAGACAATAGTTTCAGAAAAGCTCAGGTCCAGGTTCTATTGTAAATCTACCATGATTTTCCAATGTTCCACCTTTTGCTATAAAGGGCATCATATTGAGCTAGATATGATTCTATAATCAATGTTATAAATTCTGCAAGAAGTTTCAATAAAGCCTGTTTGTTTTAATTAGTATTAGATTATTTTGCAGCATTCTGAGTAGGTTACATTTCTGTCTCAAACTATGAGGTATAGTTCTTGTTTGCTTTGTGGGAAATTTTCAGAGAAGGAATGAGAATGGCTTTGTGAACCTTCCAGGGAGGCTCTCATCATGCTACTAGTAAATATTTCTGTGAGAAACAGTCCTGCAAGTCGGCCTACATGGAGCTCAGTTACGGGCCAAAGCCATAGTTTCCTTATGGAAATGCAGTTTATGAGTCTAATGTCACCTAAAACTGTTCATTAGCTTATGTTCATGGGTGTTCTTTTAACTCCAATGTATTCTGGAGTTTGCTGTGTCTGTTAAAACCTATTAAACCTGTTAAAAATGTTGTGTGCTCAAAAACTTGGACCTTCTTTATGTTGTCCCCTAGTTAGATAAATGATAAACAGTATTAACGTATTATTATATGCTTCTTTTAAGGATAGGTGAACTGATTTAAATTAAGGAAAAAATCACCTGTACATTTAGGCTGAGGCTTGTGAGAAGGATTTAAATAAGAACCCTGTCAGAAATCACTTTCCACTCAATGGGATTGTCAACAAAAGTTAACAAAGTTCTTCTTCATGCTGTTTTAGTTTAAGTGTGTGCTAATCTCCTTAGTTATTTTGATCTTTTCTCACATGCATTCGTACCATCAACAGGTAGGTAGTAGTGAAAAATTAAGATATTGGAGCGCCGATTTAAATGTTTTCAATTACACTTATTGTCTTCAAAATATGCTGTTTCAAGGGTATGGGTTAATCCTGATTACATTTGAGTACTTCTGAGGTTTTGAGTCTCTTTTTCTACTTTTAACCAAACAAAAAGAAAGTGGGAGAGAGAGAAATACTAAATCAAAACAACCCCTAAATCTGAATTCTTCTATTTGGACTGTAGAGCCCAGGACATATTGCAATAATATTTGAAAGTCTTTAGTTTTATCCCAATAAAGGACAAAAATATATTTTTACCCTTAAGTTGACATGTACTTGAGTTATTTACTTAAAACTAGCTTTAGATATTTTACTTGAGTTTGAGTCTGCATTTTGATATTATTCTCCCAATGTCTGGCGCTGTGTGCTTAATGCTTGTGTCAAGAAGTAATTCTCTTTGTCTCTTTTTTTTTTTTCCTTCCTCTCCTTCCTTTTCTTCCTTTTTTTTTTTTTTCCCCTTCCATTTAAACAGTTCTACTGGGGCTCTGTGTTCCTGCTCCCTTATTCCTTCATTGTTTGTTGCTCTTTACTGGTTAGAAAGGCTTCGATACATGAGCAAAATTGATTGCTGCTTGTTAGTTTTCTTTTTGATTTGGTAATTCTCAGACTGTCAAATGTTTATTCAAAAAAAATATACAGAAGATAATGAATTAGGTAAATTAAAAAACCCTTTGGTTTCTGAGGATGAGCAATGTGGTTCTAACATCCCATTTTTCCAGACAAAATACATTCTTCATATTTTCTTTCCGGCTATAAGGATATAAGGAGCCCACATTCAGCTTTCACCGAAGAAGCGTCCATTTTTCCAAATTAATCAAAATGGAGCAGACCTTATGAGACCATTTGAAGTCATAAAATTTTGATGTCCATTTCTTCTAAATCAGGATATCCGGTCTTGCCTCAAGTCCTATGTAGTCTAAAACCAATGTTGTTATAAGAGCAGTCCTTCCATCTTTTTTTTTTCTATTTATTATAAACAGTATACAGTAGTGGTGAAATAGCCTAATTATATATGTAATTCTCCATTTTATCCTCTATCATGTTAATATGAGGAGACAAAAGATATTTCATAGTACGTGATAAACAAATGATAATATTCCCTAGTTCATTCAACTTTATTGTGTCTGTATTATGTGAGCTTGCTGGTGGCCAGACACTACAGCACACCCAGACAATTAACAGATTTGCATCTGGTTACTGCCTTGCCGTATGTATCCCACTTTGTATTACAGCTGAGACACAAATGGGTCCCTTCTGGGTTTGTGAAAGAGAACAGCTTTACTACATAAACCAAACCTATCTTCCTATCTTCTTACTAACAGCTAACAAAGGAGGGGCTCCGCAAAGAGTGTCTCAAGTGGATGTTGCATTTTGATTTCACTGTTTGAATTTCTCAGTAATGTTCGTTCAAAAGTGTCTGTGCATGTTAACTTCCTAGCTACCACCCTGGGCATTCAGCTATGCTACAGCTTAGCTACAGGCAAAATGAAGCGTTACTGCAAAATGAATGCATATCTTGAATGTGTCCTCCTGTTATGATAAATAGTTTGGTTTGGCAATTGTGATATCCAAAAACAGTGCAACTGAAAGCATCTGGTTATTTGTAAAGAAATTCTAAAATGAATAAATTACCAGAAATAATATTATTATGGAAAGGAAAATACAACCCTTATATTCTCCTTCCACATTTGTATTCTGCTTAGAGTGTTGAAATTGCCATACTAAAATCAGGATGAGAGTATGGATAAGAGTCTGGGGTGAGACACAAGTCAGCTTAATTAGCAATATTTTCCTTCTACAGTTACAAAGAATCCAACTGACAGTGTGGATATGCAAAAGTGCAGAAAAGGCTCTGGAATCTGTCTGTTGTAAGTTGATATTAAAAAGATTAAATGTTTTATGCCATTGATTTTTTTTTTCCTTTTTTTTTTTTTTGTATCTAGATCTATGACAACTGGACATATACGATTTTGGCCTATAACCTCATGGTGGTGTGGTTTAGAAGTCTGTCAAGCTTGATTTAAACCATGTCATATCTCACATTTAATTGAAATATATTTAATGTTGTGTGTGTTCATGCCTTTCAGGTATGTCTACTATCATAGAGGCTGAGAAGCAGGGTAGATTAGTCCTTATTGAGCACAGTGCTGACAAGCTAGACTGATCACTTAAAAATTAGTTTAGGCATTTCTATATTGCAGGGAAGATGCCAAAGCTTACTGTAAAGGAATTAAAGCTTGTCTTTCCCCCTTCCTCCTCCTCCTCCTCTTCATCAGCAATGGCTGCTTCAGAACCTCTGACTCGGTCTTGTGACTTGTGACGTGGAAGTGTTGCACGTCCAGCTTTCATTGTACCCATACAGCTTCCTTTAAAAACTCCACCTGGAGTGGAGTTGTGCACTTGTCTAGTTTACTGTAGTCAACCAGTCCCCTGAGGACTGTTTCTCACCGCCCATATCAACCCATATCAGACTTCTCTGGTGGTGAACAATCACCACCTTTGCTGCCTTAGTTCAATGGTCCCTTAACCTTGCTGCTGTGATTCTTTGTGGAGTCATGCTCCAGAGCAACCTGATTTAAACAATAACAAGCCCCTCACCGCATTAAGTTGTGTCATTGCGTAGCGGCGGGTGTGTGACTTGGACCTAGAGAGAGCAGGTGCTTTCTTACAATTCCTTTGGTGTTGAAGAAATTACAATGTAGGACCATAACTTATGATGTTTCTGAGCATGAAAGGGCTGCCTGTGATTGCTGTAGAGAAAAATGTTAGGAATAAGTTAAATATTAAACCCACAATACAGAAATGTAATATTTTTTCAGGAGAAACTTTTGGGGCCTTTTAATTTGAATTATGCCAGAACACCCTGGCCTGGTGGACGTTTTTTATTAATATATTTCTGCCTTTTTTTTAAAGTAAAATCAGATTACCTAAATATTTTTCTGTTTGCTAGATCTGGCTAGAATGATGATAGCACAGACTGTATGCAAGAAACATTGTGCTGATGACATAATATATGTCTGAAATGATCTAGTGTTTTCACAAATCACAGAATGAAGGGATAGCTTATCTTCAGATTTTAGCACTTGCTACTGCAGTATGAATTATTCTGTATAATCTTTACTTCCATTCTGAAAATTGTCTGCAGTAGCATATATTCAATTTAGGGGAAAAGCACATAAAGTAAATTAGGTTGAAAGAGCTCCCAACTGTCTGCATTGTGTAATGCTGATTTAATAGAAAGCAGCCAAAAAAGAATACAGTAATGATAGGACATAAATATTAGCATTATGTATAAATAAATGTCAGGCATAAGTTTACTTCTAAATTTGCCTTAACAACTGCATTAGGATTGATGTCCCTAGTGGCTATAAATACAGTATATCTGGCAAAGGCCTGCCAAACAAGAAGTTTATCAGTAAGCAGATGATGGAAAATCATGTAACATTTAACACATCTTTTTTGAATAATCTTTTTTTTTTTTTCTTCTGCTTTGTGCAGTTGAGATTGATTGCAATGATGAACACCTTAGGTTGGCCTGGAGACAGAGGGATGGAAGCTGGAGAAAAGCTACATCTGTGGAGTTTCTGAAGAGCTTGGGGAGAGGTCAGGAAATAAACTCCGGGGAAAGGAAAGAGCAGATGGTGCATAAGGTAAGTCACAGGACCTGTGATTAACCTGACTAACAGATTCAGAAATTGAAGATATCTCTGTTCAAGCAAGGGGTTCATTTTTTATCCTAATAAGATACATGAAGAAGTTAGAGGTTACAGTTACTTGATACAACCCAGAGAAACCTCTTACACGTTAATTTTCTGTCTCTTTCCTTTATCATTGGAATTTCAGTGTGGTAATGTTTTTGAGATGTTTGTGATATAAAACCATGAAGAAGAACTCATTTAACAATTAAATAAGAGAGACTGGTAAGCTGTGGTACACTATGGTTTTCTGATTGAATGATGGTAATGAATCAGGGAGAGTTTTGACTGGTAAACAGAAGTATGTATTATATTATTTTTCACTGTCTCATGAGTTGAAGGTATTCATTAACTGTAGTTCACATTTTCTATTTAAATTAATGTTTGGTTAGACTTGACCAAATATATGTTCTGCTTAGAGCTATTGTATTAAGCAAAGAATAAATTTTGCTTTTAAATTGCAGTAAACTAAGATGAATAGAAAGATCAATAATTTAATTTTCAGAAATCTTAAAGATGTCTGTGAAATATATGTTCTGGCATCTCCTGCATTCTGATTTGTATTTTTGTGCAGTTTTAGAGAAGAGAGGATTGCATAGTGGTACCAATTGCCCCATGGAGATCTGTTTTTGGAAATGGTGGCTGCTTTTGTATTTGTAGAAACAAAACTCAGATCATTTTATCTATAGCGAATACAATGCTTTAGGTTTGCAGTCAAAGCCGTTAGCAAAAATTGTACTGGTTATTTTATTTAGTGATGTCTTCTGCTGCAGATTTCATCTTGAAAGCAGGAGGAGAAAGTTGTCCCTGTTCCCCTGGGGAGAGGAGCCAGGGTGATGGTCAGCACCATGGGTGCAGCCAGAACTGTTGAAAGCACTGATTTTGGCAATTGGCCACAAGGACCCTGAGATCAGCTCTGGGAACTGTGGCCTCTCCCCTGCCCTGCTGATTTTGCGCAGTATTTCTAGCTGTAGATGGCATTAATAAACCAAAAAAAGAAAAAGGTTATAAGGGAATATTTGTCCAAGTTCAAAACTGCCATGTTTTCATGGACATGCAGCTTGGTTTTCATAAAAAACAAATCAAAAAACAAACAAACAAACAAAAAAATGTTGAAGGGTGGGTAGATGTGGAGCAGTAGACACAACGAATGGTTGGTTGAAAGCTTGAGGAAAACCTATTAAAATGTCTGCTCATGACTGTTGTTCACATCTGTGAAATTTTTGGAAAGTATTCCAGGTTAGCTGAGTGTGAAATATGGTTCTAAACTCACCTGAGTTTTGTGGACCACAGTAAAAATGGTCAATGAAATGGTAATAGTAGTAAGAAAGTAAGTAACTAAATGGTTGTTAAAAGCATAACTCAACCCAAAAAGTAGTCCTTACAAAACATAATTCTTATACATAATTTTCAACCTTAATATTTCAGAATATTTTTTAATAGGCTAAAATAAATTAATTATTTAATTATCTTAAAAACCTATGGCTGTTATTAGACTAATGGAATAAAAATTGAGATTTTGTAGTTTGCTACACATTGTTCCATTTTCGCTACTGACTACCAAACATTAATCAAATGGAGTTTTGATAGCCGCTTGGACTTTAGGTACTTATTGAACCAGGCATGTATGAGTTCTAATCTGTTAATTTTCATATGGAAGACTTGGTACATTTGATATATATATTTTAATTTGTACTTGCTATGCTTTCTTATACAGAATGAAGAGATAGCATGACAAGTTTCTTTTTTTCATAATTTCTAACAGCAGATCTTGTAGGGAATATTGATAACAAGAAATTTGTATAAAATACTACAGTTCCCGCTCATGTAGATTTGCCTGGTAGATTTAAGACATCCCTTACATATGAAATGCAATTACCTGGAATGTAAGAGCTCACCTGCCTTTAGCTCCCATGGGATGTTTTTAAATTTCATTGAGTTAGTATATTTTTATCTTTCTCAGGCTAAAAATCCAGGAAGCTCTTTCTAAATCCTCCAACAGCTGCTACATTGAATTAGTTGAAGTTGTGAACAATATTTGATTAGCACACCCTATTGTTAAAAAAAAAATAAAATTGTACACTTTTGGAGCAATTTTGTTAGGCACATTCAGCAGGAGCAAAGGCACCTAAATTTGTAAGATTACTGATATTTTGGTTGTGTTTTAGATCTTGGCAAGCCAATGCTAGTGTCTGCCACTTGGGCCAACAGATCAGGTAGTTTAAAGAATGCTTACACATAAGAAAAAGTCGCATTTATTTCTAAATATTCAGCTGTAATTGCTGCAAATATGAGGCTTTTTATTACTATTAACAAGTATTATATAAAAGGGCATAATGTTTCCTAGTTCACCCTTTGGTAATGCAAACAGTTTTCCAATGGGCAGATCTGTCACACAGTGATAACCAAGTGAAAAATTCTCCTTGGTTAGAAAATATGATTACAAAGTCAGAAAAAAAATGGCAGGCGCAGTTGTAACACCTGAAAGTATTTTCTTTTAAGCTGCTCTCGGAGTGGGGGACAAACACAACTTCAGATTCTTTATATTTCAAGTTGGCAGCATCCTGTTAAATTGCTTTGTGAGAGATGAGTGTGCTGGCTGATGAATGCATACTCTGTAGTGTGTGATACCATGCATATAAAACGGTTTATTGAACAAAATAAACAATTCTTTGCCGTCTCTGACAGACAATTCTACATTTCTCTGCAGTCTCATAAATGACAGCTATGACCAGTCAAAATAAAATCTACCTGTGCATTTGCAATGTCTTCTCTCTGTTTCATATAACTTAACCCTAAATACCTCTTCAGTAGTGTACACCCGTCACTTGTTTTTTTCATTTGGAATATCTTAAAATTCTTACTTTTAATAATGTGATATTTTTCATTTTCAGAAAAAAAAAAGATTTCTTTCACATTGAACTTATTATAAGGCATAAAGCTTATTTTAAAATAGTATTTAACTGGAAAACTTAGGCTTTCATAGATGTTCAACTTATCTTTCTAATATCTCAAGTGAAGCAGTTGTTTCTTCCTGATTTGAATACATCTAATTTTTCATCCCATTATTTTCAGCTAGCATACAGGAGAAGCCAGGCAGCATGTGCTATTTAGTTGTTGCTTTTCAAGAAACTAAATTTGTGCCATTTATTTTGAGCATCCATTTTTCTTATTTTCTACATGGAAAAGTGGCACATAGAGCAGCACAGAGACTCTAACTTTTTTTTTTTTAATTTATTCTCATTTAAGAATATATTTTATATCTACTACAGTACATAGTTTTATTCTGTCCTTGCCACTGATTTTGTGTCTTTGATTTACCTGTGCCAAAATGCATTGGAAGAAAGAGTAGAGATAGCACGGCCATTATAACTTCATCCAATATGTCAAGCAGAGTTCTAAAATTTAAAATGGTCTTGTTTTTCTGGTGCACAGTCCTTAGCATGATAAGAATTTTGATCTGTTAGAAACTCTCCCAGCATCCTTCATTAGGACTAAGCATACTGAAAATAAAATGAACAGAATCTGTACCTCACTGATAACTAAGCAGTTCTGTGCTCATTATTTTTGACATCTGAACAGAGTCAATATTTAGCTAAAGATAAGAAGTTGATAAAAACCAAGCTAGTCTTTTTAAAGTATCCAATATAAACAGTATATGGTCTGTTGACAGTTGTTTGGGAATTTTGTGTTAATAAAGAAAAATCAGAAGTTAAAAAATAGGTGCACAAGGCTAAGCCTGTTCAAGCTGTTGCATTGTTCCTGTTGGGGCTGACCACCTTCGGCACTGCTGAAAGGAGAAAACTCCTCAGAAGGCTGATTTTATGACTGGTAGATTTCAAAACACTTTGTAGAAGGGAAAAGTGAGCATTTTCCCAATCTACAGCAAAATTGTTCATATTCAGGCAAGTTCGCTGCTTTGGAAATGACCTCTTTCCAGAAGCCCCTGGAAAAGATCTCTGAGTTAAAGAAAAACCCAGAGTCTGTGCTGACAGAAGAACCTTGTGCAGAAATGCAGCCAAGGCAATGTGTTTTGCCCAGTTGTCTTTGAGGTAGCTGTGTAATGATGTCCTGGGTTAGTGTCAACAGCAAAATGCCAGCAGGAGACTGGGTCACTGCTCTATTTTCAATCTCTCTCTCTCTTTTTTTTTTTTTTTTTAATGGTGTAATGGTGTTAAGAAGAATAGGCTTCATACTGCAAATATTAAGTGAGAGAGACACATTATTTTCTGTTATGCTTTCAATGCAGTGTTTTTCCACAAGTGAGACATTAAAGTTTTATCATTTCTATTCGACAACCTCCTCAGCACCCTTGTGCTTTAAAATCCAAATCTAGTTCTGTAATAAAACTGTTAATTTATGACCGGTGTGAACTTCTATAGCATGGATCAATATTGATTTTCTGAACCTGTTTCTCACAGACCTGTTAAAATAAGAAATCTGATTTAAAAAAAAAAAAATCTTTAAATTGAGAAAGAATGTGCTCTAGTCTTATTGCTGTATTCTGAGAGCTTGAAGACTCCCGTGAAGACTTAAACAGACTTGAGCTTGCCTAAGGCAACACATAATAGTTTTTATGGTTTTCAGTCAAAGAATTCAACATGAGGAGTAAAACAGTTTAACTTATCCCAGTCAATAGTAGAACAATTAACTGTTTGAGCAGTTAACAATTCTTGGCTCTCAAGGGCAGATTATTTAGACCCATTTGGGTCACCTCGGTGCATAAGCCACATATGTAGTATCAGGCTGTCTCATTATGGCACTGCAGAATTTGACATACGGTCTGCAATTCCTTGTGTCTGGGGGAAGTGTCTGGTGCTATCTGGGATGTCCTTAGGGTATCCAAGACATCCGTGTGGAACTGGCAGATATGACAGAAGATCAAGGGGAGATCCATGCTCTTCTGGCATACTGATTGGAGGCTAAGCTAAAAGTCCTACCACCTCTGAAAGCACTAGGTGCCTATGTATGGTTGAGTGTATTGACACCACCAGACAGAGCTGGACAATAAACAGTGTTTGTATTGAATCCTTGAGAAGATATGGTGATTTGAAACTTTTGCTTTTACTCTTCTTCCCACACCTGTCCCCTCCTAAATTTTTTAGTCATTATTGATCTGAATGCTTTCTGGTCTGGTATTTTGGCTTGGCAGAGGTAAAGATACATATTTGGTTTGGTCTAAAACTTATCTTTTATCTTCTCATGTTTGTAAAAATTCCCCAAATTCTGGAAGATATGTTGGCTATTTATCTATTCATTAAAGATGAGCCTTGTCCATGATCATAACTGGGGAGAATGTTTTGTGTTGTATGATTTGATGGCAGTAAGTTAGACAATCTCTATGATGCAGCTGTTGGGTGTAGAAATGATCAAATGATTAGAAATACATGATGGATTTATTGAGGGGGAGAGTCACTAAGGGAAATTTTGACAGTAGCTGGTACAGTGCAAGGTACCCTGCTTTATGGTACAGTAAGGGATAAGGCCAAATAGGTTTCATGTCTTCCCTGGAATGCCCACGGGGCAAACCTAAGTATTCAAGGAAGAGCTGATGACTGTCTCCCTAATCTAATGGTTATTTCTGATCATAACCTACTATTTTAATAAATTTCCATAAGAGAACATACAGTTTAATCAGAAGCAAGCTGTGATGAAAATATTTGGAAAGGAAATACTTTCGCCTTTCTGTTTTGGAGAATTTCTCCTGACCATCATTAAAAGAAATTCCCCAGTGCTCATAACACAGAACTGGGGTTACATATCTGCAAGCAGAATTTGAAAACAGCTGGCTGGCCTGGGTAAGGACCTCACTTGAGAGTTCCACATGAGCTGCTGCTTATTAGAGAATTCCTGAATCTCGTGTAGCTTTATGGTGCCAAAATACAGCTGAAGAAATGTTGATTAATGCAAACTTTGTGGCTTAATCTGTATGAGAACCAGTACCTCAGAGACTCAGAAATGCACGCGAACTCTGCTGTTCCTGCGCCCACAAATCACAGGTATCTCGATTGAAATAGTCGTGTTTGTTTCCTCTGAATAACTAAGTAGTAAGTGAGAGAGTGTTGCAGAAATAAAAGCGGTTTATTTTTGGTGACAACGAAAGTGGGGAAGGAGGCCATAGGGACTGTTCTAATCACTCCACCATGGTTATAGTGAATGTATCCTTTCTCTCTCTCTCTCTCTCTCTCTCTCTCTCTCTCTCTCGCTATCTCTCTTTTTGTACACCTGAAAAAAAAAGTGCTCTATCTCTTGTCCTGTAGTTTCCTGAATTAAGGATGTCTCCTGTGGACATCTTGCAGACAGATTCAATTAAAAAAGATTTCCTAATGGGAATCATCTTGTTTTCACTTGATTTTGATTTTTTAAGTGAAGGATGTAGCACTAATCAATGCAAAATAAGGAAAATGCTAATGTGATATCTAATAATCTGCAGGTGGAGCAGATTTGTCTGAAATTTACTGCGTTGTCTGTTTTCTGCTGTTCAAGAGCTATATAAAACCAACATAATAACCCTGCAGTTAAGTTGTGTTTGCTTCTTTTTAACCTCATCAGGGAAACCTGTGGATTCTGGAATGTATAAAGGGCTTCCTTTGGCTTTGCTATCCTTGTACATTTCCCATGCACCCGCTGTTACCTGTTGCTTCCTACCATCTCTGGAGACTAGATCTGATAGAAAGAATAGCTTAAACAAAAAATATTTATGATTAATGATTCCTTTTGCTTCTGTTCTTCAAAACTGAAAGCTTTGGTCTCAGTCAGCAGAAGGAATATGATTATCTCCTTAGAAACTTGTTGAGTGTTGGCCATTTTTCAGCGTGGACATCACTTCCTGTTTGTCTCAGTGGGAAGAAACAGTACAGAAGCTATCCTACTCCAAGGTAATGAGGAATAAACAGAGACAGTAAATAGAATAGAATTATAGAACCATAGAACGGCTTGGGTTGGAAGGGACTATAAAGTCCATCCAGTTCCAAACCCCTGCCATGAGCAGGGACACCTCCCACTAGACCAGGTTGCTCAAAGCCCCATCCAGCCTGGCCTTGAACACCTCCAGGGATGGGGCATCCACAGCTTCTCTGGGCAGCCTGTGCCAGTGCTTCACCACCTTCTGAGTAAAGAATTTCTTCCTAATATCTCATCTAAACCTCTTTTAGTTTAAACCATTACCCCTTGTCCTAACACTACTCTCCCTGGCAAAAAGTCCCTCTCTTGCTTTCCTGTAGGTACGAGAAGGCTGCTATAAAGTCTCCCTGGAGCCTTCTCTTCTCTAGGCTGAACAACCCCAACTCCCTCAACCTGTCGTCATAGGAGAGGTGCTCCAGCCCTTTGAACATCTTCATGGCATTCCTCTGGACTTTTCTAATAATTCCATGTCCTTTCTGTGCTGGGGGCCCAGAGTTGAATGCAGGACTCCAGATGGGGTCTCACAAGAGCAGAGCAGAGGGGGAAATCAGCTCCCTCGCCCTGCTGGCTGCACTACTTTTGGTGCAGTCCAGGACACAGTTGGCTTTCTGGGCTGCAAGCGCACATTGCCAGCTCATGTTGAGCTTCTCATCCACCAGCACCCCCAGGTCCTTCTGCTCAGGGCTGCTCTCAGTCCATTCTCTGCCCAGCCTGTATCTGTGCTTGGCATTGCCCCAGCCCAGGTGCAGGACCTTGCACTAGGACTTGTTGAACCTCATGAGCTCCATAAAACATTAAATCCTACTGTTGAACAAGAAGCACACTCTTGGTGTGGTGGAGGTGTGTTGTGTGGCCACTGTTGGTGCTGAGGTGTTGTGTTGCAGGAGCACGTAGAGCCACAGGTGAGCTCCAGGTCTCTTTGTGCTGGATGTAGTACAGATATCTAAGAAAAAGGACAGTTCCTGAATGAAGTGTTCAGGTGTGCTGAGTGTTGAATTTGTGTCACTGGGACTAAAAATCTCTTAAGCTATATGCTCGTTTGCCTGTATTATCTGATGCTGTGCAGAAGAGTCATCAAGTGACTTGCTGTCTGACTGACTGCCCCTTGAACATTGCTGAGGACTAGATGCTATTTGGATCTTGGATCTTTGTTTTCGTGTCTTTAGACTCTCTCAAAATCTCCCCATTAAGAGAGTACACACAGAGTATTACATACCATAATCTACTCAAAATGTGGCTTTAAACAGGACCATACATCTTTATCCTGTCCAGGGGAAATATTTTGGTATGATCATCATTCTTTTCATTTAAGGAAAAAAAAAAATTGGTAAAAATATCTTTGATGATGATGCTTAATGGCTTTATACTGTATAAGAGAGAGAAAACGAGGCCACCTCAGGAACCACAGCGTTAGCAGCAGAACTACAGCTTTGGTAGAGTTTGCACTTTGTATTTGCATGGTGCCTTTGGTGATAATCTTTAAAAATTCATTTTCAGCTGTTTTTGTCAGCCGTATTTTGCTAGGGGCTGCAAACTAAGGGTTGGAGTAATGACTTCTATTCTGTATTTATTCTCTGATCAGCCCTGTAAAGTAAGAGCTTTGTCATTCAGTTATAAAAAATCATGGTGTTGGTACAGTTTTGATTACCATTATTACAGCAGTTTCATTTTTTTTTGTTTTTCTTGGTATAACTATTTTTTTTTAAATTCACCTCAAATTTTATCTTAATAGAACTTATTATAGCTTGCGTGTGACATATGCTTGTGTTGTTGAGACTTTTGATATGACTGAGATGAATTCCTGCTTGAATCAGTTAGTCATTCAATTTGTCTGGGAATACAGTGCAGACAGAATATCAGATCTACCAGAATTTGAGACACTGGCCAGATTTTGATCTCAATTAAAGATACGCGTTTGAAACAGATGTCAGTGGAACTTAGGTCAGATTTATATCCATGTAATTGAGACTAGTATCTAAGCCTCCTTGGCTAGTCTGTTCCCTGAGATTTTTTCTTCCCTTGTGCATTACACAGATTGGTCCTGTTTTGTCTTTTATATAACCGGTTATATGTCTCCTTTTGATCACATTCTGAATGCCATTTTTGCGTGTCTTAACTGGGTGTACCCAGTTCATTATCGCAATTTATCCTAAAACTTTTTGAATGACCGGCAATCATAGCAAGTAAAAGAAACATCAGGATATCTTCACCTAACTCATTCAGATATGAGCATCTAAGTTCATCAAATGACATTATGGATGGGTTGAATATTTATTGTCGTTACCATGTTCAAAAATATGCTGAACAGAAGTCACAAGTCTGTACAAGCAGGGTGAAATGAGTTGCTTAATGATGAGTGCCCTGGATTAGCATTTGTTTGCTATCTGAGGGATTGGCAAACTGTGAAGGTAAGGCTGCTTGGCAGACTAATCCTGACTGCAACTGTCTTCTGCTCTGCATGTTTGTTGTGGTTTAACCCGGCTGGCAGCTAAACACCACACAGCCGTTCGCTCACCCTCCCCCCTCCCTCTCTGGGATGGGGGAGAGAAATGGGAAAGTGAAGCCTGTGAGTTGAGATAAAGACAGTTTATTAAGACAAGAAATAATAATAACAATAGTAATATTAATAATAATGATAATAGTATTACTAATAATAATGTGTACGAAAGAAGTGATGCACAATGCAATTGCTCACCACCCGCTGACCGATGCCCAGCCTATCCCCGAGCAACCGGCCCCCCACCCCGGCCAGCCACCCCTATATATTTTTTAGCATGACGTCAGACGGGATGGAATACCCCTTTGGCCAGTTTGGGTCAGCTGTCCTGGGTCTGTCCCCTCCCAGCTCCTGCTGCACCCCTAGCCTGCTCGCTGGCAGGACAGAGCGAGAAGCTGAAAAGTCCTTGGCCTGGTGTAATCACTGCTCTGCAACAATTAAAACGTCAGCATGTTATCAGCGCTCTTCTCATCCTAATCCAAAACATAGCACCCTACCCTAGGAGGAAAATTAACTCTGTCCTAACTAAAACCAGGACAATGCTTTACTGAACGATTCAGTGAAGCTGGGAGGGATTATCAAAAGAGGTATAATTGACCACCTCTGTTGATGTTTTTGTAAAGGTCATCTTTGGCCTATGACAAGTCTTGAAAGATGCTGACCCCTCTTTTCCTTTTTTACCAAACATATTCTGTTGTACTGTGATCTTAAACACTTAACCTAAGTACCCAAGCTACCATGGGTTTCTGCTAAAATCACCAGAGGGTGATAGCACTTCTAGAATACAACTCAGTAAACTGAAGATGTGAACTGTCTTTTGGTCTGTCCTTTTTTTCTTAATTTTGAACAGGCAGAAAAGACTGACTTGGTTCCTGATTTGAAGTGGGTTGAATCCTCGACATTGTGTCTCAGCGTTTTGCAGTAAAAACAGACTAATCCCTTCCTTACACATAATGTGAAGCCAACACTTTAAAAGTTGTGGATTTCTGGAGGCATACATATATCTAGGATAGATAGGGCTATTTTCTTCGATTTTAAATCAAGTGCTGGAAATACATGCTTTCTAACTGTAAAGGATTTTGTGAAGATTAATGCTTGTAGAATATTTGAAGACATAAAGCACTGAATAAATGATACTTTCCATTATGTTATTTTTTGTAACTTTTGTTTGATGGAAAAAGAGAATTTCCTATACAGTGGACCAAGTGAAATAAATACAAGAGACTTCTCCAGTACGGTGATTGTGCTTTGTGATTAAGGAAGTGCCAAATGGTTCAGCGCTCCTAGGTGTACAGGAGTCACACTTCTGTTCATCTCATTTTGAAGTGAAATGCTCTGGAAATTGAATATATGAGCAATGTTAGATAGTCAGGAAGATACTGGTAGAATAAAGTAAGTTGCTTGAAATTAATTATTTGGGAAGTGCTTTGCAAAGCAGAACTGTAAAGAGGTAAAATTTTCAGCTGGCTCATTAAAATATGAGCATGTTATATTCATCAGTGAATTAGTGATTAATGTCCCATTTTATTTTCATGTAAAGTATAATATCTGAAACAATGATGTATGCTTATCTCCAAGATACATAGCTTCCAAGTGGTTCATTTGTGAAGGTGTAGTTTAGTTAATCATTTATTATACATTTTGTCTGATTTTATGCCTTGAACATTGATATTACTGTTTTGAGCTAGTTGTGTGTTTTCCAGCTAAACTTAGATCTGAATCCAACAAATTTGTCATCTGTATTTGATTCTTCTTCAGATGGATTTGAACAGAATAATTTTCATTTCTGAGATAATTTATGCCATTTTTCACTTTTCTGTATGTCTGAATCCAAGGCTGAAAATTTAATAAGTGCACAGGGAAAAGACCTCTAATAACATTAAAAACCTGTACTTTTAGATAGGTTCCTACTGTGTTGTTTTATAGAGAATAGAGTCACCTCCCTTCCTTACTGATTTCAGGCACTGAATATCAAAGCACAAAGCCAACCAACCAAAACCCTTATCTCCCTGTCCTTATTATGTAGGCACCAAATTCCATTTTAAAAAGTGCTTTGGCTTTAAAGTCATGGGCATTTATTCTACTCCAAATGCCTATGTAACTTCTAAAGTTCAATGTGTATTAAATGTATATATGTTATACATAGTACATGCATTTTTTTGTGGAAGGTTTCCGCTGGACGAAGACTCAAATATGTTAGGATGGAGCTGTGGTGTACTCTCATAGGAATCTTACTGTTGACATTAAAGAAAACTGCCTCATGGTGGTGTACTGAGTAGCATGTTTGTGCCATATTATTCAAACTCTCAGTCATTGTGAGCTGGGTGATGAATATGTTGGGCTCTGTCAAAAGCAGAGTGTTTCTAGATATTGAGCAAACCTCCAGTGGCAAGCAAGCAACCAAATGGGAGTTCTCAGCATTGTGACTTTGAATTTGATCACTTGTATTCTACCTTTTATACCAAAGAACTGAAGAAATTACACCCCCCCTTCCCCCCCCCCCCCCTTTTTTTTTTCTTTTCTGGGGGGGGGTAGGTACTGGAACAGGTTGAAAAGAGCAGTTCTGCAGTATTTGTGCTAGGAAGGGCATCACAAGTCAGGGGACCAAACAGTTTGAGAGTACAAGTAGTCAGCACTGCTTAATGCATTATCCCATAAAATGCAGCAGCTGCAATGCTGTGCTGCAGGGGGTCATCCTGGTGTACAGTGCTTTGTTCAACTCTGTCTTCAGAACCCTACGGTCCATTTGCTATAAATAATGCTCTTCATGGTACATTGTTCAGTGTGGAGCAGATATCTTCAGCAGAAATCGTTCCACTCTGAGTCATAGTCAAATTTCAATGTTAGTGACTACAGGGGAAACCGTGAGTTCAATCAATAATCTCCTTGTCCCCCTGTTTCCATATAGACGTTGATTCATTATGTACCCGGATACTCTCTGTTTCTTAATTAAGAAGCAATGAATTGATAAGTGGCATTGACTTTTCAGAATACTGCCAAGGCTAGATCCCCTTGGGTTTCTGTCCCTCCTGCAACTGAACACTTCAGCCTTCAAAAAATTTGTTTTGGCTTCTGAAGTAGGGATGTCATATCATTTTACAGTAGTGAGTGTTTCTTCCCACTTGCAGCAATGTGGAAATCACCACAGGGACCAAGATTGTTCAAGTGTTCAGCAAGAAAAGCTATATCCTGTTCATAAATCTCTAAGTCAAGTCTGAAATAAAAGTCATGCAGCTAACCAGAAAATGAATTTTATTTTAAATCGAAACAGGGATCAGCAGATATACCTTGGGATTTGGAAATGATTAAGTGTAAGATTCAGTTAAGAAGTTTCACCTCTCAAGAAAATATAAAGCAAACATTCTTATACCTGACCTATAGATCTTTACTGTGTTCAGCATAATAAAATGACTGATCCAATCATGTATTGATGCAGAAGATCTTGGAGCATTTTTGCTGAGAAGTGAGTCAATAATACATTTTGCGGTTTGGGCTTTTCTTTTCTGGTTAAATTGTGTTTTAGCTTCAGCTCCTCTCCCTCTGAATTGTAAGTCCTACTGGTAGCTGTCAAAATGTGCTAAAGGCTGTGCTTCATCTAATCTTTGCTAATATTAACGGGAATCTCAGTGTAAATTGAGATTCCAATCCTAAAGACTCAAGCTTGCTCACTCTATTTATTGTCCTGTAGAGACATATCCAGCAGAGAAATGGAGAATCTGAAGGAAAAGTATTGGGTAAAGTATGTAAATCCAATATCCTAAATGGATAAAATTAGAAAACTAAATTAATGGTGTGTCTAATTGATTCAATGTGTGCTTGCAGTTTTCGGTGTTGAATCTTAGAATGATTTTCAAAGCCTGGTTAATTCTGCCTTTGAGGGACTCCTTCCTGCACCAGTTATTAACCAGACTTTTGCTTCATTCTTCTTGACTGTCCATGTTGGTTTTTAGGGTTTGGATCGTGCTTTCCCCTACTGCAGCTAAGATGATGTCTTCCTGATCTTGCTTTTCCAAATGTATAAGCCACACTGCTGGTACTGTTGTTGTATCTTGACTTATGGTAAAGACAATTTTGTCACATTTGGCTCCTGTTTACTTAATTTGCTCAGCTAAGGAAAGGACTCATATCAAGATTTAGCATAGTTTGTGTGGTATGTGGAAAAAGTATTCAGTCTGTGCTGCTGATGCATCGCCAACAAAAACCCCTCAGATAACCCCATGCTTCTGTGTATAAATTATGCATCAGCATAAATTCCAGTAGCCAATTTCAATGAATATGGAAAAATACATGATGGAGAGTGGCTTTTGCCATTTCAAGAGGGGCTATGCTCATACTTCTGTTGTGAAAACAGCCTTTGTGTCTTCCACACCATAGCAGAATCTGGTCTATTGGAGCACTCCTTACTCTGTTACCCAATATATGAAAGCATGACCCATTAGTCGCAATCTTGGGCTATTGTGGGCTAGCCCCTTCTCAGAAACAGAATGATAAGGCTTTGAGTTTGGGTTTCTAGGCATGTACACACAGACCATATGTTTACAGTGCCTGGACTCTCACGGGGTAGCTTTTCCCATGGGGAGAATCGAGAGGGCAAACCCTGCCAGACAGTTTTGGGAACGATATCAAGATCGAGCATTTTGACATTTGGGAATAGGAAATGAGTCCTTTCTGTGTTTAGGCTTCATATGCTTTTTTGAATTTTCCCCATGCTCTCTCCTGCCTTTACTTTTCCTCTTATGATAAATTCCTGTGAGTGAAAAAATATATTTTATCAGTTTCTGAATCACTCTGTGCCCCACCAAAGAGAAGCGGAGGAGAGTTTTTAGTTCCTATTTCTCCTAGATTCTTGGCAGGCAAAATTCTCCTTGCTTTTGGCATATTCCTGTGAACTGGAGCAAGGGATGCTATTTTTATTTGATATTATCTCCATTTAGCTTTGTCTGACTTGAGACAGGACCACTGGAGCAGTGACCTCTGACTCTGAAGGAAGCTTGCTCAAGTCAGAGCTCTCCCTGCATAGACTAGCAGATCTGTCAAAACTGACTTTAATCCATCACTGATCTTCCTAAAATTCACTTGTGTTATTTACCTTTCATTAGTCTATTAGCAGAAAATTGCTGCTAGAATCTGAGACTGAATGCTTTGCTTATATGTGTTGAAATTCATTTAAAGTAAAATACTTTTGTAAATGGGATTAAAAAAAAAAAAGAAACAGGTACTTTTTTAGCTTAAGCTCAAAAGTAATAATACTAAAATATGCTGCTGCATCAAATCGGTAGCTAAGAGACTTAAGCATCTGGAAATGGAGAGGTGCTAGTACTAAGCTTTTTTAATAGAATTGGGATCATAGAGCTGGGAAGACTGAAAAAATGTGCTTAGTTTAGCTTCAGGACGGATGAAGCATTCTTTATTAATTAATGCTTGGGAAGATCATGTTATAATAATGGCTTGAAAAGATCAAAGGGTATAAATCTTCCAGGTTTCAATTCACAAAGTTTTTAGTCATGATGAAATTTATCTGGAGAAGTAGTGCCATGAAATTATATTAAGGTTGGATAGGGAATTCTGAAAGTAATTCTGGGGATAATATTTAAGATCAGCTATTGTTTGGATTAAAATGAAATATGAATATTATGATAATCTTCGTTGCAATGCCCTTCATCAAATCATCTCATTATTACTTCTGCTGCAGGCTGTTTCTTCTTTCATCTATACCTAGACTTCTCAAGGAGAACTCTGCTGAAATCAGATTGAGCAACCTGGTCTGAAATCAGTTTTGACTCTGTGTTCTGAGTGGCAGGTTGGACTAGAGGACCTCCTGAAGTCCTGTCCAACCTGAATTATTCTGTGCTTCTGTATTATGTTGATGAGAGACCAGACCAAGGCCAATGTATTTGAAATTTCAGGTACATTGGGAAGGCAGACAGCTGCCACAACACAGAAGTGTAATTGTAGCTTTTAGCATTAACTGACTGGAATGTAAAACTCTGCTTTGCTAAAATCAAAAGAGGAGAAACAGACTGGGGTGAGCAAGGAAGGGAAAAATATCTTGATGAGATGCTTTAATCCACTGAATTTTGTGGTCCTGCAACTGTAGCAATAAATGTTCAGGGACTTTATTTTAGGAGGGATCAGAGATTAGGTACAGGCATATGTTTTGTAAGGGGTACACTGGACAGGAGAAAAGCAGCAGGACAGTCAGCAGTGAGGGGCTTCTGCATGTTGTGTCAATAATGCTGTATGCTGTAGAATATGTCAAGGTGGGAGAAATGTGTTTTCATGCCTATGAATTAGGCTGCTTTCTCTAGGAGGCAGGTGGCAGGTACACTACAGCTGTAATTTCACCTCTAATCCTTCTTTCTTTCTTTCTTTTTTTTTCTTTTTTTTTTTTTTTCCCCTTCTTTCCTCTTAGCTCGTACTGATGCCATTGTTTTTTAAAAGGTAATTCCAATATTTTCTTTGCTCACCCTGACTGACTCAATCCTCAGTTGGTAGTCATCAGCACCTGTGTTTTGTGCACTGAACTGAATGACCTTTTCTACCCACTCAGGACATTTTTTTTCCACCTCATCTGAGATGGATACTTTCTTCATCAACAGTGAGCATGTCAATTTAAAGCTAAGTGGGAAAACTGAACTCTGGCATGCTAGTTCCAGCAGGCAGCCTTAATTTATATGCCAGTAAGTTGCATGGATTTACAACATTCTTTTTATTCAGAACAAAAACGAATAGTTGCCATGGTTACCACGAAATCACAAGATACTATACAAAACTGGGAGATAAAAAGCATTATCATTAAAGGACACATTTGCCAATGACTAAGAACAGTCCTTTCCTTTCGACAATGTTTTTAACCAACAGAAGGGTGACATCATGCCAGTTGCTTTTATACGCAAGGACAGAGTACCGAACCCTTCACAGAGTGACTATAAAGATGGTGCATTTCCAAATTTGTCTCAGATGTATCACTGGAATGTTTCTAGAAACAGTCATATTGAAAGAAACTGGTGCCTTTACTCATTTTCATATAAGAACACGTTTTCTTTGCATGGGGGAAATATGGCTGTTTTCCATTGCTTATTTTTAAAGCATTAAAAAGACATGCTTTCATACTTGTGGTAGACAAATTTTGGCTTCTTAACCTCTCTTTGTACTCTACATAAATGTATTAACTGTGGTGAGAGTTGCACTGCTGCTGAAATTAGTGAATCCTGAATATATCAACACTTTGGCAATCTAGATAAAAAAGAAATGGGCGTGCTTTTGCTGACTTGTGTGGCAGGAATCAGGTATCCATACATTTCAGGCCCTCTGTGCCAGTATAACCTCTTGCCACAGAGCATAAGTGACCTGGATTTAATTGGTTAAGACTCATTGGAGAGCTTTGCCACAGTATTTTCAAGACTGGGGAGAGCACTCAAAGAAAGGGAAGATGTTGACAAAGCTGCTGAGAGGATTAAGCACAGAGGAAATTTCATAGACTACCGAGGGAGGAAGTATGCAGCCCAAGTCTGTTGGAATGTACAGCTAGCTTTGAGAAAGGTCAGGCTAAATAAACACATTTTAATGTTGCTTAACTCTTTCCTTTCCTGGACCTTATTTTGTGCAGTGAGCTCTCTGTCAGGAAATAGCAGGACCAAGTTCACCTTTATGTCCTTATTTAAGGTAAACATGTAACTGGCGGGTGTTTTTTCCTGCTTTGAAATGTCTGTCCTTTTTGAGAGCAGTCAGGCTCTTCTCTGCTATTTATTTATATAGGTATCCTTGATAAGGTCATCAAAGGACAATATCTTTTTGAGTGACTTCATTATAAAATAAAGGTCATGATCCTGTGTTAGAACAAAAATACTGAAGCATGTTCATATATCAAGAAAAAAGATAAGGTGTAGAAATGTACCTTTCTGAGGCCAAAATTACATAGAATGGTGATTGGTTACCTTGAAAACTCTAATTAAATCTAATTAAAGAAAATGGATATTTATTTTATCTGGAATCACTAAAGGCAAAGTCCAACAATCAGTGAATAAGCTACATACTTAATATAGTTCTGTAAGATGGATGAAAACATATGAATATGTTGCTTCCTTAAAAGTCTAGATGTCATTTTGTTATAATGCTTATTACAAGTTCATATCATAAACCCTCTAACAGTAAACCAGCAGCAATTGTTTTTATTTCTTATTAAAACATTGAACCTGCTTCATTTCTTAAAAAGGTGACCGGTCTATTTGTTACACATATTGTACTGTTAGATATACTCTTAGTTACAGTAGAGTAATATAAACCGAGCAAAAGCAGAGGAATATTGTGAAAACTTACTCAGGACTTTATATTCCATGGATGTTTTTTGTAGTGTAATTATTTATATTTATACTCCAAATTCTTTATTTTATGTGACAATTATGGAAATAAGAATTTTCCTCATAGTGCTAAAAAACATGTGCACAAAAAAGCCTTGACTGTCACAGCATGAATTGAATTTATACAATATATGAAGCACTTTTGTTGCATGCCAAGCATGCATGAACTGCTAGTCTTGAACAAATTTCTATCCTGACTATGTATCATAGCCTTATTTATAAATACCATGTATATTCCTGGAGCAAATGGGAAGGATACAGGATGTACATGTCTTATTGCAAATGTGCCTGTGATGTATGAAGCTCTTTGCGCCAGTCCAATGGAAAAGGATCCAACAGAAAGGGCTCAGCACAGGATATCTGAAAATAAACTAGCTGGAGAAGAAGCTGCGGTACGAGATAGAGGGAACCTCCAGAAAGAAAAGGATGAAGCAGCATATTTATTGATGTTGTTAGACACCCTTTGAAACAACCTTGGTATCCAGAGGCAGGAGACTGGCAACTCTTAACATCCTAAATAAATAAAATGGTTGGGAGCAGTGTGGGGAAGTGCAGGCTGGCCAGTCTGACTCCTGTACCAGGTACATCAGCAGAAGATCTGCTGAGAGGCAGAGTCTGACAGCCTGCAGGGTGGTGTTCAGCAGAGCTCCAGTGACAGAGGTCTTGTCTTTGTAAGGCTTCTTGGAATCCTTTCAAGGTGCCAGCAGGCTTATCGATGGGATGATCCCAGTGCAATGAAGTTTTCAAAAGGCAAACTTAAAGAGTTTATAATTCATCTGAAGGGAGGAGAGAAAATATCTTGGCATGGTTTAATAGTTGGCTGAAAGGTACACAGGTGAATGTCTTGGTTAGAGACAAACACTTTTGAAGGTCATAAATTTTACAGATGGTAATGTAATTCAAGGTAGTAAGCATAGGCAGTGTAGACTCACAGAAGTCTTACAAAAGGTTTACAAAAGGTTTACAAAAGGTTTACAAAACCCAGGCAACAATAGAATGATAGGCAAAATGTGATACAGATAAATGTGAAGTGATCCAGTGGGGAAAATGGACTGGGCTTTACATACACAGTGATGGTCTCTGAACAAGACATCTCCCAGTGTTTTCCATGATGACTATCTCAGGTTGTGGCAGATTTAAGTGGGACCCATACAGGTTTGTAAGGGATAATGCAAAGTAAATCACTCTGCGTGCGTTGCAGGAAGAAGAAATCTTTTTCTCAAAGTCAGCCCACAGTCATTTCTGAATGACAGAGGAAGGTCTTGAATCACACTGTAACCCATTCCATTAACTGAGTAGCATTGTAGTTTCCATTTTTAGATCACTTCACAGGGTGCAGCAAGGGAGCAATTTCATTGCCTTCCCAATACAATCTGGGCTTGACTGTGTATACGGGCTTTTTAATTACTCGTGTCCTCCCCACCTCCCCCCAGTATTTATGCAGGGAAATTTACTCAAGAAGATGCATTTTTGGGCACATATCCAACTTTTATGAGTAAAATAGCATTAGATGTGAGAGACAGCAGAACCATTTCAAATGACTATGTCAGTCAGGCAGGGAAAGAAAACAATGTGATGCGAAAAAATATACGGTTGAATATTCATGAGAATCAAACCTATTTAAACCAATGTTGTTCCAATCAGCCATTTATAAGTAATCCACAGATTGAAATTTGTGTACTAGAGATTGTGTAGAGATTTGTGTAGAGATTCCATAAACAACTGGAAACTGCAAACAATGAAGTTAAAGTCAGTCAAATGGACAATCCAACAGTAGTGAAAAGGGCAACATTTAACTTTTTTTTTCTTTTTTTCTTTTTTTTTTTTTTTCTGAAATTGTCTGTGCTGTTTTAATATATCATGCAGCTAGAACACGACCTGCAACAAAGCCTTATTTAGTGAATATGGGATCCAGTTCTGGAATCCAAATTTTGGATGTCTATGGGAGTTGATGCTGTTGGCAGGTAGCTGTATATCTGATTTATTACAGCACAGAAGAGTATGTCCTGGCAGTTGGGGCTCGGGACAGGTGTGATTCACTTGAAGACACAGTCCGGCACTGTAAATGCTTCTGAAGAATTCCTTGCTTGGCATTGCAGATATATCTGAATGCATTTTTTTGGCTTATCTAGCAAATTATTAAGGAATACTGACTGTTTCCTACAGCAATACCCATGACCTAGGGAGAAAAACAGTATACATAGAAAGAAGCTGTGATTGTCCAAGCTCACCTAGCAAAACCAAGACTAGAATAGAAACTAATTGCTTTAATTTGCAAAATAGTCTTCTGTCGAGCTCTTAGCCCATGTAAACTGCTTATATCTTTTGATCTGGCTCAGGGTCTTGCATTGTTCGTTATCATGCTTCACATTTCCAGCTTGTTAACTAGGAGTTTGTTTTGAAATCTGTGTGGCTGTGACATCAATAGATTAATATTTCTCTTCTCATATTTCAACATTGTATGTAGACTTTTTTCATTGTTATAAAAGAACTGAGGGATAGAATGACTGGGAACTGTATCTGGAGTAACATGAGCTAATAAAGTCCTTTTGTTCATTTGGAATTTCAAGAAATGTTATTTTCTAAGAGTATATAGTCAGATGAGCTGGAATCATCTTTTTAAACCAGAAACAGTTACTTTTATTCACTATTTCAGAGAACTTTTCCAAGAAATAGGAGATCTGGTTTAGGGAATATTTTCCTGGAGTATTACCTAGCTACTGGGGAATATAATACAACACTCTCTTATATGGTATAATAGCATAATCATAATATAAAGTGGAAAGAGCATTCATTTTGCAGATGAGAAAAACAAAACAAACCAAACAAAAAAACCCACACACAACAGAAGGCCAGAAAGAACCCCAACAGAAGAGTGTTTAATAGCTAAGTACTCAGAAGTGGGAGAAACAGGTTCCATTTTATACTTACTGGAAGGTTTGTACGTTTATTGTTAACTATTACTGGATTAAAAAACAATCTTGAAAAAATTCAGTCCTGATGACAGGGACTTGAAGCAAGAGTCTCTCTTCTACTGGAACTGGTTTAAATGGCATCATTGATGTGGTCTCTGCTGTTTATGTGGATATACATATATTTGTATATACATACATATATGCATGCATGTGTAAGGCAAACTTTAAGCATCCCTATGGATCAGTCCCTTCTAAGGTCTACAGGTGGACCTGAAGTGCTGCACACCTGACAGCTGGATCACAGCACTGTTTAGTCAGAACATATCTGCCTAGCTGTTTTGCATGAGAGATGAATTCCTACAGAAAACCAACTGTATGAAAGGCTAAAGAAATTGAAGGGATTTTTTTTTTTCCTCCTCACAATGCTGATGTCAGGTGAGTTCAGGTGTGAAATATGTTCAGTGGTGTCCACAGCACTGTATTTCTGAATTCCTTAAATTCTGTTTTAGGCACATAAACTACCCTGGATCATGCTGTTAGTCTTTCTGAGGCTTAGAACACTATCTACGAAGTAGTGATAAAACTATAATGGGGGTAATAATGGTAATATCAAAAAAATGTGGCAATATAAAGAGGGATATAATGGCAGTAAATGCCAGGTACTTGCAGAAATTGGACGTTCTTCTTATTCTGAATTCTTTGACTGGAATCATAACTATGATTTCACATCAACTTAGGCTTGCTTGGAAGAGTTAAAATCTTTAACAGAGAGGAGTAAATAATATAGATGCGCTAGTCAGATGTTGCTTTAAGCTGTCCTCCTTACAAATATAACAATATCTACTCAGTCAGGAAGCAGAGACAATGCAGTATAACCCTTGTGTAGCTAAGAGTCTGAAGAAGTGGAAGTCAAATGCTTAGAATGGTAAACTGCCTAAGCTAAAGCCATACTGGAAAAAATGGTTGTTGAATTAAAAATACATGTAAACATATTAGTTTGTTTGGTACAATATTTTGAAAATGCAAGAGGGACACATTTGTCAGATTATGCATTATTTGAAGGTATATTATATCCACCTCTTCCCCCACGTGTAATATTGTTGTAAAGTGACTAGATGTCTTGCTAGCTAATAATTGTAATGCTATTATAACCTCCTAACAGTGAAGTTTCTTAGATAAAGGGCACTGTGCATCCAAAAGGTGCAAAAGTAATCTTTTGTGTGTATTATTTTCAGTGAAAATAATATTTTTCCAGATCTAATTACAAGATAAGAGTATCGTGATCATGAGGACTAACTGTAGATGCCAAACTAATATAACAATAATAATTACAATCTTGCACCTTTTTCAGAGCTCAGAAGGAACAAATCCTAGCTATTTCCAGCACAGAGCATCTTGGAATCAACAGCTGAAGAACTGAAATAGCACACCTCTTCCCTGCGCCTGAAATTCATTACTTTTCCTTAATAAGGTATTTCTTCTTATAACTATTTCCCTCTTTCAGAATAATAATGAATTTCCTAAAGTCAAAAAAAAAAAAAAAGAAGAAAAAAAAAAGCTCTATATTGCTGTGTAGAAACGATACATTAAAGACCTTGTGACAGAGAGATACTATCTGTCTAAAGAACAGAAAGAACCTCAGGCTTATTGGATCTCAAGATTGCCTTAGGAAGAAGGAACAAATGGACTTGGTGGAGATGTTTCAAAATAGAGATAAAAAGCTGAGTTTATATCAGAAGAAAGTTAAAAGCTATACTGAGGTTCCAGAGAATGCACTTGCTGTTGATGGTTATATGTTGATATACTCAGGAAAATTGTAGAACACCAAAAGTGTTTAAAAAAATGCATCTTATTACAAGTACAATGCATCTTATTTTACACTAAAGTAAGATACTATTTTACAGTAAAATAACATAAAAAATAAACTTCAGTGAGAAACATCTCACATATCATGGATTTTTTAGTGTCTTTTTTCATCATCTATGTGAGTGAACTGTCTAATGTGTGTTCTTTATCTAGCTTTAAAACCGTATTTTCACCTGAATATTTTTATTTTCATTTTGTGTAACTCTAATTAAATTCCTTGATGGAAAAGAGAAGACTGAGGGGAGATCTCATTAATGTATACAAATATCTGAGGGGAGGGTGTAGAGAGGATGTAGCCGGTCTCTTTTCAGTTGTGCCCAGTGACAGGACGAGAGGCAGTGGGCACAAGCTGAAGCACAGGAAATTTTGGCTGAATATGAGGGGTGGGTACTTCTTTACTGTGAGGGTGACAGAGCACTGTAACAGGTTGCCCGGAGAGGTTGTGGAGTCTCCTTCTCTGGAGATATTCAGAACCCGCCTGGATGTCATCCTGCGCAATGTGCTCTAGGTGATCCTGCTCAGCAGGGGGTTGGACCAGATGATCTTCAGAGGTCCCTGCTAACCTTGGCCATTATGTGGTTCTGTGATGAGGGGTGTACAGTATCGGATGATGTTTCTTCTGTTGTCAGCCTCTTCATTGCTGACTGTTTTGTTTGTAGAGATGTTCTGCTTTTTAAGAGTCATCAGATGTTTCCTTTCTTTTGTACTGAGGAGAAACCTAAATTAGTGACATACAAGTAGCTTTTGCATTGGGAATTAGTGTCCTTAGGAATAATCCGTACTAATACAAATCAATCAGTTTCATGAAACCTGTACTAGAAAAAAAACAAGCACTGGTAATTCTTTTAAAAGTCTTTTTGAAAAAGACTTATAAAGTTAATATAACTTTTACCCCTTGGCTACTAAACAGCTTGAAACACAATAAGCTTAACTTCACAGTTAATTGCTTTTATGTTTAGGTGCACCAGCAAATCCATCAATATAAAGATAGTAGACTCTGCATTCTTCAAAGGTCTTCTCTTTTGTCTCAATTAAAATGCAATCAATATGGTCTCAATTTCACCAGCTTGCATGCAAGCTACCAGGCAATTGTGTGCATCCCTATTTGCCACTGTGCTCCACTAGAATAATTCAAGAATCCATCTTGTGACAACCTAGAGACGTTTTGTCACCTGTAGATTTTTATAAAATAGTAGAGGTTTTTCTTTACCAGTAAGTACCAGGTGTCAAGAGCTCTTGGGATTAAGGATAAGGTTGGATTATTTCCAGAAACACAAAAGAAAAAGGTGAACGAATGATTTTCATGGTGGTTAGAAAGGAAACATCAGCATTCTGAAAATCTAGGAACACTAAATTGCAATTAATAAAATCAATGACTGTTACTTATCTTACTGACTGATAAGCATCTACTTTCCTGTTGGCTCCCTGCTAGTCCAACTGAGGGCTGTCTTGCTGCAGCAACAGGTTTTATTCCTTTGGAGAAAGATTTCATTATCCTTTCTCTTGTTTTTATGTCACCCTGCTGCATGTCCCAACAAAAAGAAATCCCATGAGAAGGACATGAGAATATGCGTCTTAGTAATATGCTTCATACACAGTTTAACTTTTAAAAGGATGATTTATAAAAAATAAAGTTATAATTTTGTCTATGATTCTTGGGATATTTCCAAGCTGAAAAATACTGGAGAGACAGTTTTTTGAATACTGACAGTACTTTTGGCTACTATACAGCAAACATCCGGTGGTCTGTGATTTAATCTGTGGCATTTATTGCCAGCTTGCCAGAAGCTGCATTGCAACTTTCAAAATATACATTTTTCTTTCTGTAAAATGGATTTCACAGGAATGCATTTACTATTTTAAACTATTTTTAATAGCAGATATAGCTAGTCAATTATAATAATAGAAGAAAAGGTAAATATGTAGTAGCCTGTTTTATTCATTCATGGTAATATATTACAAGTTACAATATGTATTCTAGGTCTTTTGCAGGTATGTTTTCTGCTGACACTTTATTCCCTTAAATCAAAACATTCTAAATAAGGAGAGTCAATTTCCAATTCATTGTATTTATGAAAGTATTTTTAATCTAGTCATGAATAATGTGCTGAACATATTTTGTAAATGTTTCATGAATTTCTTTTCTGCAATGGTTATGAAGTACATAATTAGATGTAATGTATACTAACAGGCAAGCTGCAACTTCTGAATGTTAAATAATTTCTCATTTTTTAGTTATACTTTTGACATTTAATTGACCTTTCCAAAAAGAAACAGTGCATACATAAATGTACTGAAGTCTACTTGTTGAAGTAATCATTTTTCTCAGCCTTGATTGAAATGATACGCTAGAAATGCACGATTAGCAGATTTTTGTTTCCTTTTATATTTGTGCTAATTAGTAATAGGATATTTTTTAAAGTACTACATTTATTTATTACTTAAAATGATGAGAGGAAGAAAACTTGTGAGAGAAGCCAGGTTCTGACTTTTAAGTTGCTCCCACTGCTGTGCTGTGCTTGGGTCTTTCATGGAGATCTGGGCAGGTGCATGGGCTGTGAATTCACATATATTCCAGAGAAATCAGGTCTTCCTAAAATCAATCTCTTGTATACTTTTTCAACTCTCCCTCAAAGATATAATTATCTGGGGTTTGGGCAGAAGGCATACTGATGCAGTCAGATGAGCTGACTATGTACTGATTTTGCACGTCAGTACAACTGAGACTGCAGTGTCTCCTGGTTTGTAGGGGCACACTATTGTCTAAGGCATTTTTGGAAGTTCTCTTGTCCAGATTAATCATCTGAATCTTATATATCTGTCCTTGGATGAATTACGTGTTTATATTCTTATTGTCATGCAAAGTTTTTGCCTTTGTAGGGACATCGAACGATGAGTATCTGAGTATTGTTCCTACTTCTCACATGCTGCATGGGAATAATTCGTGTCTATTTGGTGGATTTTACACTAAGTGTCACAATTACGTAGGAAAATGTTTTCTAGACATGGAATTCAATAATTGATTCGCAGTCTAGTTTGTAGTCCCAAGCCTTGCCTTTTCTTAATTTCTTGCTCTTATCTTCAGGATTATCATGCCAGAGAGCTATATAGTTCTCTGTAAATTTCACCTATAAAACTAGTTCAGACAGTTCTTTACTTTTCTTTAGAAAAAGTAGTTTTTTAGACTGTTCTTTATAGACAGTTCTTTACTAGTGATTTTTCTGGTTTTGTCTCTGTTGCTGTTTCATTGTCTACATGGAACACAAGCCTTATTTGAAATACAAACTACTGAAGCTAGAAAACAATCATGTGAGAGGTACTACATTATATTGGTGAAAAATGAATAGAGAAACTGAAATCTTGAACTTTTCTGTTGAAGAAAAGAGAGCACGAGAACATGTGAACAAACTGTTGAACTGTTTTCAATATTAGTTCCATTCTTGTAATTGCCGAATTATGCCCGGTTGACACTGTCTTATTTCCAGGTGGGTAGCTGTAACTGGGAAAATGTTTCAGTAAAACATCTTTGGAACTCTTTGTGCCTAATACAAGCTTTTCTGTAGTGCATTTTAACTTTTCAGGTCATTCACATGTAGGCATTTAAAGTAAAAATATGTATAATTTTGTTTTCTTGCATATATTTTGTTAATCTTCCATCACTTAGAAATTCTTAAAAGTTCTTTGAGTGAAATAAAAGGTCTGTTGCATACTGTTATAACTGTGAAACAAGTGCACATTTTTTAGCTAGGCAGTTATATCTGGACTACAGATTTAAACTTGCCATTAGTACATATTGGATGACTCATTCTACAAGCTTCATCTCATTTATGTCCTTCAACATGTGTTTCATTTCTGCTCACAGGAAATTGATATTCCAGAGAAAATTGGCCACTGAAAGCAGAAGACTGTCTAGAACCAATGGCTACTTTAGCTGGGGAAAGCTAATCATTCAAGGTACTCTCTATTTTATACCAATTATAGAGAGGGCAACCTACGGCTGGGCTCTTAAGCAGCTCAAAATCTCTCTGTCTTGTGAATATGAGAGAGAGAGGAAGACTAGCTTCTGCAAGGTTAAAAACACATATTATGAAAAAAGTATTTTTTTTAAAGTGAAGTTTAGAGGGGTTTATTCCAAATGATTTATTTTCAAATGAATTGGGCTGAGATATAAAAGGCGTTTTGTGTGAAGCCTAGTTGCCTTTTTCACTCCTGTACATTACACTCAAAATGCATTAATAAAGATACTGTCTTCTTGTTACTGATGTATACTTAAGAATTATGCTAACTTGCTTTAAAAAGATAAATCTACTTATTTGAGTGTAATTATTATTAATCTTTGTCTCTTTAGAGAGTGATGCAAGACCAAAAACATCAC
This sequence comes from Anser brachyrhynchus, assembly GCF_964034855.1. Classification (NCBI taxonomy): domain Eukaryota; kingdom Metazoa; phylum Chordata; class Aves; order Anseriformes; family Anatidae; genus Anser; species Anser brachyrhynchus. The sequence goes on along the minus strand of NC_137698.1, from coordinate 30,453,932 downwards.
TTTCACTATAATGTCATATGACAAGGTACAGGGATGCTCCAGAATGTGAAGATCTGCTTTCTCAATAGATTCTATGAAAGTTCTGCCTTAATGTGAAGCTTGTTAACATAGGACATTGAGAATCTGTAAGATGTTCTAGAAGTAACTGTATATTCTAAGTATTGTGAGTAAGACTGTATGATATTGAAAAGTATCAAAATAACAAGTCTTTGCCTTGTCTCACACGTGATGGATGTTTTAAAGCTTTCATTCAGCAAATAACTGGGATTGTAATTCTAACAGGTATCCAAAGGAATAGTGAAGTATGATTTTCTGAACATTCTTATCGAATATTTGTTTAAAATGTAGCCGTGCCTATAAAGCCATATTTACATTATATCACAGAAGATGTTGGGTCACCGTCTCTGGCGGTTTTCAAAAGATGTGTAGGTGTGGTGCTTAAGGATGTGGTTTAGTGGTAGACTTGGCAGTGCTAGGTTAATGGTTGGACTTGGTGATCTTGGAGGTCTGTTCCAACCTAAATGATTCTGTGATTCTGGGAAGATGACCAGAATTATAGATGTATTCTTCTTGCCTGTCAAGTTTTCTTAAAAATTAAATCAAGATTAATCATTTTCAGTTCTTTCTAAAAATGATAAATAGCATTTTAGGGCATGAAATTGTACACCTGGTTACTTATAATTTTTATCTACACCTCAGATAATTAGAAAACCATTGTACTTAGAAAAATACGGCCTCTCTGAGCTGGCAAGTGAGACATGGAGAACAAACTACCCCGAACAGTTTAGAGCAAATGATAACAGTGGAATGAACAGTGCTTACAAAACAACAACAAAACAAATCAGAAAAAGCAACAAAAGCACACTGGTATTATTATATATAGACTTTGTTGGTATACAGAACGCTATATTTCCTGAACTCTTTTCCTCACTAAAATAATAATAATTAAAAAAAATAGGCAAGCTTTTGAATATCTGTATGCTTTGCAATTTAGTTGCCTTTCACTTTCCCTGAAAAGGGGAGAGCTCCTCCCCAGTCCATTTGTAGGGCATTTGTAACAACTATCATATATTTCTCCAGTTTCCAATCAAGTGACTTCCAATGTGCAGGAAGGGAACAGTCTTCACTCCTTGACAGAAAAATTTTCTCCCTACCTGTTATTCTGGTGTTCACTGTACTGAAGCTGTGCTTTCACGCTCCTGTGGGTTAGATTTAAAAAAAATATTTTTTAAAGCCCCAAGTCCTATGTCTGTATTAGCCTTATCAGTGAACTATTTCAGGGACAATGTTCAGAGTACCTCCCTTAATCAAAAGCACAGGGAGAAACAGCTCACCTAAAAATCCACCTTTGGGCTCAATGCAGATAGCAAGGAGCAGTCAGTCAAAGCACAAGAAACCAAGCTTAGTCATTGTTGCCCTGTCCTTCAGTAGTTTCCCTGTGGTCTTTACCTACTATTACTGAGCTTGGAGCTTCTAGCAATTACTGTGATTAACTTTTGGTCGTGTGGACCCTGGTTTACCACCCTCTTGCCCTTTGGCTGTCAGAGATTTCCAGCAAAAGCATCCGTAGTTAGCCATGGCAATGGTAAGATGCATGTCCATGGCTCCCAATGAACACAGCAGCTCAGCTGGAGAGCTAGCAAGCTCCTATTTGGGTTACTGGGATCCAGTCCCAGTTTAAGATTGCCTTTTCCAAGCCAAGCACTCTAATTTACTGTATGACAACACCTCCCCACACACTAGCTGAAGTAAACTTACTTGTCAGGTGTAAGCTATAACAACAGCATAAAGCTTGACTGTTCTTTTATCTTAGTATGAAAATCAAATTGCCAGAGTCTTTCCCCTAAAGAAAGGGTAACAGACAGCTAGGCAGCCAGCCTGAAAATTTTCCCACAGCTTATACAACTTTACAAGTTTCCGTCATTTCTCTGAATGCCAGCTGTCCAGTTTGTTGAATTTAAAGCACAATAAGGACAAACAATTGCCTAGATATTTCTCCTTATATGGGTTATTTTAGCTAAGTAATAGAAGGCAGATATGCAGGGGAATTGTGCAGGCAGTTCTGTGAAAAATTTATATGCTTAATGTTTGTGTCATTTAATTTTTTTTTTTTCCTAGATACACATCTATTTCACTGTGTGTGCCTGGGATTTCAGACATTTAGTGAATTCAACAATTCTCTTCATTCTTAGAAATATACCTCAGAATGGCACAGCAATTAATTTATACAAGGGGGTAGGTTGATTAGGCACAAACTTGCCAAATGACAAGGAAAATGTAGGTCCTTGGTTAAAAGCTGCACAGCAAAATGAAAGCATTCAGGTCTGCAACGTAATTACTGTCCTGAAATTTTAGAATACAGCTCTGGTTATAGATCACTGCTGGTAATATCTTTTCTCCTTTCTAGGTCCAAACCACTTCAGTTTTGTCACGTGAATTTCTGTATCATATCTGTTTGAAGTCTGACTCTGCACATGATAAAAATTTTGTAGCTTCTTTGTGACACGTCTTTGGGTGAGTCTACATCTTTATTTTTTTGCTTGGGTTGTGATGTTCCTATATGAAAGAAGCTGAAATGTGACTCCTCAGCAAATTGTGCCCTCGCTTGTAAAGCAATCTGGTACAAAATTAATCTAAATTTTATTTTATTCACTAATTATATGTAGCAGCCTGGTGGCTGGTTGGAATGAAATTAATTCCCTAGACAAAAATCCCATCAGTCTGAGTGATGGCAATGTACTGGTGGTTGTCATTGTTTATATCCCTTTACCCTTAATGAATGCTAGGAAGAACTTTAAAGTCGTATTCGAATCAAGTAGTAGCCACAACATAAGTGAGTGATAACAACAAAAAAGGAGAAGAAAGGAGAAAAAAAATGCTTTCATCAACACTATTCAAGAATGTCAAGGTGTTTCTCATTCGAAATGACAGGTTGGCATTCTGTAGTTCATTGCTGACAAGCAGAATTGCAAGTGTTTTAAAACTATGGGCAGGTTTTGAAATTGTTGATTCTGTCTAAAACTCACTCTGGTTTGTCTGTAGCACTGAATAAATTCATTATTTACTGTAAAAACCATGCAGACTGACAGTTATCCTTATCCAAGAAAACTACATCACAGGAAGTGAGTGTTACCCTTACCATCTGGCTTTTTAAATAATGAAGAGAAAAGAAAGTTAGAGTTACAATAAATGCCCTGAAGGCAAAACCAGGGAGTTTTTTTTAATGGTTTAGGGGATGGCAGGTGTAACCTGAACTGTAGTGTGTAGCAAGAGAGCAGAATTGAAGGCTGCAGGTTAGCAACAGTGTTTTGTGACAGCGCCTGTCTGACAGATGCTTAGGGCAAGAGAAAAGAGGGTCATTGATCTAAAGGTCAGTCTAAATAGGAATGCCAGTGTTTTCCTATCACTTGCTTGTGTGAGATTTGGCATTTTAATTCTTCAGTAAATACCTTTCTTCTAATCCAGCAAAAGTTAATACTTGAACATTTCCTATTTTTTTTTACATATATTTAATAAATGTTTATAAATGTACCTTTGACAAAATATAGATTTAAGTATAAAGGCAAATCATCATTAATTTAAATACAGCTTTATAGAGGACATGTCATAAAGATATGATTGATGTGCATGCATAGTATTTAGAGGGCAAACATATATTCTTTAATTTGCTTAAATTAGTTAGAAGACAATGGAAATGGCCACATAGGTTCCTCTGAAATAGCATATGCATTAATTTATTGTTGTTACACTAATACTTACATAATAACATTGGATTTAATGTTCTTGGTACAATCATAGAATGGCTTGGGTTGGAAGAGATCTTAAAGATATCTAACTCCAACCCCACTGCCATAGGCAGGGATGCCACCCACTAGATCAGGTTGGCCAAGGCTCCATCCAACCTGGCCTTGAACACCTCCAGGGATGGGGCATCCACACCTTCTCTGGGATGATGACACAAAGATTTTTCTCTCTGCCTCCCACTGTGTTTTTAGATTAGAAGCAAGAGGATAATGAAATTACGTGAAAGGCAGCTGGTGGGACAGCTTCTCACAAAATTTACATGTTGTTATTTGTTAGTTCATAGAAGTGGGATGGATAAAATTTATGATCTTCAGGTTTAAAACCTTAGGGCTGATGAGAATGGTTAAATTAAGGAAAAAAAGGAAAAGGATAAAATGTTTTAAATTTTCCTTTTGGATATTTAGAAATTTACCTCAAAATAAGTGGCACCAAATTTAAAACTTCTGAAAAAAATACAATGAAAGATTTAAATGTATTCTTTCTGGCTCAAAATTGATGTATTTCTTTTGTTTTGTTTATTTTTTATGATCTTTTTTGGTTTGGCCAACAAATTTCACAGCAATAACTAGTACATATTCAAGTTTCTCAGCCTGTGGTTAGCTGGGAGCTTGCTACTCCATTCTTTCAGGTCTTGCAGTTAGCACTCACCTTTTCTCTAGTTGCATCTTACTGGGGTAACTCTTGAATTATATGGTAGCTGGAAAACTTCTTCCTAAGCACTGTCCATTTTGTCCTCTACTATCTCCCCATAATATTAGACATGTTTTCTGGGATGAGCAAAGGCAAATGACTTGTTTCTGTCCTTATTTACATCTTTTTGTTTCAGGAATACAACTTCCTGGAAAGAAGGAATTTTCAAGGAGAAATTTTCTGCTCTGGAACTGAAAATTTCCTATTTTAAGCAAAGGAGGTAGTTTTTCAGGGAAATTAATACTTTTTGTTAGCTGTGGTTCAGAAAGTCTTTTAAGTGGACACAGCATTACAGCTTGGTAGTAAAATTGGCTCATTGTTTTAGGAAAGTAGACAACATATGATCCATTAGGAAGAATATTGAAAGCTTGTAGAATCATCCCCATTCTCTATTTACTCCATTGATTTTTATGGTCTTTTAAATTACTTCTACTCTAACTGTGTTTGGATATCATTCTCCCAGTCCAGAGTATGAATGTCAAAGACACAGTCACATCACCCTCCATTTTTATCTCCCTTTCTTTCATTCACATTCATCATTGGATGGCAATACCACACACTTAATTTTTTGATCATACCTTTTACCTGAAACTTGATGGGAGAGGGAATTTTGGTAGGTCATATGAGCTTCTCTTCATATGTACTGCAACTGAACTGATAGAGTGCTTTTGTTCCTTCTACCTAGTAAATACATGCTGTGAAGTTCCCATGGCTCTGGAATGAATGAAGGTTATGTACATTAAAACCTAGTGCCCTCCATATTTTTGCACTGTCACTTAAATTCTTTTCCTAGTTCAATAGGTGGCTTATCTAGTTAAGTGCTTTCAAGCTCTCCATATTAAATTGCAATAAAAAATATTGCCTAATCAAAATGATATTTCTTGATCAGAACTTATTACCTTAAAAACTCAAAAAGTACTCTTATTTACCCCAAATCTGTAACTGGTAGCACAGCTTGAATAACAGTGAAAAGAAAGTAGATCATGCTGTAAACTCCTGTTGTTTGTCTAGTAAGAGTGCTCAGTGCCTCTTTAACATGAGTGCTTGTTGTCTGATGCTATTTCTAATTGTGTGTAGTGACTCAAAACTTCCTATCTCTGGGCTATAGAAGCAGTTAAAGCCCATTCTTGATGCTGAATCTGAGACCACACCCCTCTGACAGATTACTTTCAAATTGGCCAATAGGTTAAATCATTATTTTGAGAAGAGCTAAGAGCCAGACATACATGCAGAGGTAGAAGAGACAGACATGCCTGTGGAGAGTGTTGACTACGTAAGCCTTTCTACCCTAGGATATCAAGCTAAAACTGAATTCTATTCATAAATATATTATGAATGACTATTGTTGAACTCTCAGTATACAGTACTGTTTTTATCCCATGAGCAACAGCAGCAAGCCAGGTTCTGAAGTGTTCAGAAAAATGCTCCACTGAAAGAATGGATTGAATTTCACTGTTCAGTGGATCAGCAAAAACAAAAACAAAAAACCCACAACTGAATGATCTTTTTAGGTGACTTGCTTCTTCCTGAGATGCATTTTTGTAGGAACTCCCCTTCAGTCTTACTGTACTGGATAAAAAAACAGTGAGATGTGCAGGTGATCCTGACTGCTGGGACAGGAATCTGTTAGCAGCCTCTTGTCATGTCTGAAGAAGCCTCTCTGTACCTTCTTGTCACCTAGCTGGGCAGCTGCTGTGCTGTGTTGTGGAGCATATAGTTCCTGGAGCCCTACTGCGGAGGCTTCAGTAGCAGCCTAAGCTTAGCTTCCCTGAAGTGTTGGCTTTGCTGCTCATACTCACCTCTTTTCTTGGTTTGGCAAAGAAGTAGTCCAGTGTAGACGTTCTACCAACATCATACCTAGGATGTGACTTTAAATTCAGGTCAATGAAGGGATTGGTGGAACTTTATTTCATTTTTTTCATGTAACTTGTTCTAATACTTTTATTAGGACAAAGAAAAATCCAGTGTCAACTCCGTTTTTTCTTTGGTAGTATGACTGCAACACCTGTGGCTAGCTTGTATGATTGTTTAAGCACAGACAATAGCAGTAGTAAAGCTGTGGTGTGTCAGTGCTGACTTAATAGGCCATGTGAAGTGTATAACTTCCCTTAAATCTTCCTATAGCTTCCTGCAAGAGCAATTGGTTGGGTAGAGAAATCGAGGTAGCGTGACTGATATTTGCAGAACCTGGGCGACTCTGGTTGCTATAGCATTGTGCTGTCGCTGTTGCCCTGTTAATCAACCTATAAGCAGCTTCTGAGATCCAGACCCCACAACTAAAGTGCTTTTGCTTGCACAAAGGAGAACCAATGTAATCTAAGTTCTATATGTAGTGCAATGTAATCTAACCTCTATATAGCTCAGTCGTTGCCTCAGAATATGTGATCAGCTCAGTTTTCAGTATGGTGTTTCCCATGTATATTGATGACAGCAATGTTCTCTTTACCCTCATCTTCTTTGTCCTTCAGTGATCTCAGTGATCTTGAGAGGTTTTCCAGATGTTTCTCTCCTCCTCCAGACTCTCCCAACGACTTCAGCAGACATCTAGGTCTGAGTGTTATGTTGAAGGTGTGTCTTTTATTGATTTTCTCTGCAGAGATTTACAGCAAGACTTGACCTCCAATAAGTCCTTTTTTTGCAGATAGCACAATGTGGCAGATTGAGACAAACAGATGATTATATGGAGTGATTTTTCTGAGGAGAGAGGGAATAAAACATTCTTCACTTAGCCTGGAAAAGGTTGCCCTCTTCTCAGGAAGGTCTGACATTTTATTTTATTTTATTTTTTTTTCCTTAAGTAAACAAGAAGTCTGAAATTTTGCTGGAAAGACATGAATTGTGGAAGGTGGGGAGCGTAAATCAGGCTCTGGAACTCAGGAAAAAATAATTTGTTTAAAAAAAAATTGTTAAAAGATAGTGCCTTTCTGCAAACAGTGCAGTTTGCTGTGTGGAGACAAATAGCAGAGCTGTACCTCTAGAAAAGAAAGTAAAGCTTGCTATGTAGAGGCAGTTGATTACCTCTTGCACTTCTGCACCTTTTCAACCACCATAAGGCATTTCTGATGACTAAATGAAACCTTTTTTTTCTTTTTTCCCTGCATATTGCTCTCAAACACAACATAAAGTAAAACTTTTCATTTAAATTCCCTTTAAGGTTGAGCTAAAAAAAAAGAATTACATTAAAGCACTTAAGTAGATCTTGTCTTTATTAGCCTCATACATGGTATGAATCTGTATAGAAATACCCATATCTTTGTTTGCTTGTGCAGTCATGAACAATTTTATCAAAGCCACTGAAGTGTAAATCTTTATGCCACTGATGGGAAAACTTGTTCGGAGGAATCATTATTAATGATTTGTTTCACTCGTGAAGAAAAGGGCAATGGAAGTAAATAGGATTCAAAATAAAAAAGAGCTTTCTGGCATCATTTGAACATTATATTCACCACAAAGAAAAACCTGCTAAGGGGCTTATCTAAGAGGATGGCAATAAGTAATCTAGATTGTTGTTGCTATCTGTATTATTTTTATATTTTACTCAGTGAACCAGATGCTATAGAAAAGGTGAATAATGTCAACAAGTCATGGATCTCAGCCCAACCGTATAATTAAAAAATCTGGTGAATCAAAAAGAACCTATCTTGATTTGTTTCTTACTCCAATGTTAGAATAATGAGTGCCTCGCAGAAGGAACTACAGTGAAACTACAAGAGTATATATATTTCTTAGATTTGTGGAAGAATGACATTTCCTACAGCTATATAATACAGGAAAATTCAATATTATTCAAAAATGTTAGCCTACTGTGGAACTAGTACCATCAATGCCAAATGATAAAAACAAAAAGGAAATCAAAATGACCCCCTCCCTCAAAACCCAACAACCTCCACACAAATCTAAACCTCTCAGTTGTGATGCTGCAATAAATATTCTAAGCTTTAAGACAAATACGTAGAAGGTTGCTTTTATTTCATAAATATCATACTTTTTTTTTTTTTTTCCTATTTTCAAGATTTACTTCATACAAAAAAAAGAAAGAAAAGGAAAAGAAGAAAGGTGAGTCTGGTATGATGGTATGATTTCAGAAGCATAGGTTTCAAGAATTTGTGATGAGATAAAGAAGTATAGAGAAATACTGATGCAGCTTTACCAATAGACCATGAGTGTAATGCAGATTCTAAAATGATGATGAAGGAACAGCAACAGTATAAAAGCAAAATTTTAGTGATAATCTGAAAAGAATTAACAGCCTACCAATTAGTGGAATATTTGAGTACCTATTTTTAAGAGCATGTTGTATTTGGTGGAGTAGTCTGGCTTTCTGCAAAAGATTCAATGGATAATGAAATGTCTTGAGGTCTTGAAAGTACAAACAACAAAAGGTAACATTAAGATGTAAGACAGTAAATGTGTTTACAATTCAAGAAAACAGGCCCCTTCCTAACAATAGATTTCGGACTTTATCCTATGAAAGATGAATACTGCCTTTGCATATTTGTTATTCTTTAAATCCAAGTTATGAAAATGAATGTGCAAGTACAGATAGCTATCCTTCTGCAGAACCCTTTTGAAAGTCAAGTTACATTGAGATATCTGTTGTCATAGTGTATTGTTACAACGACAGAACAGACGTGTTTCTTCTGAGACACTTGCAAATGTTAACATTTTTGTTACTTAAATTATCATATGAATAATTGTACATTGAATTCAGCTAGCTCTATAGAATGATCCAAAATTAATTGAATTTGGCTGATGGTTAAATTATGTACTTATAGTCTTTGCAAGGAATGCCTTCAGAATTAATTAGTGAAAAACAAAACAACAACAAAAGTCAAAGTCTGGTAATACTAATGGAATAGATTATGTGTTATTCACACTTGTAAAGCAGAAGAGAAATCACATTTCAGCTTCCATGAACACAGCTTTCTACAAGTTATTATTATTATTAACACTAATACATATTTTGCAATCAGAATGTTTTGGCAGCCTATAAGCAACTTATTCCAAGTCATTAACACATGCTTTTTTGCTACGGTAAGAAATATTGCAGAATTTTCTTCTGAAGTTGTGTACATTATGTGAACATATCAGAATGTGTTATTGTAAAGCCAGGACATGGAATCCTGCAAATAAAAGCATAAATATCACTTACTGCATTTCAGACGTATCTCATTAAAGAGTGCACGTGGCACGATATATACTACTTTTTTGATGAAAAGATCTGTAGCTGTTTCTCACCTTTATTTTCTTTCTTTCTTTCTCTTTTCTTTTTTTTTTTCTTTGCCTGTGAGTGAGATTTTTCTCCCATGAATTTTATAGCAGAAAGGTAATCAATTAAAAAAAAGACTGATCTAAAAATAGCTTTTAATCTGATTTTTATTCTAGGAGCTTAAATCTGATGTTGTTAAAAATGTAGGAACCTACATTTTTGTGTGTGTGTATTGCTTACGTATTTACAGGAGTGTTTAATAATACTTTTATTTTGGTGTTACTGCAGCAACACCAGAGAGTGTACTGATTTCCCTTCCCTTTCCCTTTCCCCTTCCCCCCCCCCCCTTTTTTTTAAGACTGAAAACAAAGTAATTACACTGGTATTCTTTCTGCACTAATTTACCAACATTGCAAGCCTGAAATTGTTCAAATAACTATCTTAGGTTCTCTTTTGTAAATATGGGAGCAGTGATGTTGCTGGCCATATCGGATATATTCATTCTACTTGGTGATACAGTCTTATTATAGACTAATTTAAAGAAACTGTTAGTAGATTGAACTAGATATTTATGTATCTTTCTATACTTTACAAGTGCAGAAATATATCTTACCGTGCTATAAAATTATCTTTGTTTCCAATGCCTCCAGTAAATATTCCAGACATTTTGTGTTATTTCTGCAGTTTCATCTGCATTTTTTATTGGATTGTTTATGTGACAGGACATTATTACTTAACATAAATATTTTTGTCACATAGTTTCACTAATTGGGTAGACAATATTATTCTTAGCATTAAACAGTGGCAACTTGGAAGCATTCTCAGTGGTGCTGCATACTTTTCTGACGTATTTGTGTATGTATTTCTCACAGATAAATTACATTAAGGATGCTTTGACTAAGAAAACTTATTCAAAGTAGTTTCTTGCTTTTCGTATATCTGTAGATATTGAGAGTCCTATTTCAGGAAAGAAAAAATGATAGTGGTAACAAGAATTAATAGTGAGAAAAATGAAGAATTTGTTAATAATTTGTACACTTTTTTTTTTTTCTGAGATTAACCTACGGTAGTAAATGAGACTATTTTACCTTAAATAGTAGTTTTGAATTGGAGAGAATTCCAAATTTTTGAATTAATTTTAAACTAAATTGTCTTTAATACACGAAGGTATCCTATTAAAGAAGCAGGATTCTTTCCATTGCCATATTGAACACAAGTCTGAGACAAAAATGTTTCTAGTGTACTTATGAGGGTTTTGTATGGTCTCAGCATATCTATTTCCACTTTGAGATGATGCATTTCAGTTTTACACAGGGGCATAAGAATGGGCACTTGATAACACAACTAGAAGAAAGATCTTGGGTTTAAGGCAACAAGACTAAAGGCAATCCTAGGGATTGTGTTAAAGGCACTTAAGAAGTAAGTGATTTCATTTTCAAAGAGAACACTGTAGAACACAGGAATAACTTTTTTTTTTTTTTTTTGAGGGGGGGTTGGGGGACAGCTATTTTTAGTTTTATTAATATGTTCTGGAGTTGTGAAGAGCCTCTGTTACCATATTTAGGTTTCTTCCCTCTATTTTTATTTTTATTTTTTTACAGTGATTTGGAAGGAAGTTCTGCATTAGGTTGTCAGATATTCTCATAATTTACATGCATCACAGATAAATGGAAATGATAGTTTTTCCTTTTAATTACTTGGGATTCTCAGTTGCATAGAGTCAATCTTGCTTTGATTAACTTTATAGGCTGAAAATTTTCCAGCTCAATCTCAAGAACTCATTCCTTCAAGCATAACAAACATGTTAGACACAGGAAAAATGCTGTATTAGTAAAAAAAAAAAAATAAAATAAATAAATCTCAGCATTTTTTCTTTTTCTGTATCATTGGTGGTCCCACCACCTTTTGTTCCAAAAATAGTAATGTTCTGTTTATCCCTGTGAGCCCAAAACTTTGGCAAAAATTAAGGAATATGTCTATTCTAGCTCTCATTTACTATGACACACAGTAGCATGCTTTGCTTTGCCTCAATCAGATGCTGTTTTACAGTCTGAGACTTTTCTGTGCAAAGCTTCCATTGTTTTCTATGTGTGGGACAGACCTTGAATGCATTGTGTTTTAGGCATTGGACAAGCATTGCAATATCAGAATATAAAATAGACCCTCTGATTCAGTTACACATGGCCATCTTTTGCACTGTTGCAGTTTGGAGACTTCGTTTTGTTCGTGTATGTGCGAAAGGATGGGAGATCAAAGTAGTTCTGGGACTGTTACTGTTGGGACTGTACTGTACAAACTTGCACGAGCAGCACAAGTCAGCAGACAAGGCAGTGGGGAGTTCGGTCTCTTTGGTGCAGGCTGCCAGGCCTCTGTCTGTGCTCTGGTGACATGTGGGATATGTAAGTGTTCTCATTCCCTCTCTGAAATGCCAACCTAAATTACAGAAAACAGTCTTGCCAAAGTTGCACCTCCAATCACTTTTCAGTTTTTCTGTTTACTGTCACATTTCCACTACAAATGCCAAAGCAATGCTTAGCAGTCACTTTTTAATGTGATAAATCCCAGCTTTTGGAAGCAGGAAGAGAATGCTTCACTCAACTATTGATTGTGAATTTAGGTGCCTCCTGAAATAGTAGGGAAATACGGAAACCATAAGAAAAATAAAAGCCACTGTCATGGACTTGACCTGGATACTCTATTCAGTTCTAGTCATCTAGAGGATGCCTAGAGAAAGTCTGCTGGAGTGATCAGAAAAGTAGGGAGCTCACTTTACCATAAAATGCTAAAAGAGCCTGTTTTTTCTATCTAGCAAAACAAAGGCTGATAGATTATATAATTGCTGGCTAGAATTTATCAAAGGAATAAATGCCACAGAGAAACAATGCTGGCCAAAGAGCAAATGCACGAGACAAAGTGTCAAGGACAATAAAAACAAATATGGCCAACATTAGAATAATAGACATAATTATCTTGTATATTACTATACTTATATTAATATAATAGAAGAACGAGTTTTTGATGTAGCCTTTGTTTACAACTACTTTGATGAGAACATCTAACCAATTTGCTGAGGAGCATTTACAAAAGGAATGGGGCCATACAATTTAGATTGTCCCAGGTAACAAGGGGTTAGATCTGATGACAATGAAAGCTGTTTCCAGTATAGTACACCTAAAATAATGTCTTAAGGCACCTTGTATCATGTCCGGTTGCTATTATTTGTAGATGACTGCTCTGATTCTCTTTCAGCTCAGATGTACGGGATACCTTATATACGATAAAATTCTAGATGTTGTCAGTGAGGCTGCATTACATTACTTCAGGGCTAATCTTGCTCCAATAACTTGTAATTCATTCAAGCTCATATGCTCAGAGAGTTTATTGGAGTTAGGTGTCTAAATCACACTGATGTTGCACATAAATAAACATCAATAGTTAGATATATTGGTTTGAAGTCTGCATTCCTTAGCTGTGACTAATTTGTGATTTAATGGTGTGGTTTTGGCTTTTGAAAAATGGCTTTCCAGTCTTAATTCTATATTTCACTTATTTCAATGCATTGATTAGCATAGTGGATTAAGTACCATAATTAATTAACTCACAATCCCACTGATCTTATTATTTTTCCTGTAAACTAAGTTCATTTATGAACGTGTTACATTTCAACAAGGGAGAACAAAATTTCCTCTGAATTTTCATATTTCAGCTAATTGGCATGAAAGGGTCAGGATTCACAACGTTAGTTGTTTGTAATTTTCATTAGCTTTCATGATGCTGTTTTTTCCATTTCCTGACCAAAAAATTTTGTTTCATTTTAAAAAGATTTGAATTTTAGATGCTGCCTCTGGTGTAAAGCATACAAAACTTAGACATATGTATATACTAAAATTAGATTCTTCAGTTTTTCTTGTTTATTAACAAAAATAGTCTATTTGACTTGAATAAGACTATTTGTTTGAACAACTGCAATTTAGCATCAGTAACATGGATCAATTTAATTTTCCAGGGGAATGTGGTTTACCATGGAATGTTGCTATGGTCATATAAAGAAATTATTTTGCAACTCCTTGTAAAAACTTCTCTCATATTCACATAGAGAAATAACAGTTTGAAGGAAGGTCTGACAACTAGATTAAGAAAGAGTGTGTTGGAATACCATAAAATCCTTTCCAAGGAGATCTCTCCTTAAGGTATCAATTAACTTTAATTTTAGTACCAATTTATCTAAGTGTTTTATTTTCTAATGTCAAAAGGGGTTAATGAAAAGTAATTTCACTGAAGTTAATCACTTTTCCATACAGTTTTTCAAATACTTTAATAGAAGAGGATTCAGGATGAGGCCATGCACTTTGTAGATAAAAGGGCAGAGATCCCAATCGTCATAATTTTAATTCTTGTAAGTTCATTTATGTTGAAGAGTTTCTTTTCGGGCAGTATTTAGGCTGAAGCCAATTATGAGAGCTTCCTGTGTGGACAAGTAGTCTACTATTGAAAAATTACATTTTTAAAGTAAAAATGACTTTTTCCTCTCTGCTTCCAAAAGAAAAGTACATGTTTAGGCACCCGTTGTTCTGGGACTGTCAGTGCCAGTGTCTTTGTGCTCACATACAAGATCAATTTCTGCTACTTTTTCTGTGGATACTGATCTGCAGCTGGTTTACTTGCTGTTGTGCCAGCGTTCCTTGGATATTAGTAGTCCAAAACAATGAGTGAAGAATATGATATTATTTTAGTATTACTTTACTGATTCTACTTCTAAATGGTACTGATCCCAATTTTGAACTGAGATTCTTTTTCCTTGGCAAACAGCACTGATATTAAAGGATCTATAAAAAGTCATCTCCTTTCCATTCTGTGTAAATAAAATGTAATTGTGTATGAACACCTTTTTCTAAAGCATTGAGAATTCTCAATTGAAAGAACGTGATATAAACCAAAGTCTAGTAACATCATTGCAATTGAGACAGTGGTAAAAAGATCTGAAATTGGCAAAAAATGAAATGCTTATCAAGCTGCATGTGTGTTCTATTATTTTTGGCAATGTCTGTGTATATTTGTGTCTGTGTATATAGATAATTTTATAGATCTTTCTGTGCATATGCATCAAATATCCTAGAATCCATAATCCTCATTCTTAATTTTTTAACTTTTTTCTTATCCAAGACACTTTCATATTATTTTAACCTATTATTATTATTATTATTAACTGAGTCACCTGCTTCTTCATCCCACAAATCTTTCAAAGATCAGTATCTTTCCATTTAATTCTCATGAGTCCTTGAAGACCTAAACTTTGTCTAGAATGTCTAAGTACGTTGAAATAATTTAAAGGGAAAAAAAAAGAATTCAGAATAACTTTTAAATAGCATAACAGAAGTATCCAAATTGTTGTAAATGTATTCCTCAGATAGGGAATAATTCTCTTATTATTAGCACTAGATGATCTATGTCTACAAGTTTGATCTAGATCAACTAAAGCCCATTCACATATTTGTTAGTGTAGCCAGAAATCAGGTGTCCTGCTTTCAACTTGGGTAGAGTTAATTTTCTTCATAGTGGCTGGATTCAGGAGGAAAATAATGTTAACACACTGTTGTTTTAGTTGTTTTTGAGTAGCGCTTACACTGAGTCAAGGACTTTTCTGCTTCTTGTACTGCCCTGACAGCAAGTTCTGGGGATGCACAAGGAAATGGGAAAGGATGCAGCCAAGAAAACTGACCCAAAGTGTCCAGAGAGATATTCCATACCATATCACCATATGGAATAATTATGGTAATAATAATTATTTATCAATTAATTATTAAATAAATTCAAGTCTAGGCAACACTTGTTTGCTTTGGTAATGTATGATTTTGCAATTAATATACAAAATATGAAAGGTTTGTAAGGTATTGTCTTAAATAAAGTCTTTCTAGAAAGTATTTTGTATCCTGATACAAAAAAAGTTTACAAAAGCTATGTGAAATTTTTTGAACTGCATTTGTATTTAAAAGCTTTAAGAAACAAAATATTTTACTAAGTCTGTGAAATAGTATTTTTCTGCTTCTGGTTCATAGCAATCAATTATACAGACAGAACACTAAGTCCGAACCTCAAGATCCATTTTTAGTTTTTATTTATCATCATGAAAGATGATGAAAATGTTATTTGTAAACCTAAAAAAATAATATCTGATGAGTGAAATTCTTTTCAGATGAATAATTGGTTTGTCCAACTATATATGCTATAGCAAAAAATCAAAAGAAGATAAATCTGTCATTTTAGATTGTGCATATTGGACCAGAGTTTTCTAAGATTACACTGAGTTTTCTAAGACTACATTTTACTTCCTTCTCATCCAAAGGTTTTCTATGATCTACAAACAGAATTTATCATTTATCCATTATTTTTGAGAGTGAAAAATCTTTATGCTTATTTTCAAATCCCTGGAATGTGATGGATTGAAAAGCTTGATTTGTACAGGACTGAGTTTTTCTTTCCTTCTTAAATGAGGTCATGAAATCAGAACTGACAGATAAAAATAAATTCTAACATTAAATACTTCATAGTGGATTTCAAAAAGTGGCTTAAGCTAATAAATTATACTTTAAAGATTGGTAGATGAACAAATACAAAGGGGCACACCTCTAAAGTGGAATGAAAATGATTAGAAATATCAAAAGGTCTTGGTAAGAAGGTGGCAATGTGAGATCTTTAAAAGAGCATAGGATGTTCCTGGTTTGTTAACAGTGAGTGCTACAGACAATATAAATTTGGCAAAATATTTAGTCAGTTGCTTAGGAACAACAACAAATCTTCGTCTGTAGCTCCAGAAATGTTCTTTATTCTTAACAAATTATTAGAATATGGAATTAAGTGCCATATGATATTAGTAAAACTACAATCTTACTTTAGGAGAAGAGATTAAACACATGTCTTTATGTGGTAAGGTTAAGCACAGTTATATGGATAGAATGGAAATATCTCCCAGTGATTCAAGACAGTTAAGTCAAATATTTTTGAAGAAATATCCTCTGAATAAGTTGTTATGATCTTATCCATTGTAATAATTCCTATATCTTCTTTTGGTGTATTGAGTACTGGTCCCTGCTGGAGTCAGAATAGTGAGCTAGGAAGTCAATGTGGCAAATCCTGCCTTAATGTGCTCGTTATACAGCTATTTTCCACAAACACATTATCATTGTTACACAGCAGCCAGTCTTGACAATATTCTAGAAAATGGGTCAAAAAAACCCACAAACAACACAGAAACAAACAACCATCCCAAACCTTCTCTTTATGTGATTCTACAAACAATGTATGACTATTGATTAGCTATACAAGTTGCTACTTCAAAGAGGAATGTAAAAGAAATTGCTTCAGTATTTTTGGGTAATTTATTTATAGTGATCCTGGCAAGGTCTATTGGATACTAGAAAAAAATCAAGCTGATGCATTAGATTAAATTTCTGTAAATGTAATTAAATCCTGTCCTGGGTTTGTTCATGTATCAGTAAACTAATTGCATTTAGTCAAACATTTGCTTTGAGACTGGACAAAATTAAATTAATTTCCCTAGCTGTAAACTATAGGAAAGCAACATAGAGTAAATTGCTGAAGCATCTGGACTATTGACTCAGAAGGCAAAGTTACAACAGAAGTGTTGATACATTCAGTAAAAAAAAGCCACTAGAACAATTATATCTTACTTTAAGAACAATTAATTTGTGGTAATAGTATTATAAATAATGATTAAAATAGATAAATAAAAGTATTAGTAGGGAAAGTTTATTTTCTTCTGCCTCTTGGAGATCAGTTTTAAGAACATGAAATTTCTCCTCAGATTCCGCAGTATGGTTGACACAGGTGACACAAAGCTAAGTCGAACCAGAATTTGACTGAACAGCTCACAAAGATGCCCCTGCTTAGAAAGAAAAGAGGTGGAAAAATTTATGAAAGGGAGCTGAGAGGAGCAGGACAAGCACCATTCCCTGCATAGGAGAAAGGGTTCAAATAATTGTCACCTGCACACGTATTGAACTGAAGAAGATCTCAGCTCTCAGCAGGGTTGTGCATAGAGAAAAATGAAAAGATTTGGAAAGAATATTAGTAAGAGTATAGATAAAACCCCTGCACCTCTCTCCTTATCTCACAGATCCTGGAGATGCTTTAGGCATTAGGCACCACTCATTTAGACCTGAGGCTTCTCTAACAGCTCTTCATCTTCTGTGTGTGCTCAAAGTTACAATTCACTGGGCCCCTGCCAGTAAGTGGAGTTTCTTGCCTTTACTCAGAGTGGAAATTTCAACAAATGTCTTGCACTTTCTATTTAATCTTTTGAGAAGGAGTCCAAGCACTTTAGAAGGAAATCTTTTTAATTATTGGGATAATGTCATACGAAGAGACTAAGAACATCAGTTTCCTCTGTGTCCTATAATTAAGGAGGCTTGAACTCAGATACTTTCCCTCTGCATGAATATCTTGAGGTTCTGGGACAACTGTTCTACTTCCAGCAACTTTGTGAATCTTATCCCTCTTTTCCTTTGTATACAGGTGAATTAGAAACTAAGCAAAAATTTCAGAGAAAGATTGAAAAAAACCTCCTGATTTGGTCTGAAGTGATTTTTTTTTAAAAACTGCTCCACCCCCCCCCCCCCCCCCCCAAAAAAAAAAAGATTTTTTCATACAGCCATGGTTTAGTTAAGTGCAAATAATATCTGGCTAAGTTTCTGAACTAGAAGAATATTTATCCTCCCTGAGTCTGTGACCTGAATTCTTTCAAGTTCATTCATTTATTTCCTATTATTTTGAATAAAAGGAACAGAAGTATGAATGCTAGAGATGAATAGAGGATTTTGAAAATGTAAGTCCAACATTCTTACTCAATTTATCTTTAAACTACGTCATTGACTGTATACTCTGTCTGGCTCTTTCACACTTATTCTCTTTTATGTATTGGAGTTTACTGGTTAGAGCATCTACTACACTGAATGCAATCACTGCTCAGTTCTGTGCGCATTTAGCTGCACTGAATCATAGACAGACTAAAGTATAGAATGCTACTTCTCTAAGAAAATCTGTATGCATAATATTTAAAGGAAATCTAGTAAACAAAGGAAGTAAACCCACAGAACAATGTCTAGACCTGAACATCATATAAATCAGCAAAAAAGCTTGTAAAGATCCGGGTGATGTTCTGGAATCACAGTCTCTGGCAGATTAAGCAGCACTGGAAAGAAAAAGGCATGTTTATCACAGCACTAAGTTTTGCTGTCTCTTGATTTAGAACATACTTAGCTCACAAATACTCTAAATCATTCCTTGAAGTGGTAAAGCAAAGGCTGGAACAAATTTTAACTTACCAAATCCACCAGTATTAGTAGCTAAAAGTTCTAACATATTACAAAGCACAGTAAATCATACTTGTAGAATTTATACAATCTTTAGTCTGCCAGTTTGATTTTATTGTATCATGTACTTCAGCAAGGTGTCAGTAATTTTCTTATATAGTGAATAAAATAAGCAAGCTAATTTGCATCTGTTCAGGTGTACTCCTACTCATTTAAGCTTTATACTTTGTGATGCATAAAATAAATAATTGACTCATTCCTGGATGAAAAAAAATAAAAGTAAAATTATCAGGAAAATTATTTCATTTGCTTTTATGTGGTTCAATTTCCATTGTTCAGTTTTATTTTCTACAGAAAATTTCACTGTTGTGCACTACAATATCAATTCATAAGAATAAAAAGCCTTCTGATCATCAGAACTAGACCATCCACTTCAGTCTGTAAGTAGATTTTATTTTGACCACACTGTCCTGTTTTTACTCCCTTCAGATCACAGATCTCTCGAAACTGAACTCTTGAGAAGCTGTGTTTCCTTGCAGTTTTTGGTTTAATTTTCTCACAGGCTTAAAACTGGTGGTTTGAGTGCTAAAAGACTTTATCTATATTAGCTAAAATTACTTTGTTATCAATGGTATGGAATAAAAGAGTTTGTCACAGTAAGAATAATGGTATGAGGAACAAAAAGCTCCTAGAAAGAAAGCATGGGTCATCTAACAATTTAAATAATTTATATTTTATATTTATGTATATTTAGTTAAGCAATTTTAGTGTACCAACTATTCTTGTTCTGAAAGAAGGAAAACTTGTGGTAAGACTTGAAAAGCCACAAGAAAGACAGAAACCAAACCAGAAAGTACAAGAGACTGTTAGACAAAACAAAGCCGAACTTAGAAGATGGAAAACAGAATGTGTGAATGAGGCTATAGGGTGAAAGACGTAGCTGAGGCTGTGAGTACTGCAAATAAGTCAACTGTGGTTAACTTGCTCTGCAAAATCTATACAGCAAAATATAATGTGGAAAAAAAACAACTAGCTGAGAAAAAGGTCATCTTAGAATCTGTTTAGTAAAATCTGGGACCCATTATCTCTAAGCGAAAGCAGTGTTAAAGTAATTCTGAAGAGAGAAATATAAGACATGTCATGCAAAAACAATCCAGCCCTCCATGTACTCTATTATTCTGTTTTTAGAAGTGGCATAAAATGTTTCAAAGAAAACTGCAAGAAGACATGTGGTAAGCAATTATAAAATTTGCCTTAAGGAAAAAGTTTCTTCCTGCACCCCATCGGTTACAGGTTTGTTTATGCCCTTAGGCATGAGGATTAATATTCTCTCCAAATACTTTTGTTTTATAAAACTTTATTTTTTTCTTAACAGTATTCATTTTTATTATCATTATTTCTAATCCCACTGACCCTCTGGAAGCCAGGGGTGTGTGCTACAGTAAATTCCACCACATATTTAGTTACTTATGTGTCAGAAATATACTTTTACATCTTTAAAGGGCAGCTGAAATTACTAAGTGTTTGCTGTGTAAGATTTTCTGAGATCATCACTGACCAAAAGCAAAGATTAGGTGAATTTCATCAAGCTGTATGGTGAAGAAATGAGAGAGATGGGCTTTAGAGAGAACAGATAACAGCAGTTTCACCAGGCAGTTGCCATTTGTGTGGTCCTTGCAACTGCCACATACAGAACATAAATGTGACAAACATTAAGTATAACCAGTTGTGCATAATAATCTGTTTAGATTGCATAAAACATTGCTCTCTAATTTTCATTTAAGATGACTTCACTAAAAGCAGAACTCTGAACCCCACCCCAGTCAGAGTAGCTGCAGAAATTATAGGAAAAGAGAAGAGGCTTACAACTCCTATCTGGACAGACCAATTTCTTACATTCATGAAGCTTAGTCAATGTGTATATTGTAAATAAACAAATTGAAAATATATTCTTTTTTTTTTTTTAGGGATATATGTTCTCAAGCTGCTGCCTTACAATAGAAGACTGGATACTGAAAACATGTGGGCATGCGCATAACTCAATAAATATAGTTCAGTAAGACAGCTTATGCACTTATGTTTCTTTATACGTTCAAAAGTTTGTAAACTGCAATGATACACGATGAAAATGCCCTCATAAAGAGCCAGTTATGAAGACTCTTTTCTTTACTTTTATCATCTTATGTCTTCAAAAGACAGTGCAAAACAGGGGCTGCAGAAGCTAAGCTAAACTGGCTAAGCATTAGAAACTAAAATCCTCTCACATTCTCAATTTTTAAAGATTGCAGCATGCAAGTACTTTCCTTTCAATATCTGAGATCTTAAGAGTTACTTTTTATTATTGTTCCATTTCTGGTAGACAGGTATGAACAATATGATAAACATAACGTATAAAATTATATATGTAAAAATCAGGAAACTTATGATAAATACCAAACCTCACAAGAATTCTAAAAAAAAAAAAAAATAAATAAATCAAAAGACCTAGTAATTCTATGGCAATCCATGCCTATCTAATGCATTCTGAAATGCATACTGGCTAGAGGAATCTCTACCAGCCCAGATGTTTCACATCTATGAAAAGCAGAGAAAGGATGGATCAGAAGTGGATGGATATTACAGAACGATAGGAAGAAACGGGAATGCAATGACAAATAAAGGGCTTATCTCTGGTGTTTAACCACAGAGCTATAGTGGAGGTAATGAAAAGCTCTCTTGCTTCTGGTGATGCTTAGGGAGCAATTAGAGAAAGATAACCTTCTTGAGTTCCTGATGCCAAAGAGCTCTGCTGCTGATGTCAGTCTTTTAAATGGCCTGTGTGGCCTCCAAGCTAGTGACCTACCCAAAAAACTGCTATTTTGCCTGCTGTCTGGTTTCTGCAGCAATGCGTGTCCCATGTCTATACAAAGAGAAAACCCTTCCTTTATTCTCAGTACCATGTTCATGATATAAATAACTATTAGGCAAGATGCTCAGAGGAAGAAAGGCTACTGATAAATTAGTATTTTAGGTAACTCCTCGCTCCCCAGCTCCCACCTCATGCTATATTTTAAAATAAGAGATATTTGCAATTTGTTTTGCAATTCTCTTTTTATTGCTATGCCTATGCCAAAATCAGGCCTTGAGATTCTGGCTGATAAGATCTTTTAGTTTAGGTTGCTCTGAAGTCATAGAGACTCATTTTGTTTGCAAACTGATCCTAATTCCATTTTTATTTATCTACCCTTGTAACAGGTAACACTGAAAGTTGTATAATGTGGATTCTTTTGTGCCTTTTAAATTTTTCCTTTTTTTTTTTTCTTTCTATTTTTCTATCTAATGACTTGTGCAGAATTTTTGTGCTCATTACATGAGAGCCACATTTTCATTCAGGCTAGGGGAAGTTGCCATTTTGTGTGTGTATGTGTGTGTGTGTTAAAAATTTCAAAGAACTTTAATAAGCGGGTAATTTTTTATTCCTTTAATCATAGTATTCATATAACTCTAATTATGTTAACAGATTCATTTATAATTGAGCTAAATAGAATTATCTAAGCCTTGAGAACTGATAGATTTAATGTTTTATCTCAAATTTTAATACAGCATCAGGTTTTATCAGGTTCAGTGAAGCAGGTTTGTTAAAAAAGCTGTAACTTTATAAACACAGAAATTGAACAGGACTCTGATTTTATCATAAGTCTGATTGGTAGGTGCATAATGATGAGCTATTGCTTATTAACTACACTGTGCATTTAAGTAAGTCTGTTCCTAATCAGGAGAGCCCTTTGGCACCTGTGTCTCTTTAATTATTCCTTTAAGACCCACTGGCTTAAATCTATGTACTGCTTTTGAGCAGGGTTATTTTCCTTATACACAGGGTTTGAATAAAAACTGTTTTTGTACCGAATGCTCATTTTTAGGCCTAATAAACAAAAGCCTCCTAGAACCCAATTATTTTAGAAATGGGTGTTGTTCATTGTCCCAATCCATGTTCATGTTGTGTGATTTATGTTCTTGTTTACAAACTACACATTGTCATTTAGGTCAAAAATCCATAGTTAAAAACTACCCAAAAGCAGATTTACTGTACAGATAGAGTGTAGCAGCTAGGAAGGAGCTCAATGAAGGATTAAAATCTATTGACAATTATCCATATTTTGCAAGAATAACTTTTATTTGAAATTCCCCAAAAGCACAAAACTACACCTTTTCTATTTTAACATAACTTCAACTGGCATTTGTTTAGAATTGTCTGTTGTGGGTAGGGTGGTATGAAAATATTGAATCTTCTCTTTTATTCCATCTGTTTCTCCATGAAATATCTGCACTCTCGTCACAGATTAAGAATCTGATATGTGTTTTAGCTTTGCATGTTTTGGACATAATCCACCAGATCATCTACATTTAAAGCAGAAAATTGCAATAAGAGAGGTGGTTGGATAGAATGAGAAGATATTGTTTAAGAGAGCAATAGATAAGTGACATGGACAACTATTGGCAACAACAGTTCAACCTCTGTAAGAAGACTTCAAGACTCATTCTAAAGAAATCTTAATTAAAGATGTAGAGTTGAATGGAAAATGGCATAAAGACAATATGGATTTACAAAAGGTAATGCATATCACAATGACATGGTGTCTTTCCTTGGTAAAAGAATTGATTTTGTTGGCAAGAAAAATACCATACAGGTAATCTATCTTGAGTTCAGTGAAGCATTTGATTTAGTGTCTCAAGGACAATTATTACTTCAACTTGAGAAGATATAGCAACATAGTGGGATGGATAAAGGATTGGCTAAAAGGAGGGTGAAATAGGTAATGTTGAAGATGGAACAAACAGCTTGAAAGTTAGTTACCAGCAGAAATTCTGGAGGCCTAATCTTGAGAATAATTTTATCAAATGCTAATGCTAGTGGCCCTGGTATATGTGATTGGAGCATGTTGCTGGAAATTGTTATTAAAACTGCTTCTATGCTAGTGTAGATGCAGATTAAAATTTCCAGCAGGTAAAACACTGCAAGCTGGTAAAAAAAAATGCAGGATTTTATGAGGGTTCTGTGTAAATACAAGTGTGACAAGTGCAGTAATATTGGCTAATGAGGATTTACATTATTTCAGCTGAGATTTTTTTTTTGCTAGACTTTTTCACTAATACCATTCAAAGAACTTGTTTCTAGGAAATATAGAAAGAAGTATAGAAGACTATATTTTAAGATTCCAAGTGCTTGAGCTATCAAAAAGGTGCAGTTATTACCATTTCATATTTCACTAATGAGGTCTTTTTTTTTTTTTTTTTCCAGAAAAAATAAGGGGCTAAAGCTCATACCATCTAGAAGAATCAAAAAAGTTGGAAAGATACAAGAAAAGTAGAATGGATTTCTCAATGCACCACAATATTTTTTTTTCCCCCAGGTAGATTTCCTTCATTTTGAAAACATGCACTTGCATTCTGAATACAAGTGAGTAAAATTTCAAGTTTGCTCTTAAATGTCAGAGAAAGTTAAGTAAATTGGGGGCATTTAAACCACACTTAAGCTTTCCATGTATTGCAGCTTCAGAGCTGAGGCTTGGGAACTGATTTCTTGCTCACTGGTTGTAACTCAGCCATGCAATGTAATAATGCAGTATCTTTATGACTTAAATTTAATTTCAGATATGCAGGCTAGTTCTGTGTTTTTGGTAATCTTAGAATTTGTTAAAGGCATTTATTTAATATATTTCCAGCCAGGAATTCTCCCTGTAAGTGACCAAGGAGTTTTCATGTGTCAGTGGCACATAAGAATAGTCTGATCTAAAGCAAGGATGTAGAGAAGAAAGACTTGAATATGAAGAAAGACTTCTTGGATATGAATGTAATTAAGCTGCATATTGAACTGAGACATAGGAAGGTTCCAAAAGTGCTCAAAATTTACCCAAACTATTTTCCAAAGTAAGCACTGTATATATTGTAGCCTTCCCCTCTTTTGTCTTTGGACAGTGCACTGAGGTGGTGAGGCAATGTAACTTCTTTTTTGCAAAATTTACCAGGGCATTTTGGTATCTAATGTACTTTATATGTAAGAGCACTTTCTAGTCCTTGACTCTCTAGTCTCTTTGGGCTCATTCCAGCCATCATTGCCTCTGCTGTGGACATGCAGTTCTTCCCCTTAGTCAGTAGCAGTGATGAAGTAGCAGCAATTGTGGTGGCTGTAGCAGTCCTGAAAGAAAAAGATATTACTCTCACTCCATTCATGTTAAGCATTTGACTAGTTATGAAAACGATTAACAAGCTTTTTCCTGTATTTTCCTGCATAGAGTTTTATTGCTGCTCCTATTCCCAACCTATACATCAGACATTGCTTTAGGTGATTACAAGAAATCTAGCTGTATCACAACAACCAGTGTTTTTGTTTCCAAAATGGCAGCCTGTTACACTTGTAAATTGTCAGTTATCTTAGAAATTAATTTACTTACAAGCTTGTTAAGAAGAGCTTTTTAGAGGTTAACTAAGTTTCCACATATTTTTCAACAAATCTAAGACTGTGAAATGCCAGAGAGTTTTAAATAGTGGTAAGTACTGTACGTTCTGGCAATAAACTGGACAGCTTTGACTTGGCAGTGCTATAGGTTCACGATTGGCCTTGATGATCTTGAAGGCCTTTTCCAACCTAAGTGATTCTATGATTCTAAAAGTATACATCTTCCTAGCAGCAGAAATCAGCCTTCCTTTACTGTTTTGGAGAACATGGGAGAGAGATATTGCACTTGCAGGAAAAACAGAATTCTCCTGTTTGGTTTTAAGGCCATGTCAATAGTAATGTAATCCATAATATTTGTAAAGTTCTGTTTATGATGCCACCATAAGCTGCCAATTTGCAGAATACCATTAGACAGTGATATTTACTATAAAAATGTTCTTAAAAAGCAAAGTCAGCTACAAAACAAAATAAATGATAAGGTTTTATTTAGATGACTTCAGTTTTGAGATGCAATTGTATCTATTTCACTGGAATTAGTTGCAGATGGGGACTCTGGTTTAGGATATTGTATAACAAAATACAGTGAAGCTGGAACTAATACTAGTTTGAGAATACTGGTCCAAATCTTAAAACAGCATCTACAGATCTGTTGCTTAGGTGCTGTTTCATTCTAAGCAGCGAAGTCATTTTTGGCCACTAGATGGGACTATACAGCTTCACGCAATAGTATTAACAGCAATTTTTGAGCGTTTGTTTTACGTGCAATTTATATATATATATATATTTATATTATATATATATAATTATATATATTTAATATATATATAATATATATACATATATTTCTGAGACTTTACTGACAGTTGTGTACCCCTTCTTTGCAAAGTGTGAAAACAGAAAACAGTAGAGACTCTTACAATCTCTTTAATGCTAGTGAGAATGTGAAAAAAGTAACAAACGTTACAGTCTGTCCCAATAAAAGAGCCAGAAAGCATATAAACCAGTTTTAGAGTTGTAGCAAATGAGATTTTCTTCTGCGGAGACTAACATTGCAATCATGCTGCTTGACAATACCCTACCACTACATTTTTCATCTTCATCATCTTTTTCCTTGGAGTGCAATTATCTTAGTTGCTAACAGCTGAGTCTGACTTTCTAAACTATACATTGTATATGTTTCTTTCTAATCTTAGTCTCAGCCAGGGTTCTGTGATATTTTATGCATATTAAGATGCTATAAGAAGTAAAAGAAATGAAAACCAGTTATCCCTTTTCCAGCTAATTCACTGCATTCTTTAGTTTTCTTGTGATTAGATTCAGAGTTATGTGGAGCTACTGATGTAGCAGTAAAATATTTTCCACTTTGATGAACTCAGCAGGTTTTATTTCATTGTGAGACAATGTTTTTCAGATGGAAAACTGATCTTGGTTGGTTAATGTGATTCTAATGCTTTTCTTTTTTTTTCATTTTCTTGTTCTTGATCTTAGTGTAATAATTGCAGTATGGTTCTTTTTGTCTGAAGTATAAGGATATTAAATTTAATCAGCATAGGAGAACACATTTAAATCCCAAGGCTATTTTAATCTGATATATGCAGGAAAGGTCTTGACCCTGTGATATGGTTGTTGCTGAATTTATTTTTGTTTCTTGGTGGAAATGTGAATTTCAAGCTCTTTGACCATCTGCTTAAAAACTAAATAAAAGGAAACAAAGCAGAACTTGATTTTATTTATTTATTTTTTGCAATATTTGATAAGAACATGTGGAGCATACTTACAGCTTCAGGGCCAACTCTAATGAGATAGTGATTTTACTTACCCTTTTTATGGAATATACTACATAATTTGCTGGTATATCTACACAAACCTGGGTTTTACTATCAAAGCTGAGGCACCGAAAGCCATCTAGTTTTTGGTTTATTGTACCCCACTGAGAATTTATACTCTAAAACAAGAAGCCAGGGGATTAATAGATTATTATTCCACTTTAGCCAGGCAGCGCAGAATAGAGACAATACCGTTAACACATTGAAATACCACAGGTCTTCCAGCTGCATATACATTGAAGTGGGATGAAAAACTAAATTCCAGTGGTGTCTCACAGGAACGAGGTTTTGGTTGATGAGTGCTAGCCCATTATGGTCTTTCAAATACTCTCAGCAAGACAGAGGTGGACTCCCAGGTACCAGTAAATGCCCCCTCTGTATAGGGTTCAGAGTTGTCTGAGAAATGCCTTACAGTTATTAACACAGACAGCCAGGACACAGAGCAGAATAATCAGTTTATCTCTTACCATTTCCAGAAAGATGTTACCAACCAACACAATCAACCTGGATTCTAGTTCTTATGGCTGGTCTATATGGTGTGTACATGCCTGTATTCAACAGGTATCTAGATAGATACATATAAACACATTTTGTTTATATAATGACAAATGAAGAATGGTTAGGATATATTCATATGTATTTAAAGCTAATAGTTTTAACATTGACTGATACTCAAGTTTCATTGTGGCTGAGGAAATCTTACTGATATGGTTTTTTTTCAATAACATACAAATACTTCTGGACCAGTGTTATATAAAACTCTAGTTTTATAAAAAACTAGTCTGTGTGAGTAAAGAAAAAGATGGTCTGTTCTGTATATATTACAGAAAGAGAGAACAGCTAAGTACATTTTTATGTGTAAATACATTTACATGTGTGTGTATGCTTCCGCAAGTTGTGTTAAAGGCTACATCTCCAGACACTGTCCTGGATGCTTTAAAAAGTTCTTAGTGTCAAAGGTAGTTTGAAAAACTGATAGAACTGTTCCAGCAGTAGCACACATTATTGGTCGGCTTGCTTTGAAAATGAAAATTAGATTCCGCTCTGCGTGTCCCACTTCACAATCAGCTTCAAGTGCTTGGTTTCCAGCTATATCCTACAAATTCAAATGCACCATAGAAGAGAAAGTGTATACAGCAGCTGCAATCTCTCAGCAAGTATTTTCCCAAGCAGAGATTCCTGGCATTGCAATACAGGCTTACCTATTTCTCATTTTCTTGTCACTAACTAACAGGGAGTGGAAGAAGGTTGTACATGTATGTACAAAGAGAAGAGCACAGGGTGCAGTTTCATGTCTGAATGGAGGAGATTGGATCAGATCTATATGATCTCCTAAGATCCAGGATGACAGACCAGTCTTAATATTCTTCACTCCTTTCATGAGCTTCACAAAGCAGGTATGTGAAAAAAAATCAAACTTTTTTTTTTTTTCCTCTTAAGACACTTATCCTTTTTACGTAAATTTTGCTATTTTCTTCCAGCAATAACTTAGACTTTTACAATTCCCTCCACTGAGGGAATTACTGCTGCTCCTGTTGTTCAGCTAAAGTAGAAGCCAAGTGCTGCTGCTGATCTAAAGTGAGAGAGATCCTTTTCCTTCCTTATTCCTGATGCTTACAAGTGCCTGGTCATTTTAATTAGCCTGGCTACTAGGGAGTAAATTTAATCTTGGGGCAGACATGCTTTTGCATTAGAATTCCTGATTTTCAGAAAATACATGATTACTGTTACTTTTTAGAAATCACACACATTTATGGGTAAAACTAAAGCATTATTGGTTTGCATACAAGCTTGAGGTTGCACAAGATTTTGTGCAAACCTTGTTGACTTTTGTGGAGATCTGTTTTGGGTAAGACAAAAGCTGTGTTTTGGGAAAAATCCCAGAGTGTAATGTGGAAGTAACTTTCACAATATGAACTTGGCTGTTCCTGCTATTCAAGAGGTTTATGCACTGTCAAGAGGTTTAGCAAGGAAACTTGTGTAGCAGGACATGAGACGCACTGATGGCATCCAGACTTGTCTCCACTGAGGTGACTGAACAGGCTACTTAGCCCATCAGTGATATGGGGTACGAGTAAGTGCTGCCTTCAAACACCATTACTGAAGTCTGAAGGTGTCAACAGCTCCCCCGAGGGAGGGGACGGTTCATCGTATCTTAGCCAGAACAAGCTGATGAACAAAAGTGTTTAATATGTTAATAATTGAGATGAAATTAACTGGTTTAATGAGGTTGGCTCTCCTTTGTGTTGTTTTATACTTTCAAACTTGCTCTGACTCTAAGGGTTAAATAAGTGTCTAGAGATGTTGATGCTGGACTTGGAAAAAGGAAGGAAGAAATTCAAGATTTGCTTGTATTGTAAGTGGATTAACTGTGGCTTCCCTTCATTTTTATCACATCAGAACCTATAATCCTATAAACCCTATCTAACAGTATGGATTTAGCAGAGAATTACTTACCTGGCTTGAGTTACAGGCTAAGTGAATCAATGTGCCCTGTTCCCTGGGGTGTTGGTAATCATTATAAATTTGGTACTAGTCTACTCATACAGAGTCCAAAGCACTAACGTGTTTCCTCAGAATGTAAAAGGGTTCATCTTCCCATTAGCTTATGTGAAAGTTTGCAGTAAAAGGTTAAAAAAAAAAAAAAAAAAAAAAAAGATTTCTAATCACCCACATCAGCCAGGAACACCTTTTGGAGTCCAGAGTCCTGAAGGGTTTTGTAACATTATCATTTTGTAATAGTATCAGTGCTAAAACTATAAGACACATTTTTATAAGTGTCAGGGCAGAGAATAAGAAAACCAAACTTGTTGAGGACATCTCCTAGTAGACAAGGAAGGTCTAAATTATGTGTAGCACAGATTGGAAAAAGTTAAGTTGGGCTGTGAATCATGTCCCTAAGAAAGATGTTTTTTTGGGGGTGGGGGGTTGTTTTTTTTTTGTTTTTGATCTTTATGCAGAGATTAAAACAACAACAACAAAAACAAAACAAAACCCACTAATAGCTCTGGGAATAATGCATACAATTTACAGAAAGATGTGCCGTTTGTGTCTCTAGGAAAAAATGCAATATTTTTGTATTGAATATATACTTAAGAATTAGATACATGGGACATCCTCAGGGTTCCAGCAGGTGCCTTCAGAAAAAAACAGAGCATAAATATTCCCATATATACAGTCATTTAACGTGTACTTTAGGAGACACTATGCCCTTAAGCTACCACTGGTCATGCCAAGGCTTACAAACAAGGTTTCAAAATGTACACAGGTGATGTTTGAATATGGTGTAAGAATGGTAGAAAAGCATGGCGAGAGACTCAAAGAAGCTGCTGAAGAGCCGGGAATGCTAAATTAAATAAAACAAAGGAAATTGAAATGAAGAAATGAAATGAAGATCATGTACACGGGGGAAAAACCTGACACAGAAACATGAGCAGGCAGGTCACATTAAAGCTGAGATCCTCATAAGGTATTTTACCTGTAAGATACAGTCCTTTTCTCTTAAGATACTTAGACCTGGAGATGTGTGGCTTATGCATCACTGTCACTAAGGAAAGTTAAATAGAAAAAAAAAAGTCTTTGGT
This sequence comes from Anser brachyrhynchus, assembly GCF_964034855.1. Lineage (NCBI taxonomy): Eukaryota > Metazoa > Chordata > Aves > Anseriformes > Anatidae > Anser > Anser brachyrhynchus. The sequence continues at coordinate 30,423,054 of NC_137698.1, read as the reverse complement.
CTTGGAGTACAAAAATTTTGATTTCATTATTAATGGAAGGTCAGTGTTAGCTGAAACTGACTATAAGCCACTTACTGCCATCTCTGAAAGGAGCCTGGCAAAAAACCTCTAATGACTAAAAACATAATTTTCATCAGCAAATGGATGCTTTTCAGAAAATATGAGATGAGGAGCAATATGGAGGTTGGAGATGCATATTCCTACACTGCTTGACTAAAGTATGTGGATAGTACTCCAGAACTAGGTTATATACCCAACACTCTGATACAAAGTAAGCAAACAGACCTGTCCTGTAAAGGCAAAATTCCTAGAACCGACACCACCATCTTCCAAGTGGTAACACAGACTATTATCCCTAGGCAAGCAAGTATTATAAGAAAGAGCATTTTGTTTAAAGATACTTGAAAAGGCACAGGAAAATATAACAGGGGGATAACAAGGTGATGCAGAAGTGGAAAAATCTAAAAAATTTAAGAAATTAAAAAAATCTAAGAAAATTATATTTTTTATGCCAATGAAGATTGACATTAAGGGCTTCATAAAGATTTGTTTCATACATCAAGTATAGGGGATAGTTTAAGTAGTTTAAGAACAATATTTATCATAGACAGCTCAAGAAAGTATGGCTTCTGGAGTAATGTGGGCATAGAGTGGGCACTTTAAAAAAACATCAAAAAACCCTCTCCACCTTACAGTCATTGTGAGCTGCAGCTTTCTCTTCCATTATTAGAACTATTTATTTACAGATAAGTATATACTGTGCACATCAAATGCATCTTCATCAGACATTAAATATCATCTAATAGTTCACAATGGAATTCAGTTTTAGGGTATATGAGGTGAACCACTTCGTACGTAGCCTATTATAAGCTGTTCATACCTTGTCCTTTAATCTTTTCCTTGGCACTCGCAAACACTAGAACAGCAGAGATGTAGTGTGTATTGTTACTTTCTGCCAATTTTATCAATTTAAATCTACAAAGTAGTTGTGATCCCAAACATGAATACAGGGTGGACAATAAACGAATAGAGAGCAGCCCTGCAGAAAAGGACTTGGGAGTAGTGGTGGATGAAAACACTGACATGGGCTGGCAATGTGTTCTTGCAGCTCAGAAAGCCAACCGTACCCAACCGTATCACAATTGTGTGTCTGGCAGGTTGAGGGAGTTGACTCTCCCCCTTTACTCTGCTCTCATGAGACCCCACCCGGAGTACTGCTTTCAGCTCTAGAGCCCTCAGCACAAGAAAGACATAGGCCTTTTAGAGTGGGTCCAGAGGAGGGCCATGAAGATGATTAGGGGCCTGGAGCACCTCTCCTATGAAGACAGGCTGAGAAAGTTGGGGTTATTTAGCCTTGAGAAGAGAAGGCTCCAGGGAGACCTTATAGTGGACTTCACTTAAAGGGGGCCTACAGAAAAGCTGGAGAGAGACTCTTTTTTTCAGGGAGAGTAGTGATAGGACAAGGGGTAATGGTTTTAAGTGGAGAGAGCGTGGTTTTAGATTAGATACAAGGAAGACATTCTTTAGTCAGAGAGGGGTGAGGCACTGGAAAAGTTTGCCCAGAGAAGCTGTGGATGCCCCATCCCTCAAAGTGCTTAAGGCCAGGTTGGATGGGGCTTTGGGCAACCTCGTCTGGTGGAAGGTGTCCCTGCCCATAGCAGGAGTTTGAAACAAGGTGATCTTTAAGGTCCCTTCCAACCCAAACCATGCTATGATTCTGAGTAGAACACCTTCCCTGTTGAAAACTGGTATCAGTGCAGATAAAGCAGATATAACTTTGTATAATCTGCTGTCTGTAATAACATTTCTATGGTGATATGAAAGCTGCTACTATGTCATGAAAATGCTGCTGAACCAATCTCTCATGGTGGGGCTTATTAATCTAGAAATAAATGTACTATTAAACACTTTGTTTCCTGACAGGGTATCTTTGGAAGAACCAGGCCAACCAGGCACAGACAAGAAGTTTTTTTTTTTCTAAGTTAAATGGGGGTCTGAGTGATGTTGAGTATTTGCTATTCTATAAGCCTTTTGGGGTGGCCCGCATGGTCACTAATTCTGAAAGAAGGGCTAGCAGTCTTTTGGAGGAGTAGGAAGGTGTGGAGAGTTGACCATGTTTGGGACAAAGCTAGGGTTGGGGTAAGCCAAATGCTTAAAAAATACCAGTCCTTTATGGAGACTTGTCTTCAGTTTTTCATTCCCCCATAACCATAAGATTCATATTTTAACTCCTTGGGTCCTAAGAAAAAATGTGATGGGGCTCACTATAGAAGCAGGAAGTTTTCCAGCAGGTCATCAGCAAACCCTCTGTAAAGGTTATTTCGTTATAACCCGTCTTCAAATCCTTGCTTTTACCCGTGGCAATGTTAATTTTCAGGTTTGCTTCCTGCTTCTTCTGAAATGTCAGGCTCAGGCTGGTAAACTGTTGATGAGCTCTTGCAAATATCTCTGCAGAGGAACAGGGAAACATCTGCAAGGCAATGGATACTCTTATTTTAGGATTGCCAGCCTGCAGGGAGTGTCTCCAAGGAAGCCTTGCAAAATGCTGTACTGTCAGGCAGTGTGAGTCTGCCTATGACTGTCATTCCCTGGTGATGGTAGATAGCTGGACCAACCTTCCCAGGGGAAGCCAATTCTCTCCTCTGGTGAGAATGTGCACCTGCAAATCAAACACCTCTCTCTAAGGAATCCCTCACAGCAAGACAATTTTGCACTGCATACCAAAACCTTACCGAAAAATGGATTTTGCAGACGTTGATTGACATGTATAAATAAAGCTGGGAGGTGGGAGTGACAGTGAAAACAAAGGGATGTAATGGGGGCAGTCTGCAGGCTCCTGCATTATACATTCTGGAGCTATAGAAGTCCTGGGATAATCCAAATCACCTTGCTACGTGTTTTTCTGTTCTCAGGGCCTGTGTCACACAGCCCTAACCTGCAGGAGCATTAGGCAGGGGGATAAACTAGGCCAAACTCTTCTTGTTGATGTCTCAGGTACACAGGCATGTGGCTAAGGAGAGCAGTAGCCACAACTACATGGCTGCAGAAAGAGATCACACACATGTATGGGTGTGGCTAGAAACATTGACTGGGTATTGTTATCTCAAATTCTGACTGAGTTGCAGGTTTTCAGCTGGATTTCAGTAACGGGAGTCTCAGTTTGTGTCTGAGAGTTCAGTTTGAGACCTAAACAAGGGGGAAATGTCGTCTGCAGGTTTCAAAGAGCACAAACATGTGGCTCCATCCCTCAGACAGCTTTTGGTTTTGGGTGAGAAGCAGGATCTTGCTGCAATCATTTCTTCAAAAAATGAGGAAAAAATGAGCAAAAATTACACTTACTGTCTAAAATTGCTGGAAAAGATTTTATTTTATTATTTTTTTTTTCCAAGAAGACAGCTGAAGTTTGTGTTGACTTGATTTATGTTAAATGCAGCTCATAACATACTATCTCACTTCAGCCGGTGACTGATCTATTTTGAAATAGATCAAAAAAATAAAATTGAAAATCAGTTATAAAAATAAAAGTCTATTCCAAGTTGAAAAGATTAATTTGGAAATGCTAGCACAAAAATTTCTGAGCTCTTAAATGTTTTTATTTCAATTTTTGTGGGGGAGGGGTTTGAAAATTTATTCAATTGGGGAACAATTTGAGAATTATTTCAATTCCTTCAAATCTGCATATTTTAATGAAAGGAAGAAACCAAATATTGTCACTTAGCTGTACATTTGATCCTAAGAGATGTGTATTTTGGAAATGTTTAATATCTTGCCTCAACTGTGAAAAATTTGTTAGAACTCCTGTGCAGTTAAGAACTAACAGGAGAGCCAGACAGTCCCATATCATGGGACGTTTCAAGAATATATCTGACAAAGAAATAATGATTATGCTGGAAAGAAAAAAGGATTATTTATTTGTTATACTTTGGTCATCTTGCTTGCTGAAGACAAGTTATATTTATTCTGTTCTGACCTAAAGCAATTTCTTTGGTAATCAGCACTGAAGAAAGACCATATTGCAACCATGAGCCAGGCTTCATGTGGTAGCACAGATGCCATTCCCAGCAGGCTTTCACTGAGTGAGAATTGTGTTCATCTTTTATATTCAAGAGCAATCTTCTCTAGCTTTGTGATTCACATATTTGCTCTTCTAGTGTCTTCTATAACAAAATGGTGACTATGATGCTTAAGAAATGTAATCACAAATTCTCTGCATCGGCAAAGTTACCTTTTGCAGGAGCTTATACATTTTCTATTCAATAATGGAACTGTAATAACTATCTTTTAAATAAGTCAATTCTCACTAAGAAAAAAAAAACAATCTTCTTTACAGTGTTTTATGTGTTCTTAATCAAAGTTCAGATCTTAGATTTGATTAAAAAAATACAGAAACCTGTGTTCAGTAATGAAGGTAAATGGCACATAAAAATCATATTTTTGAGTTCGCAGAGTTCAATTCTGAAGTCAAGATTTTTCTTTTTATGGCTTGATTATAACCTACTAAGACTCCTGGGATAGAATTCTAACATAAGTAGGTTTGTCCTTAATATATTCAAACCTCATCGATTTTGCTTAAATGATATTCAAGCATGAATGTTAACTACTAGAAGTATAGGCTTTGGATTGTTGTAATCGCAGTGGAATCACTGTGGAATAAGGAAGATGAGATTCTTTTATGGTTCTTACTTCACTGTTCAACAGGGACATTGTGCAAATCACTTGATTTAATACAGACCAATTCTAAGATAAGTAAAAACAAGAGAAAAAGTCTCCCAAAGAGCCTTTTCAGCATATAGTTTAGGGGAAGGTAGTTTTCTTGCTATGATACTGTTCTAACTCTTCAGAATTTTCATTAGAAATATTGTCTCCTCCCTGCCTCTTGCTGCAACGTTACCCAGCATTTGAGGAAAGGTATGTGTTCATAGCAAGTGGTATAGCTTTATACTGTCATACAAGGAACTATATCAGGATCAACCCAGAGAACTGGGCCACCTGGAACTCGGTGGGCTGCTTTCCACGTAGGAAAACTATCTTCTGTTCTGATGAATACTTCTGTACTCACATTGCAAATATATTCACATATATTGGGAGAAATTTACAACATGCAACTAACTATGCTTTGTGCTGTGTATTGTTGTGTGATTTATGTAAGGCGGTGCCCTCTCTGAAGTATGCATAGGAAGAACTCAGCGGTGTAAGCTGGGAATGTCATGATCTCTGATGCATCCTCTGACATGATCTTTCTCTTTTGCTCTTTTTGTTCAATGATCCTTCCCCCCCCACCCCCCCCTCCACTGTTGATAAGTTGTTCATGTTGCAGTCAGTATTTTTATCAGGCTTTCCTTGACTTTTTCAACAGCTTGACCTTGTTGTTTAGATTTTAGTTCTAGACACTTTTACAACAGCTGAGTTCAGAGTGTTCATCTGCATTCCTGCAGCTCTCCAGAGACGTGGTCTAGCACATGAGTCAGCCAACAGCTTCATTTCCCTTCTTTGTATGTTATGTAGGGTGCCAAATCTGAGGAGTTTTCTAGCTCAGAGACTTGCCTGTTATAAGGAAAAGAAGTATATTTGATCAAAAAGGATAATTTCTGAACTATTTATATTTTAGTTGAAGTTATATGATCCATGGATAGTTTAAAAATACAGAACACTTGCTTTCCCTGCAGCATTTTAACATCTCATTCGAAATATTTTGCCGCCATTAATTAATGACTAGAAGACAATACATTGATTGTGTTGATACTGTGGTATGAAGACGTCCCCTTTTTCATTGTACTCCAGCCTAAATAGCCTTTATCATTTGCTAACAGATGATGGAAGCCGGCAGGGCAGTTGGAGTTGGGATTTCTGACTAGGAGATAAATAATGATAAAATAAAATTCTACAGAGCACAACATGACATAATAATTTACATTGTCATATTGATGACATAATGATAGTGAATATGCAATGGAGAGTAATATAACAGTAGAAGCTGAGAATACAAAGAGACTATATAGAAAGGAGAATCCTGTGAGAAAGGGAGGCAAATTTGAAGAGAGAGTGAAGGAGAGGCCGTGTCTCACATGGCCAAGTGAAGAAGCTTATGTGAAAAAGGCAGAAGGAAGCTCCAGGAAGTAGGGAGGAGATTGACAAGTTCTATATAGAACTTGTTGGTCAAGAGTTTTAAATTTGGAATAACTAGAAAATAGTAAAACTATGACTTGCACACAGGCATATTTGAAAAGCCACTCTACCACCGTGTCACTCTGTATTTGGGTATATCTTCAAACTTTATAATTTTAAAATGCCATTGGCTAAGCTGTGTTCTACTGCAACTGTGCACCTCTAGCAAAAGCACTTGAAGTTGATGAAATTACACCAGCTACTAATCTGAGCAAAAGCCTTCTGGCTTAAGATCAACACGATAAAAGAAGCTGAAATAAAATAACTGGCAGTTCAGAATACAGGGAGGCACTGAAAGTGAAATCCTAGCTGCCAGTTTGAAATTACTAAAGAGGACTTATGAAACCTCTTCTCATGGTCATTAAATGAGAAAGAAGTACTTATAAGAGAATATCATTCTATTTTGGGTATACAAAAATCTTTGACCTTGCTGCATTATTCACTCTTTGAAATTGAGAAACTCAAAAGTGTTATATTATATATAGGCCACTCTTTAAATTTTTTATCAGTACTTTTCTCCCAATGTTATTTTAAAGTCAAAACAGCTAACAAAGCCATTTGTTACTAATGATCAGGATCATTTATATTGAGTATTTGTACTGTAACTGAATGCTGTTAGAGATGTCAATTGAATGGCTGTTTTTAATTGTGCTTTTTTTCAGATTTGCTATTAGTCCTTTTCCATAGGGGAAAAATAGTTAGTAAAAGTTAAGTTTTAGCTATGCACAGTGAGAGAATAAAATAGAAGGTATGGTGTGAAAGCAGAGTGCCATTGGTCATGTCAGAATTAGTTGTTATGAGTGAGTAGTTGCAATGTTACAACATAGTCAGAAGCAGTGTTTTTAAGGAACACTGGGCACAGGTCATCTCTTGGAGCAATGTAAACCAGAATTACTTTTTAGATGCATGCACAGCTAGGATTCAGAATTAAGGACAAGATTCCCTTAATTCTTGCATCTAGTGTTAGAAAAAGAATGAATGTCATGATTGAAAGTACTTATGTTCAGGACTCGAAAAAGAAGTGTGTATTTTTCTAAATTTATTAAAAAAAAAAAAGAAAAGAAAAAATAAGAAGAGTATTGTTCATTAATGATAAAAGAAAAATACTGCCACTGCGTCCAGTTTTATTGTTTGTTACCTGAACATTATTGAAAGCAAAACAAAATAAAAATTGCATATTGTATTTTCATTGTTTTACTGTTTGAGAAATGAGTTCAGAAATGGAATCAGCTCCCATATATATAATAAAGTAACTGTCATAGACTTTGAAAATATAAACAATATTTGGTATTTCATCCTTTATTTGAGTAAGGGCTGATATTAGCTTTGGATTACTAACTTTTCCGCATAAGCCAAAGCTGTTCTTTTGAGTTATAAATTTCTTTGCAGCCTTACATTGCTGTGAAATCTTGTTGACAATCTCAAATCCTCTCCTATCTTTCAGAATAGTCACACGAAAGTGAATAGAAACTGTGACCAGTGGAAGAAAGTAGCTAGTGACAGGGAAACAGTGAGCAAAACTTGTGTTAGAGTCCAAAAAATATCATGTTATCATTTAAGATGCAAGCTATTGTCTACTGCCAGTAAGTTCAGTAGAGTTTTATGAGCAATTCTTCAAATTTGGACTGTAAGCAGCCTTCTTCCCCCTCAGAAATAGCAAATTTAATCCTCAATTGTCCAATTCAAGGGACACAATCTTTCTTCAAGTTGTTAACATCCTCATTATATAGGACTTCTCTTACACATGATGTCAAATGAAATATTAAGTGCATACTTCAAAAAGTAAACCAAGGAGGACTAAATATGCAATTTGTCTTATAGTAAGTGGCAAATTTGACTTATTTTGCTTTCTCATATATTTAAGAAAGTCAAGTAATTGGATAATTTCTTAAGGGGCTCAATCACAAAAGTATTAACTACAATACAGATACTTCTAATGACTGAATGATAAGCTAGAATAATTGTTCAAACTAGTAAATTTTACAGAAGGCTCTGTGAATATTACTTCAAAATTTCCAGAGCAGAATTCTGGTCTGGATAACTCTGAAAAAGTGGCATAGATTCACTTAATATTCACTAATTTTATGGGGTCTAATACACAGAGAATCTGATCTTTAATGGAGCCTCTGTTTCTGTGCAAAACAGCAACTACTAATGGGCCACCAAAATTGCTTTAGATATTTTTACAGTAATTAAAAGCAGGTGGTCAATAACATTTTCCACAGTGTAACAAATTCAGCATATACTCAATATGTAATCAAATGCTGATTTATTTAGTTATGATTTTGAGATTGGATAAGGATGACAGAAAAAAAATGGTGGAGGAGATTTCTGATCTCAGTGCTACTCAGTTGAAGCCAATAGCTAGTCTGGATTTACAACAGGATGAAATACAACATTTAGGCCATGATTCCTAGCTCTGGTTTCTAAAAATTTATGAAGACAATTAATGTCTCAGTCCTGAAGCTTGAAAACCTGTTATAAATATTTTCCAGCATAATTTAAATTCATAATTAATAATTTACATAATTAATAATTTACATTCATAATCAGCTTCTTTTCCTCCCCCCCCCCCCCATTTACTAACAGCTTAGATTAAGATACTTCTACATTTCAATAGCTATAGCTGTGCTCCTCAGTTACAGTCAATACACCTCCTATTCAAGTTGATGTGTGTCAGCCCTGACTGAACAATTTTAGAGCTTTTGTTATCTTTGGTAGTCTCATGTACTATGATACGACAGGTTGTATGTGCTCCAAATTCATGCAGCTGTGAGGCTATGTCTGCAATGTGACTTCAGTGCAGCAATGCTCAGTTTTGAGGAACTTAATCTTTAGTATTTTGTCTGTGAGAGAATCTACATTCTCAGTTTGGTGTAAAACTGTTCAATTCAACAATATAAGTGCCTATATAAGTAAGGAGTTCAAATGCTCAGACTATCCCTAAAAATGCCTGAATAGTATAATGTATAGAAGAGATTTTTAATTTTTTAATTTTTATTATTATTTATTATTTTTAATTTTTATTATTTATTTATTTTAATGCCTGCTTTTACACACAGATAGACTTTTTTTTTTTCTTCTAGAAGCTAATGCCGCTTTTTCTTCATTTGCAGAAAATTCTGATTATATTGTAAAGGTGCAGCTCTGTACCTGCTTACAAAATTTGAGAGACAGTGCAAGAGAACAGGAAAGTCTCTATTTATGCCTGAGAGACGTTACTCCCACATCTATTATCTATTTAATATTGTTTAATGATTAGCAAAGGGTTTGTTAAGGTGAAGCACACATTGTTGGGGTTTCCTTCATATGGTATTCCACTTTTCATGAAATAGTTCAAGGGTCAGTGGTAAGGGAGGAAAAGACACTACACACAAGAGGGGACATAAATCTCCGAATACTAAACAGGCGCATGGATATGAGGAGAGACCTCAGTTCCATGTGATTTGGGATGATTACTGTAGGAGAGCTTGAAAGGCCCTGCAAGCAAGATACACAGAAGAATTCCTCATTTCTTTATCCTGGCAGAACTCAGTGAAAATTTACAGTCAGCTTTTCATTAGATATGTAGCTCCCTGTTCTGGACATACAGACCTGAAACACCTGAAGCACTTCATTAAGGAATTTTGAATTAGAAGGTAATGGTTTTTGTTACAGATTTCTTAAGGAGAATTTTGTGTCTGTTTTTTCATGGTCCTACTCCTGAATCTTCACTTTCTGGGACATAGCCTTTCAGAGGCCATCCAACAAGCCAGTTTCTGGAGATGAATTAGTAGCTGTAGCTTGTTTAGCAGTTAGTAAGCAAAGCTGAAAACTACACTTTCGAAGTAGGCAGTACATATGGAAGGAAACAGAGGATTACCATGGTCCTGTAACCCAGGAGAGTTGTGATTTTCTTCATTTCTTCCTCTAGGGAGATTTTGGACAAAGGGTAAGGAGGATTAAAATGCTTTGGTTTCCATTTTGAGTTCATATCAGCATCTTCAAGTAAAAATGAGTCAAAATAGTATTATAAGGAAGTATTGCTTTTTGTGTATGTGTCCTCATCCTCTTGCCACTTTCAATATTTAGAACAGTTCTTGGCTGAATGTGGTGTCTCAGGTAAATACAACACAAAATGTCTACCATGAAATGCTCTGGATAACTTTACAGTCTTACTAAAACTTGAGTAGCTAATGGCCTTCAATCCATCAGAAGGCTGGAGTGGTGCTAATGGCAACCTCAGTGAGTAATTACATCCAGGGGGTTAAAATCTATTTCAGTGATGCCTTCTGGTTAATGGAATTGATCTTGACCATTCTCTTGTAGATAACCCTGCACAGAATTGTGTATAAGGTCGATGCATTTCTTCTAGGTGTATGCTTTGCTTAATTCTCCAACAGAACGTACACCTCAGCTGATATACTTGACTCAGTATGATACATGTAAAGATAAGCACTTCTAATACAATAAGATGCAGAAAGACAAACATAAATTATTTTCCTGTGTGTGTGCATAAACATCTGCCTTCTTTTCTCCCAGTAAAATCTTTGGATCAAAACCTGAGCACACAAATCTGTCCACCTTCATGGAAGACATGTCTGATTTACAGCTTGTCCTTATTGGATAACTCCTCATTTTGCCTGTCACTTGGCTGATTTGTGTGTGGAAGACCTAAGGCATGTAAATACTACAGGCAAATGTAACTCCCAAGTTGTACTTAACAGCTGTGCTATGTGCTGTGTGCTGGATGCAAGTTCTTATTGAATATTCCATTAATTTCCCTGGGCATGTAATAAATGTGTACAAAAAATGGTGATTTTCTCTTGGATCTGGTTGTTGACAAAAGATACTGTTTTGTTAAAGAAAACTCTGAGACATCGTATAGGCTTTACCTTCTTCTATACTGACTTGTTTTTGCTTTCAAGCTGCATCTCTCTGATTCAAGCCACTTTTAATTGAGTACAGCTAAACAACTATTGCTAAACATGTCATACTTTAGAGGAAAAAATTCAGTAAAGTGGTGTCTTATGAAACTAGCAGAGCAGGGTAAGTTAAATGTCTTTACATTGTACACTAATAGAGCTAATACAAAGGAAAATACACATACTCATATTTTTTTCCTGTAATGGTACATTATACTATCGTTCATTTTCTTTTAAACTACTTGAGATAATCTGAAAGAAATTTTGTTTCAATTATGTTAGGCCTAGATTCATTTCAATGCCCAATCATATTCCTAAACTAGTTTCCTAGTATTAAAAAAAAAAAAAAAAAGAAAACCTTTGTGACATATATGTCAGGTTTTAAGGACCATTTGCAGAAAATGAATTCTTATGTCAATTAATTTTTTTTTCTGTGAATATAATTGGAAAAGGAATAACAAGTGGCAGAAACTATGAATTATGATTCCAGTAAAAAATATTTCCCTAAATTTCTCAGGACAGTTTAACTTTGGAGCCTAGGGAGGTTTAAGGTCATCCTGCAGCCTTTCTCTAAGGAAGGGTACTTACAAGATCTCCTCCTCTACCTGGCTGATTATTTTCATGAAACTTGTAGAAAAACAATTATTTATTTAAGACTGTGTCACGTCTGTCAAATTCTTCTGAAATTGTTTGGTACATAGAGACGTGATTGAAGACACATTCAGACAGACTGTGGCACAGGGAAAGTTACTGAATCAGTTTTGTTTCCATGATAATTCATGATGAACGATCAGCACTGGAGCTCAGAGGTGAGGTAGCCTCCCCAGACCTGCAAGATGAATTTAGTGCATCAGATGTTCTTATTTATATTAGACACATTAGTTTATATTTTAAATGCACTATGTAGCTTATCAGCTGGCTTCAGTGATGACATTTTGTTTCCTTCCTTGAGACCTGTTACCATTCTTGTTAGTGCTCTTGCTTTTCCAAGAATGAGAATTGATGTTACTATCATTACATTGAATCTAGAGGTCATTCTTTTCAGACTGAGACTTGTTGAAATCAATTTCCAGTTTCTGCTTGATAACAGAAGCAAGAATATCAGGAGAAGGAAATAAACATAATCTGACCTGCATCATGTTAGAGTTCTCTGAGGTATCTCAGACATTATTCTGCAATCACTTTTAAAAGAGCTTGCAAACGGTGTGAGATTTGCAACAGACTCTTATCTCCAAAAACTCAGCCAATAGGCCACCCTCAATTTAGAAAATATTTTTTATTTTTTATTTTATTGTTGTTGTGCAAAATAGTAACCTTTCATTGACACTGTTTGATTACTTTTATTGTAGCCTATGAAAAACATCCTTAAAAATAAATATGCTAATGTACTACTATTATTATAAGAAAAGGAAAGATTCTGTATCACTGTGAGCTTTCACTTAACGAATATATGTGTTGTTAGATGCTTTAGTATAACCAAGACATAAACAGTTTTAGAGCCGCAGAGAGTTCAAGTGAAAGAATGGTAGAACAATTCATGCAGTTATAAGTTACAGTTCTGCATGGGAGTTTCTAGCTAGTGAGCTGGAAAAAAAAATTACAATTGATTAAATAAATAATGAGCCTGAGATCTGTCCATCCATTGCTATATTTTGCAATTAAAGTTTTCTAATAAATAGGCATATGTGTTGCCTCAGAACTCTTCCCAAAATTCCTTCAGATATCCAATTATTCAGAATAGTGTTTATTCAGACACAACAAAATTCAAATGAGTTTGTTTTGAATCTGTAGAATACAGTAGTTCTCTTACCCCTCTTATGATTTTTACTTCATTTATTTAGCAGCTTCTGCAGTCATGCTAAAAAAGAGCAACAATGGTTATCTAAAGTCATTGTGATTACAGATAATTCAAATGTCATAATCAGAGAAACAGTTCTTAGTAGCCAATAGCATTGAAGTACTAAACTAAAACTGAGCCTTTTCATGATTCAGTTCCAACAGAAAGGAAAACAAAACAAATCATATTGTTTGAAAAAAAAATCCAAAAGTTTTTTTTTTTCTTTCAGAAATCCCTGCAGAGCTCTTTTAAAAAGAGTTGTGATAGTAATCTACACCTTATATACTAGAGATGCATCAAAGCAAGGGTTTCTGCCCACTGCTTTCCCATCCCTATTCTCTTGTCTTCTGGCCAATGGAATGTGAGGGGAGGGTAGAAACTTGAAGTCAGGCTTCAAACTGTATTCTTTACAGCACAGTTAATAGAATTTTTGCCATAATTAGTTGATAGTCTCTGCATTGACCTGACAGAACTTGGGCTTGAGCTGATTTAAGCTTCTTTTTTAAATTTTCTAGTGGCAGACTCATTCTTATCTGTTTAAATCCAAGCTCTGTGTATACCATATATCACAAAAGTCTGACGTATCTGTGGAGTAGATCATTAGGTCTAGCATACCAGGTAAAATGGCAGTCTAGCAACCAACAGCCCTTTGTGCCACCTGATATGGTGGCAGACTGTTGTATAGTTTTCAAACTTAATCTGAAAACCAATGAAAAGGAAGCATGTCATGATGAGAAAACATTTTAAAATAGATCTAAATGGATCTGAGAGTGAGGATAGAGACCCAGCACTGTGCTGCCCATGGTGAATAACTGAGGATACTGATAACTCACAGTGATCCTCTGCCTGGAAAAAAGTGGAGTCACTGACCTTTGGACTTAGGAGGACATTGGAAGGATGAGAGTGAAAGAAAAGGAATAAGCATTAGTAAATTTTCTTTCATGACAGTTTTAGGGACTTTTTTAATTAAAGGACTATCAATCTTACTGTAGTTGAACTAAAGATAACTGTTGTACTTTGATTGGATTATTGGGATGGTAACTAAGCTAATACTAAATTTTTGGTTCCACTTACAAAGTGTGTTATACTTTTGGCAAGAAGGCTTAAACCATGGAACTTTTTGTAAAGCCTTTGTGGGGACAGTACTATGCAGGGTCAGGCAGAAAAGTTTTCCTCACTCTTCTATTTTCTTCCCTCCCAAGGTTTTGACCACTGGAAATGGCAATGGGTGGACTGGACCAAGCAGCAGCATGTAGGGTAAGAAATCCCAAAGCCAGAGAGAGACTTCAGTGTGGCAGCGGTGTGAGGTACAGTTCTTGCTGTCAGAGAGGCTTCCTGGTATGGACTGCAGAAGCAGTGGCTTAGAAGATATATAGGATGCTTGTGAAAATATGATTTTGGAGAAGTTTTTACTCTGTCTCCAGAAATTAGAGAGGCTTTTGGGCTGGAGAATGGAAGGGTGAGGAAGAGAGTTGTGTGAGCTTTCGATCTTGGTTTAGGAACACACAGAAGGAGAGGGCAGGACAACATAATTTATATCTAAAATGGGTTTTGGACTGTAGTTACTACAGCCTTGAAATTTGTCTATTCAAATGGTATGCTTTTTTTTAAAAAAAATATATTTTTTTGTAAGGCAAACCATCAAGACTAATATCACATATGTATATTGAGCTTCTTGACTTCAGAAGGGCTTCAGTATGGCAGATCATAATTATAGCTAAAGATCAGTCAAAAATTGACTTCATCCATTTTGCTTTCTATTATTACTATTATTATTTTATTTTTTATTTTTTTTAAAAGAATCAAGGATCTACATCCTCTCTCCTTTTCATGGGATAGTTGTTATTCTAGGACAAAGCTTGACATACAGCATTTGGAACATGTGAAGATTTTTGTTGACTTTTTTTTTTATTATTATTATTATTTTACTTTGAAAACAAATCTGGAAATAGGAATTGTGAGAATGAAGAGAAAAATTTCAGGAATTCTTGTCCAGATCATAACATTACATTGGTTGTACCAGAATAAATCAAAGGAGCACCTAGAACAGAGGCTTTCTCCAAAGTGGTCAGCAAAAGATGCATAAGTAAAATTATAGTATAGTAAAACCCTGATAGATTCACAATATATTCTCCCAGTGTCATGTAATTTGACTTATCAGAGTCTTCCTGACATTGAAGAGAGACACAGCATTTATGGCTCTCAGTTGGTATTTTACTTTTTTTCCAACCTATAAAAACTTTTAACATTGAGAATGTTGTGGGACAGGAATTTCTTCAGCATAGCTATGTGTTGTGCAAAAAAATATTTCTGTTACTGAAATACACTTGGGTTTTATTGTTATATTGACTGTTATCATTCCTCAATTATCTCTTGCTTATGGTCAAGATACCTATTCCAAGAGTAATTTCTAGTATTCTAGTTGCTCCAAGATCATTATTGCAGTTCTTTCTTGTATTTTTTTTTCCTAGATCTCTTCCATCACTTTTGGAATCAGTTCTCTCTTTCTCATCTCAATATTTAAAATATATGTAGAGAATGGTTTACATAGTTACATATTAGTATTCTTTGTTTTATTCAGTGTTTTCTTCCTTATGACTCCTAGCATTTGATTTGATTTTTTTTGACAGTAACATGTATTGAGCTGACACTTTTATACAATTATTTATTTTAATGCAAGATCTTGTTCCTTAGTAGTAATTACTCCAAGCCCACCATTTTATAGACAAAGCAAAGATTCCACCACCTCCCTCCCCCCAAGTATATGTTTATCATTTATTTTGAATTTGATCTGTTGATTTTATTATTGAGTCACTCAGAATTACAAAGTCTTTCTTCAGTTCTTCACAGGTATTCTTATTCTTACCTTGTGTCTTCTCAGAATCTCAGTATCTTCTGCTTCCATATGCAGGCTTTTTTTTTTTTTTTTTTTTTTTTCCCCAAATGATACAGGAAAATGTTGAACAGCCTGCATCCCAGCACAGGTACCTGTGATTTCCCCTTGTGACTACACTGTGAAGAAAAAAGTGTTTTGTATTTGTTTTTGTTATGAATAGAACCAAGGTTTCCCTCTTTTTTTACAGGTGCATAGCTTCTCTAGTTCTGAAGGCCTTTTAGAAATACATGAAAACAGTGAAGTAGGATTACATTTATTCTTATGGTTTTTGTCTCTTTAAGACAATTGAAGTGACTTTTTGTGGCATAACTACTCTCTGCAAAAGGCAGGCTGACTTATGTCTATTAGATCTCATTTTCTTGTAAGCCTTTATTAAACCTTCATTAAACTTTCTACTAACTCATCCAGCACAGCCATCCAGTTTACTGTTTTGTAGTTTTCCATAAGAAAAAGAAAAGATTAATCACATTTACTGCTTTGCAATCTTTTGAGAACGAACAGGTTTTTAAATGCTTGTACTTCACTTATTTTATCTTTAAATTTGTGTGGGACTCTTGATTTTTTTCTTGTAACTCCTTTTACACATCACAATCTCTTGCCTTTAAATTTTCTATATCTCTCAAAAGAGAATTGTACATTTACAGGGTTTTGTTTTAGGAACCCATGATCCTTCAAACACGCCCAGTTCCATTTGTCAACCCTCCTCACACCACCACCTTTTCTCTTGCCTGTCTTTCATTATGTGTGATCAATCCTAACTAGTTAATCAGTACTCTCTAAGTGGAAGAGTAGCAACATGTCCAGCAGTCAGAATCACTCACTTTTTAAAAGCACGTATAGTTCAATTACTTTCTGTAAAATGCTTGTTCAAACTCGCAACGTTTCTCAGAATTGTGCAACTGTGTCTGCAAATCCAGTCACCACAAAATCTGAAGGCAGACAGGTATGAGCTGCAGATTGTATTCAGTTTTCTGCTAAGAATGAAGTTTAAAATTAGATTCTGTAGATGTACCTAAGGCGAAGTAGTCACAATATAACCCCTTAAACTACATTACTGTGAGCTGCTAGAAACCCATCTGTCTAGCTTGGCTATATATATTTGCATGAATCGTTCTAGCTAGGGAGAAAGATTTTTACTTAGGCTGTTCTAGAGAGCTGCTCTCCCTAGAAACATTTTCAGACTTCTTGCTTAAGGGAGCACACTCATGCACTAACATATGTAACTGTCACACAATTGATCTTCTGGATTAGTGGGGAAGGAGCCATTCATGGTATGATCTTTATAATAAGTTTTCACTTGAAGCCTCCTTTTGAAAAAGACCTAGATTGAGTCACTATCATTATTCATCATCTCGAGATGTGGCATAGTTTGACATAGAAAGAACAGGTATGTGAAATTTTTCTAAGGGTTTAGAAAAGTTACTCCTTCTCATCTGCACACTCAGTTTAACCATAGACATAGTGCTGCTAGATTCCTTTATTTTGTTGAAATTCATATCCAGTAATGTTACCCTTTGCATGGTTGAGCTAGACTACAAAAATAGTTCATTTTGTTTTAGGAAGATTCTTTTAATGGAGTCAAACTACAAAAGGCATCCACTTCTCAGACATGTAAGAAGTTTTTTGCTTTGCCTCTTGAAACAATGAGCAGTAACATAAGAAACTAAATGGCAACACAGCTTTGGAGGACACAGTGCAATATCCTTTCCTGAATTCTTCCTGTATCCTTTTCTATGAAGTAGTTGAAATCCCCTAAACTTATAAGGATCATTGGAAAACTGAAGATGTTTTGTTTTGAATATGATAAAGTAAAAAAGCATGCACCTAGTATTCCTGATTCCAACTGAAATAAGACAACTATTTTAAATCATGTCAGTATTATACATAAGTAGTTACAATAATGTACCTACACTGACAGACATCATATATGAGATGGGAGTAAGATCCTGTAAATCTGCTGGACTAGCAAAAATAAAATCTGGTTTTCTCATTGTATTCATTGGATACTATGGATACTATGGATACTATGGATACTATTGGATACTATTGGATACTATTGGATACTATGTTAAGTATTAGAATTTTGCAAGAAGCTACATATTCCTGGCAACTAACTTGGTTTAGAGAAAAAAGTTGGGAGTTCTCATTCATCTCATGTTTTCAGTGTTTGTCTTGAAAAATTTTTGGCTAGGCTTTTCCTGTCAGTCTTGAGCTGAGTTGGTTAGGTACTTGAATGTCTATAATTGCAGAGGAATATTTGAACCTGAAGTCATTATGTCAAATAATGACTATTATTTTTTCACTTCTAAAAGGTGTAAAAGGTTTTTTTTTTTTTTTTTTTTTTTTTTAAGGACTATGCTGAAACTATAAAAGTGTCTTCCAGAATGAAGGCTCTAAAGGAGAATTTCAGCAATGTGATTGAAACTTAAGCCGCTGAAAAGAAGTGCTTGTAATGGAAATGCTGACACAACATTAACCATAAAAGCATGTGTAGTCACAATGAAGAGTTTGATAATGGGTCTGATAATGAGTTACTAACTTTTTAGAAGTGATGACATGACTAATTTATTTAACTTATGTAACTTATGTAGCATGTACATTTATCCAGCTGTTAAAATTCACTTATAATTGTTTCAGCTTTCTAAAATAAGGCATGTTTATATTCCAAGGTTATAATGAACTTGCTAATGGGGTATTGGCTACTGTTTCTTATCACCCATCTTCTGGTGGAAAGGTGTTTACTACTTTTCACTTAATTTGCAGTTTTATCCACGTTCACATAAAATTATTTTTATTAGGAGTTCATTTGATTTGCAGTTGAAGACAGCCCCAGCAACAGCAAGTGTTTAATGAAGTTATTTTCTGTATAGTATAAAATAGAAATTTCAAGGATCCCTCAGAATTAAGAACTGTTTTCTCAGCTTGAAATTTAGCAATCATATACACGTCTTCAAACTTGAAATTTGGGTGCTGTCATCTCAATTGACAAATCAATTTTCTATTAGACTTTCTTTAACACAGGTTTGCTGTGTCAACATCTCTCATTGAAATGAACTGCTTTTTGAGAAACTCTTGAGCAGAAATAGTGATTTCAATCATATAATTTTGCATTTGGATTTGTATGCTTTTAAAATAAAAACTATGGACAATGTAATGGCTTCAAAGAGAGGAAGTTTCCAAGCTTTTGGTTCTGTCAGTCTCAGCATAAGAAGTAGAAACTGCAAGAAATATCCATGTCCCCACCTTTTCAGTAGGTCGTTGGTTTAGCATCAGCTTTTATTAAAGCTCTTACCTCATTCTGTTTCCAAACAATCCCAATGAGTTTGAGAAACTACCCACCTTACAGGTTATATCACCGATAGCTAAAGTTGGGCAGCAACTTAGAAAGTGACACTTGGAAATGAACTGCAGCTCTCTCTTAGGTCAAAACCTCCATTCCTTAGGACTTCACTATTTTCCTGAATTCAGGTGCCAGAAATTTCTCACTTGAAGTATCAATGAGTGGCTGAGCAAAGAGACTTAATACCTTTATTATAGTAATTTAATCCTCACTAACATGTTGTTTTATGCTGGCAGAAAATTGTTCAAAACCCTTAATATCCCAGTTTGTATTCTGCTTAGATTATGCTTCAGCTTTCTGCTAAGCAACTTTCAATAGTACTCCAAATGAAAGGATGAGAGTAAAAATAAAGGATGGAACACAGAAGGTTTAATTCATTTGTACAGAAGATCCTTTCAGCGTGAAGAACTCTTTCAGATTTCTAGACAGAGTGTAGAACCAGTAACCAAACTGAAGAAAACTCTGTTATGCAAGTTTAAAGTTAGCTTTATCTATGATCTTTCACCAAAAAAAAAAAAAAAAAAAAGTTCCCAGTTCCTGACGCCTCAGTTCCCATGGCAATCTGGCAACTCAAAGTTAAGAGCAAAAAGCTTTATGAACACAATTTAAGCATAAGCATTCAACTATAAGATATTTTTTGCTTTGACTGAGTTTTTCTTTGTTACATCTTATAAGTTCCTACTGAGTTTTCTATTGTTACAGGTGTGAGAACTTGACATATTGCATAAAAAGTGAACTTACTAAACAGATTTTTTTTTCTTTTTCTATGTAAATATCTTCTGTGACTGTGCTGTGGTCTTCCAACCTGCACGATCTCTGGTAAGTTTTTAGAGCAGTTTTTCTCTGCTTAAAGAAATTATTTCTAGTTGGACCATAGTAAGAGGAGTCATAATCTACTGTCAAAAAAAAAATCCCTAAAGTTCAGTTAGTTGTAATCAAGTAATTTCAGTCAATATTGAGAAACAGACTGAAAGGTGGCTACTGCATGCTCCTTGGCATATGCTGATTGCTGGAGACACATTGAAATGTTATTAAGATATGTGTTCCTTCCACTGACACTTCCCGATTGCATGTTGTTATGAGCTCACATCACAAACTTATGTGTAACACATAAATGTCTGTGCCTGCAAATTTTATAATTACAAATAGCAAGACCAAACAAAATTAGGCATGTAGTGAATAGTTCTTCAAAGACATTAATTTCAATTTGAATTATGATTACTTGTAACAATCCATTGTGCCCACAAGTTTATGCTAACTGGAAAGACAAAATATGAAGTACTAAATGAACAAAATCTACATTTAGACAGACTTTATTTTTTTATTTTTTAAGAAATATAGTAGTGCTAAAATATGTCATTTCACTTGCACTGCATAGATCAAAACTATTGATATGTGTTTGATCATTTATTCCCAGTGAGGACAAGTCATCAGGATACCACTTTGAAATGCATAGCTTGCTGCTCTGTCCAGGGATCTTATTTCAGAACTCGAATGTGCCTCCTCCATATGATTTTCACACCTGATTACAATGTCATTTGATGTTCTTAAGGTCACTCAGTCGGCAGGGTCATGTCTTATTGACTCCAGAGCTTGTAAGATTTCCTAGACCCATGTACTTCTTGATTCTTTCAGATTCTTTCGACTCTTTCAATACGCTATTTTTTTCTGAGAGAAATGGTTGGAACAATGATAAACTGTGCATTACAATGTACAATGCTTGGTACAATGATACAGTGTATTATAAGGCACTGTAAACTTATTAGTCAGTTTAGAAAGATTCAACAGTCACAAGTTCAGGAGAAGCTGCTGAAGCAGACTATGGAGAAAATTGGAGCAGGTACAGAATTCTGATCTAATAAAAAAATAAATATCTTTATGTCTGAGTAAACTATGAACTGTATTATAGTATAGATCTATACTATACAATAGCAACAAATATGTAAATCTCAGTTTTTAAATTGATCTGCTGGAATTTTGAATCTGGATTTAATACTTGCATGCACACTCATCCAGTTTTTGTTTCTATATAAATGATTTTTTTTTTCCTAGCAAAAAGCATGAGTTTTCACATAAGGATGTCAAAAACTGTATTGTTAACTTAATTTCAGTCTTTTGAAAACAAATCTTAATATTTGATGTTAAGTGCCTGTTTGCCTACCTACAGTTTCAATTTTTGCCATACATAGACAAATGAAACGATTTTGTTTTGAAATTCCAGATACCTTGGTCCACACTGATTCGTCCTGCGTAGACGGAGTGTGAAGAACTTGAAAAATTTCATGTGAGGAGTCCTCAGGTGTTAGTTGTAAGTAAGGTGTGTGGTATTATGTACTCATACCAGGGTAAAGGGGAACTGAAAATAGCACATTTTGGAAAGGAACACAAGGAGAAAGTTGCTTAGAAGAGAGACAGTCTTTTTTTTTTTTTTTGTGTGTGTGTGTGCATGTGTGTCTTGTAGCTCTGGAATGAGAATGAAGGAGTGAAAAGGTCTGCACTGCACGAACTGTATGGGGATGTCCAATTCCTCTGTGCATGAATCCCCAAAGAATCACAATGCTTACGACAGTAAAATTTACTGTTGTTCTAACTAACAAGTTACTGCATATCCCTTGCTTTGTTGTATTTGTCACTTATGTCCAGTCACTACTCACTATGCAGATTTGTCTTAGCATGAGTGAGATCTAAAGAAACAAGGAAATAATTCAAGAATCTCCTCGTCTGCATTTGGTATTTGGAAGTTTTTTATCCAGTGCCTCCAAAGTTCACTTTGCTTGATTGATTTCTAAGACCAGATGGTGCAATGGAGCAGCAATAGCACCACAAAATTTATTAAACAAAACAAAACAAATTAAAAAAAAAGATATTTAGGGACTGAATGTAGAGCCTTGATTTTATCGAAATAACTGAAAGTGCTCTGCAGATGTTGCATGGGCTAAATTGCATTGCTTTATTACTTCAGTGCTTATACAGTATGCAGATTTTACAGATTACAGATTTTAAAATTTGACTTATTTTCTGATAGAGAAAGAAAGTCATCATCTGATCTACCTTCTAGCAAAGACAAAAATGCAAGGAACGGTCAAGTACGGTATGTATTTCCTCCCAACAAAATATATAGTTAGCTCATTGGAATGTTAAAAAAAATAATAATTATCATGGCTGTCAGATTTCATAGAAACTATATCCACACCTCTGATCTGTGCTATGGCATAGAAAATTGTTTTGAATTATTCTGCTGGAAAAATTAATAATGTATGTCATGACACAGCATGTTATACTGCGTAGAGAAATGATTTAAAGAACCATTCTGATCCTCTGCTAAAATAGTTATGCTTCATAATGATCCACTTTTGCCATAGGTTTCTCCTGTGTATTGTTACCTGGAAGAGTTAAATCTTATTTGCTGTGTTGCTTGTGTTTGTCTCTGTCTCTGCTAACCTTGTTTTCACAAGCTCTGGAAATTGATGCTGTCTCGGGATGATGCACTCCTTTCTGTGCATCTGCTAACTTGTATCTGCATCCGCAGTGATACATAAAAACAGCAGCCCTGTCCTGCAGTGCAGAGAGCAGGACTCTATGGTATACTTGAGGGAAACTCTTTACCTTATATCATGTAAGGTTCAGACAAATCTGCTTTTTTAAAACATAGTTCACATTCCCTCTGGGACTGTGGAGCAAACAGGAATTGGAGTGTTTTATTTGCACAAAGCATCTCGAGTACCTAGAGAGGATGAGACAGGAATTTCTTCTGAGTTATTTTGATTTTTTTTTTTTGTCTCTATATACACCTTTTCTCATAAACTTTATCTCCTGTCTAGCAGACCATTTTCTCATCACAGTACATTATTCTCAAGACATTGGGGGAAAAATTGTATGCTTTCAAGGGAGATATAATTTCCTTAAGGATGGGCAGATCTTTTAGCTTCCATTCTTGGCAAAAAAGCAAGAACGCTAACAAACAACCAAAAAAACAAAACAAACAAAAACCAAAACAGAAGAACAACCAACCAACCAAAAACAAACAAACAAAAACCATAGTAACAAAAACAGTATCAAAAAAAGTGTATCAAATTATTTGCATGTCTAGGTAGGAATATTGAACTGAAGGTTTCTGTGCTTCAGAGGAGAATGTCTAGACCAACTCCTAGCTCCTCCAACTTCTTAGACCCTTAGTCCTTCTGGGACTTTACACAGAATTGTCTCAATGAGGCATAGGAATGTTTGGTTTCCAGATAAAAATATGGCAGAAATTAGGGAAAATGCAACATGAAGAGGGATCTGAGAACACTGCATGTTTCACTTTTAGGTAGAACCTTCTACCTAGGTTTCTAAGCAGCGTTACCTGTTTAGCCACTTGTGTCCTGTATATCAGAGCTTTAAAGAATATGACTTGTATCAAAATCCATGAAGTTGATCTTGGGAGATCTCAGCCTGTTCCCATAGGTCTGACTGTCAAGTGAAGGCTTCCTAAATCCACTGTTTCAGAAATATATTTTATTATCGTTATTCTTTTAAACTGATGGTGCTTAAAAAGATTAAAAGATATGGAGCATTTAAAAAAAGTAATGATACATGTGCTGTCAGTTCTGTGAAGAAAGGTTGTAAATGCTGAAGATCAAGTTGTACTGGAATCAAGATCTTGCACTAATTTCAAAGGAACAAGCAGACTGTCCAAGATGTCTGGGTGTACATAGCCAAAGCACTTGTGTGAAAGCGTGATATCATAAAGTACTTGTGGAAAGTTTGCAAAACATTTTCAGTTATTTTCCATGAAACCAAACTTCTGCTTCAAATCTCTGAAGACCAAAATTTTTATAACACTTGTGGTGCCATTGCTGCTCCATTGCCCTCAGAATCTGTATGGTGTTCAGCTTCATGACTGACAAGTGCAAAAGAAAGATGCCAAAAGCATTCTTGCTGCTGAAAGAAGAAATTTGTGCTTCCATATTTGAACTGTCAGCTGTGAGCCGCTAGCAGGTTATGAAAGAACCATGCATAAGGCTATTGCACATACCCCATTGAGCTACACTACCTGAACAGATAATGCAAGCATTTAACTGCTCACACAGACTTCAGGCTACCAAGAAAAGCAACTCTAAGTCCTGCTAGACCAATAACTATATTCATCATAAATTACCATATATGGTGTTAATTTTCAAAGACATCTAAGCCACTAAAAATCGGAATATAACAATAGTGAACAAGTAGCAGTGAACTGCCACCCATGAGTTAAAAACAATGAAAGGGTGGATTAAGGAGGACATTAAGAAATAGGGAAAGCAGAAGCACACGTTACCAGAAACCACAAGCTGAAAAAAAAATCTCCACAAAAGCAGCTATATCCAGAATACAGTTACCCCTATTTTAGCTTCCAAGATGATTACTGCAATGTTTTCTCCCATGGCCAACAAGAATATATACAAATTTTACACAGTATATGTGATTCAGCAGCTCTGTTATTGTGCCTCTTACCCTAAGTTTGTTTTTGTTTGTTTGTTCTTGTATTCCTAGGCAAGTTCTAATAGATTACACTGATGCTAATCTGAAAGTACTCACTAGGTCCTTACTACAGCTGTTTCTATGCAGTCACTGGCTCAGTCAAAGAGTCAGCTGGTATCACTGTGATTGCTTTGGTAAAAAAATACACTTATTTTCTGTGCACATAGGAAACCCTAATGCATAGGTTCCTGGGGTCCTTCAGACTGAGTTCCACCACTTCGTCATGGAAGTTTAGCTTTGTGCATGAAAGAGTGAATAATGAGCAATGTTTTGCTCATACTGTGAACAATACTGCAATACTGCAATACTGTGAACAGGTACAAATTCTACCTTCTTATTTTAATGTAGGAATCACTGAAGATTTAAGCTCTAAGCCAGTACAATCATGTTGCAAAATAACTGAAG
Source organism: Anser brachyrhynchus (assembly GCF_964034855.1). Taxonomy (NCBI): domain Eukaryota; kingdom Metazoa; phylum Chordata; class Aves; order Anseriformes; family Anatidae; genus Anser; species Anser brachyrhynchus. The sequence goes on along the minus strand of NC_137698.1, from coordinate 30,398,005 downwards.
CTCTTGGAAAAACTTGAGGGATCAGCCTTGTAACCTGGACCTACAGTAGCTGCACTGTGGATTTCCTAATTCCAGTAAAGAGGTGGAAGAGGGACTGCCAGTGCCCAGGAAACATGTCAGAGAGGTAAAACAAGCAAAAATCATCACCAAACAGTGTACCAATACTGCAAGATAAAATGATGCTTAGAATATACACATCCAATGTGCTGGGACACAACAAAACAGGTGGGCAAAAGAACCCTATTCAGAATTTTCTAAACATTTTATCTGTGACATAGGTTTTGATACAATTATGCTGATTTTTTTTTTCCAGGTTTCAATGCTAGATTCTGTGTTCAATGTTAGCCCTGCAGCAGAGAGAGTATGGCCCCATAATTTGTCTGTGTCCAGGTACACATAAATGTTATTTATACCACTGATTTTTTTTTTTTCTGTCAGTACACATGAGATTTGAGAATTTTGAGATATTGCTTACATGCTACAGAAATCTTTCAGCTTAGGCAGCAACTTAACATGTCTACTCTTTATTATTCTTAGTAAAAATCACATAAAGAAAACACAAACTGCCGTAGGAAAAAGTTCAGCTAACAGGCAACCTAAAGTAGCTACAATAATAGAGACAGAGACCTGGCTTTGAGACAAGATGCTCTTCAGTTAAGCATAATGACAAATAACTTCAGGCAAAAACATAATAGGAAAGTTAATAGCATCTTGCATTTGAAAGCCTAACTGTGTCTCTTTCTAGTGATTTTTCTCTTGAGCAGCATAAGATAACTGGAGAAGAAGCTAATGGAGATAGAGAACAGTTGCCACAGCAGTTTACAGGCTTCTCCCTCAGGAAATGAGTCCTGGGAGTTGCTTCTCCTATGAACCTCTTCTGGTGGTTTGGTGCTGTCCATGAAGGTTAAATTCTGGAGGCTTTTGCTTCTGCCAACTCTAACGAACAAATTCTGTTTCCTGTCTCCCATCTAGGGGGTGCCTTCTCCTTTGACTTCCAAATGGATAGGGATCAAGATTACCAAGCACCTACCGAAGAGGTGCTTGAGGAACAGTGATACATCCTGTAAGTGTCAGTGCAGCTTTCTGAGCACAAGAGACAGTGATGCACTGGTTGTTTACAACAGTTAACTCAGAAGGGGCATCACAGGACACTAAATCTCTCCTGAGGATGGTTTGAGCCTGCTTGAAACCATATGCTAACAGTGTCAATGCAACACAGGACAATTTCCAGCACTGCCAGAAGCAACTGTTCTTGGTTTCTCAAAAGCTTCAAACCAGAAACAAGGAACAGGAAAAGGAATCATTAAGACTATAAGAGTATATATCAGAGCAAGCTAAGATTGAACCAAGTGTTTGTACCAAGGGAAAAGATGAGTGATAATTTTTAAAAATTCTCCTGAGGGGCTCAGATGCATCCCTTTGCCAGCCTCACTGAATGCCTTGAGAGGTTTGTTGCCTGTTGGAGGCTCAAATATGGGATGCTGTGGAGACTGCTGAGGTTTGTTGAGGCCTCATGTTACATATTACCCCTTGCTGCTCATGCATCAGTGATAATGCTAGGGGTAACCTTGACTGTATCAGGAATGACTAAAGACACATGATGACTAAGGTGTAACTAAGGATGATGGTGGAAGGCTACCATAATCTGAAGCAAAGTGAAACAACAAAAAGTCCGGAGGCAGTATGATGGGGCAGTTTCTCTCACTCCCCAACTTCCAGTGCACACAGCATGGGTAACAGGAGGAATCAGATGTAATTGTACAGTAGTAGAGCTCTTATTGAGTGGGAATACAGAAATGTGATGGGCTAGTTTGCATGTCTGGAATGCTCCAATACATTGATACAGCCTCTTTGTGAAAGAGGCTGGGAAGGCTAGGAGGAGGGGTTGTACCCTATGTAGACTGCATTTGCCTTGAAAAGGGTTACAAGCCAGCTGTAAACCTTAGCTTAAGAGTAAGGATGAGAACACTGGAAAATATTGGTAATGTGGTAGGTGTCTGCTATCAACCATTTGATCAGGAAAAGGAAACAGCTGAAGTGCTCTATAGACAGCTGGAAGAAGCTTAATGATTGCAGGCCTTGGTATGCACGGGGGATTTTAACCAACCTGGTATCTGCTGGTAGGACGGTATTTCTAGGATCATGCAATCTGTGACATTTCTGGATTGTTTTGATGACAGTTTATTGGTGGAGGTGATCAGTGTGCTTGCTAAAGGAAATTTGCTTTGCTGGACCTGATACTCACAAATAAAGAACTACTCAGGGATATGAAGGTCAAAGATGGCCTTGGCTGCAGTGATGATATGCTGTTCCAGTCACGGCATTTGAACTCATGACAGTCCAAACAAGACAAGCAGCAGGATTCCAGCCCTGTTCTTCAGGAAAACAGATTATATCTAGTTCAGCATTCTGCATGGCAGATGCTATGGAGGAGAGTCCTGGAGAACAAAGGGATCTAGGACACCTGACTGATCTTCAAGGACTGCCTTGTCTAGAGGATAGAGCATTTCTACCTGTGGGAAGCCAAACAAGCGTTCATCCATGCAGGCCTTCTGTTCAGGTCAGGCACAAAAGGGATATAAAGGAAACAGAAGCAGGAATGAGCTACCATCCTAGGACACCAAAGCAGTTAGGAAGCTGGAGATCTCATGTATGGCATCTGAGAAGAAGTTTGTTCCTGGGTTTGTTCAGCTTAGAGAAGATTTAAGTGAGATCTTATTGCTTTCTTAACCATGTTATAAAGAAAATGCAGCCAAACTCTTTGAGGAGCAGAATGATAGGAAGAGAGGTGATGGACACAAGTTAGATAACAGGAAATTCCAATTGGGATATAAAGAAAAGGATTTTTACCATTAATGTCAGCAAATTCTAGCAAGAAAGGCTTAGGCAGGTTCTGGGAACTCCATCCTTGAGATGGAGTCCTAAAACTTGACTGGATGTGGCCATGCGCAGTCTGATCCAATTGATTCTGCTTTGAGAGAGGAGTTGATTACCTGATCTCCAAATCTAAACCTAAATTTTTCTAAGATGCTAAGATGTTCCAAACTGATTATTGCTAGCCTAACACTTTAAATATTTTGAGTAACCATTATTGCTTTGTCTGGCATCAGAATTACTTATTAGGCCTTAAAATAAATAATGGCAAAATCTTCTCTTACTGTCCTTTTGTATCATGTCTAACCTGAGAGTCAAAGCTACTTTAATTTTCGATGCGGTGACATTAGGGATTTTTTTGCAGTGGCTAGGAGTGCATTAGTTGGGCTAGAATTTCTCAGTTGCTACGTAGTATTAGCATTGTCTTTATTTGAAAAGAGATGTCACCCTTTGAGTTTTACAACACCTGAAGTAGTTGTGCATCTGATATTAATTATCAAATAAAAAATTTATACTGCCAGGTGTTATAAAAGTTAGGATGAGTGAACTTAGTTGCTCATTTTATTTCCATTGATAGGGTGAGAAGTATTAAATAATACAGAGATGTGTGTTTGTAATTTTTTGAGTTTGTAATTTTATTGATGGTTCATACAGTAATGTTATTGATGGTTCATACAGTAAAGAAGAGTCTCATATAAAAAAGACATGTTTATAGAAATAGAAAGGTAGTAAGCAGTCCTTTCTCATTCCCACTTTTCTGTCCTGTACGTGTAGAAATGAGAGACTGCCAGCATAATGTATTACTCACTGAAAAATCTTTCTAACAAATACATTTAATAATGAAGTGGTGGGAAGCCTTCTGTATTCACATTCATAAATGGGAAGTGTATCAACAAAGGCATGTTGTTACTAATTTTATAATAAGCTGTGCTAATTAGTAAACTAGTAGGCCAACTCGAAATCGAAAGGGAATTCTTTTGCACACACATGTTCAGAAAAGCAACATTACCTGTGGAAGTATTGGAAGTTTCTTTCATTTCAAATGCATATGCTGGGAAAATAAACCAGTCCCAAATAATTGTGTAGTATGGTTTTCCATGAAGGCAATAAATAAACTGAACTTTTACAAAGAATCTTTTCTTGGCAGAACGGTACGTGTTTCTACCTGACTTGTTTATATTAATTTTCTTTACTGGGAATGCCATCCATTATTTTGACATGTTTTATGGGTGAGTAAAAATCCTTGATTGCTATTGCATACCCAAAGAAGGGGTTTTGCCACTTTTCACAAAAAAAACTCTATCCTCAGAAATGTCAGGGGCCACTTAAATGTCATTGCTTGAAAAAAATACTTTGAGAATGCTCCAAAATGAGCTTTTTTTGGAGATGTCAACTCTTGAAAAAATAATAATAATAATAAAAATGTATCTGTCTAGTCACATTGGAATCACTTTCATACAGGTTTTCATGTATGCATACAAGAAATATATTAGATGAGTGCTCGAAGCCATACTGCCCCCACAAGGAAGCAGATCTGAACATTTCTCACAGAGCGAAATTCACAGGCTACTTCATAAGTAAGATTAATTGGATTTATTTCAGCTTGGAAGCTTTCTCATGCATAGAAACAGAGGATACAAAAATTGCTGGTGAGTTTGCTGGTTTTCTTTGCTGAAATTTCTAACATACTGGAGAAAATTATGAAATGCAAGTTGTTTCACAGCTTTGTTATCTCTGTTTTACACTCATCTCTAGTACTCTGAAGGCCAGATAGAGACCCTCTAGCACCTTTTATGTGTGTATATATATATATATATATGGCATTTTGGAAAATTAACAGAAAAAAATGAGTTCTTTTTGTATTGTGGCATATATTTATCTCTAATTGGAAGATCCACAGTGATGGGTAGATGCTGCTTCTAGAAGAATACCCTTAAGTCTTGAGTCTCTTATTTTTATTAATGAGTAATGTTTAGTAAGATAATCTGATGGCTAATTGCACCCTCTGTTGAATAAATAAATAAATAAATAAATATATATATATATATATATGCACTGAATTGTAAGCCAGTATTTATACAGATCCAGTTACTGGAAATGTTATATCTTACTGATAAATGTAAGAGAGAGTTTTAAGAATTCATTTTCTTTGTCTTTAATATCATGGTTTTATGTTTATCTTTAGTGATCTAAATAGAATGAATTTGACTTCTCTGTAACTCAAATTTTATAATTCTTCAATTGTTCTGGGGGTTTTCTCTGATTTTTCTCCAATTTATTGATGATCTTCCTGAAATGTGAATATCAGATCTGTATGTAGTACTCCAACAGTGATAACATCAATAGCATATGCAGAGGTAATGAATGCAACCTTTCCTCTAGTACCAGGGCCTACATGAGAAGAGAGGGAATAAATAATTCCATGACATAGGCTGTCCGTGACACAACCCTGCAACCTCACTGTATGGTGTGATGTCTTCATGCAGGATGGACAGTATTGAAGTGGAGAGTACTACCTAATAAACTCACCATATGAATTTTCAGAAAATCCTCTTGTATGCAGAAACTAGCTTTAATGGGCATGGAGAAATGTCCTGCCTATAACAAACTGCACTGAAACTTTCGAGATATCTTGCGCCTTCCTGAAGCTCTCAAGAAACAATCAGTTATTATAGGAAAGCTTCAGATCCTAAGAAAACCATGGGCATCCTAGCAGCACAGTGCAGAGATCCTCCAAGCTAGCTAGGGGTAAGTGTTTCAAGATCCCTGCTCTACAGGGATCTTTTGGAATTACATAAAGAGCACTTCCCATGTGTTATGGCACAAGAAAGCTAAGAAAGGCTTTTTTTTTTTTTATTTATTCTTACTTGCATGTAATCAGGTATGTTTATTTCTTGATATCTAACCTGAAAATGAGAGAAAAAGAATGTAGCACAAGTTGTTGTTTTTAAAACAAACAAACAAAACCTTTTCACTCAGAAAAATCTTGCATCTGTTTGATTTTTTTTTCTGTATTTTTCTTATAAGAAAGATAGCATACCTGTATCAACAGGATTAGAGACGGGATGGCTCCCTAGCTGAATTCAGTACATTTGTCAATATGTTTTGGCTAGATTCTCAGCTGGTAACAAACTGGAGCACATTCATTTTACATCAGGAACAAATACAGTGTCAGTGTGTGGTGTATTAATATTCTGTGCAGTTTCTAGCATATGTCTTATCTTGAAGACATATGGATTTGAACCAAAACTCCTGTATAAGCCAGTAAAATATTTCTTTTAAAAGTAAATGATATGGATCAAACTTCTTGTCAGAGGTCACTCAGATTTCTGATTAAAGATCAGCCAGATCCATATTATTTTGTCTCAACTATTTGTAATAATCCAGATTTATGTTTAGATAGAAAAGATGGTGGTATTTTACATTATATACTGTTTTCAAGTGTATGAGAATAAATTTAGTTTATAGTTGACATGTGGTACATTTCACTGTTTTGTGTTTGTGTATGCGAAGCTTCCCCACGACTAAAATATTCTGGTGTGGCAATTTTGTGCCTGCAGAAAATAACTCTGAAACATTCCTCTGAAGTAGAAAACATCTTATATTATTAGTTCATACATATATAGTTTTCAATTTTCTAGGCAGGATAAATGAGACTGTTAGTAATTTGAATTGTTCTGTTACAGACAATTTAACATTTTTAGCATTCAGTTCATATGCAGGCTTACTGTAAGCCTGGTCCAATAAACAGTGCAGATTGCTTCTTTATGGCTTGTTTGTTGCAGGTTTTATTGATCCTTATATTTGACCTCTAAGCATAACCAGGAACTATATTAAGAAGAAAATTAAGGAGGAGAAATGAAAAATTTTAAAATTGAACAGGCATCAAATCTCTTAGCCCATGAGGCTTGGGTCTACAAAAATAAATTTGTATGATGGTAAGATTTTGGCTGGGAGCAAAATTCATGAGAGTGGAATGGGGAGAAAAAATCTGGAATCCTTGAAGATAAGAAGGGAATGCTAACTTCTGTCTGCATCAACAGACGCACTGAATAAAATAATTATTAATGTCTTAAATTCATCAGGTGCAATCTATGTATAAAAGCTGTTGCCACAGAAGGCATGACCATGATTACATGCTGGCTTTCCCCTCTGCTTCCCCCCTGCCCTCTCCCCAACTTGTTCAGTGGACAAGTTAAACATTAATCTTCAATATTATTTTGTTTTTCAGTATGCAAACCCTATCTAAAGTACCGAATAATAGCTAAACCATGTTCTGAAGACACAATTTATTATTGATTTATATGATTTTATATGAGGTAAATGTATGATACTGGCCCCATTTTATCAATGTTATTTGAAGTACGTGTAGCATTAGTTATTTTGTCTGCTAATTCAGGGCACATGATATGATGTTTGCAGTTCTGAAAATTTCAGGAGCTTGCATGGTACTTAGTTGGACAGAACATTTTATAAATTCAAATCCCACTGACAGTTTTCACAAGTGAGTGCTCAGTGGTTTTGAAATTTATATCTTCAGGTCTCAGATGACGATGCCCAGAAAAATGGAGACTGATTAGTTGTGATTTCTAGAAGATTCACTTGAAGTATTTTGTCCAGATTCCTCTAGGAAATTAGTGTCAGAGGGGGATAAAATTTAATACTCCAGGAGAGTGTCAAAATTCTTAAGCCATATGATTGTTCTTTCTCTCCCTGCAGTATCTCACTTGATTTGTCATAATCCTTTTAGCTTCTGAAGGATATGAAAGCAGGATCATTTTATTCAAAGCAACAATTTGCTATTTGTTGAATAAGTTAACTAAAATGTATGTAATTATGCAATTAACTGTCAGAATACTAAAATACAGAGGAGAGACATGAATTAATTTCAATGTACAACCTTAGTTTCAGACTTAAGTTTTCTCTGATATTTGCTTTCCATCTATTTTTATCCAGTCACCTGGAAAATTTCTCGAGCTGCAGCTGGACTCTATGTTAACACTGCTCATGCCATCTTGTACTTAGAGGCTACTGTTCTGACAGAAATTTACAGTTCCCCTTCATAAGGCCAGTGCTGTCTCCACGTGTAACAGGTGTTGTACCAGTAGGCTGTAATGCTGCCCTTTATCATGGTTCAGAAGAGATTTTCATTTTACATGTTTGCAAAGGCCTGTCTTCTCTTCCTACCCTGCAAGAGTGTGGAGTATTGACATGCATCTCTTTGTCCTTCATGTTTCTTGACTGCAGATTGCTTCTTTATGGACTTGTTATTGGACCCATACTGTTTTCTTTCTATGGACAAACTTTAATGATTGCACTGGAGTTTAAAATGGTTGGTTTTACTTTTTTTTTTTTTTTTTTCCAATTTAGATTGGAGTTATCTCCATGTCTTCTCCATGTGTATACGCTCAAAAACCCCAGCAGTGCCTTTGAATAATTATAACAAACCTAGGGGTAAATGTAAATCTATATATTTCTATCTAGGAAAAGAGATTATTGTGAATTTGCAGTCATTTAAAAAAAAAAAAGATCTGGTTGTGATTCTACTAGTTGTATTGTATCAAAATAGCATTTGATATCAATTTTCTTCCTGTTTACTTTAGACACTTTGATTTCAGTTTCTACCTTTCCTAGTAACAAGGATACTAAGGATGAAAAGACATGAAGAACTACAGGAACTACAGACCTGTTTACATTATGTCCACTACTCACAGCATCTGAGTACTTTTCACACAGAACTTTAGCAACTTCATTACCACATATAGTAATGATAATTGTGTGTGTGTGTGTACATATATATATATATATATATGTACATATATTAACAGAAGGGTGAAACGAAGCACTGACCTTGCCTCTAGTTGCTTAAAATCCAGGTATTTTGCAATTCAGTTCATTGCCTTACCTACTTTGTTTCACATGCAAAGTTTATGCTTGTTCCCATTCAATACTAGATAAGAACAATAACAAGTAAAATCTGTGGATGTGTGGATGTCTAGACATTATTGCTTCAGTGTGTCAAATAAAGATTCTCAGATGCTGATGAGTTCATGATAGAATAACAAATAGGTCATTAATTCTCTTAATAAATTACAGTCTGTCATATTTGTTTCTAAAAGTTAAGCCAGTATTGGTCTGTCTTTCTGCCTTCTTGACACAGTCAGCTCTTACATTGTTGAGCATTTGTATGTCACTTTTCATTTTGTTATTCATCTTTGACTTAATTTATACTTAAAAAAAAATCATTGATTCACTGACTTATTGATTTGTACACCGATTAGTTCAAATGAAGTCATTATCCTATCAATCTATTTGCATTTTATATTTCCTTTGTTTTCATTTTATCAGTCTGGATGCTGCAGTGTTTTGCTTTCAAAATCAGTCTCTGTGATAGCTGTATTTGAAGAGATGGCTGATTTTGTACAACTGATTTAGTATTGAAGCCCTCCTAGGGATGAGTAACACAGTACCTCTGTACAGGTGCTCAGCTCCCCTGTTGCAATGCATTGAATTTGCCTTTCATATTTGCAATTTTACAGGGATGTTTTTTCTGTTCTTATTGCTAGTATTTTAGAAAGATAACAGAAAATAATTATAATCCACTCCTCAACAAAATGTAAAGGCCTTTTTTTTTTTTTTTCTAAAAGAAAATATAATTTGATCTTTTAATCTTTCTTCATGTTTTTCCCTCAGAAATGACTTGGGGTGCCCAGTTTTGCTTGTCTGTCTTAGAAGACAATCTGATTTTTCTACATGAAACGGTAGGATAACCTGCAGTTTCTAAGAAAGACCCTGCAGAGCACCCCAAATCACTAGTTACTCTGCAAACATAGGCAAGATTGCTTACATACAGATTTAACTCAGGTTTCAGTGTCTAAGGTTATAAACCAAAGTGCATAATTATTCTGAAAGCAGTTAAAAAAACTATTTATCGAAAGTAGATTTTTTTTTTTAAATGAATGTATCTATTTGGGTTACTGTGACCTTTTTTCTTTCTTGTTGTTGTTTTTATTGTTGTTGTTTTGAAAGTTATCACATCTTCAAATGCCCGAGCACCATCTATGTGAGGAAAAAATGCAAATAGGAAAGTACAAAAAATGTCTCTGCATAAGTGCCAGATACTTTCTGAGCTTGCAGTACTTGTGTTTCATTTCAGATAAAAAAGGCATTTAAGAAAATCCTCCATCAGACTTGTGCCAGTGAGTGGAATCAGACATATGCTGTTATTGCGTATCTAAAAATTCTAGCAGCACAGATATAAGCAGGGCAGCTCAGTGTAATGGTTTGGATCCTATTTTGCCTGTCCTGTTGTTCCAGCAATATTTTTAAAATCAGGAAATTCTTAAGAAGTTGACATATTGTTCTTACCCCAATATCAATGAACCCTGGGAAAGTTTATAACTGAATATGTTACATGAAAGAGATAATAATTTTAATATTTTATTTTTCTGTGTTGTAGTAAAGCCATAAGCAACAAATAATTCTGTGTGCTGAGCTAAACATATCAGCAGTACTTTGATCACATTTTTGTGTCATTTGTTATAAGTCTTTCATCTTCAAACCTATGGTAAAGAATGACATTCACAGGTGGTTTATTACATGCACATGCAAGTGGGAGAGAACGTGATTTTGGCTTTCTGTTCTCTTAGGCCAGTTTTATAATTGTATAATACCAATAACTAAAATAGAGTTATTTTTTATTTACAGTGCTTTAAGTAAAAGGACGAACGGTGATGCTGTAATTTATTTAAAAACAATGCATTGTGTCAATGGGTAAATTTCTTTTAATCCAAAGATGTGTTTCGGTTTCCATGCCTGGAAAGCTGAAAGCTTTGAAAGGGAAATCAAAATGTTGCTCAAGTGTGGAAGGCAAGGATTTAGATTAAGAAATTTTTGTCCTTCTTAGAATGATTTTGGTCCTTTTCAAGGTGTTCCTTGTTCTTTGGTGAGACAGAAATTTAAGAGGTTTGTTTGTTTGTTTTCTTCTTTGTTCTATGTCATTCACCTTGAGCAACTACTTATATAATTAAACAGAACATATCTACTGAAGTCCTCTGGTTGATTACATTTTAGTAACCTCTTTAAGCATGACAAATAATATTCCATTCTCTTGCTCTGAAATGTAGTAAGCTATAGATGCATTGGTAAGATAAAATCCCAACAGCTGTCTCTAACAGGGGAAGGTTTGCAGACCTATGGAATCATCAGGTTATCTGATCACTTTGTATTTCTTGAACCCAAACAATGTGTTTTTTTTTGGCAGCATGTAGTATAGTAAATGGAAGCAAGTTCATGTTAAAGAGATTTGTTAAAAAGTAGTTCAGTTGGAAGGGATCCGCATAGATCATTAAGTCCTTCAGGGCTGACCAAAAGTTAAAGCCTATTATGTATAGTCCCATTCACTTTCAAACTCTCAGGGCTGTTCTGGGATTTTAATTATTGATTGGTGATAGTTGCTTTTTTTTTTTTTTTTTTTTCCTTTTGACTGTGGTTAGTTCAGGCATAAACGTAGCATTTTCTATTGAAGTTTTTTTTGCCTGATTATTTAGAAATGTTTATTTTATTATCATTCATCTATGAACAATATGCGCAGAATTGGCCAAAATATTGGCAGCAAATTGGTTAATATATTAAAAATAAATTACTTTGTGGAAATTAGATGATATTCCATGTCAGAAGATTTGTTATTACATTTTTGAATTAAATGGTATTCTAGTTAGAGAGCGGTAGAAGGTTTTCACTGGAATTCAACGGCAGAGTCACAAACACTCAGCAAGAACTCTTAGTCTTATTTTTGTCATTACATTTATATATTTTTAAAATTTATTTTATTCTGTGCATTTATCCAGAATTTATCCCTGTGAGACTTCCTAGGAAAGTGTTTCCAAGCAGAAGAGAGTTTTGTGTGTGTTTATGTGTGTGTATTGGCTTGACTGAGGAGGAAAGGATAGAGAAAAAGAGACAACAGTGAGAATAGATGAGAGCATCAGTATGGCTAGGGAGTGCTAAAGGATCAAATATCCATTTTTACACTGTAAATATCGTACTAGACATTGTAAATAGATGCTCTATCTGTAAGTTTCAAGGATGGCTCCTTGAAATCCACCGTCCTCTGCAACTCTGCCTTGTTTGTAAGCTCCTATCATTTGTTATGGGGAATGACAGTACTATAGGCTGAGAAAATCTGTGAAGCAAACACTGCTATTATATGCTCCTGTGAAATTTAGCTTAGGTTGCTCCTACCTGATCAACAGAGAATCCTTTGAAGAAGGAGAATAGTGCTAAAAGGAAGAATTTGCTGGAAAATAGAAAAATAATTGAGCGGAAAAAAAAAATTACTAAAAATGAAGAGGAAATCAAGACTGCATAGAAATTATCTAAGGACAATACATTCTGAGAAGAAAGGGACTTAAGGAAGAACCTATAGTGCCTAGATAGTAGTGGAATATTCATCTTGCTGATGTTCTGAAGGGGGTAAATGTCAGCAAATGTTGCTAAAAACAACCACAAAACCAAACAAAAACTCACCAAACTTGATAAAGTATTAACAAAACATACTTGTGTTAAAAGATACTTGTTAAGATTACTTCTCAATTAATTGCTTTCCAGAATTTTGCATGTCTAAAGAATCATCTTAAAAAAGTGTACTTATGAGTTTATATATAAAAAATATATTTCTGTTGCTGCTTATTTGGATTAGAAGAGTCTAGACTTTTTAGAATGTCTCAGAATCACACCATATGTGAAAATACTTTTTGCCAGACATGCATTTTGGTTATCAATTTTTCATTAGTCCATTCAGGAAACTATGACTCTAGATTCAAGTTCTTTCATTAGCGTATAAATTCAATTTTTTTTCTGCACCAAGGTTAGTAATTATATCTTTCTCCTTTCATACTGGCTATGTATCTTCCTCTTCATAAATTGTTTGAGCCAACACTATCCAATGGACAGTAGAAGAAGGGCTTCACAAAATAAAATAAAATGAAATGCGTGTTATCCCTATGTTATGCAGATGTGTGTTGTAAATTCACCATAAATTAAATTTTTTTTTTTGAGGATAATGTCAAATTTTAGGTGACTGATATGAAGCAGATGTCACAGAAGATGTACAATGAGAACAGCTAGGGTTCTTTCCTAATTTACTTCAGAGGGCTTGGGGTGAAGTCTACAGTGGTATAATCACAAGCAGTATTTTGACTGAGATCCTATTTTCATACGAACTCTTTAAAGTCACATGATGTATCATATAAATTGGAGTTGGCAACTAAGTCTGCCACTTCGATTAAATAATCAAAATGTCATTATCTAAAAGTTGCATTTTGTGGAAAAAGCAGAATATAGGAAAAAGAATGGAAGAGATAAATCAAGTCTACTCTTTTTTTTTTTTTTTTTTCCCATTTAATGGCTAGAACTAGTGTCCAACAACTGGCAGTCACTACTGGAGAAAGGAAGTAAATCAAGGAAGATGGTAGAAGTAACTACATTTGCAGTTATTTATAACCTAAGAAAATGGAAAACCCAAGAACTTGGCCAGAAGCTTTGATGTATAAGGTAAGTTTTTAGGGCGATATGTCTCATATCTGAAATAAATGTTTAGCAGCTGAGATCCTAGAATAGAATACTATTGGGGGAAAAATATTTACAACTTTTCTGTATCTTTGCTCTTAGTAAACTCTAGTAATATCAAAAATTTTTGTTGCTTATGTGCATAGATTCATAATTCATTGATATATCACTGGATTTTCATATTAGTTATAATAAAACTGGGTAATAAAACAAAAATTTTGATGCCTGCTCTACTAGCTATCAAATATTTCACTTAGCTGGAATTTGACAGTTGTATGTTTTCTAATATTTATTAAGTATCAAACTTACATCCTTACAAACACTTTCATTATTTTTGCTTTTAAAAATAATTTCAGGAGCATTTTTTTATGTGCATGAGACTGTTAATTTTAGAGCACAGTAGTTCAATATTATTAAGTTTCATAAAAGAATCTTTCGTGCTTCTATGTCACGCAGAGCTTGACAGTCATCCACTGTGAATTGCCCAGTGGAAAAGGAAGTTTTGCTTACAAAATTGTCTTGCAAAGCCCCTCAGTTTTCTGATTGTACTGTCTATCTACAGGTGACAATTCTTACTTATGTCCATCATAAAATAGAAAAAATATGATTTTGTAAATTCTGAAAGGCTTATAAACTGAATGTCTGACTCCACTCATTCACTATAAATTTTGAGTGATTCAAAAGACAGGTAATCTTTCTGTACTGGTTTTCAGTTTTCAGTGTGGTGTTAACTGATATCTAGTAATGCCCATCTAGTATGCACCAGATGCACATTTAAATTTTTTTTTTTATGTTTGCAAGGAAGAAAATACTCATTCTGACTGCCATCCTCCTTGACCAGCTGAGTGCTGTAGAGAGAATTTGAGAACATAATTTACATAAGCAGAATTTTCTAATTGACTTTTACAGCTCTATGCGGCAAGGATAACAGTATGAGACTATTATATAATCATTAATAGTAACATCCTTTAGAAAGAATGGCTATGATATAAGCTGTCTGCAACTTCTCACATTGCCTAAGAGAAGCCAAAAACAATACCTTAAACTGAGTAGGTCATGTTTCTGTATCCTCAGCAGGCTAGGTAATCTGACAGGGAGGAAATAATCTGCCATTAAACTAAAGGTGCAACAGAGAAATCTTTGAAACCTTTGTAAATACGGTTGCCTACCAACACTTAATAATCTTGATGAGCTGTTGAGGTAGGGAGAGATAGAAGATCAACATGTTAGAAAAGTTTAATTAGGAAATACTGCCTTTGATTGCCTCTGTTTCGTCCTTCAAAATAAAACCGTGAAGAAAGGCATAAAGAGTTTTTGAAAGTAAATTTTAATTGGGTATCGTAACACGAGAGCAATGACTAGTTTAGACTTGCCAACTTCTATGGAAGATATATTTTGATGTGTTTAGGGGCCGTAGAGGATATTCATTATATTCTGTGTGCAAAAGCTGTATGATTCTTCCCCAGAACTTGTATTGTTGTCAAAATTGTACAATTTGTTTCAAAAAAGAATGCCTGTTAGAATCAACGGGTACTGTATAGTTAGGAGAAAATTCTAAAGATATCACCACTACAAGTGGAGAAGAAACAACAAATATTTAAAGTACTTAAATACAAAACTTGATTGGATACTGAGTTCCCTTACTGTGTCAGCTTGAGACAGTCTTCTGCAAAGTAACTATTTAAATTGGGACAAATAAAGGGCAGTTAGAGCAGAGGATCATATTCTACATACGTTCTGTTGGTGTGAGGTACAGCTGAAGAGGAAGAAATATATGACATCTCAGATGCAGTGCCTCACCATTAGCACTGGAGGTGCCTCTTTTACAGATAGTACTGATGAAGAAAATTGCTTATACTTTCCAGATAAGTGGAGAAAGCCTTTATTGCACTGTTCTGTATGTAGCAGAGGTACCTCTGGTAATTTAGTTTAAAATATTACATTGTGATGATGTTCTGTCCTAGCTAATTTTCCTTGCTAAGAAGCAGGATGGAGTATTCTGAACTCAGTATCGTGCTACGGCTGGTGCATGCTGCTGAATAAGATCCATGAAATCTCCACAGGACACTGCAGAGTGCTGTAATCTTTATTCCTAGCCTGAACACCTTGAAGTCTACAGACTGCTTGACCCAGGGAAAGCATACCATTATTGCCATGAGGATACAAAATCACTCTAGTAAAATGCAGCAAGCAAGGAAAGGATGGGGAAAATTCAAGGTGGAAAGGCAAGGATCAAGATATATGTACCTATTATAGGTGTATTTTAAAAATATTCCTGAAGGATGCCAGTCTCACTTATCAGTTGTGTTGCAAGCAAATGCCTTCTCTCTTCCTGATCCACCCAGGACTGCTCAGATGATGGATCATGAATGCTAATGATGCATTGGCAGAAATGTGTGCACAGATGTATACAGTAAAAGCTAGACAATAATTTGCCTCACTACTTGCATCTGTAGAGAAGCTACCAGTTCACTTTCTGAAAAATCATACCTCTGTTCATAACAATAAGGAAAAAAAAAAGCGATTTGTTTAAAAATTTATCATGTGGATTTTGAAATTTTATCTTTTTTTTTTTTTTTTCCTTTTCGAGATTTTTTTTTTCTTCTTCTATTGAATCTACTCAATCCTGCTCTTCCTATGGCCAGGAGGGGTTAATTAGGAAAATGGAAATATCTAAAGTATATTTTGAAGTTATTCAGATTCCTGACTTTTTTTTTTTTCCCCTGAGAATTAACTAGGGAAGTTGCTTGCACAGCTTTGGATGCCATGTTAAGGTTGAGTGTTTCAGCACCAATCCAGTTCTAATCATTTGGGCACTGTGTATACATAGGTTAGGGTACTGTGTATAGATAGATTACAAACTATGTTTCATTCAGTTAGGATATGCTGTTTCTCTAGTGAAGATTTTCTTTGTCCAAGGTAGCTGAAAAAAGCAATGTCTCAGTAAGCCTGAACTTTACTCCTTTGCCTTTTAGTCCTGCTGCAGATATTGTGATACGTGTGTGCACATACGTGTATACAGGTGTGAAAATAGCACTGAAGCACCCCAATGGAAAAAACTTCATTGAATTCAAATGTCTCATTGGAAATAGGAGCAACAAAGAATTTGTACGTAAGTTAGAACTTGGTGCAATACGTGTGGTATGCCTAAATAAGATTTCTAGTGTACTATAATTTCTTTTCCTGTGACCTGACTTTTAAAACTGCATTTTCAAAGGTCACTGCAGTGTGTGTCTTCCTCTTATATGATAAG
This sequence comes from Anser brachyrhynchus, assembly GCF_964034855.1. Taxonomy (NCBI): domain Eukaryota; kingdom Metazoa; phylum Chordata; class Aves; order Anseriformes; family Anatidae; genus Anser; species Anser brachyrhynchus. The sequence goes on along the minus strand of NC_137698.1, from coordinate 30,381,309 downwards.
ATGTGCGTTGTGTAAAGTTTGCACTTTGGGTTAGGCACAGATGTTCCTTTAAAAGTTTCTTTCTCTTGTGAACTGAAATAAATTAATGCTAATGAGCTCTTATTGTGTGTGAAACCTTTTATCATTTCTCTGATCAGTTGTTTGGAAATGTAAGGTTAAACATAATTTCTGCTTTGAATAACTTGAAACATGCAATTTATGGGTTGCGTCTATTTTTTTCATTTTAGGATAACATTTTAATGTTACCTGAAGTAAATATGGAAATGCTTATGCAAGGATAATTATTAACAAAAATTTTTTTTTTTTTTTTAGTTAAAACAAAAAAAAGTTGGTGTGGTCTTCTAGGGAAAAAAAGTTCTGAGCATGGCAGTCATAGAATATTTTCCATTAGTCTGCCAAATTCTACGTTACTGTAAGAGAAGTTTTCTAGATAAACTGGAGGTAGAAGAAAATGAAGATACAGTAGTAGCACAGAAAATATCTCTAAATACATTTCTTTATTTATCAACCATTTGAGTTTGGAGAAAGAACTACCTAATCTATTATTTATATATACATTTACGTTTTTGTTTCATTAGAAATGTAACTGCACAACATTGGCATAATTACTTAACAGGAAGGCTAAACTGTACCACTAAAAAGATAACTCATCTTAAAAAAGTAGCCCAAGTCAGATTGCAGTGTTTTATTATTTTTTTTTTAAAATTTCAAATGTCACAGTTCTTGAATTTGTCTCAACTCTGGAGAAAATAACCACAGAACATATCTTTTAAAGTGATTTCTTTGTATTGCCTTAGTTTACATGTTTATGATATTTCTGTTTTTACACAATACTTTCTATGTTAGATGCAAATTAGCTATTGTGCATAACCTATATCTGAATGAAGTGAGATGCATTAATCCAGTGCCATCAATGCTCAGGGCAAGAAGAACACCCGTCACGGTGCTTTAAAAGCTCTTGAATGCAGTGGGGCTTTTTCTTGAGCAACAGAAGGCTCAGAAGGTGAAAAAGAACATGTAAGGAAAAGCCTAGGCGTTTATCTGCTCTGAAAACTTTCCTGTAATCAGTGATTCTATTTATGACTCAGCTTTGCTTGTTATAACTAGAAATGGAGGTCAGGGCAAAACAACTGGATCAGCTAAAGCAAATTTTAGTTCACAAGACTACAGGATAGATGGTCTTGAATGGTATTATGTTTTGGTCATCGATCTTAGCATTACCTGGGTGTGTCCAGGTTTTGTTGTCATATTTGTCACATAACTATGGCATACATTCTTATTTTTCTACTAATGTTGTCTTGCAAAATTGTTACCCAGGATAACATAATGAGAATGTCCTTTTTGTCCCTATTCTGAGTTCTGTTTTTGAGAGCTTTTGCAGTCATTTTGCAAAATTGGGAATAACAGCATTATGGGAGGGTTGGCCAGAGCTCCAAATTCATTAAAATAAGTTGTGGTGTTTTCCAGCACATAAATGTTAACTACCGGATCAGGGAAAACATATATGTGAAAAAATAGTTTGTTGGCTCTGTTCCTTGAATCCCATTTCTGCTTTCTGCTCTTCATGGTGTTTTGGATCTACATTACGCCCAGCTGAGACTATTAAGGTGAGTAAAATGACTTCTATATCTCAGTATATAAGACCTATTATTGGAGAAATTTAAAACCTTTCAAAAGCTTTGCATATAAATCTGCACAAAAAAAAAAAAGTAAACACAAATAAATAGTGTCATTATGAATTCCAAAAGCAGAAGAGACCAGTGGTTTTGTCTATATTTAGGTACAAATATTACCTATCACTCTTTAGTAGAACATTGAGGAAGCTGCAAGAAACCACTTCTTTATTTGGATTATTACAAGTAATCTCTCTCCTCTGAAAATGCATTCTTTTTTTCATGATATTCTTTGTTAAGAATGAAAGTACCGAAGGAAGAGTTTCATTATTATTTTATTTATTTATTTATACTTTATATATATATTTATATAAATAAATATTATATATATATAGTTTCTCAGCTGGGGTTGGAATGTACATTAAAAAAAAAACAACTGAAAATGTCACAGAAGATTCCCTTTAAATTATGACATCAAGAAAATTTTTATTCTAATCTTAGAGCCCTCAGTTAAATGTAATGGATTCATTCCTGATTAATGGAAATGAAATCAGAATATCTGCAATAATGGTGAAAAAAATATATATATAAATGCAGCAAAGCCAATTTCATGTTTCTTAAGATAAAAGTCGAAATTACACCATATTTTAAATAAACATATAAATACATGAAATTGCAAAAATAGCAGCCAACCTCAGTTAGAAATTCTAGTTAGAGGAATTGAATGTTCACATAGCTCTAAGTACAATACAGATGTGCTCTGCCAAACCATTAAATGTCACATGTTAGATGAAGGGAAAGCAGCTATGCAAGGTGGGCAAACATGAACAGGCTATTAAACACTTTTTCTGAACACAAAACAAAACAAACCATCTAGATTTGCAGTGAATGTGTATAATGCAAAGTCTTCTATTTCATCATTTTTCCATTGTACCAAAATAAATATGTAAAATCATAATATGTGATTAAAAGCATAATGTGTAAAAGCATAATATGTGGTAAAAGCATATATAATATGTGATTAAAAGCATACTAAGTGTAATATGTGATGAGGATATTTCAATATATATATTTTTTGATTATAGGAAAAAACTTAAATCAGTAATTTAACCTTGTAATTAATTAGTAATCTAACCTTGACCTTTCCACTCTACCTGCTACGGATATATGAGAGATCTGTTGCAAGGATTTTAGAAACTTCCCTGATGTCAAGAATATAGAGGTAGCCAGAAGCTACTCTTGTAATTGGCTGCCATCTATCCATCTTTGCTATTATGTATCCAGTATTCCTAGCCTCACAGTATACTATCCGATGGTTTTCAAATTTTTTTTTTTTAATAATTATGCACAGCAATTGAAAGACTTCTATAACAAATAAATAAATAGGTGAGACTTGTTTGATACATATAAGAGCTTGCACCCTCATGAAACAGAAACCCATACTCTAGTGGTATGAATCTAATGCAATTTCCAAAAAAATATTTCTAGTTTTGTCTCTAATACTCTCTTTGTGGGGTGATAAGTAGGAAAAGACTGAGTGACTCTAGATTTTTTTTTTTTAAAGAAAATGATTTTAGTGTATTAATTAAGCAAATATATTTTGCATCCACTTCAGACTAAGATGGAGGCCACCTCATAGGTCAATGTTGTAGCAAGAAAAATGTCACCCCATAAAATCTTAAGAACCTTCCACAAAGTGGAACTCTAAAGCTGATGTAAAAAAACTGGAGAGTTATCAAGTAAAGCTCATATGGCACAGTAAATGATTCTTAACAATGGCAAGACACAAACAGAACAGTTAAAGCAATTTATGATACAATTGCCTCTAAAAGAATGAGCAAAGACGAACAAAAAAATCTGAAATCAGAAACTTGGATCTGCTCTAATAAAAACATTAAACAATGACCTCCTCCACTGAGAAACCACATGAACTTTGGGAAAAAAGACTAGATTTTAAAATATTATATCATATTCCAAGTACCTATGATTTTATTCCTTAATAGTATTGTAAGTCAGGCATGAAACAGGACAAATGACATTACCAGGAAAATACAACAGACCATTAAAAGGACAGTAATTCCACCTTGTAAAGGACATTTCAGCAGTCATGGGTACTGCTTGAACTCCAGCTGACTTTGCTGGAGGAGCTATTGTAAGCTTTTGTGTTTAGTGCTGTTTCTGTTACTAGAAGGAGATGGTAGTTGAAGCAACCCCAGTGCTTAGTGAGCCAGAAGAATGTTTTCTATTCCCTCATGCCCTATATTTTATGTATGATCTAATGAAGACTTTTTTGACTTGTTTGTGTCTTCCACCTTTAGCTTTATATGTGCATTTATGAATTACAGCTTCTGAAAGGATAGAATCATACTGCCATGCTATTGCCTTAACCCAGTTATTTTTGTTGATTATACTAATCTTTCCCAGTCCGGTTCTGTCTATATTTTTTTTTCTTGGCAGATTTAACTTGTTTGAAAACTTGCTAAAAATATATCTTAAAAACTAAGTGGTCTTCCTTTTACTTTCTTATTTGAAAGCAACTGGACTAATTGTATCTTGCATTGAAACGATCAATTTACAGATGAAATATCCCATAAATAGTCCTAGGGAGTATGTAAATGAAGAAACAGATGTAGATGAAAAGATATCCACAGTGTGGATATGATCATTTAAATTCTTCAAAACTGTTTGGTTTAATATTGTTCCTTCTAACTGCTGATAGTATACACTTTCATTGTATACTAGAGAATGAGATTTTGTTTTTGACAAATGGTTGTTGAATTTGATGTTGAATGTTTGTAGGAATATCTGCATATATGCAGAAAAAAATGTGCACAAACTATTGCACACATTAAAATTCTTATAGTATTCATTAGAATATTTGTTAGATAAACGTGAAGCAGGCATAGGCTATGATCTAGATGGTAGAGATCATACTGCAAATAATATGCAGACAAAGCAAAAAGTTTTGTTAACTTCTACTAATACTACTAATAACTCAATGGATTTGTATAGATAAATGTTTCACAAATGTTGGAGTGGGGATTTCACATTTATGAGAAAAAAAAAGAAATGCTGAATTCCGTAACTAATCATTCACAGTGCATGTTTTAGACCAACTTTTCTGTGGGAGTTGGTAGAAATCTGGGTCTTGAGAAACACATTCTGGTGAAATCATGACTTAGTTCAAGACTCAAAAAACTGTCATTAAATTCAGTGATGACAAATTTTATTTCAGATTTTTGGAACAAATGATAAAAGCTGTAAATTCCCCAGCTGATCAAGTTCCTTGTGAGAATTGGATCCTTTACCCAGTTGTTTTTATTGTTAATACTGATCTTTTCCCAAGATTAATTTCCTTTTGAGAGAATAAGGATCAGATCAACTTCTGTGTGAGAGAGGAAAAAGACAAAAAGTCCAGAAAACCTTTTGCTTAATTCTTATATTTAGTTAAGTATAAATATGGTAAATACAACAGTACTTCAGTATGGAGCAAAAATTTTGATCAAATCTGATCATAGGAGAAAATTGGGCAATATATATATATTTTGTTTTCAGTATATTAGCTGAGACAACAGAACGCAGTATCCACTGTAATGTTGACTTCTGCATTGTTCAAAGTCTTGCATGAAATTATTAACATATTTGTGAAGATGGCCCTATGCTTATAATAATGAGAGAATCTTTTAAATTAAAGTTTTACCTTATTTAATTGTGGTTGATATCAAAGCACCTACTCTGTGAGATACTTATTGCACTGAACCCTAGGATACCAAACACATAACTGCATTAGTAATTATCCAAAAAAAATATATATATATATTTAGCCTAATGTGAATACCCAATTGCTAAATATATCAGTGAGCCAGAAAAGAAAAAGGAATGGGAAAGGAAATGGAAGAGATGATCAATTTCATGGGGATATGCTGCCCCCTGCCCCGACTCCTCCTCCCCCCCCCCCCCCCCCCCCCCCCCCCCATGGAGCTTGTTAGCAAAGGTATCTTACCTTATGTTACAGTTTTCTCTAGTTCAATGAAAAGCAGAGCAAGGACATGATATCTTCTTACTTAAACTAGCAAGAATTCCTCAAGAGACAGTCATGGCTATCGCACTGTAGATCTGATCTCAGCTAGACAAATGGCCTAGAAATCAGCCTCTTACTCCCATAACTCTCTCTTCTGATCCAGTCTTTCTGGAATTAAGTTTATAGGCATATTAGAAAAAAATAAAATAAATCAGAGCTGATTATTTAGTGGTATAATTGCTGTAATATAAAGGAGAGTATGTCAGCTCTTTTATTTCCCTTAATGACTCACTGAAACACAATTTTAATGGCAAATATGCCAGAAGCAATCTGTCCTTTTTATAAAACTGGAATTGTGTCCTCCTAATGTAGAGTTTCAGTCCATTTGAAGCAACTCTCAGACCTTTTCTGAAAGGATTCCCTCTTTGAATTTACAGCCTTTTTTAGAGATGGACTGGTTGTTATACAGCTGGCACCTTTATTGCACAGTCCCATTTTAGTAATCTATAATAGCCATCTGTGCACTCTCAAAATTCTACCAGATAAAAACAAAAACAAGCATTTCTACAGACCAAAGGTGTATACTGTTTTGAGGTGGACCAGGTATAAGGATTTAATGGGAACATAAAATTACACTATTAGGAGAGTACTGGCTTTAGAGATGCTGCTTCCATGTACTAAAAGAAAGATGCAGATGTGCACGATAACCATATAAAATATTTTTCAACTGATCTAATTTTATTATGAATATGTTGTCAACCACAATTGCAAATTATTACCCTACAGTTTTCTAGGCATCTTTAAAAAAAGATTTTTAAATTTCATGTAGACTAAAACTCAGACAATTCAATAGGATGGTTAATTGTGCCTTCAAGTAAATGTTGTTTTTAGAAGAAAAAGGAAAGTTCAATTCTCTGTATCTTTTATAAAGTTGTTTCTAAATGGGCAGCATGACATATAATTGATACGTATTTGCCCCAAACAATTTAGTTGCCTTTCATTTAGGTGTAAAGGATCAGAAAACAATTGAACTAGACAGCACTTGTTATGTTGGACTTTTTTTTTTTCTTTTAAGCATCACTCAATACAATTAATTTCACTTCCCCCCCCTTTTTTTTCCTTTTTAATCATGTTTTCACCATCCTGTCAAACTTTGTATATTTTGCCCATAGATGAAGTTTGCAGCTGTATGCACATCAAATTCTGTATTTAGTTTGCTGAGACATGCTGTTAAAATGGTATAAAACATAGAAATGCTGTCTGCCTGCCATGAACTAAAGATTTAGGATAGAGGATTGTGGTGTGTTATTGGTAGTGATTTTCTTTCAGATACTGAAAGACAGTGGGATTTCCAATGCAGATTTAACTTAAGTAATTACTGAACCCCAGTTTTACCTAAATTCTGAGTTTATCTTGAGATCGAAATGAGTTTTGTTGCTCAGATAATGGGTATATCTAAACATACATTCCCACTGAAAGTAGGCAAAGCCATTAAAATGGCTTTTAGAACATTTTTCTGGTTGGAACATTGTCACTGGTTGATGATAACAAGCTTTGTGCCACCAGCTTCCCTCAGGGCAAGACAATGAAAGAAAGGGTGAATTATCCTTGCCCCTTTTGGTGTGTTTCCTAATTCTCTCAGCACAGGGTCTCACAGCACAATAGCAAATTTCTGCAGGGTGAGAAAAGGATAATGGGAAATATAAAGTGTCTGATTTTTTTCTACTCTAATTCATAAAGGAAGAAGATTTTTTTTCCCTCCTGATATAATAGATGTGCTAGTTATCTGCTGATTCTTCTGGTTTGCACTGGTTCTTCTTGTCTGCATCTTCAGTACACCAGACCTTGAAGAGCCCTCTGTAAATTTGAGGCAAAATAAATAAATCAGTTTAATTATGTTTGGATGGTGGCTTAATTTTAAGTATGGGTGGAATTCCAGGAATGTAGTAGTTTGGAAAGTAACAGATGATGGCTATATCTGGATGAAGTTTGGTGAATACTTTTTGCTAAACTTGACATGGTATTTTTTCTTTTCACTTTTTAAGTACCTAAAATTTTCTTTTCACATAAAGGTGACCTCATCTTTGTTGATGTTGCTTGTTGTACATCATATTGTCCAGGCAGATGACATTGGTCAGTCTTCCCTTGTTCACTGATGCAGTTACTCCAGCACTGAAGGCCACCAGATGGGTCGCACACAGCTTAATATACATCTCTACTTCTGTTTTGAGAAGAGGAAAAAAAACAAAAATCAACTCTTAGAATTCTCTTATTTTGTAGCTTGACTATAAAAACGAAGAAAATACTACCAGCTAAAGATATTATCACAAGCAGAAACTATTGAGTCTGCTATCTGAGTGTAATGGATATAATTTTTAGGAGACTGTTTAAGATTACCTTTTTGTTTAGTTAGCAAATGTATGAGAATGTATGGGTTCCCCAGTACAAGAGGGACATAGAACTACTGGAGCGAGTTCAGAGGAGGGCTACTAAGATGATTAGAGGACTGGAGTACCTACCGTTTGAGGACAGGCTGAAAGAACTGGGCCTGTTTAGCCTGGAAAAGAGAAGACTGAGGGGAGACCTCATTAATGTATATAAATATTCGAGGGGAGGGTGTTGAGAGGATGGAGCCAGTCTCTTTTCAGTTGTGCCCAGCGACAGGATGAGAGGCAACGGGCACAAATTGAAGCACAGGAGGTTCCGCCTGAATATGAGAGGGCACTTCTTTACTGTGAGGGTGACAGAGCACTGGGACAGGTTGTCCAGAGAAGTTGTGGAGTCTCCTCCTCTGTAGATATTCAAAACCTGCCTGGATGCCATCCTGTGCAACATGCTGTAGGTGATCCTGCTCAGGATGGGGGTTGGACTAGATGATATTCAGAGGTCCCTTCCCACCTTGGCCATTCTGTAAGAATGAGCCATGGATTAATGCTCACAGAAATGCGTTTGTATACACTATGCCACAGTAGAAGGATAAAGGAAGTTTTCTCTCATCAATGCTTAATTTCAGGCAATTCCAAAATATTGGAAGTCAGGCAGGCGGGGCAGAAGGCCGGCCTGGCTGACCAGGGATCTTCTACTGGAGCTTAGGTGAAAAAAGAAAGTGTACGGCTGCTGGAAGGAGGGTCAGGCGATGAGGAAGGAATACAGGGATGCTGTTCATGTTTGTAGGGAGAAAATTCGTGTGGCCAAAGCCCAACTAGAGTTGAAGCTGGCCATGTCTGTGGGAAACAATAAGAAAGGTTTTTATAGATATGTGAACAGAAAAAGGAGAACCAAAGAAAACACAGGTCCGCTACTTGATGGGGAAGGTCTCCTCACAGACAATGACATAGGCAAAGCAGAGACGTTTAATGCCTTCTTCGCCTCTGTCTTCAACACTGATGATGGGCTTCGGGACCCAGGGTGCCCTGAGCTGGAGGACCATGATGGTGGGAATGACAGACTCCCAACCGACCCTGAACGTGTGCGGTATTTGCTGCTCCACCTGGATCCATACAAGTCCATGGGTTCAGACGGGATTCATCCCAAGGTGCTTAAAGAGCTGGCTGACGTCATTGCGGGACCTCTCTCAATTATTTTTCAACAATCTTGGGAATCTGGAGAAGTCCCAGTAGATTGGAAGCTGGCAAATGTGCCAATTTTCAAGAAGGGTGAGAAAGAAGACCCTAGCAATTACAGGCCCGTCAGTCTCACATCAGTGCCTGGTAAAATTATGGAGAGGATGATCCTTGAAATTATTGAAGTGCATCTGGGGGACAATGCAGTCATTGGTCCCAGCCAACATGGGTTCATGAGGGGTAGGTCCTGCCTAACAAATTTGATTTCCTTTTATGATAAGATCACCCATCTAGTTGATCAAGGGAAACCAGCTGATGCGATCTTTTTGGACTTCAGCAAAGCTTTTGACATGGTTTCCCATAGGATCCTACTGGACAAAATGTCCAGCATACAACTTAACAAAAACCTCATACGATGGGTGAGCAATTGACTGAAGGGCAAGGCTCAAAGGGTTGTGGTAAATGGGGCCACATCTGGCTGGTGGATGGTCACTAGTGGGGTCCCTCAAGGCTCCATTTTAGGGCCAGTCCTCTTCAATGTTTTTATAAATGATTTGGATGTAGGACTAGAAGGTGTTCTGAGCAAATTTGCCGACGACACCAAACTTGGAGGAGTTGTGGACTCGGATGAGGTTGGAAAGGCCTTGCAGAGAGATCTGGACAGATGGGAGAGCTGGGCGATCACCAACCACATGAAGTTTAACAAAAGCAAGTGCCAGGTCCTACACCTGGGACGGGGCAACCCTGGCTAATACGTACAGATTGGGCAACGAGACACTGGAGAGCAGCCCTACAGAGAGGGATCTGGGGGTTGTGGTTGACAGCAAGTTGAATATGAGCCAGCAGTGTGCCCCGGCAGCCAGGAGGGCCAACCGTATCCTGGGGTGCATCAAGCACGGCATTGCTAGTCGGTCGAGGGAAGGGATTGTCCTCCTCTACTCTGCACTGGTGTGGCCTCACCTCGAGTACTGTATGCAGTTCTGGGCACCACAGTACAAAAAGGATGTAAAACTGTTGGAGAGTGTCCAGAGGAGGGCAATGAAGATGGTGAAGGGCCTAGAGGGGAAGACATATGAGGAGCGGCTGAGGTCACTGGGCCTGTTCAGCCTGGAGAAGAGGAGGCTGAGGGGAGACCTCATCGCAGTCTACAACTTTGTCGCGAGGGGGAGTGGAGAGGCAGGGGACCTATTCTCTGTAATCACCAGTGATAGGACCCATGGGAACAGTGTTAAGCTGAGGCAGGGGAAATTTAGGCTGGACATCAGGAAGAGGTTCTTCACTGAGAGGGTGGTCGCACACTGGAACAGGCTCCCCAGAGAAGTAATCACTGCACCAAGCCTGTCTGAATTTAAGAAGAGATTGGACTGTGCACTTAGTCACATGGTCTAAACTTTTGGGCAGACCTGTGTGGTGCCACGAGTTGGCCTTGATGATCCTTATGGGTCCCTTCCAACTCGAGATATTCTATGATTCTAACTTCATGTAACTTGCCAATTTACATTAGAAAATAGATGTTGCTTTAATAACAGATTAAAAATCCCATACAGCTATAAACTGTATTGGAAGGTCAGATTGGGGAAATCTTCAAAGGTATCTGACAAGTCTGATTGCTTATTGAAACTCTGAACCTCTAGAGATATGTCATTAATCCTGTCATGATCTCAAATACTGTGCAGTTGTAAAAGCTTTTTTTTTTTCCCCTGATCATAGTGCCTCTGATAGAGAGATATTAACTTTCTATGCAATTATATGAAGTATTATGTTGTTTAATCATTATGAAATGTCATTTATTTTTAATTCCTATAAAATGTCATCAAGTTTGAGAATTACAACAGGGCTTGAATAATATTTAGAGACAAAATTGAATTTTCTATTTCACCATAAAATATTTGTTGTAACTGCTATTATACTATCTCAGTATCAAAGATGAAAAACTACCTTGTCTTTATTGCTATGCTTGATTACAATTCTGTATGAATTTGCAAAGTTTGTTTCTAGTGGTCAGTTGTCAGCAGAAGAATATAAAACAGAAATATAGTATACAAGAAACTTTTCAGAGAATTCTGTTTAAAAGGTCGACTGTTAAAAAGTGAAATCTAACTAGATGAAAATTCATTGACCATTTATTAGAGATACATATCTTCATTTGGATTTCTGTGTTGGAATATTTGTCTTACCTTCACTAGGAAGATAGAAAAATAAATCATGCTAATTTCAGAACATTTTTGTTTTATTGGTCTGAGATTTATCAGCATTATTTGTAGGATATATTTCCATTGATCTATTAAGTTATTCTACACATAATGTTTTACAGAGCAATAAAATCACACAATTTAGCAATAAGGTGACCTTCATCTGAAATGTGTGTATGAAAATATGCATTATAACCATTGCTGTTTAGCTGCATGAAATAATCATTTCAATTTATCCAACAAATATTTCTGGTCTGCTCAAGTAATTTGCTCAATAATGTTTCATCCAGCTTTAATTGGTAGCAAAAACAAAAATCTAAACCATTCAAACATAGTCTTATATCTTTAATGATCTGATGATAAAATATTGAAACAGCTGAAAGAAAATTTATTCTAACTGACATTATCTTTCTGAAGCTTCCTTCTAATAGAGTTCTTTTTACTTTTTTTTTTTTTCCAGCATTTTCTTCTAATTTTTTTGCTGGTCATTTTCTGACTTGATGACTTTTATGTGAGTTTTTACATCACTGCAGTACAACAAAATTTACAATCATCATTAACATTGTGAATTCCACTGTAATCCACTCCTCTTTTCATAATTCACTGCTTAGATTACTATTTTGTGAGGGAGAATAAAATACTAAGTTATAAAAAAGAATTATGTTGTGGGTCTAGAAAATGTAAATCATTAAGCCTGGCGTTGTAGAGATTAGAAATGGAGATGTGATTAGAGTTTGAATGTTGTTATGCAAAAAAGGTGAGAAAAAGCAAGAAACATGTAGAGTAAGATAGAGTAAGACACATCCTCAAGTGATTCTTCTTGAGCAGTACTGCTCTAAGTGTCCAATATCAAAAAACACTGCAACTTTACATTTCCTGAGGTGAATTACATAGGTTGGTAAAGTTGTATATTGTGTGTTTTATGCTTTGTTATTTGGAAATGCAAAGATCAGAGTTGCTACTATCAGTTACATGGGCATTAAGTACAAATTACTTCATTGGCTTTGTAGAAATTCTAATAGGGATTACTTTGAAGCCTTTGTTTTCACCCTTTAGAAAATGCTGATTGATTGAGGCTACATATGGTAACTAGTAATTTATTTTTTACAGTGCTTGTTATTTCAAAGATCTTTACAAACAAGCCTTGCAGTGCAGGGAAATGCTAACCATTTTTTGAAGAGCATTACTTTCTTTTTTTTTTTTTCCTTCTTGATGGAGGCAGTGAAGACTCTGAATATGTTTACAGACTTGCTATTTATCAGGACTAAAATCTGAAATAATATGTTGTACAGAATGAAACTTCCTCAAATGTTAGAAAGGAGATTGTTAGAAATATCAAATACTAGAAAAATAATTTTTAGAGTTTAGAAAAAGATTTTTTTTTTCCATTTTATTGAATGAATGAAAACAGCTTGTCTTGAATTAAGTTTAATTTTAAAATCTCTATGATTTTAGTAATGTATTTTCTCCTGGGAGTAGGTATTAATATTCATGTACCTCTGACCCTCATATTTTTCAGATTGCATACAATTTTGGTGTTTGGGCTTGTTTTCTAACAACATGGTAGAAGTTTTCTAGCTACTTTAGATTGTTTAAGAGAAGATGTATTCAATTCTTACAAAAAATTTCTATGATTTATGCTGTATGAAGATGCAATTAAATATTGGATTAACTTGAATTTCCAGTGCAAAGAATCTTAGGATTTAAGGTGAAGATGTTAGCAACATTGGCAAAAAATACAAGAAATAATACCAAATGTCCCAAAACAATGGGAAAGTTAAATTCTGAAGAAACTGAAATCTCTTTCCATTCATTCTGAGAGCAAGTTGTCAAGGAGCTTCTAGCCAGAATATGGAATAACTTCAGTTAAGATCATACAGAAACTTGCCAACTAATTGTACTGTAAACATCTTCAGTGAAGTGAAAACTCAAGAAGTGAAACTCAGAAGTGAAACTCAAGTCCTGATGTTCTTCTTTTGGGGAAGAGTCTGATTCTGCAATGACTGAAAAACTGTGCTGCAGAAGCAGACAGTTAGCCTTGTTCCCATTTTTCAGTTTTCCTCTGTACTCATTTATCTTTCTCCCTTTGAAAGTAGAGATGAATTTGGAATACAGTCCACAGATGGCTTTCTAATAAAACCCACCTTTGAATAAGACAAAAAGAGTTGGCTTGTGCAGGCTACAAGGTATGACAGTAAGAAGCTGTTTGAGCAGTGCAGGCTACAAGGTATGACAGTAAGAAGCTGTTTGAGCAGTGCAGGCTAGAGATCTTTATCAAATTTAATATGAATATAGATCAATTTACAAATGCAGTAAGAACCTGCCAGTACTTCTACTTAAACTGAGGTGCAAATTATATCACTATCAATTCATTTTATACAGAAATGAGGTATATTTAATAGTGCATTGAAGTGCAGTGAGATTTAGTAGAAAATAAAGAATCATACTGCATTCAATACAGTACATAAGTGAGTGGCCCAGCCAATGGGACACAGGAAAAAGTTGAGCACCAACTAATAAAAATAGTTAATAAACTATAAAATGGAAAAAGAAGGAAAAAAATTACAAAATACTTGTGTACTAGCATCATTTTCTCTGTGGACCCAGACACTGAAGTAATTACAGAGAGAGAAAATTCTATTAAGCAAAGAATTGTCTTGTGCACTCTGATATTGCAGAAACCTGCATATTTTATAGTTTTGGCATGCCCATAATTTAATGCTTGTTAAGCCCTATGTGCTCATCTTCCACTTTTAATTCATTCCATTTGGGTTATTGCATAATGGCAACAAATAGATAACAAATAATGTGGAATTGCGCCCATTATGTTTTGTTCCCATTTTACATATTTAGGGCCTTCTAGTGTCTGACTCCTTGCCAGGAGTAAATTCAATGCTCTAGTTTTAATTAATTATTTTTTTTCCTGCTTTTTTTTTTTTTTTGAAAGTAATTAAACAAGGATTATGCACATTCACTATAGGACTTACTCTACCTTTCAGAACTTCTGTTTTCATTTAGAGCTCACATATCTCACCACTTATAAGTAATTACAATCTGTAGTGGGTTGTTTAGGCTTTGATTCAACATGCTTCATCTTAGTTTTCTTGCTGTTCTGAAACAAATTTGAGGATGAAGTACTATTAATAACTTCTTTTATTGTTATCCATTCTACTTGTAGGTGACCTTTACTAACTCAAATATAAGTCTACCTGTAACAAACAAGATTTTAAAATTAGTATGAGTAAGGATAGCTGATATGCGTTTTCTGCTTGCAGCACCTATGTTATTGTATCCTAATTATACTTCTTCACAGACAGCCTGAATGTTTCATAACTGATCTGAGCCAACAGTGCTGACATAATCTTAGCTGTCCCAGAAGTAAACTATATTCTCACAGAATGGAAAATGTTGTATGAAGAGGTATGTCTTAAATCCAGCTCTTTTTTTTGGAGATTTGGCAGCTACCAAAAGGCCGTAGAAAGCAGTGACTCATGTCTATATTTTGGTTCATGAACCTGTTTAAAATGTAGATGACCATTTACTTTCCTTCAGAAACTGAGAGTGAAGCAGGGGTAGATGGGAGAAAGAAGCTGAAGGGGGTGATCATGGCTTTCTTCTAAAAACGATGGATTATTAGCCAAATTTTCTTTTATTTTGAAGACTAGAATTTAGAATGCAAATTGAAATAGTGAGAGACAGTGGATCAGTTCTATATCTTGAGTGAATCAATTCAAACTCAGGTTTCTAAGACCAGAGCAGAAAGAATGCTAAGTTCATTGGGGCTGAAAGAGAAAGAGCACAATTGCGAACATTGCCAATGATACTGGTAGTTAGACAGAGGGAGATCAGATAAATGCACATTGCAGCTGCATTAATTTAAAGGAATGAGAAATATGGGGAATGTGAACTTGGAAAACTGTGTACTTATAAATTGATTGGAAGAAGGCTATGAAGGTTAAGGGATTAGTGGAGTTAGCTTAAAACAAAAAGGGTTGACAGATACATTGTTGTTTAAGTGAACTAACAATACATTATTTTCATAGTATTTTGGCCCATGAAATCTAAGAACCATAGGAAAGTTGTCAAAGTTGTAACTGCAATTCCCACGTAGCTGTAAAGAAGTTGAAAATGAGAATTTGGACAATGCAGCTCAGGTACAGTGCCAAAGTCTTTTGAGAACTTTTATACCTTGGTCAAGATTAAGAAAAGTGGTAACTTGGGAAATGATCAGAAATTTAAATACTTATAATCTCAAATACAAGTACAACAAATCTGGTTTAGTCAGTGTATGACTCTGATACATCTTGTCCTGCTCTTTCTCTGTCAGCTGTATTGTAAGCCTGAACAGAAGATTTCATAACTGTTTTAAAAACCAAGCACAGATTTTCTTCCTTTGGAAACCAAGGTGAAAAAGGACACATTCAGTTTTGATGTGTATTGGGTCTCTCATCCAACTTTGTTGGGCTGTGTTTCTAAATATTTTAGTTTAGACAATGCAAAGTGATCTAGAGGGAAGTCAATATTTTCCTGAGACTTTGGCAGATAACCATTACTTAGCTTTAAGGATGGCCCGAATTTAATTTCAGCAAAGTTGTTAACAATCACAGGAATCATTTACTCTAAAATTCAAATCCGTGAAAATAGATATGTGTTTACATTATAGCACACATTTAAGAACTTGAGGGAAACAGTCCCTAAATTTTGGAAGGCTATCGTGTATCTTCAATTTGACATTAAAATATATATGTAAAAATGCAAGGAGTCCAGCAGGCTGCATCAGATTAAAAACACACTACTTTCAGAGAAAGTATTTTGACAATGTTGGGATTTCAGTGTGTTATATTTTTGCAAAGTTTCAGAACTCTACAAAAAAAAATCTGGTAGAATATTAGGAATATGAAGCAGCCAGGCTTGAGATTTTAAACTGACAACCAGAAGAGTTTGGAACAAAAGCGCTCTGTTCTCAAGAGCAATAGCACTTAATAGAGAACCCTTATTTGCTGTCAGCATTACACTAAAATACTTCCAAGGTGACTGTGATCCATGGAGGCAATGAATGAGCTTTAGGTTTTTGTAGTTAATCCTCCTGTGAGGATAACTTGATATCCTGCAAATCAGTGGAGATTTGCATAGATTCACAGACTAATAAGTACCCTAGGCTTTCAAAATAAAATACATTAAAAAATAGAACTCATAGAGATCCCTATTTCTCTTTACATATGCTTATATTTCTAATGATATTTTACTTCTTTCAGAAGTATCAAATTATTGATTTTTTTTTCTAAATCAAATAACTTCTTTCAGTCAGAGAAATCAACTTTGACAAGATATATATGCATAAGATATCTTGAAACATCCATCTTTTAAGGACGTATTTTGGTAAAATGATAGCAAACTTTTGTAATTCTGCTAGTAGAAGTCATAAAGGGAGAACAAATGAGATGCAATGTTTTTCATCTTTATTCTGATGCAATGTTATTTTCATAGTGATCTCCTAGTCATGTTTCTACCATAGTTTTATTTGACAGGCTATTTCTGGATTTATTAATTTTCAGATTCTAGCTCTACTGTGTTGCTACATTATTGTAAAACACCTGCAAAGACTTGCAGTTATGAAGCAGTATTTATTGTTTTCTGGGGCAAATGGGGAACAAGTAGGACCAGAGGTCACCATAATCCTTTCAGGTCAAGTGTTCAGCTTTTACAGTCCTTCAGCACTATCATCCTTCCTGCATTCTCTACAACTAACAACATCTCATAAAATGGCAGTGTTTTCGGTGTCAAGAAATGAGTAGAAACAAATCCAGAAGATAAAATTCTTTCCTGTTTAATCTGAACAGATGTTTTAAATATTGTTCAATTTATCCAGGAGTTACATTAGTTTATTTTCCAGTTGACCTTTACAACAGTCCCTTAGGATGTGTGGGCAGATCCTTGCTGACTAGAATCAAATACTATCAGTGTTCAACAAGAACCTGATGCGCAGAAGCTGTATTTTGCCATTCCTTTTTATTACAAGTCTGTTTGTGAGTGGCAGCATCCTGTTCCACATATAGTAACTGTTCTTAAACCTCACAATTGCCTAAGAAGCAACAAGAAAAAAGCCAGCTGCAATAATTCTTGAAAGATCAAACAGATAGAAATTTCAGGGAGGAATAAAGGGAAAAGACAATTGCCTTCCTGAACCTGTTCACCATTTTTTTCTTATTGGTGTATTTATTATTATTGTTATTATCATTGTTAAAGACAGAGAGATTCAACATAGAAAATAGAATTTCATTGTGGGACTCTAAAAGTGTTAATATGTGAGAGGTTTGCAAGTATGTCAGTCTTCAGCAATGTGCGTTTTTTACTGTATGCCTATCTTAGGCCTATACTGTGTTACCCATGTTAAAACAGAAAAGTATTGTGTCTAAAACACCAGCTGTTGATATTTGGTAGCTGCAAGGGAAAATTTGAATGATTTGTAAAATCTCTCTAGTAAGATAAAGTAACAGTTAAGAAAGAAAGGGCAATTCTGAACAAAAATGCAAATGTCTTATTATTTTTAATGGCAACTAACAGAGCTCTAGTTTCTCTTACCTCCAACAGTAAATGCAACTTTAATTAAACAGTGCATAAATTAGCTTCTGACATTTTGCATCCTATACAGTTGTAATGCTCAGAGCCACAGCAATGAGAGTTGAGGAAGAAAATATTCAAGTAATGTGGTAAACTGAAAGGGGCAGTTCTCTTTGTCCAAACAATTTATGCAAAACAAAAACAATAACAACAAAAAAATCACCAAGCTAATGTCAAACAAAGTTCAGAGGAAATGTATTTTCTTCTTCCCTGAAAAAGACCACCACATTGTCTGGATTTTTTTTTTTTCTGTTTCTAGTCAGTGTTTGCTGTATTTGCTACATACTCCATCATATCCAATGTATGTTTGTTTTCTCCATTTATAGAATAAATAAGAAAAGTGGTTTCTCCTATAATAAAGACCATAAAATATTGTACATTCTTGAAGAGAATTAATTAAAAAGTAGCTAAAACATACATGTTATTAAATTATTTAAAAATACCTTTACAGAAAAACAAACAAACAAACAAAAAACCACCAAAAAGCACCAAACTAACCATGAACCACTAAATACGCCAAGTTTGTTCATACTCTTTTAGAGAGAAATTTTTGCTTGGAATTGATAGGAGTATATTACATAAATAGTGGTTTTGCAATACCATTTTTTTCTCAAGTTTTTCAAATGTTAATCTGTAATATTACTAGTAAAACAGTGCAATGATTTCAAAACTGTGACTTTAGTTTCTGATTGGTAGTGAATATGACAAAAAGTGGTATGATTACATTAATATTTTTGAAAAATGCCGTATTGAAGAAGGCATTTGTTGGTCCAGATTAAAAAAAAAAAAAAAAGTTTGTATTCTGGTTCAGAGAAATTGTGCACTGTGGCTTGTCTGTGGTTTATGTCTGTGTTTTCATAAATTAATTTGTGCAATCAGTCCCTCTGACCTCAGGAGCAATTCTCTTGTTTTTGTGAGGCATCTGAGCACTGATGCTGGGACTGAAAAACTTACTACAGCTGATAGTAGATAATTTGCCCTCTAAGTAAACATAAACTGTGGATAACATCGAGTTATTGAGTTGAATGGGTAATTTCTTTTGTATGAGAGCCACATACACACCACTACACAGTAGAAGGAGATGGAAACTTGGAAACTTTTTTTTTTTACTTTTTTTTTTTACTTTTTTTTTTTTACTTTTTTTCTGCTTGTAAGACGCAAATTGTTAAGGATTTCTGCTGTTTTCTCTTAATTGTAAAGAGTGGAAGTGCTTCCAACCCATTTTAAATTGCATTTTGAAATTTTTCTCTGTGGAGGCCTGGAGAGCATCCTTGGTTTCTACTTTGTTATTGCAAGAAACATTTATACCAGCGCAACCATAGACCATTACTTGTCATAAGAGAAATAATTCTTCTCTCATCTTAATATTTACTCCTTCCAGACAGTATTTGCAGACTTTGTCAGCTTTCCTTTCAAGTTTCATTTCTGTAGACTAAACAATTCAAGTTCTTTTAATGTATTTTTCAATAAAAGAATAAGTTCTCCAGGCATCTAATCATTGCATTTGTCCCATTCCAATTTAAATTCACATTTCTTAAATAAAAGGGTACCAGAAATATATGTGATATTTTGAGTATTTTTACAGTTTGGAAACTGATTCTGAGCTGATCAGCTTTAGTTCAATCAGGGTCTCTGTCCTTGTATTTGTTAAATTAAATTATTACCTCTAATTCTTTTCCTGGCATTTTTTGTCTTAAAAAAGGAATCACAAAAGCATTTGTTTCACTATCACCCTCTGGAGTTTTGTTTGTTTTGTTTTTGTTTATTATTACTATTATTTTTTTACTTCCCATAATTCTATTAATTCCAAAAAAAAAAAAAGGCCAAAAATCAAAAAACATAATTTGTTCTTGACTTTGATAAAGATATTATCCTGATGCCATGGATGCCAGTGTATTACAGAGATAAAGATAAATGTACTAAGAGCACAAATGTGTTATTTATCTTGCCTAATATTAAATATTACAGGTAACTTTGGAAATTAAAAGCAAGAATTCATGTAACTATAAAATGTCATAAATATTGCATATAAACATAGCTGAGAATAATGTAATAAACTATATCTATTAATTAAATGATGTCCATATAATTAAATATGATATTAGTAAAACACGTAAAAAATCTGTAAAGCTGCTATGTCAACTGTTTTCTAGTGATCTGTTCCTTGTGGATTTAAGTATGTTGCCTGTGGCCATCCTGCATCATTAGAGGAATATACCCAGGGATTAGGAGAATGACTGTAAAATGTGCCTTGATTGAGCGAGACTGAACAATCAAGAATGGGACATGAAAAGGCAGGAATTTTACGACAGTAAGTTGAGTTTCTGTTATACTTATCATTTGTCTTGCCAATTTAACAGGCAATGGGAAAAGAAAAGTCAGTCCTCAAGGCAATATAATAGAAGCATAAGACAACCATCTATTCATACTCATTTCTGAAAGGACAAGCAAAACAAAACACAATGCAGTTACAACAACTGTTAGAGCAAATGACATAGTATACGTGGAAAATAAGATGCCAATTTCTGGCTTAGGCTTTGACCGTGTTTCCTTTGGGATCAACAGTTTGACGATACAGAGACAAGTGGAAATGGGAGGGATATCTAAAATATGTTCAGCTATGAAGTATTTGCTAGTCATGACTGCAGATTTCTTATTGCTACTGACAGGAATGCTATTAAATATATTGGTAACACTTTCTCTTTATTCCCTTGTCAAATACTGAACTTGGCTGTTTGAGCATTTCGTTTGATCATTGTTGTTTGATTCCCTTGGCCCGGAGATTATCCGGTTATAGAAACTAATATGAAAAAATCCAATCTTTATTTTTCAGAAAAGTACACCTCTGAATAGGCAAAGAAAGAGAAATTTTCTGTAGAGGGTGACTAGAAGACTGTTTAGGTCATAGTTCTATTTTGAGTAACATAAGTAGGATTCAACCAATTCACAGGCTTTGTGCTGACCTTCTGTGCTGAGCTGAATTTTACCCAGGCAGTGGATTTCTTCTGTAGAAAGAATCAAGAGCAACAGCATAGTTTAATATTAAAAAACAAATTCAGATGCGATACAAGCAGTGGAACTTCCCCACTAAAATTCCAGTGGCTGAAATATCGAAGTTTGAATTTAGTCTAAAGCATTTGAACTGCAGTCTTTCTAGTGTCGCATGCTTCATGAAATTTTATGGTGTGGTGTGTTTCATATTCAGTCAGTGGTATAAAAAAATCCAGGAGTGCTAATTAGCTGAAGGTAATGGCAACAGAAAGTGTCACTAACAGCTAAAATATAGTCTGAAAATTTCAAAAAATATTGAATAAATCACCGTACATAGTCAAATCAAGTCAGTCACTATAATAAACCAATGACAGTGCAGTGCACTGATATATAGAAAATACCAAGCACAAAATATCACCAGTGATTAACTACCTATCATTGTACTACAGACCGTAATTCACCTTCCTGAGAAAGCAGTTATGACAGGACATAGTGTAATAAAGTCATTCAGCAGGTACCATTATAATGAGGAAAACTGACTCAAGTCTATGCAGCCAGTGCATCTTCTATCCCTTTTTTAGAAGCAACTGTTTCTTATTCTGACTGCGGCCCTTTAAATGAAGTTTCCCTTCATTTCTGGAGACTATGCCTGTTGAAACCCAAATTATGCACAAAGCTTGTAACAGCAGTAGAATTTGTTCCCTGCTTCTCTTGCAAATTTCAAGATAGTTTCGCTTCTGACATTGTACTTTTTTCTAGTTTGATAAATAACTCATCTTCAGCATTAATTATCAGAATCAAATGCTAACCACGCTCCATTCACCATTTGTTTCACCTATTTGTTATGTTATTTGCTTTTTTTGTGTACATCATAAGGAAGTAATTTTGGGAAATGGATTTGTTAATATTTGTAATCGTAATGCTGTAACTTTAATTTCTCCAGAAGGGAATGAATAACTGCTATATTACTTTTTAATTTACAAGCTGAAAATCTAGGGAGCACAATGAGGTAAAATGTTTTTTATCATTCAAAAATGAATGTATATGGATACAATAGTAATGATAAGGAAAAGATTAATCAATCAGGTGACACAAAATTAACTTTAAATTTAATCTGAGGATAGTAAAGTATATGCGACATCTAAAGATGCAGTCTTGCAACCTGTTACTACTGGGGCTGCATCAATTGTCTCAATAGCACAGCAAAACCAGGTGTCTTACACCTTCATTAATAGCAAGACAGAACAAAAGTGACTATCATGCAGTGATTTTTTTTTGTCTGTCTTTTTTTTTTTTTTTTTGTGCTGTCTGCAACACCTAGCACTTCCACTCATATACAACAGGGAGGTACACAGAAAGTCACATTCTCAGTAGGAGACCAAAAGGACTACATGAGATTCACCTCTCCGGTGCAGGAAGCTTCAGACCAAAAAGGGATGTCCGTGGTTTGGTTGGTCCTTTTCATGTTACCCTTACTTCACGTCTGGAGATTTACTATTACAAAAAATAGTCTGACAATGTTAAAGTTTGGAGCATTTGTATCAGCTCTGAACAACTTGAGTTGGCTGAACTCAGTGCACTGACTTATTTGAAAACTAAATGCAGATCAGACAGTACTCACCAGCTGTCTGTGGAAATATTTTCACATGGTCTAAATAAGATTTGTAGTATTTTTGAATCTCATACAGAGACAGCCAGTGGCATAGCTGTGAAGGGCAACTTCCAGCTGTGATGTTCCTTCTCACTGATCTGCTCAGCAGTTCCTGGAGGAATGAGGTGTAAACCAACAGTGCCGACACGCAGCTGGGCATCACCAGGCACAATGGGCAGTGCTCACGTTTTATGTGACTTCCAAACACTGTCACAGCTTGGGGGCACCCAGTATTCACTGTTTCACAAGCTAGCACTGAAAATGTTGGGATATAGTTAAAACAAATGTCTGGTTCATGAGAGCAATGGAAGAGGCATTGACCCTCCCTCTAAGAGAATAGTTGAGGTTGTGAGAATTAGCGTGGTGTGTCTTGGGTTATGTTAATGCATAAAGAATTGTGATGGCATTCTTCACTATGTGCTGGGCCTTGCTGAAATCAAAGCTTCTGACTCCTGACTGGATTTGTACTGGTTTATTTTTTGTTTGTTTGCTTGGACGTAGTAATTATCCTAAACAATGATTATTCTAAGTGGTTATTTTGGCAGCTTTGATTATGTGCCAGCTACTACAAAATTTCTGTGCAGTTTTGTGATTTGGTGTAGTGAGTGTCCCCACAGCCAATAATGACTTCTGCACTGAAATTAATTTGTTTTACTTTTGCAGGAATTACATTTCTTTAATTAATTCTAGAAATCTGCCTGTGATGGAATTTCTCTACGTAAGAGAAATGTTTCTTCTCACTTTAGTACACTCTTCCCATATTTTTCTCCCATTCAGACTTGTAAAATCATATGCTTTTGGTCCTGAAGTTCAATAGAAGAGAAGGTGTGGCCAGTGGGGGCTATTTTGCTCCCCTCAACAACTTAAAAATTGTCACTCTTCCATCTGGACAGTACTGATTTACTGATCAATGGGCCATTATCTTGCCTTTCTATAAAAAGCAATTGCTCTTGGCTCCTGCTGAATTACCAAAGGAGCTGTAAAACATACTGTTGCACAGAGTACAAAGTATCTATCACTAGAAACTCTGTGAGAGTTACTGAATTGTATTAGAGCAGCAGCTCTCAGCTCCTGATGAGTTCCTGAGGTAGATGACCTATTGCTCCAAACAAGGACAATTTGCTAGCTTGGGACTGTACAAATCAGTAGCCTCCACTGAACTGAACTGTGCTCCTCTGAAATAGCGTGTTCCTACTTTCAGTTTTTATTTCTGTTATGGGAGCACCACTACGCAGCCAGGTTAAAAGGATTCACACAAACCTTATGGCTTGTTTAGATTTCCACTGAAACTCAAAGTGGATCTTAAGTAGTGCATAGTTAATCAATTGACTTAAATCAACTGTCTGTATGTCTGGTGTTCGGGATGGAGCTATTGCAAGCATTCTAGAAACAGGAACGGAGAAATCCTATTCTATTTGCTGCTGAATGACTCCTTATAGCAGTGTGGAAATATGATGTTCTGGAGGTTTCATACCATTTCCAAGCCTTTCAATTAGACTTGTACTGTTCATATCACTTTGGCTCTTGAGTAGGTATTTATTCTATGTGCAAGTTTTTCATTCATCGTCTAAGTGTCCACAAAGTGCAGTTGTTCTATTTGCTAAACCCAAGAAATATTTGCAGGTATTTGAAAACATGATATTTATAATACAGTAAGAAACAATTTAAGGACAAAATTCAGCAGAATAATTTGTTCTTCTCTCCTTCCACTTTGTTATGCAGGCAGCTTCCAATTGTGCTCATGCACCCTGCTAGGCTATTCAAGTGCAAGCTGCCTTGGGTGTATATTCTTGCTCTGGTATTTTGCATTCCTAAATTCTAGAAAGCGTGGAGAATATAAAGTGTTGCCTTCTACTTCTGTTGCAGCACTGATTGCACCCAGCCCACCATTTTAATATATATATATATTTGTTTACGAAAGGTAATAGTATTCTATTTTATTATTCATCTTGACAAAGCAATGTAGTGCTCTTGGCACATACCCGAATCCATCTTTTTCTCAAGGTTGGAGTTAAAAATAATCATGTGTCTTGCTGCCTCCCCACCCCTAAAGATTGTATTTCACTCTTGGAAACTGTATGTTTCCTTACATGTGCTCATCTTATAATTTCACATATAGCCTGTAAGGTCTTCAAGATATTATATGTTGACAAATCAATTGAAGAGAAGTTTCATTAACTGAATAAGAACAGTGGTGTGCATAGGGTAAGTTATTCCTCATTATGGAAGGAAATGTATGATCTTTACAACACATAAGCTTCATACAGCAGATAGATAGATAGTGTGGAAGGTTATATTTCTATGAAGCTCATTTGAGCTGTTTGGAGTTAAGTTGTCATGCAAAACTTTATGTTAAGTATATCAATAAGCTAAAGCTCAGATCTTTGTTATACAAAACAATAAGTGATACATTCTAACAACTTTGTTGGTTTAAATAATAGATTTGTTATAAGGTATTCCATATTTAGCTTTTGAAATTGTTTTATATGGCTGAGTAGTGAAAATCTGTAGAACTCCACTGCTAGAACTATGCCTCAAATTACCTTATTCTCATAGTATTAAATAGAGACTCAGTTAAACAGAGGTTATCAGCAAGGCTGTTTTTCCTGAACTAGTCCTTGGTGACTATTTGAGTTGTGATTATTGACCAATAGTGAATCAAATACCTACAAATGACTCAGACACCCAGCAAAACTGTGGGAGAACAGTCTCATTCTCAGGGCATTTTCTCAATGTGTATATGTATTTGACATATCTGCCAGTATCATGTTTTGCATTAGCAATAACAAAAGGCACTGGGCACTGATGCTTTAAAAGATCTGCCCTTCTCAACAGCTCTATTCTTCTATTTTCCTATGTTTTCTTTTACAATAGTCAGTATAAACCCTGAAGACTCCCTACAAATATAATAAATGTGGACTATTTACATAGGAATTAGGCTGTTTAATTTTTCCTTTCTCCATCTGTACCCTTTGGAGAAGGCCAATGAAAAATGTGCACCAGTTACATATACTTATTTAGAAGATTTTGAAAGCAGGTAGCCTTTCTTCTCTGTGGTAGTGTATCCTTATTTTCTGCCTTAAACCTTCTTCTTTGAGCTGACTTACCAAAGGGTCTATCAGCTTCAGTTGTCTTGGCTTCTTTCTCGCACTGCATTAGCCTCATGTTCAATAATTAGGCCTTTCAAACTTCATCCAGATTTGAAAGAGAATAACTTTAAAAGGAAAAGATCAAAAGGGAAACACTCAAACTGTCAGAGGTTTTAATGCAATTCTCGAAAGCTTCATACTTTTAAAAACCTCTCTAGCATTCAAGTTTTTTTTTTTTTCCCCCTCCAAAATGTTAATAAGGCCAACAGAACTGACAATAATTTAAAAAAGCCCAACCCTCATCTACTACATTTCTGTAGAATTACATTAATAGTTACAGAAATTTTTTTTTTTGAGAACTTACGGGAAGCGACCTCTCATTAATTTGAAACTTTGGCTACAAATCTGTCTTAAAACCTTTGATGCAGACTTTGATACAGACCTATCATAGTCTCTACCTTTCACTGTCTGAAATTCACCTTGAAAGCTAGTGCATCACTCAACTCTGGCCTCAACTGTAATAAAGAATGTTAAGAAAAATCTGTAACGTGAATCCAGTCTAAGCTTGACTTCAAACAATCATCTCCATTTTTACTCTGTACCTATAGATTTCACTTTAACATATCTTAAAATGTTAAGTATACTCAAGTATACCTCAGAGAATCTTTTTTCCTAACTCTTCCCAAATCTTATACTAATTCTAGAAATTACTTGTCTATTAAAGACTGTTTTTTCCTCCAGTAGATCCACAGAAATTTGCTAGAGTTAGGTCTGACAAGGACCAGTCCTTATCCTGTCAGCTACAGAACTCTGTTTATTTGCTGGGTCTGAAAGCATGTTGGTCCATTTCACTCTGTACCTTGACTGTATTTACTGCAAACAGGAGTTGACAATATATAGCAAGCTTTCTAAATAAAACTTTAATTTCAGTTGCAATATGTTACATATATATATATATATATAAATATATATATAAAGGATTTGTAGCTGCAGATTTTTGGTTACCATATAATATTTAAACAGCAGCTCCTCTAGTTGTAGCTCCAAAATTAAGCCCATTTAGAGTGCATTTATTCTAAATAGAAAATGTCTTGTAGATGCAATTGTTCTGTTGCATAAAATCACATCCAAATTATTGTTATTCTGGGTGTAAAGTACTTTATAGAACTGCAGTTGTGTGATGAAGTGAAGATTAGTATACTACACATGTGAGGCTTGTACTATAATTGCAAATAAAAATTACTTTCCTTGCATTCAGCCTAACATTTTCTAACAGGGTCATTTGCATTTATGTAGTCAAACCTAAACTGTGAAGGTTTTGGCATTTTGGAAAATGTGAACCCGAAACTAAAACAATGAAATTGATTGAGGTGTGCTGTATTGAGATTTATATCTGGGCAGTCCAAAATCCAGAGTTCCAGAAAAATGATTTTTTTGTTTCTTTTTTAAATTTAAGTACCACAATACTAAATGGAAAAGACAAAAGTTGAAGAAAAACTTCAGTAGTCACATTTTCTCAGTAAAATGGCATAGTTCAGGATTACTTACTGGGGAAATAATCTTCTGAGTGTTAGATTAGTTAAAATTATTTAGCATGTTCTGCATAGCAGAAAAATCTCTTAAACTTGGATTGAGCTTGGATTGAGATGTTTCTCTTACAGCGTATGTATTCACTGATGAGCTAGTCCTAGGGAACAGAACTGATGGAATCCATTTTATATCAGTTCACCCATCATTAAGTTGCACAATTCACCTGTAAATCACAAGAAAATTCCATATAGGTGTTGCTTATTAATTACTCTAATTTTCTTTTTAATAAGGATATGAGAGAACAGGCAAGGCACTGAAGATAACAACTTCAAAATAAACCCCTCGTCATGCACAGTGATGTACTGACTTTTAACATCTGAGTATCAACTTAAACATGGACAGATATTGAGGTTAGATTAGGAATAGTTCAACTGAAATAATATTAATCTGCTGTAGGTTGAAGAACACAAATCAACGTAATAAAAAGAAAGGGCTGGAAAGCAGCTGGAATAGAACAAATGTAGAATACAGGAGGAAAGGTACAGTTATAGTTAACCTGTTAAAACTGCTTAACATTGGACTAATTCTACTTCCAAAGAATCTATTGGGAATTTCACATCTAATTTCATGAGGAACAATGAGGTGAAGTGGGTCAAAAGATTTGCAGAGGCAGTCCTATACATCTTAAAATAATTTGAACTCTCAGATAGGCTGGTTAGATTTTACATATGGTTCTATATTAAAAATTTATTTAGACTTAAATTTAGATTTATTGTTTTAGAGGAATGAGTCTACTGTAGACAGAAACCTTATGACAGCCCCAAAAGACAGTACAGACATATAAGTCATGCCTTTGCTCCTGCACTGTACATACAGAGCATGTTTGTTCCTAGGATTGATCTGAAGACAAAGAAAAGAATGCTAGTGTCACTACAGAGAACTGGGTTCAACTCCTAAAATGCATCTCAGATGGCTTCTCCACTGGCAAAATACATTTTGGGATGTACTTTTTCAGTCATGTAATCAAACAAGCTGGTTTCTGAACAAATAAATGTGATCAAAACGGCTTGTTTCCTCCTGGTAAAACCAGAAAGAAAATCACGATAGTGGTTTGCTATAGAGGTGATTTTGGATATTACATGACTGACAAAATCAAAAGAATGTCAGTATTCTGCAAAAATAGAGTTGTTAGCACTCTATTCAAATTCCTGTTTGGGTAATTACTTTCTCCTTACCTAACTTCACCTGAGTTCCAAATGTATGCAATCTTCAATTCCTATTATAAACTATTCTGTAAAATCACTATAGACCCTGCAGTTCACCCTAGAGTTAACTATAGTTCATGTGTGTCTGAAAAGATTCTGATATGGTATACATTCAATTTTCAAGTCCTTTGAGATCCTTGTGAAGTGATATGTGTATATGAATATTTAACATCATTTTCATAGGTTAGATAAAATGGGGAAAATGATTTCTAGCTAGTGCAAGTCAAATTCAATAAAATTAGCCAAAACTTTGATAGGAGGGAACAGATCGATATATTACTTATTAGGACTTTTGTTCCCTTCTTTCACAGCTCTATCAGTTACTTGACCAGCACCTTTTGTGTAGATGGAGGGAGGAGATGGAAGGTAGAGAAAAAACTTGGCTAAAGACAGAAGTTCTGTTGTAGCTTAATCCTTAGCTGAATGAGATGCATCATTTTTGATGTCAAAGAGGCACACGGGCACATGTTCCTTCCATAAACAGACACATCCCTCTGTGGTATCCTTTGCCTCTCGTGGCAGTAATACTGCTATTACTGCTGTATTTTTCTCCTGATGCTATTCTGGTTGCTAATACAGTAAAAAGAGATTCCAGAAGCAAAAGCTGGAGTACTATATGTTCCATTAGCTTTAAATAGGGAAAGAAGGGTGAAAAAAATCACATGCATTCTGGGCTGCTGATGGAAAGTATTACTTTGACTTTGTTAATTACACCAGTGGTTCTAAAAGATTGTTTCATTCCAAAATATCTCTGTAGACTAATTAGGAAACAGGATTCTTAGGCAATGCAAAATTACTTTCATTTTGTTTCTGTCCTAGTTGTCAGCTATCTTCTGTGACTTATTTTTCAGTCTTGAAAAAAGTTATTTTTCACTGGCTCTCAATTTTCCCCACAAATAAAAGTTATTGGCAAGAGAAATACACAGACTTGTCTGCAGAAATGAATTTTTGCTGTATTATTCCCTGATGCTTTTGCAGACAGAAGTTCTGTTGTAGAAAAAAAGTTGTTCTCTTTTTCTTTGGCTTCTATGATTTGACTATATTCTTGATATAACTGCATACTTTATTTTGAATTTCTGTAATCCTTACTGTTCTTGCCACTCCCACTCCACCCCTTCTGTTTTTTGAGTGCCTTCTCTCCAGAATTTTTCATCTAGGACAGTACATCTGACTCTTACAGATGATTTGATATCAACATGCCATTGAACACTGAAATTTGTTTTGTAACTACTGATGGTAAGTACTAATGATACTTAGCTCTGTAAGTAGGAAAACCTGTATCACTAGGGCATGGTACTGATTTGAGACATTTATTGTTTTGAAATTTTAATGCCAATGATCCAATACAGGATACTGAGAACTAGTTCTGTTATCCACTGCATAAAGATAGGCTGGAGATATTAATTACTGGAAATTTGATCCTGCTGAAATGCTGCAGCTTGTTTTTTTATCTTTGTGTGTGAAGCAAACATTCCTTCATCAGTATAGAATTTGTCAATATTTTATGGATTTTGTGTATTTTTTTCCTCTTTCTTAAAAGAGTGTCGTCAATGACAGGCCTTTCTCTGGTACCCACTGAAATCAATGGCAATATTGCCACTGGCTCAAAAATCAAAATCTCCCTTTCTATGTACCTTAAAGAAAGAATAATTCCTTTGATGGCAAGCGTCTTAAATCAGACATATTAATTTCAACTCATATTTCCGCCCCAAACAAAGCAAAACAGAATAAAATTTGGTGGTAAAAGACATCTTTACTGTAAAAACAAAAATCAGAAATTCTTATGAATGAATGAATTCAAATGGCACATTTGATGTTCTACAAAATGTATGTCACCTTACAAATGTGCATTAAAGAGGTGCTGTCACGTATTTCAATCCTTCTGGAAAAGCATTTTTTCTTTTTACCTCATACTACCAAGAATATTAAATAAAAAAAAAAAAAAGTGACACCTAGTGGTTTTAGTGCTCCAGTTTGTAAGCAAAGATGTCTCACTGCCAATGAATGCTAGTTTCAAAGCTAGATTATGAATTTGCACAAACATTATGCAAATTGTGTAACAATTATAATGATTCTCATTTTTTAAGAGCTCTTAATATATGATACCAACTTCTCTCTAGATTTGGTCCACAAATTTGGATTTTTTTTTCATATTTTTTCCTATATAATTAGAAAAATTTTAGAAATCTCTGCTACTATATGCTAATCCTGTTGTCTTTAAGTTTACATAAATTATGCCACTGGAATTACTGCTTTGGATCAGAGCATCTGTAAAGACATCAGCTATTGAACAAAGCTATTTCCATTACCTTCCCTGTGGAAGAAATTATTTTCCCTATTTACTCATACATTTGTTTGTTTCCATCTCTTTGGATCAGTGTGAGTGTATACTGTGATTTCTAAACTGGTGATTTCATAGGTGCCAAAACCCAGGGTGGTCTCATGGCTAAAGACCAATAAGATAGTACTGAGCCATTAAGCATAGTGCAATATTCTCTGTTCAGTATAGTTTAATTACCTATTTAGGTAATTTTCCTTTGGGTGTGATTAGCACAGTCAATAAACTGATTAACAATTCCAGATATATGCCTGTCCTTTATTTCATAGCCAAACTCAAACATATTTCCCTTGTGAAGTAAACTGTATGTTACTGACTTTTTTTTTTCATTTAACTGTTTTTCTCTGCCCAATGATCCACAATCTCTCTCTAACTTCTTTTATGATATATTCAGCTGAACAAGATGGAGAACGATTGACCCTCAAATCTGTGTAGTCCTTTAAGTATTGATAATATACCATGATCAAAAGTATATTGTGTCTGAAAAGTTGAATAAACTCAGTGTTAGAAAGAAGTGAATGTTTATAATAAAGGACAATCAAATTGCCATGGGACCAAATTGTAGTAATTGAATGATAATTATTTTAATATGCTGCTTTGTAGTGACACCTGTAGTGTAGAAATGTCCTAGGGAATTTGTGAAAAATGGCACATTTCACAGAGTATTGTTTGAACTATTGTATATAATTTCGTAGCTAATTGTACACTTTCTACAGCATACAGGATGGGGAAAAAAAAAAGAAAAAACAATTCTCTAGAAAATTCATTTTTAGAATACCATCTGTAGGACTCCTGCGTTTCTGCAATATTTGTTGACTTCCTAATGAATTCAAGTGGTTTTTGTAAAGATACTGAACTTTTATATAGAAAATATGCACTCAAGAATAATGTGTATAACTTCCACTACTAATGTACATTAAGCATATAAAAAGACAAGATGTAATTACTTCATACTCTGTTGAAGTAGTGATTATTCAGGCAAAAAAATACTTTGAGTGGTTGAGAAAAAGGTGATTCTCTCACAGATCACATTAGGAGACAAGACTTGGAGTGATACATTTATAAAATCCTTTCTATAACAAACTCTTGCTGATTTAAATCTAATTCCTCAAGACTCCAAGTCTATACTGCATTTCAGTCAAAGATGGTGAGATCTAGCACTTTCTTCTCACAAGAACACTCAGAGGGGGAAAAATATCCTCTTACATGTAGAAAATGAGTGATCTGGGGCTTTTTTTTTTTTAAACTTTCATGAGCTTTTATGATCTTAGGATAATGTATGGGTGGTTTCTTTTATTACTTGGCAGTTATTGATAGAAGACTTGTAATGTGAACCCCTCTTATGCTGCTTGATAAGGTGGAGATGCTGCACATGAGAATAGGAACACTGACAAAAGAATTGCAGCACCTGTGTGACCACTGGCCCATCAACTTAGCTTTAAAGGTGCCTGAATTGGTTTGTGGGGCAAACAATGAAATATCAGACATTTCTATTTATATCCTTGTAAGCTATGCACAGCTTCATTATTATTATTTATTATTTATTATTATTATTACAAATTGCATCATGCAATGCCTTTTATCAGTTCTACCAATACTAATTTAGCTCTACCTCTATCAATAGCTCTACCTTAAAAGCAGTTTGACATTTGGGTTTCCCACTATTTCAGAGTGGTGACCTTATGTGGTGGCAGAAATACTCCTTTCTTGCTGCAGATGGTGAGAAACCCTTGGCCAGCTTCCTCAGAGGGAACTTGTTCTCTCTGAATGTGTTGTGGATTCTCCAGTGCTGGGCAATGCTGGTACATCAGCATAGTCCAATAGCAAAGAAAATCTTGTTATCTCTTGTGTTACCTGTAATGTAATAACAGACAAGTTTGTGTACTCCTAATCTGGTTCAAGTGCATAGTAAAAGAGTTTAGCTTAACAGAAACAAACAAAAAAGCAAAACAACAACAACAACAAAAACCCCACATAGCCACAACATACAAGAACAAATACGAAAAAAGAGCCAAGCACATATTGAGCACTCTGATGTAAAATCCTGCCAGTATGGGAGCATCCTGAGCCCTATCAATTCCTGTGTATCTGAATTGCTCAGTCATAATCTGCAAGGAAATGGATGTGGCTTTAGAATGGCAGAAGCAAATAAATGTAATTAATTCCCAAGTTATTTATTCTTGTGGTGGGTATACTTCCTTCACAGTTGCAGCAAAGTGTCAGCTGGCCAGATTCAGGTTATACTTTGTCTGGTGCATTGGCATACTCATGTGAGTGAAAAGTACAGTCTCAGGAAAGTCTGCCAATGGAGACTGCAATTTAGTGACAGAAATACCATTTAATAAATTAAACCGGAACACATGGAAAGGAAGGTTCAGGAAAGGAAGGTAATGATCTTTAGAAAGAGATCTTTAGTGATTTTCAACATAATTTGAAGAAAAAGTTGAGTAGTCTCGATTTATATAAACTGCATATTATTCCACTCCATGTAGCGTTTATGTTACAAAAACTCTCTGGTCTCATCACTGAAAGTGAAAATTTTGTCACTGATTAGGGTGAGATCAAGATTTTTTTCAGCAGTCCAACATGGACTCATTTACAGATACAGTGAGACAGCAGATGCTCTCGTCCTTTCACCACCCTACAACTCTCATCTGTCTGTGTGACCAAATTAATTCTGAAGAGCGCTTTGAAGCTCACGTGCTTATCCAGAGATTATACATTGCGATGTTCTGGACAAATTCGATGAATATAATGCAGAATTCTTACTGCGTATGTAGAAAAACATTTAAAAAATATTAGTAAAGAAACATGTCTGAATATGATTTTCCAGATTTAATTTTCTAAAGACTAGTACAGATTATGTATAAAAATTTTCAAAATTAAACCCTTTAAAATATTTCTTGTAAAATTCAATGTATAATTAATTAATGCATTAACAGTAATATTTTGTAAATGTTATTAGAATTATTATTTTTTTAAATTGGCGAACCAGCAGGGAAACAGTGAGAAAACACCTCTTTCAAATCCCGTATCATGTCTGTGAGATTGTTTTGCTTCTATTAAACAAAACAAACAAACAAAAAAAAACTGAAAAGAGGCCTGTGTTTATAAAATCTTTATAAAAAGATAAAATCTTTATAAAATCTCTGTTTATAAAATCTTTATAAAATCTCTGTTTATAATCTGTGTTTATAAAATCAAAGCTTCATAATATTCCATTAAGAAAAATAAGGTCTCAGGCCACTTTACCAAACAGTCAGAAATGCAGCATGATATAAAGTCAAAGCTGTACTTTTTTGATGTAATGTAAGAAAGACTCTGATTGTATGCCAGCAGGGTTACAGAAGGAGAACGTTTCTCCCTAGTTTCAAATAGAATCTATAAAGAATAATGCTTCATGATAATGTCCTCTCAGACACCTGAACATCTCTTGGTACTTCCTCCTGTTATTTAAGAAATAAACTGTAGGTGGGGAAGAATAAGCTTTAACTGGGGTACGTGGTGACCATGTTACTGTACATAGTGCCTGATATGTTTTTGTGTGCCCAAATCCACTTGATTATGCAATTCTTTGCAGACAGACAAAGAATATTTTCTGAAAATTTTAGTTGCCCAAAGGAAATGATGCTAGTATATGTTTTGAAGTGAGTGAAGAAAAAATAAAAGTAGTTTTGTAAAATGCTAGGAAATTTGGTGCATTTGGGCTTATTTTATATTATGTTTTTAATGGCAAAACCAATTTTGAAGTACATAAGCAAAATACTCAGATCCAAAGAAACTTGTTGAGGAAAACAGGTGAAGAATTTCATGATTTAATGTTTTAATGATATGTTTTAATGTTTTAATGATAAAGGAAATACAGGGTTATAATGGACATATGAGAAATGCTCAAGTAATGTTCCAGCACGTGGAAAAATACGACTTCAAATTTACATTTTATTAAACTGAATCAGTATATAAAAGCATACAATTGTGAAGTGTACAAAAATACTGTTTTCAACAACATGGTTAGCCTTGTTTATCACAGACATACTGTATTATCAGCAAATGACTGTGGAATTCATAACACTATTTTTCTATTCTTCATATTTATTGGGATATAACTTTTGGAAGTGAGGCCATAAATGTTCTGTTTCCCTTTTCAAAGACATCTCTGTTTTTTATTCAATAGCTACACTGCCATTAAAACAGTGAAACATCCAATATCTGCAATGTATAGATGAGTATGTGCAATACGGTATGCACCATGAATTATAATTTACCTAATCATGCAGCAAGCTGATTTTTAGGATAATTTTTGTATCAAAGTAGAGATAAGGTAAAGATAAAGCATATGCTAAACTCAAATGCAAGAAAAAATACATAACTGAAAGGGCAAGAAGAAAATCAGAGAAAAAACATTACTTAAATAAAAACTGTCACATAAACAACAGCATTCACTTCACCTAGATCTTTAAGAAGCAGGTGACTTGGAAGATAGCATTGTTGCTATTGATATATTTCTAACAAAAATGTTGTGTAATGTCACTCTTATTTTCTGGATAATTCTTATCTCCTTTCTGTCTTAGGAAATGTAAAATTGGATTAGACTAGTGGTCTATCTAGTCCAGTAATTTCTTTCTGACATTAAAAAATGCTTACTGTATCCATAGCTAAAGGAAAAGAAAAAAAAAAAGTGCATTAATTTCTGGCTTGGTTAATCTAGAATAATTTACAATTGTTTTTTTCCTTTTTGTGCCTCTAGGTCTTAAATGACTTCTGATGGATACAAAGCCTTTGCCTTTAGTCATGAAATTTTATACATACATATTCCAAAATAAAGGTTTTGTTACTTACAAAAATTCAGGATATTCATCAGATATGTATGCTCTTTCTGGATCTTGTTGAGCTTTTGGCCTCAGCAGCTTCTGGAAACAGTGACTTCTATTCTGTTCTGTGGAAGAAAAAGTGTTTGTGATTAATTTATCACCCTTTAATTATTTTCCCCCTCTCCACCTATTACAAGAAATGGAGATCAGAAGTTTCCAAGCACTTCCAGGCTATTGGTGCATACGATTTTATTGTGATTGGTATACATGATAAAAAGAGCACTCTCTTTCCATCAGCTCTGTAAGTAAAACAATTCTAACATTGGTGTGCATTTTTCCATCCCTTTGATCATGTCTTTGAATCTTCCTCTGAGACTTAAACTCCCTTTTCTGAACCTCTGCCAGTTTTCCCAGTGATGACTGCTGCACATATTTTGGAGGAGATGGCATTTCTTTACTGCAATACCACATTGAGCAATTAATGGTTTTTCATTCCCTCCCTTTTTCTTTCTTCATTGTCAGCTAATTTGGAAGGCACAGAGTAACTTGCTCTAGACCCTTTATTTTAGGACCAACTAGTAATTGAAAGGAGATATGATCACTCTTCTTGATTTTCTTGCTCCACATCTGTGTTGCATTCAATTACTGCTGTCTTTAAATGTTTCTGACCTAGCTAGAAAGGATATCCTCTCCTATGATATGTGATTTGGTTTCAGAGAAGTGCTGAGATGGGTGCAGGGGTAAGGTCTTTTCTTGCTTTCCTCTGAAAGAGTGAAGTTACACTAATGATAGGCAAGGACAGATACCAGTGGTGGATTGTCATCTCTATCATGTTGAGAAAACCTTTAGTTTAGCCTGTAGGTCATTTGCATGGCCATTCTTTTGCCCTGGATTAAATTTGTGGCCAGATTTAGGGAAAGGAAGTACTTTTCCCTTATTCTGGACTGTTTTACTAACACAGGTAGTATCCTTAATCACTGCAGGCTTCTTCCTCTGGCATGTTTTCCTTTTAGAGGCTTTTGATCTTTTATAGTAAAGATCCTATTCTGCAATCAGATGCAGAGGCATGTTTTGTGCAGTGAGGGGTATTTTACAGCTTGTGGATGGGACACTGAAGAATTCTGCATTAATGACTGTATGTCAGCTGCATATTTGGCTGTACACCAGATCTGTATCTCATTAATTTAGTGGAAGTGGCCTTAAATAACTAGTGCTTTGTGGCCTAAGTTACTTCCCAAGTGTGTGTGTGGAAGGGGAAGAAGGAAAAATAGAAGAGATGGAGAGAAGATATAGGGAAAAGGAAGAGGGGAAGGGAATCTAAGCATAACTCTGTATCCTTAAGTTTGGATGTTTGCCGTATTGCAGGATATATCATTAGACAACAAGGTTTACTTCCAAGTTTATGCATGGATTTTACTTCAAGTAGTCAGAACATGGCCTGAAATTTATCCTTCCCTGTAGCCCATGCTCTAGGCTGCAGAATATCTTTTACACTGTTTCGTCCACTGAATTTAGGAACATTATACGGGGTTGACTTCCAATTGTACTCCTTGATTTTTGTGTTTTTGAGAACCTATTTTTTCCTTGTACTACTTAAACTGAATTTAGGAGGCTAAATCAGAAGTATAGATTTTGTTAAGGGGAGCAAGAAAGTAAAGTGATATGTTTCAGTGCTGTGCTATTTAAATCCCTTTTAGATATAGATCTAAGATATATCTCAAATATAAAGGGTTTCCATAATAATGAATTATTCAGGAATAGTCAGAACTAGAAAGAAAGAGAGAGAGAAAGAGAGAAGGAGATTAAGAAAGAAAGAAAGAGAAAGAGAGAGAGAGGAAGGAAGGAAGAAAGAGAGAGAGAGAGAAAGAAAGAGCCCAGACTTCTCTGTCCCATTAAACAACAGAAATCAGAGAAAACAATTACAAATTAAGAGCAGAATTTGAGCTGCCGTAATTTGAAAGCTTAGTTACAGGTTCTTTCAAGTTACTCCTTCACTCCCCTTTAATGTTTTATGATGTAGGTGACCTTGGGAAATTCATCTTTTTTGGATGTAACAATAGCATTTCAAAGATGCTCTAAGAATTTTATTTGCCATCTGTTTATTTCTATACTTTTGGACTGAGAAGGCAAGATGCTGAACATGATGTACAATCACACAAGCCAGGTAATAAAACAGCTTTATTTTTTTACATTTCTGTTTTAGCTTTGTTTCTGTCTGAAGTACTAGCAGGTCATGAATTCTAAAATCTAATCTTCTGTAAGTGTTGGTAATGAGACAGTGCAGCAGAGAGGCATGGCCTCTTCCCATGAGGTTTTACTTTGTTTATGAATTAAGTCATATGAAGTGTGGAATCTGAAATAAGGCATGAAATTTTTAGGTGATTCCAGCTGGCATAGCTCCATTAAAATCAATGGAAAGATACACATTTTCACTACCAGCTTCAGATTCACTCCCAGTGGAAATAAAATAGTTAATAGAAATGTTTCAGTCATGAGCCTTTTAGATCAAAATATTGACATGGCAAGGACAGACGCTGGTTTTCAAAATCTGAGGCAATTTGCGATATTATATCTTGGATATGAGGCAATCTGTAGGTTTGCTCTCTATCATCCACTATTGCTTTGACCCTGATTTATATTTTAGTTTAGCAGAAAGTAGGTGAATAATGTGAAGTTCCTTGTGACTGTAGTAAATTGTGGGCTGCTGCATAGCATTATGATGAAACCTGGCTTCCCTTAAAGACTCAGGCAGAGAACGGGAAAATCAAATCTTTTCCCCTCCATTCCTCATGAGATAAAAATTGAATTGTACTACCGAGTCCTTGTCAGCAATATGACTATTGACTGATGCTCTAACCACTAAGTTTAGCAAAACCATTTAAGATGATAATATGCATGTCACTTTATGTCATTTTAATTTAAGGTAGGTGTGGGATTCCATTTTCCAAACTGAATGTGGCAGCAGCAAGTCAAATTCATGCATGAGGATGCACGAATGGGCATGGAAAGAAGAGGATGCAGCTTTGGATTGTTCTAGAACATTTTGAAATTTTCCAAATTCTTACTATGAGCTCAGGAAATGCCCCAGCCAAACCAAATCTAGACTACAAAGCAGAGAAATAGTTGGTTTATCTGAATTTAAGAGAATCAGAAAGGTCATTTTTTGGCTTTCATTGCAAGTACACGTGCTTTTCCCTGAACTTGTCTGGTAGCACTGTCATGTTTACATCAGTATGTATATCAGTCTAGATCAATAGTACATCCCTGTATGTATTAGAAAAAAAACATGTATCGCTTCTCTACTATATCTTCATTTATTTCAGCTGTGATTTGGAGTATCGCCTTTCTTTTTAAAATACTGCTATGTGGTGTTCTCTGGAACACTAGTTAAATTTGCTGATAGGATAAGATGCTGATAAATGATGACTATGCATCTGCAAGTCTTCCATAGGCTTCTGCTTCCTCAGGGAGTTGTAAAGAAAAATGCCTGGAAATGCTTACTCCTAGCTCTCAATGCTTATTTTTGAAACTTCTGAAAAGGCTGCTGTTGCATGGAGTAAAGAACTTCATGTCTATGTCATTATAGTCATTATTATTGTGCATAACATCATGGGGAAGTGAAGCAGTATGAATTATTCAATTTCACTTTGTATTTCTTCAATTGTAAATTATCAGAATAGCATAAAATGTCAGAACAGGGAAGGAAAGCACATTCTTGTTCATGTTAAGCAATATTTACGCAACTATGTTTTTCTTTTCATGACTAAATATGTGAATGCAGCTCCATATATCTGAGAATAAATTATCTAATATCTTTTAAAATACAAAATTAATATACCTTTAGTAGCCTACTTAAGATACATATATATATGTATATTTTTTTTTTTCTGAGAGTTATGTATTTTGGCTAGAGTTCAGTTTTCCCTACTGATTTTTCATAAAAACTTGTAATTGAATTGACATGATTTTATTATAATGGCCAACGCAGTGCTGGTTACAGCTGTACTGCAATGAAGTTTTAACTTAACAACACTGGTTGGCCAAAAGTGAAATAATATATATGGATTTTATCTTTTACTTGGAAATATTAATGAAAAAAAAAATACAAAATGCTGCTTTATCTTTCCCCTTCAATATCAGGATAAATATTAAGTAAAGTACAATTATCTTACCCATTTGCTGGAAAAGAAGAGTGGTAACCTAGCCCTTTGTGAATCCTGCTTAAACAATACACAAACGAGAGTTTTATTTCATGGACAGCCTTGTTTCTTCATTTACATTCCCCTTGGATCAGTACAGAAGCAAATTTCCCACTTTGGAGCATTATTGATAAAGGTATCGTTAAGCAAACAATCTCAACTGTTTTCCTTCCAAATGAAAAAGGAAACATTTCTGTGAGCTAAGATTTGCCTTCTGGGTGGGCACTTGAAATTCTCCTGGGACCAAGTTACAAATGATCCTCCACCTCCATGTAGTGGAAGTGCATGGGGTTTAAGCTGGTGCGAAATATGCTCCATTAACTTTAATATGTTTTAAACGGAAACGTTTTTTTTCTGCCTTTCAGTATACCTATACTTTTTTCCTATGGTGAGGCCTTTCTGTTGAAGAAATTACTGTCACTAGAAGGCTATCAGTATTATTTTTCCTTATTTCTTAAACATATTGCAATCATAAGTTCATAAAGTAAAACACACTGGAAATATACCTCATGAACCCTCAAGTCCAACCTCCTACTCCAGGAAATCTCAGCTATGAAGTCAGATCAAGCTACTCAGGACTTTTCTCTGTCCAGTCTTGAAAACCTTGTAAAAATGTACAAGAACAGAATAAGAATGATAAGAAGTTGTACAAACTTATAAGTTCTTGATATTAAAGAAATTGTAAATCTACAGTTATTGGATTAAGGATATTAGAGGGTACGTTTTTGCATATTTGCTTTAGTACATGTTTATGGACCTGTTGTCTTTACATTTGTCTAATTCTTTTTTGAATTTGCTGCCTTCTGAGGCAACAGATTTCAGAAGTCCATTTCTTGCTAATAGATTCACTGAGTGCTGGCTGTTTCTGGTTTTGATTTGTTGAATAAATTGTTCCCCTTTCATTCACCTTTGTGATTTTGCAGAGCTTCAAGCATACCTCATCATCCTTCTTTCCAGGTGGAAGAATTCCAGCCTTCTTCATTTCTTCCTGTAAAGCATAACTCCGTGATGTTTTGCTGGAGGTGCAGGGGCCAGGACTGTCCACAGTACTCAACATAGCATGGAAGAGCCTGCTTAGCTCCCTTGATGCCTAAATTCTGCCAGAGATAAATGTGTAAAATATAGCTTTAAAATGATGGTACTGGAACTGAAATGAGCTGTAAGGTTTTGGTATAATGAAAAAAAACCACAACCAACCAACCAAAAAACAAACCACCTGCTGACCTTTAATGGTGGTTGTTGAAACTAACAGCAGAAGGGCATGGTTTGTTGGACACTTATGATGGCTGTATAAAATCACAGTGTGGTGTTACCTTACCAAGCAACTCATGAGATGCCTAGACTGGATGTAATTATGATAAGCACAGTCCATGGCAAATGCTTGGCTGAAGATCTTTTTAAGATCCTGGAGGACACCTGATGACAGACCTGACTGCTGATGGGAGGAAAGAGAAGAGCCAGCTAGAGCACTGAGCCTGAGGCACAGCTGTGCGCATGGAGCCTGGTCTGCATTGGTAAGAATGTTCTGTGGGCAGCAAAGACAGTTCTCCAGCATCATGAGCATGTGGACCCTCTCTCACATTCATAGGGCAGTACGTGGAGCATGACTTCGCTCACATTGCTGCATGGTGTGGCTGCTGGCCAGGAAAGTGGCTGTTTGCTGTAGGAATGGGCCAGCCAGTGTGTGTGAAGTGAAGGAGCCATTGTGCCTTGTGCACTGCTTTTGTGTAATTGCAGCATTAGAAGTAAGAGTACCAATGCTAGCTCTAGAATATTGTTTTATATAATCAGGGTAGCATAGTTCCTTTTGTTGGTTGTCACCCCATTCAATTGCCAGTCTCAGTGTAAGCTTATTTATTAGTTCCTTAGCTCTTGCTGCCCTACTCTAATGTGCAGAAATTCACCAAGCTTCTCTGCCATGGCCTGATGAACTCTTTTACACTTGTTTCATCACGTTACTTCATTCACTAGCTAATTTATTTCTGTATATTTTTACAAAAGTTTTTATTCGCTTGAGCGCACTTTGTAAGGGGCTTTTCAAGTTCTTATTTTCATCTTCTTAATCTCTCTCTTATGCCTGGTTTATGAAGTTTTGTGGTCTTTCCCGATTTCTGTGTTTGTATTCATTTTCTTATTAAACTGTCATATTAAACTTGATATGACTTTGAGAGACATTTTGTTTTTGTAAAAAGAAATATGTTAGTAACCATAACAGAAATGTGAAGAGGACTTCTGGTGTCAACAAGTCTGAAGTCTGCATCCGTCCTGAGCAAGCTTACCATTACACTTAGGTCTTCCAGTCAGACACTGGCAATTAAAGAGCAGAGTCCTTTCTTTCAAATTCTGCTAAGATTTTCTTCAAATTAGGTAAGACATGATTCAGTGTACATTAGTACCAATTTACCAAATGTTTAGTTATGCTATTTACTTATAAATGTTCCTTCTAGGAAAGCCTTTAGAGATTCAGTATCTCATTTTCATTTCAGTCCTGGCGGACAGGAAGCTACTCACATGCATAACAACTATCAGTTTCATAAAGCTAATGAATTCACACTGCTTGTAAATAACAATTGTGTATCAAATTTGAAAATATGCAGTAGGAGCTTAATAACTTGTAAAAGCACTGACGATCTTTGAAAGAGAAAAATAATACAGTTTTATCAGCAACACTTTCAAGTGTTTGTTTAATTCTACTCCTTTCAGATGAGAAAGGAAATAGTAAACTCCCTGCCTGAGACAGGTAGGTGTTATGATAAATTCATAGATTACAATAACATAGTAAGGAAACAGTCCATTGCTCTAGATCAGTCTCTGTTGGTTAGCTTCCTCTCTGTTCCTGCATTTATATAATGTGTTCATCACTCACTACCCTAGTTGTTTGTTCTGTGTGCTGGATACTTTTAATGCAAAGTTTGAGGCAATAAATGTAAGCAATGTTATTTTTGTAAAAATTCTGAGAAGTGTGTCAAGTGCTTAGAATTTTAACTGAAATTCACCATGTCTGTATTAGATCTTAAAATGAATTCAGAAGCAGTTTCAACACATTTTGGCATTATCGAATTGGGGGCAAAGGTAACTTTCATGCCAACCTTCTGTTAGCTTGCTTTTGGCACCATCTTAATAAACTATGCTAGTCTTTAAG
This sequence comes from Anser brachyrhynchus, assembly GCF_964034855.1. Lineage (NCBI taxonomy): Eukaryota > Metazoa > Chordata > Aves > Anseriformes > Anatidae > Anser > Anser brachyrhynchus. The sequence goes on along the minus strand of NC_137698.1, from coordinate 30,338,283 downwards.
TGTATCCAAACTGCTGTTACACCAGCTAGAAGTTAGTAAGAATGAAGTGGTGCTCTGGAATGCCTCTGCCATCAGTTCTTCTCTTATTTCATTCACACAAAAGAGGATGTTTTAGTGACACCTGTGTCATCAGTACATCATTAAGGGATCCCCTGCTAATCCAGAGGTTTATAACACCTTTTCACATTATTACAGTGCAGGATATCAGGATAAAGATCATCATGTTTTTGAAAACAGTGATTAAGCACTTTAAAATGGTCAATGGATATATTTTTTTTTAGCCATTTTCTTCTCTTCTGTCAAATAATAAAATAATTCAATTACTGTATCACAATATTTTGTAATAAATATATCTACTACATTCTACCAATAAATATTTTATGAGAAAAACTTATATACTTAGCTCTATTGCCACATGGTTAGAAGCAGGGAAAAATTCTAATTCAGAATGTTTAATTTGACTCCTAATCAATACATAAACTACTTTGTGCCCCACAACTCCAGCAAAAGTAACTGTACTCAGTAACCTCCCTGCAGCAGGAAAAAAATTCTCATTTGGAAATACACTCTAATCATATAAAGACAAGGAAACCTTTAAAAAAAACACAAATGTAATAAGAAAAATGTAATATATATATATGTATATGGTAATGATAGATCACATATATGCACAATAGAAATTTCTCTTTATCCAAAAAGCTGTCAGTATTTCATGGAACACACCTGCCCTAAACTGATGATAGGGTTTGCTGGGCATCAGTCCTCTGATTGATCAAACTTTCCTCACAGTCTCAGCAAATGACTATCCAGAGTATATGGATCTTCTTAACAAGCTTTTGTTAGTGCCCAGAGTGCCTTCTGCTTTCTTTGGGCTTGCTAGCATAATTCCTTAAATTGGCAATTAAATAAAGTACTGATTAGAAAGACAACCATACAGTGAACCCAATTGTGCTGTGTATTCCTTTATTCATGATAAACTTATTAATCTGCACCTCACCGAACTCATGATCAAATTCAAAGTAGTAATACCTTTACTCAGATCCAAAGGAATATTAGGACACTAAACTGATCATTGATTGAACTATATTAGTCAAAGTTAAAAACAGAGTTGTTCACAGAGACTTTTAAATTAAAAGAAACATATTTTTTTTGACTTGTACTTCTGGGATTGCTGGAAAAAAAAAAAAAACTTGCTGGGATTGCTTTAAAAAAGAAAAAAAGAGAGAATAGCATGTCTAGTTATTATTTCACTTATATTATTCCTGCCAATGTGCTTGAATAGATTTCTTTTGAAAGTATCCTTCATTCAGTTGCTTTAGTTTGTTGCTTTTGATGATATTTAGAGTGAAGAGGATGAGAAAGAAACAAAAATTGAAATCAAGAAAATGATTATAATGCCTGATACTGTTTTGAGACATAGCTTTGGGCTTGGCTAGATTTCAGTAATGGTTTTGCTATAGAAATAAATATTTGAAAGTCACCTGCTTGCATACACAAAGTCCCTAATAATGATTATCATAAATGTAGTTTATCTGATTGATTTACGTACTGGTGCTGAGTCAGTTCCCTGGAAAAAGAGACAGAATTGTCTCATTTTTGGCTACTTGTATGTTCATGTGGTGCTAGTGGTAATTCAGTGTAGGTTGGAACAATCCTGAATCTCTTGTATGTAATTCTCCAAACTCTTGACTAACTTTATGATCTGAGTAAGAGCAATGGTTCTCTCTCTTTCGAGCATATGAGCCAAAATATAAATGCAAAGTTAGGCTATGAAATTACATTCTTCTCTCTCAGTAGCCGGAAATGTGAAATATTCAAATTCATATAATCATTATGTGTAATTTTAAATACAATAAAGCAGATGGTTCAGAACAAAGCAGCTTCTTTTGTTTGCTGTTGTCTTGCTGAAAGAAGAATGGCTATTAATACTAGTGGAGGAAAATTTTAGCTGTGAAACTTGATTCCTTTATTTCTTTACTTCTCTCTGCAATTTGAAATATGTTTCAAAGGTTAAACAGTTATTTTTTATGTTTTCTTATATCCCAGCCAGCTGATGTGTACTTAGAGTCTATTACTAACAAGTTTTTATTTTTCCAGTGTTGAGATAACATTATTTTTAGAAAAGTGGCTGCCATTAAGAAATGATTCAAAAATAATAAAATAAGTTTAAAATTTCTGAAGAGTGGATGTACTCTGTTGTTAGGTGAAACTACCTGTGATCTTTAAATTAAGAGAAAACTATTTCACTTGCATTTCATCTTGAAGTCTGATTGTTCCGCATAAGTTAATATGAAAATTTAACATCTGGAGACATCTATTTATAGAAAGACCCAGGTTCAGGTAACTTTTGTTCTAAGAAAGAATGTAACCTTGCAGCCATAACTGAGCAGCTACCCATTGAAGCAAGAAAGTTTTATTCTTGCAGAATGAGAGATACAGTTGAAGACCATATAATCCTATAATCTAATAGAAACTCTCTCTTGTGTACTGTTAAGTATTTAAAACAAACAAACAAACATAGTCTCATCTAAGGACTTCTGAAACGTTACTTTCATCAGATTCCTCCCCTGCCATTTGATGATGACTTGTAAACGTAGAGTCCTTTTTCCACATAATAAAGACCAGTGGATTGGTGTCCTTTACATGCTGGGAAAAGGCCTTGTAGAAGGTAAGTAGTATGGCGATTTTTTTTTTTCTTTTTAATATATATATATTTTTCTGTGAAGGAAATGAAAAAAATTGAAGCTAATTAGATGGTAATGACCACACTTAGGACTTAAAGTGCTTTGTGCTTTACAGAATATTACTATCACCATTTCATAATTAGGGAAAAGAGTGGAGTGATTTACTGAAGGTTATTCTGAAAGTTAGTGGTAGTCTCACAAAGAGAATCCAAGCTGTGCAGCCTCCATAGATCACACTGAGTAAGTGAAAAGCAATGTGAGCCTAGAATGTCTCATTATTTCTGTTTTTCATTGGGCCAAATGTGTGCTATTAGAAATACTATATACAAATCTGATGCACTTCCCAGTGGAGTTTAAAATCTTAAATGGGCAACATGAAGAGAAGAGGGTAAAGCAACAGAAAGCAATCAGTCTATTAGATTTTTTGTCAGTTCCCCAGACAGTTACTTAGAAAGATTAGGACATACACAGACATATGAATCTCCCTTTCCTAAGAGGGCTTCAAATAGGAGAGTGCTAATATAAACAACAAGTAGATAGTCTAATTTTACTTGCTTTCTGTTATCACTTTCTTGAGGAAAGAACTAGGTTTAACAGATATGTTGAAAGCATCATTTCTCAGGGGAGAGAGAAAGTTGAGTCAACATGAAGGAAGCAGTGAAAAAAAATAAAATGGATGAAAGCAAGTAAAAAGATATATTTATAAATCCAATATAAATAAGAAAGTGAAGACAGGAAGTTTCACTGGGAGGCAGTGTGATATTTTTTTTCATTCTTTTCAGATAGAAAAGGACAAGAGAATGCTACCCCATTTCTGGGAATGTCTGTGAGTTTATCTTTGACTTTGACAGCCAAATCAATACAATCCTTTTTATTACACTAAATTAATATACTCATTGAGAAACACAGACCATTGCTCTGTGAGATCAGTCCTCAGGAGTGCAGCAGACTGTGAATGTGTAGTAATGTTTGACCATGTTAGACATTCCATAGCTTGCACAAAACAGGAAACTCACCTACTCTGGAAACCAGTGCTGAATACAGTGAACAGGTAGTTTAGTCATTTCAAAGGGTTTTTGAACAAACTAACACCAGGAGGAAGAATCCCATGGATTCTCATGGGGGCCAAGATCTGTTCTTAAAAGTTTGTCTCCTTCATTCCTGAAGATGGCGGTCTAGACCGCCTAAGCAAGAGAGGAGAGGACACTTGTCTTTCCAGCAGGATGAGAAGATGAGACTAAGAAAACCTTGGACAGGGGACTTAATGCCTTGACTAAATTTGGGAGAATCATAGAATCATAGAATGGTTTGGGTTGGAAGAGACCTTAAAGGTCATCTTATTCCAACCCCCCTGCCATGGGCATTGGCAATTTCCATTGGAGAATCATCTAGTATGAGAAAAGGAAGGGGCATAAAACAGATTGTAAAGCAAAGGCTGGATCACTTGCTCTCATACCTGATATGTTTATCCTCTAGATCTGTGTTTGCAATTCCTGAAACCACTGAACATCTACATGGATGTCCTAATCCTGAGAGTACCTAAAAGAGTACTGACAAGGCTTACCACATGAGCAGCTGTCTTTGATGAGACCTATTTTTATAAAAACTCTAGAACCTACCCCCCCCCCCACACACACACACCCTTCTCCTCACCCCCAGCTCAAACAGCTTTGTGTGTAGTTCAGGGCTGCTTACTTTGCCTGCTTCAGAAGGTGTGACGTACAGGGCTACACAGAGGGTTTGGATGTAGTGGGTCCATGAATATCAGTAGGATATTTCTATCCAAAACTCATGGGGGGTCAGCACTATTAATACTATGATGTATTAATACAGCATGGGGGGTCAGCACTATTAATACTATGATGTATTAATACAGCAGCTCTACTGTAGGAGAACAGTTGTGCTTCAGAGAGATGCATTAAGGCAGCAGTGAGCATTGTAAGGGAGGTTATTTAGTATGTGGTATTCTGATCCACAATTAAGGTTTCTTGTCTAGCTGCAGATTGCTACACAACAAGCTGTGAACAACACTGGTGTCTGCTCACATATGACTGTTTGTGCTGGTTTTTACTCATTGGCTGTAAAACTGGTACAAAGAGCAGAGAGGCCAAACAGATCAAAGGTAAAGAATAGCTGTTAAGGTACAAGATGTTGCCATAGATATATCACTGTCTGGGTGAGGATGCTAGACGTGTGTGTAGGCATATGTCATTTGGGGCTCTTCTATGTATGGTTTCTGGAAGCTTTGGAGTTCTGGATAATGTGAGTCTGAGGGCTTGGTGATGGTGTTGGATAAGGACCACATATGTGCAGGAACATATGTGTGGGAGAGTATTGTAGCTGTGTCTGCTAGCCATTCTTATGGCTTGCAGCTAAGAATTTATGAGACCGTACAAAATCTAACGTAATACCTTCGTGATAGAGAGGGGATTGTCCTTACCAGACATGTGGGTGATAATGAAACACCAAAGTCTGCTTAAAATATATAAGGCTAGTGTTATGGCCCATGTCTGTGTCACAGAGATACAAAGAGATAACACATGCACTAGGATGTGGGATTCCTGGAAATATATCAACAAATGTGAGTCTCTTTCATAGCTTTTTACATACACTGGCAGACTAATATGGAATCAGGTGGTGATGCTACTGGGGCTGTGGCAACAGCAAAGAGAAACATCTATGGAACTTCTCAGTAATGACTGAAATGATGAGCTAAAGTAGAAGTTCAGTCTTTTGGGATTAAATGCATTAGAATTATTGAGTTATTACTAATCTAAGTCTTTGAAAGTTGAGAGATCACCTTCAATTTATGTTAAAAGTTTCATTATATATTATACACCAAAATACGATGGTATGTACTTGTAAAGTGTAAGGGCTTGAAAGAAAATAACACATAAAAGAGTCATTCTAAAATATTTCTGTAATTTAGGTAAAGAAAAAGTATTCTGGATAGAGGAGTGGGGGGGAAAAATGAGTACTAAAATGAGAGTTAACTGAAGTTATACAATGGACTGATTTTTATGGCTCAGTAATAAACCTTTGAAAGCAGAGGTTTATAGTGCAAGTGCTGACACTATCTTAAACACCATAAAAAGTCCTGTACTGGTACCAGATTTCTGGAATTTCTTTATGTATTTTTTAAATACCTAAGACTTTGGAAAAGAAATAGTATAGATTATAGTAAGTACTACAGTTGAAGAGCAGTAGTTTTTTCTTGTAGTATAATGTGTCAATACTAAAAATTATTAACTTACTAGCAACATATTGTAAATAACCATAATAAAAATCTTGACCTTCTGTAGTTCAGCTAAAATCTTCAAAGTGAATTATGCTTATTTAAAGATTTTTTTTTAAGTAGTTTTACTTATGCAGTTACTTGAAATAATTCTGCTATAGATTTTTTTCTCCTCTTTATGTTAACAGTCTTCAGTCACAAGAAATGATGTCTTGTTCAGAAATGAAATATCTGCAAATGTCACTTTTCTTACAGAGATGAGAGCTTTTCTCACACGGATGTGTGCTTTTGTTTAACCACAATCATCATATTCATGAACCTAACTTGTAATTTACTTACATTTGTAAATTTGAGTTTGATCTTACATACACAGAAACACAAATTTATTGCCATGAAACTGATCTGATCTTTTCCCATTTTTAAAAAATCTTAGTAAGTAAGGTTTTTTTGCTTTTCACTGTTCACCAAAAAAAAAATAATAAATCATCTACTGTCATTTATTTATTTGGTAAATTATTACTCTAATAAACAATCTATTATGGACAAGAAAATATTTGTTGAGTTTAATCTTGTACTCTTGCAAAGTTGAGCCTTCTTAAGAGTTAAGCCTGGGAACTGCAGCAGGAGTTCCAATCAGATGATTCACTTGTGATTCACCATAGCCTTAAGCCTTTCTAAAGGTAATGTGGGAATATGTGTAGAATCAAATAACTACTATCATCAGCCCTTCCATTCCTTCCACGGTAACAATAGATTATACCCAGACAGGGATAAGCATATAACAATTTTTGAAACGCAAGGTATCTCCTTTTAGAGAAAGAACTAGAACCCAGTATCCACTGCAGTAAGTATACACTGAAAAAGCTGAGGTAAGAGCATTGTTATTCCTCAAAATTCCCCATTTGTATTCTTCTCCAAACCCTGACATCGTAAGGTGGGATAGAAAAGCTTATTTTAAGCTACTTTCTTGAGGCCACTTAAGTAGTGTGCAGACTACCTGATTTCCAGGGGACTGGAACTCCTGCTACAAATATTGGAGGCTGTGCAATTTCAAAGAATTTAGTAGTATCAATTCCAGACTGTAAGTACTGTCAGCCTTCACAAACAAGGCTGTTAAAAGTCAGATATTGTATGACGTCAGAGCCATGTTTGTGCTAGACTGAACATAAGCAACCATTTAAGAAGCATACCCTTTTTATGCTGGATATAACGGATGAAAATTCTTTGACCCAAATGTTCATGTGACACAGTATCTAAAAGATGGAAAAAGAATGTTTGATAAAAACTAAGACATATATTTTACTGCTAATAAGCATTGCTCTATTAAGCAATAGGCTAAAACAACTATAAACAGTTTTAAAGTAGTGGAAAAAATAAGATTTGTCATGAGAATTCTTTTTTGTTGTTGTTACATTTGGACTAGCGACCTATTTGTAAATGGCTTCCCTGGAATTACAGGAGGAAAAAACAGGGTGAACAAGGGAATTCTTGAGTATAGTCTCGACGTTTGAAGAATATATTTTATGGTCTTTAATTATCTCTAAATGCCTGCTAACATTAGAAGAGATGTTTGTAAACATTTGTTTTCCCACACTTCACTTGTGAAACAAATGTTTATTCCTTCCGAGAATTTCCACATACATGAAAAATTGTACTTCATTTTCATTTCTTGAATTTTTTTCCAACAGCTGATTCCACAAATCATGTGAAAAGACATTTAACATGGTTGCAAAGACCTCCAAGATGCTTTTTTTTTTCTGATTTTGTTTAGATAAAATTGAATGCAAAAAAAAAAAATTGTCTTTGCCCAGCTCTAAAGATAAAATGTTTAGTCTTGGTGTTAAATATCTAGTCTAGATTCATGTTTCTATTTCCAAATCAGGTATATGAACATGAATTTCAAATTGAAGTATTGAACATTCTGTTTTTTAAGGGACATGATATTTTGGACTTACGTGGTTACCTCAGAGAACAAAGAGATTTGGTGGTTAATTAGGTGAAGGGCAGACACAAATAATTTTGTTTTTAGCTCCTGGAATGTTACCTTATTTTGCAGGATATATTGAAGGTTTCTAGAGATATAGGTATGAAGAGAATCAAGCAACCCCCAAATCTACTACTGCATCTAAGGACTGAACCAAGATGAGTAGCACTCCCAAAAAACAGTAGCCATAAACTGAAGAACACACATCCAACTAGCTTGTAACAAAAAACAATGCAGTAAGGATTCACTCTGCTGTTCAGAATAGATTGTTATGTATCAGTCAAACCATATTTGGCCCCTGTTATCTTAATATCCTTTTTAAAAGAGGACTGGTCCATTGTTTCATAGCACTGTGTAGAGAAGATTGATGTATGGTTATAAAGTTGACTGAGGAAATAATATCCCTTGAATTTAATTTTTTTTTTTTTCAGAGGAAAGTCACCTCAGGTTGGACAATCTGTCTACATGCTTGGCTAAGAAGTAAACTAGGTTACAATGAGAAACAGGCCACGCTTTGTGTTATAGTTTTAATAAATACAAAACATAATTCACCATTTAGAACAGCTCATTATAATATGTGATGTCCTTTTTGAAGCATCTGGGTGATGAAGGATGAGGACTTTATTTTTTATATTTTCTATAAAACTGCAATGTATTTTATTCTTGCAGCTCAGATGATAATTCTGGGTCACAACTGAACTCTTCCTTCAGGCAGAACTCCCATGAGTACTTTATTTCTTGTAGTATTAAGCAAGCAGGAGCCAAGTGAAGCTTAAATCTGTAGGATGTCAAAATGGGAAAGTAGATTAACTTTCAAATGCAGATGTAAGAGAGAATAGAGTCACATATTTTAAAAATTCAAGAGTATCACATTTGTTATGCAAAGATATACATATGATTTATCTTAGAACAGTAGCTAGCCATATCAAAGGGTCTTTTCAAGTTAGACTCCTGCAAGGTGTTAAAAAGTACCTGGTATCACTGAAGTCTGGTTTAGGATTTTGAATGCTGACAGTACAGGAGTTGAGGACTAGTTTTCTTTGAGATTTTTACAAGGATAAGACCCATATTCTTCTGAGGAATAGATTTTCTTGTCAGTATTCATTCTCTTTTTATTCTATTGTACAAATGTTTTCTCTTTTCATGGAAGCTTTAATTTGATCACATTAGTGTTCTACTGTTCTATCACAACAAATGGAGTTAGTTAGTGGCTGTTTTACAGTTTGGTGTAATTCAGACAATTATATTCTGTACATCGTGGGTATTAGTAGAAAGCTGAGAGCAAAGTGGCTCAGGGCAATGGAAAGCATAACAAACTGGGGAATTTATACCACTTCTAGCTAGCAAAGAAAGATTTGCTCTCAGGTTTGTTTCATAGGAAAGAGAGTAAAATAGCACATTTGGCTTATGGTTAAATGATTTCAGCAAGTTTAGAAAAATGAAGACACTTCATTATTTACCTTGTCACTGAAAACTGGAAAATCAACTGAGGGCTAATTTCATTCTGAAACACATATTCTGGATCATAGTGAAACCGTGCTGCTAATATTAGCCAAGCTGGCAAATTAACAGAAATTCCTTGTTTCATTATTGTTTCTTATTTTGTATTCTATTGATAGAATTTAAAGTGTTGGAAATGAGCCAGTGTTAAGGTCTAATTTCCATTTAGTGGTATAATGAAGTAATAAACACAATTTGCTTCAGATTAAAAGTTTTTCCCCTCCTAACTAAAAGCATTTTAATATCTTTTTGTAGCTTCAATGTTTATACAAAAATAGCTGATAGCTGCACAAAAAGTAGCTGGTAGCTGCACGGTTACACTAAAAAAAAATAAAAAAATTGGCACTTGCTACTTCCAGAAGCAACTAATCTTCAGTGCTCAGAGTTTTTATAGTATGTAGCTAGGCAAAGCAAAATGCTATATTAAGCTCAGTCATGAATGTTAGCCTGGATTTGTCCTGTGATCAAAACTTAAACCAATATAATGAGGGCATTTCCTGCAATCCCAGCACCCAGCTCTGTTGTTTCCCTTACTAATCCCACAGTACTACTTGCAGGGTTTGCTGCACAGTAATGCTTAACACCAGGTATTACATAGTACCCATCCAATAGTTGAAGAAATCTATATTAAATGAAGAAAGTGCAGAACAAATAGGAGGAGGCTTTTCTGCTTAAGTCTTAAAAGTACTGGGCCCAAATCCTCCACCCAGTGATCTTGTGTGAGCAGTATTCGTATGATGGAGTAAACAATGTCTTTGAACAAGACCTGATGGAAAAGAGGGAATTAACTGGAAGAAAGAAATAGATCTTGATAGGGTTTGAAGATCAATTAATAATTTACATAATACTTCTTCTGAAGTTATTTTAGATTCAAGATCTTTAATTCTAAATTTCAAACTTTTAAGCAAGGAAACCTTGAAAAAGTTTTAAATCTTTGCAAATTTAAAGTGTATAAACCTGGATCTTTTCAATTGCTAAATTGTTTTATCTAAACATTTTCAACAGCAAATTCTAAAGCAGTAAGTAAATCTGTAGGCCAAATTCAGTCCTTAGCTGGATGCAGGAACCATTTACAAATTTAGGGCCAGTGCAACAAGGTTCATATCTATTCCTTAAAGTGTTATGCTAAGAATTCACATGGTATATTACAACAATATTCTGAGGACTGTGGTTATATTTTTTTTTTGGTGGTGTTTTTTTATTTTTATTTTTATTTTTTAATATTCTATGTATTTAATATTTATGTGTATATCACCATACCATTTCACTGGGGTCATAGCTGGTACAGAATTGAGATTTTTGGCTGACAAATGAGAGTTCTGTACTTCTGGAAAAGCTGGGTGCCCATTCCTGGCCATACTTAAGCCTCCTCAGTCCACTGAAGCCGTGGATTAACGGTTTATCTATGAGCTAAGGTACCTAAGCTACCTTAAAGTGTAATTTTCTTCTACTCTTTCTGAGTGGTAAGCTTTGAAAGACCTTGCCTTTGTCTATAAGCAGAATGGAAACTAATGTTAGGACTCTGAAAGTTTCCTGAAATGTATTTTTTTTCCCTCTTAATTCCAACTACAAGACAAGAAGCTGAAGGTCTTCCAAACGCTGTTTGAAAATAAGCTGGAGGTGAGCCATTGTAGTAATCCAGAAGAATTCAACTGTTATGCAAGAAAGGTAGACTAAGCCAGAGGCAAGCATTGACAATTGTTAGGAAAGGTGGCCGAGTTAGTTGTATTTTCTGCATCAAGATCATTCTGCTAATGCTATCACCCAGCAGGCAAGAGAGAAAGCAGGCATAGATGGTGGACAGGAATGGGTTGATTTTTTCCATGTTTGCTTGTGAAATACAGGTCAGAAACAGTGCAAAGCGATAAAGTATGCCTAGGTAGAATTGTCCAACAACATTTACCCTGCTAAAAATCATATTGATGTTAATTCATATTTTACTAATGAATTTGAAGGAAAGTTGTACCTAATGTACTCAAGTTAGGCTTTATTTTATTTTGTTATTATATGCTGTTTCAGTCATATTTATACAGCTACTTAGGAGCTGTCTGAACAAATCACCGATGAGGAGAATAGGGATATATGGAGCAGAGGAGTTCCTGTTATCATCTATGACTGATGATGATGAGAATGATGGGCAGCTGTATACACTGGATTAATCAATCTGATTTGTAGACAGGTAGCACAAGGACACAGTATGGCTACATGCCACTTTACCAAATTTCTTTGAGTCATGCTCTTATTTTTTCTCTGTCATCCTTGAAGAAGTGCAAGCAAATAGTATATTAGCTACTTGTGCATCTCCAGTATATACATAGTATAAAATATTCAATCCCACCTTCTACTAGAAATTAATAGGGTTCTATTTATGTATTCGCATACATGTGCATGAAGAGGGAGAGCACAGGCTTATCATCAGGAATTTTTCTTTTAAAAAGAACAAACCTAGTAAGTAATTTATCATACTTGCTTGACAGTTATGCCTCTGCAGACTGTGAAGTGCTCCCAAACTCAGGTCTTGTCATGTCCTGCTCTGCTCCTCAAATCATATCCCCTTCTATTTCCTGAAAATTCTGTGGGTTTGCTCACTACACACTGCAAAAAGCTTTGTGAAAAATCAAGCAGAAAATAATAATATATATATTGTCTGTGGCTTTGGATTAACCTCCCTAGGAATGCTTGGCCAAGGGGTCTTGAGAAATTGACAAATAATGAATGATTATAAGCTTTTTATTCAAGATGTATCCATTTGGGCTTAGAAGCTGTAGATGATGTCCCTTATCATCAACTTGTTTTGCAACAACCAAGTACTGAAATGTGATAAAATTGTGAAATGTGTCCTGTGAATTTAAACACTTCAGGTTTCCACATAACTATCATAATTAAAGGGATTATCCCTTGCATGTGGAGTGGACTGTATGTTGCTTTGAGTATTAGTTGTATCTTTCTGAAATGATGGACAATAGAGCTAAGTGGAAAGCACAGATCTTTACTGTTAAGAAGGCTGTTTTAGATTGTTCTCTCTCTCTCTTTCTCTCTCTCTGTCTGTGTCTCTGTCTCTCTCTCTTTCTCTCATTTAATAAAATCACAATGTCTTCCTCCATGGAGTTCCCAAATATAGTAGCAACTGTGGATGTGGAATTTTTTAGCTTACTGGAAACACCTCTGGTGAATTACAATGGCCTGTGCCCTAAACTGCAGGGCCACTAGGCTGCCTGAGAGCATCCAGAACCAATTAGCCCAGGAAATGGGCATCTAAAACAAGTTGGCAGCAAAGGCTTGCTTTGGATATTTCTCACTAAGACACTGACCAGCTGACTTGTTTGGAAATAACTTCTAAAGGGAACTCAGTCATGAACTCCACAATCCAGCTAATTATTACTTGTCAGAAGAACTTTACCCTGGATGCTTAATGTCTATTTATACTGACCTTTACAGTAACACTTGGAGCTGAGATAACTACTTAATAGCACCCTGTCTCCTGAATGCTGTCTTTCAGAAACAGGCACAGCAGGCTTCTGATACACTTTTGCTTTTGTTCAGGACTGTCACCCTCTCTGTCCTGCTTTTATTCAGAACCTTTCATCTAGCCACAGTGCAGATACAGCTATGGCTCTTTTCATGTTGCCTGTGTCCTTTTGCAGACAGTCAATACCTTCTCCAAGCACTTCCCTGTACTTTAAATTTCAATGTCTTCCTTTAAACAGGTTTTTCTGGCTGAAGTGATTTTTCTTGCTCGTTACAATATTTTCACCTGATATAGCATTTTATAGCTCTTATCTTATAAAACTAATTCACTAAACATGCATATAATTGGATCTGCTATTTCTATTTTGCTCTTAGCTTTTAGTACAAGCCATTCATAAGACGTAGACGTGGTTTGGTTTTCAGCGCTGATTGTCCAAACATTTATTCTTTACCTTTTCTTAGACAGTGGCATCACATTGCATAGCCAGGCTGTGGGCAAGCAGAACAGCAGAAAACCATATCCTTCAGCACCTTATGCATAAAAAAGCTGCCACAAAACTGGGGCTGTTGAAGTTACCATGTTCTCAATATCTAGAACTACTTGGGCATTAAAACCTCTCACAAAGCAGCTTCCTCTGCTCTGAGACTCACCATTTGTGTCTACCCAGGCTACTATGGTTAACAAGCCAAACTGGGTGCCTGGGATCTTTCTGAAACTGCAGGGCACTCTGCAACATCTTTCTGCCACTTCTGCTTATGGTGGAGGTCTTGGGAAACACTGGGAGCCCTGTCTCCCCAAATATACCACAAAACAAGTTGTTGAGAGCCTGGAGTACTTGGTCTCTAGAACAGAGAAGCTGGTAGCTGGCAGCGAGTCAGTTCGTATTGCCTTAAAATTTGGAAACCAGCCAAAACTGGTTCCCACAGAAGATTTCAGCTTTGTTGAATCAGCATTACCAGAGGAAATCTGTTCTGTCAGAGGATTTTCTGTACGATCTTGTGAGCAGAACAGTGAAAACAGCACATGTTACAGGAGCAGATTTTGAAAAGGTCATTGACTAAATGCTCATTTTCCACCTTAGCATATTGAGAGGACTGAGAGAATATTTCAAAAGCAGAACGATGCCCAAGTGCTCAGTTAACTTTGGAAAGTTGCATTTATTTTTTTTCTCTGAATGTCCTGGCCTGATGTCTGCTACTGATGCTGCTTACCCGAGACTGCCCTTTGGAAAATTCCCCCACATGTGGTTTATACAAGTTATACTAAATTTTAAAGATTTAAAAGTTCCCTCTTACTTTTTGCCTGTAGCACTTTAAAGCATTTGAATTAGAATAGTTTAGGAAAATCATTTTATTTTATCCTTATTTATATGTATGCAATAGGCTAAAATCAACACCTTCAAATACTTTCTGATTTTTCCAGAGGCATGTCTGACATTTTGCATTAGAAAATGTAGAGTTTCTGCAGTGGAATCACAGCCACACAGGTAAACAAACTATATTTTTTTATCTAAATATATAGATATGTATAGATATTGATATTTTAAAAACACACCATGAATAAACAAGTAGAGTTCACTTTAAAGTGAAGTTAGAAATGTTAACATTTTAAAATTTCAAAATGGACAACAGTTGTTTCTTAAACAAATTAATACAACAGAAAACAGGAACATTGTTTTGTCTGAAAGGAAAAAAAAAAAGAAAGAAAGTGGTCTGTTTTATTTGTGCTCTAATTGGTCAACATGCCTCCTGGCACACACAGATATGCGGGGAAGGAGAATTAGAAATAAAAGCATCCAGCAACGTGGTTTTTGACAGCTGTATTTTATCCTAACATACCATGAGTAAATACAAATAAAATAAAAATCACTAGCACTAGCAGAAAACAAACAAAGAAACAAAAAGTGGAAAACAAGTGACAAGATATCACTCATACCTTCTCTTTGTCCCCTGTGTGTCCTTTGATAATAAGGCAGGTAGCACCCGTGTATTGTGCTGCTGGCTATCAGAATTCCTTGACTGTTTAATCTAATTCCAAGATGAAATCAGTAATAAAAGAACTCAAACACTAAAATGGCAAGCGATATGATTCTATTTTCCCTACTGCATGACACAGTTTACACTCATCTCTTCATCTTTCTGTATGCAGTTATTGATAACAAATTAATGGGATGTGACAGAAATGATTTTCTGCCATTCTGTATTGACTGCTATCTCAAAAGCAGTAAGTCATAGGTAAACTTTTTTTGTAACAGGACAAGATTAATATTGAATATTAACACTTATTAAGTTATACTAATTGCAAAAAATATATAATTTTCATTTTAATTAATTAATTCAAATGAAAAACTTCAAAGCCTGAATCTCAATTTAAATACTTAAGCAGTTACTTAAACTGTAGTTCCTGTGACAGGAATGTTCCAAATGCTAGAAAAATACATTGTCTGGTACAGATAGCTTTCTAATGGCAGGATACAAAACCAGTAGTAGTTGCTGGAAGTCTTTTTGCTGACTCTAAGCTTTTTGAATCAAGCCTTCAGTTACTTTGCTTTTGTTCCTTACCTTTATAAGAGTGCTGTATCATAACCTGCAAAGCACTTCCAGAGCTCTCCCAGTCAGGCAAGAGCAGGGTATCAGGCAGATGTTTGTAGCTGCTTGCTGTAGATGTGGATTTTTTTCAGTTGCTTTACAAGCAATGCAAATAATATTTGTTAATGTTTAGTTTGCTTTGTATTGTACTGTGTCTGGGCTCTCTACAAGTGCTCTTATGAGTCAAAATACCCCAAGTATGTGAAGATTTGCATTTTGAGCCGTAGCATGTCATGTTTCAGGAAAAGAGAGTGAGCAAAGTGGCATCAAAGCTGAACAGTCATAAGTGGTAAACGCATGAAATATGGGCTATTCTGAATGTAGGATAGAGGGAAGAGGAGCATAAACTTTGCAAATTCCTTGAAATAGATTTAGAAAATCGTTCGAGAGCAGTTCTTTATGAAATCTCTCAAATGAAGTAATGTTCTGTCTTATACACATAGTCACAAGCACATTTATCAAGGTCTGAATAAAGGATGCTTTTGTAGCCAGTATGGTAGCACCAATGTGAGTATAGTACAAAAATCTTGTGCCCTGCATTACTTTCAGTGTTATGTATGCTGCTATAATTTTTTTTCTAAACTGATAAAAGGAAAAAAAAAGATGCAGTTTATAAAGAAACCACAGTATGATTCCATCCTCTTTATCAAAAGTAAATAGCAATCTATGTCTGATATAATGTGTGGCAGAAATTGTACAAGCAATGAGTCTAGAACAGGCTGTAGTCTCCTCTCCTCTCCTCTCCTCTCCTCTCCTCTCCTCTCCTCTCCTCTCCTCGAGTCTCCTCTCCTCGAGTCTCCTCTCCTCGAGTCTCCTCTCCTCGAGTCTCCTCTCCTCGAGTCTCCTCTCCTCTCCTCGAGTCTCCTCTCCTCGAATCTCCTCGAGTCTCCTCTCCTCTCCTAGTCTAGAACAGGCTAGTCATAAACAAAGAGAAGTACCTATTGCTGGTTTGCTCTTTAGGGAATGGCAGGGTGCATAGATGTTTTTTGTCATAAATCTTTTCTGTTCATTTTTGTAATTTTTTTTCTGAGTTTTTCTGTAGAGCTGAATACCTACCCTATTCAGTAGTATATTCATGAGCTCATAGGCCTTAATGTCACTAATGTCTCTACCTGGTGTTTATAACAAATATTGTTTACAAAAAAATATTTTCCTTATGATGGCTTGTAAATAGCAAACTTCTGCTCAGTAGACAAATACGTGGTATGCTGGCACTGTTTATCATCCTTGACTCTATAAAAGCTGAGGAATGTTTCTGTGGTTGCTGCATGTTTTTCAAAAAATTGTTAGTCCTTAACAGCTATATTTTTCTTGTCTGAAACTAAAATTCATTGATATTTTAGGACATTGGTCTTGGCATGCAAAAACACCATTTTGAGAACAATTTAGATACTAATTTAGAGAACATAAATTTAAATGTTGGCCCTCTACAAGAATTCATGTAATAGCCCTCTTCAAATCAAGCTTTTTCATGTGTGTATATATATATACCTGTGCACGTGCTTTTCTGAAGTGCCCATATGGTGTGAGAAGCTTCACAGCCTGGAAAAGATAGAAGGTCCAAGGCGAGTACCCTACAAGGACCACCATCCTTTTTAGGTAGAGCTGTTCTGAGTACTCTGAAAGTGTTTTGATTATAAAGAAATGACTGGCAAATGCCTTTTGAGTACTATGCTGATGAAAAGGTGGGTGAATGCTACTGATTGCTTTTAAAGCTTCTGAAACAGTAGTATTTGATGGTATTATTGTACATGTAGTGTTGCAACATTCACAGGCTTCAGATTGACTAACATAGAGCTCAACGACTTTGTTCAGTATAAATAACCACCTGTTGAATTTTAGTATGCCTGTACAGATGTTTGTATAACCCTAACTTAATATTGGGAACTAGCAGATACAGAAATACCTTCTGAAGTGAGATATGGATAGCAGTCATGTGGATATGAATCATAAACAGTTTTACTTCTCATCTTATTTTGAGACATTATAATGAGACATTAAAATAGTCTCATCTTTGTAAACTAGATAGTTTACAAATAGGAAAAAGAAAATTGAAAATTACCGGAGCTGGCTGCTTACAATTGTAGTGGTAACCTGCTAATAATTAAAGACACTGATCTCTCTGGCGACAGCAACAGGATCCAAGGGAACAGCATAGAGTTCTGTCAGGTGAGGTTCAGGCTGGGTGTTAGGGAAAGGTTCTTCACCGAGAGGGTGGTTGGGCACTGGAACAGGCTCCCCAGGGAAGTGGTCACGGCACCAAGCCTGATGGAGTTCAAGAAGGGTTTTGACAGTGCTCTCAGACATATGGCTTGATTTTTAGATGGTCCTGTGGGGAGCCAGCAGTTGGACTCAAAGATCCTTGTGGGTTCCATCCAATTCAGGATATTCTATGATTCTATGAAAGACAATAAGCCTCATCTAGCCAGCATGGAAGTGAAATCCTCATTGAAAATATTACTGAGTTCTACATGTTTATATATTAGCTGAGTTTGATCCTACATAATCCAAGCCTAGGGGGAAAAAGCTTTGTGTAGGAGTCTTAATTTTGAATCTTTTATGTTGAAATATAATTTCAAATGCAGCACTTTATAAACTTTCAGTGTAATTGTATTTATTTAAAAAATGTTCTAGGCTATTGATTTTGGTAACCTCTCTGTGAAAAGTTAAAATGTGGTTTTGTTAGATGGTAATTTTATATTTGTTTTTCTAAATACATAAATAAATAATGTCTTTCATTTTCTGTTTAAAAAAAATAGCTTACACCATAAAAGCAAGAAATCCTTTGAAAAACTCTTGGGAACACTGTAATTTACAGGAACAGGATCACAAAAACACTTATTCAAGGTGACAAAGAGGTACTGCCATGACCAAGAGGAATGAATTAGCTTCTACAAACTGACATGTTTTGAGAGAACTACAGAAACAGCATTATCAAAAGCCACTAAGAGATTTAGAAACATTGCATTGCATGTGTGACAAAATCTTGCATCGACTGTTAATGACAGTTCTTCATCAGAGCTCTTTTTAGCTTAATCTGGTGCTTGCTGTTTTAATTTTTTATTTTTTTAACATATATTATGCCTGAAATAAGTGAGAATTTCTGTAAGATACAAAAGAATAAGAACTCAGGTGAAAACATGTTCCTGTGATTGCTACTATCTAAAGAATGAATCAATGTATTTTATCAGTGCTACCCAAAATATCAAGAAAGAGAAAACTGAATATCACTTTTCTCACATTCCTAAAACCAGCTTTCCTAATTGCCAAAAGATTGGCACACTCACCAGAGTCACCACAAGCTCACAGAACAAGGCTAGCAGATGCCTGTGTAGGGAATTCAGAAAAGTATAATTACTGCATTTTTTTTTTCCAAGAAGTCTATATGAATTTCTATCTAGATATAACACACCAAATTTTGGTGGATTTTATGCAGCTGAAAATTATTTAATAAATTTAGAAATTTCATATTTTAAATCTGAGATTAGTAACCTGCTTTAAGTGTTAGCTCTTCTCAGTTCCACCAGCATGTTATTTATTCTTAAGGTCTTAACAAGAATAAGTTTTCATTTATGACAAAATTTTATGCAATCCCTTTTAAGATCTTTATTATCAGACTATGAAAGGAATGGAAAACCAAAACTAGTTTGCTTTTCTTGGAATGTGAAAGAAGTTGCAGAGTTTTGAATCTAGATATAATCACTGGCCAAAATCCTAACCCCGTTTACTAATCCTGTTTTAATGTTACAGTAGGTTTAGGGATACTTCTCACAACAAAGCTGATGTAGCAGCTCATGCTTTAGGAACAGCGTGTTTTTGTGCTTTGAGGAATAAAAAAGATAAAAGGAAGTGTTCAAATGTCTCTCTGAGTCGGGGGTAAGGAGTGCAACTCATGCTTCATTATCAGTCATCTTCCATGCTGTGCATTATTACAAAAGTGGTAGAGAAGGTAATTTGTCTTAGACTGAATTCCTAATATTTTCATTTATTGTCCATGAAATGTAGGTAACCCAGAGGCAGACTGTTATGATATAAACATGATGGTGGAGTTTCTATGTTAAAGAAACATAATCTTAAGTTTCTAGGTGAAGCGTATTTTCACCAGAAATTTGTCCCTCTGGCCCAAGTACTCCACCAACTACGAGCAGTAGTCCCATTATATCAAATTCATTCTCAACTGTTTCAGAACTGCAAAGAAATGGTGTCAAATATCTTTTATTCACAACCATTCCATCTCTACAGGTTTCAGAATAAAAACTCCGCTCTGTTATTCAAGCGTTGTAGACAATATGCATTACAAGTGAACAGTAGGCAAAGATTTTAATGAGATCTTTCTATTGTTTTAATGAGGTATGCAAGTCAGTCAGCTATACTACATATACAGAGCAAAACTTTTGGAATGTGTATAGCCCTAAATTGTTCAACTGTCCCAATAACAATAGTTGATGTAGCAGTTCCACAGCCATGTTACCTCCAATGCTGGTAGTGCCTCATGAAGGACTGCAGCTTTGATTTTTTCTTTTGTGAAACACAACTGGAGTATTAGCACAAAAACTTACATGTGACCAAAAAAGAATACCATGTTATGGTTAAGAAGGCAAAACTGATATCTAATTCCCACAGAAAACCTCTGAAGGCAAATAGTTATCAAGCTGCTGATGTTATACAGGACCAGAATTGCTTCGTCATATCAACACTGATCAGTTCAACACTTTATGACATTGTTTGTGGACACTTTATGAGGCAAAGAGGATTCAGAAAGATATTCACAGTTTTGCCATCATCTCAAATGTCAGGAAAGGGGGAATTAGAGGAATTCTTCAGCCTCTCTGGACAACCTGGAACCTGGCCAAGTGCCATGTCTAAAAGATGTTTATATAGATGCTAACCTCCTAAAATTGCTCCTTAATGCCTGCATTCATGAGATGTTTGCCTTTTTCACCTGGAATATGCAAAAAGCCCTGTTAGTGCTGCCTCATTTTCAGGCCCAGAACTGCTCTGCTTTGAAAAGCTAGGCTCGTCAACAGCCCAGAAGTTGGCCTGAGTGGGATGGCTATCACTTGAGAAACTCTATCTAAAATGTGTTTTCCACACAGGATGGACACACCAGAAGTAGCCACACAATCCTTGACTGATGCAGCTCTGCTGGTACAGTCCCACCTGCTAGGTGTGACTGGGGGGGTTTCATGATACAGTTTCAGGTCAGCACTGTAATATCTCCTTGATTAGAAGGAATCCAGCAGCCGCTGATCATAGAGCAGTAACATTATAGTTCTTTTTGAATAAAAGAGAAGAAAAAAATGAGTGTAGACCTTCACTCAAAAGAATAAGCTCCAGGCAGAAATCAAAGTGGGCAGAAGCACCTTGCTTTAGTTAGATGCAGGCATGGGTTCATAATTTTCCATTGGCTTGCTCTCGATTGCTTTCTCCTCACCAGCTGGGCCATTAGGATTATTCTGAGCAGGTGGCTAATTTCTTTCCATGCTGTCTATAGGAAGCCAGGTGGGCCTTTGTGTTTTTTGGGTTAGGAGCAACTGACATGCTCTTGGTTTCATAGCTGTGAGCAGTGCTTCAAAAGCAAAATTCTGCAGAAGGTAAGGGTGTTTTGGAAAATTGAATCTGAAGAGGTTGGTGAAATAAATGTAAAGCAACCATTTGAATTACATGTGATGCTGCGTGTCTTTCAAAGACCTGTGGAGAACACCAGTGTTGAGGTTATCAGTCTGCTGTTTCCACCCGCTGAGAGTGTCTTTAAATTCCAGTGACAGAAAGTGAAATAGATACTGCAGTTTCTCTAAAGCTAGCACTTCTTTAAAAAATAAGAAGAAGGAGAGAAAAGAATTATGAGATAGCTAATGTCTCATGTTCTGCATACAGTGTGATTGGACAGGTGTTTTGTGCAGAATCCTCAAGGAATGTCTGCATCAATATAAACAGGAAGGAGTTTCCATTTCATAAATCACTAGATTGGCAGTCATCCATTACAATTTGTCACAGACATTATAGTGCAAAACCGAAGTACTGCCCTGGATTTTATATCCCTGTGACTGGAAAATTTGAACCCAGGGATTTGTAATTTGGGTGACTCTAGGTGTAATCATCCATGGCAATCTTATTAACTACTATTATTGCTGTGAACATTTTGGACCCTTTTTCTTAATGGACTTTGCAAATGGATTTAGTGATTAACCCTGTAACATTTTCATAATGATAACTACTGTCTCCTGCCAGAGACAAAATATGATAATTTTGAATATCAAGCGATTGCCTTATTCATGGAGTAAATATAGCATCATGTCGCTATACAGGAAGATTTATGAGTTAATCCCTGTATAGTGATAGATAAAGCAGCCCTTAGGTACACGCTGTTTATAGTAGATATAATAGAGAGTTGGGCATTACTTTATTAGTGACAGTATGAGTCAGGGGACACTTATGTGCCATGTGCTCCTCATCATGCTCATGCAAAAATTCCATGAACACTCAATAGATATTGGTGGTAAAAGCTGAGATAGCCAAGATAATTACGTATCCTTACTCCCTGTAGCTCACAAGAGCAGAAGACTAGCTGAATGCCCATGTGAGGCATAGAAAAGTGTATTCTTCAACAGTGCTGAATATTGATGTAAAAAGAGTAGTTTTTTTCTATCTTGGCAGTAGTTCTCATGCCTGAGAATTTTATCAGCAGCAGAATTATGTGTACAAGTTTTGAGGCAGTTATACTTGACTTTCATTTATTGTTAAATATGTGGGTATTTTAAAGTTCTTTTTGGTTTAGTATTCTTTTATTCTCTTCCAAAAACCTCTAGCCTCAGTCTGGTGTTAGTAATTTGGTATACTTCGCTGTACTTTAAGGATAACACTTTTGTAATCATTTTGTATGGGCTGTTTGTACTATGAGCTAAACATAATATATGCTTCTTTCAAATGAGGTATAATTCCTGAATAAATTATATATAGTGAATTTCAGTGCTGAACTTGGACCTTATTTGCTTTGGTGTAGTAGAATTTTTCTTTTGACTGTTCCAGCTGTCACCACTTTGCAGGCATCATTCAATGCAGACAGCGTGAGCAAAAACTATTTCTATCATTTTTGCAGAAAATATTTTTGACCTTGTGAAATTCTAAAATTTCATTTCATTACTTTGAAAGCTAAGATTTAGCATAGTGAACATCAGGCAATCTGTAGTACTTAATCTACTAGCTCAGCAGAACACCAAATTAATTCAAATTTGAAAAGGACTCTCCATCTGTAGCAAAAGCATGTTCTCAATTACATATTGAATTAAATAAGAGATAGGAATACTTCTGAAAGCTTGAAATTTATGGTTTCATTAGACTGAAAAATTAAACCTAAAAACGTGTGAAAATCCACATTAATCATTTAGTTTTAGCACATAAATGCAAATGGCTTGGAACCTAGCTTCGTTTCAGACTGTAAGTAGTAATTACCTAGTGATACCTCATGAGCTTCATTAGAACCCTGCTTTTAATAAAAGTGGGGAACACTAGGGATCTGCACAAATAAGAGGATTATGGTATTTAATCAGCACAAAGTGATAATGATAAAGCTACATTAGATAGAATTTCCAAACATGAAATCAAGAAAGATGATATAAGTGGGTTAAAAGTTCATTTTAAAGTATTTTATTTGATGAGTTTTCTTCTGTTCATGAACTCTTTGATTTGTATGAATTAGTTTTGATGCTTGAAACAATCGTATTCAAGTTAGTAGATGGACAATTCTTTCTGCCAAACTGTTTGTTCTTATACAATGACAGTCTAGAATTATTTTTAATTTTCATTAGAATTTTAGTATTAATTGTCCACAATTTGGAATATTTAATGACTGCTTTAATCAAAAAGTTGCTCGTGGTCCATTGCTGACCTATGTATTGTCCATAAGATGTAAGTTCATGTACAACCATATATACATGAGAATATTCAGCATAAAGATCCAGAAATATCTTTCTTTGTTCAGCCTTATGAACAATAGTCAAACTATATACAGAATTTCATATAACAAAAGAGTAGCAAATAGAATTTATGGAAAGGAGATGGATTTTTCTTAATCTTTGATTATCAGCCTGAGAGTTAGCTGGGCAAAATATAACTTTTAGCATCTGGATTTTAATTTCCCTTTTTCATATGTTCAAGAAAACACACAAAACTTCAGATGAAACATTGACCCTATAATATCATATTGATTTTGTTGTTGTTTAGCATGTATTCATATTATCATAGTGTATATGTGAGAACATTATGGGAGGAAAAGACAGTGGCACAAATACCCACAGAACATCATAATTTACCTTACAGATTGAATCTGCTATTGAAAGCCCAAGTTGAAGAAAATATACTGGAAAATGTTTCTCAAACATAACGACTTAAATAGAGTAGTAGAGTACTGATAGACTTATACAGGGGAATTTTATCTTCTTGGAATTGTGTGCTTTTAACTTATTCTATTCAGTTATTTCATGGGGTTGCTGCAACTTGTAGACAATGATTCTCTCTTACCATACATCTTAAAAATAATAACAAAGAAAACTGAGAGGTTTAATTTTTAATTATTATTATTAATTATAATTATATATTTTTAATTATTTTTCACGTTGGTTCTCATGCAGCCTATTTTAGATTTTATTTCAATATAGGAATAACAACTATTAATCTGGGAGGAAATATTGGTACATGGTGGTGGAAAAAAGTAATACAGAAGTCTCCCTTTATAGGCATTTTACATTGATTTGAATCAGTTTATACATTTGATAGTATCAGATGCACTATTCAGGATATCATGACCTACTGTGAGTTTTTACTTAATGTATCATTAAGGTAGAACAAATGTACATTTGGTATTCCTAAAAGACATCAAAGCATTAACCCTTTATTTTTCATTCTTTGTTTTATGATCTCATCATGTTCTTGTAAATTGTCTTTTCATTTATAATCTAAAATTTTAATAGTGTCTCATTCCATTGCTTTGACTCTTGGCCTTATCTCATCTTGTGATATCCTCACCACTGCAGCTTTATCACCTGTGAAGTGTATACGTAGGCCTAGTACTACCTTTCTAGACTCCTCTTCCTGTTCATACACAGTTCTAACACTGAATACTAAATGTTCAGTTCTTCTTAGCTAGTCATGAAGAACTCACTGTACAAATTGGAAGGTTAACTAAAAAAGGTGCTTAAACAGTTTGGGTTTCTATGCCCAACTGCATAAATAACCTGCATAAGATGCGCTTCAGAAGATGCATGTGACTTTTGCACTTCTGCAGTTGCATTTTGGATTGCCCCAGATATCCAATCATATGCCATTCATCCTCCTGATCTCTGTATGAGATTGATATTTAAGGAATGAGTTGGAAGAAAAAGATTTTTATATGACTTCTTTCAAGCACAGAAGCTTTATAATTCAAGATTCCTACATAATAATGAAAGTCAAGGATGACTCTTGGAGAATACTTTTTTTTTTTCCTGGTTGAGTAGCTGGAATTTTGTATGATTTTATATATTTTTCTCATTAAAAGCCATAATAATGAGTCATTCTGTCATTGCATCCAATATGTAATCTAGATGTTCACAGCAACGATGTTTATAACTCTAATGATTTTTAAGTTCTGCATTGATTCCTCTTCTATACCAAGATTTTAACTGTTTTTGGTGTTCTGAAATTCCTGTTTTTTCTCTTACACAGTATAAGAATACTTTGACTGTTGATCTTAATCAATGTAATCAATTTCAAACTTATTACTTTACCCAGCACTCATTGTACCATGCAGTTACAGCCTTAACAAAACATTAGTGCTGCTGTTTTTCTCATTAAATTTTCCTAAAGGACATCTTAGAACCCATATATTTTCTACATCACTGTTGGTGCTTCATTACAATAAAAAAGCACCTTTACTCTGCTATAGTTTTTCTTTCTAACTCACTCTGTAGGTTCTTGTCAACGTTTTGGTTTTTTTTTTTCCCCCCAAAAAAATCAGATACCTTTCTGTCCTTTTAAATGTAATGCACAAATTTCTCAGAATGATGTTAACTGTAGCAATCAAATTCTTCATACCTGGGACCGAAAAACAAGTCATATTAAGGTCAAACATGCTTAGATCTGTGTTGTCTCATTATCCAATGACCTCAGAGGGTAAGATATTTAAAAATAATACAAAAGCAAATAGATATCAGAACTTCTGGAACAAGGAGAGTGCATGCATATAATTTTTCAAATGTTTCAATCATTTATAAAATCTCCAAGTTCAGATGATATACATATATATGTATATAAATATGTTGGTCTCAAATTACTTTTGGTTATCTTGAAACCTTATCTGATTAATCAAATGCTTACAACAAGCAGTCCTTACGGCGAGAGGAAGTTGAAAAGTCTCATTCTGGCACAAAATGATTCCCACGTCTTTATCTTTTTTGATATTACTGGGGTTGTAGAAGAATCCAAGAACATTTATTGCAGCAGGGGTTTGTAGGGCTGTACCTGATATTTCAACTTGTCCATCGTAAGAATTTTTGCTGCCTAAGAAGCAGTGCCTCCAGGCTGCTCAAACAAGTACAGCTGTTTCATTTTCCAGCCATATGTCTAGACTGAAATATAAAAATAATATATCACTTACAGCATCTGTGACATTTAGTACCAGAGGTACTAATGATAGATGTCAGAGGTGTTAATGATGGATGGTTATATACAATAAAAACAGAGCTTAACATCTTCCACTTTATTTATAAATGACTAAGTCAAAAACCTTTATTGTTGGCAATCGTAATAAAATTTATTATTTTGTTTTGGCAATGACTACTCTTGTCACATTTGAAGTGTGAATATTCAGAACATACATATACAATACATAGGACTGACCCTTGAGCACTGTAAAAACAAAAAATCTAAATTCATTTAATAATTCCCAACAAATAAATAATTAAAAATAAAATATAAATTACTCTTTATCTAGTGGCACAGTTGAGCATTATCTAGAATGAAGATAGCTAATCCTCTACAGTCTAGAGATGCAGCTACTAGCTATTCTCAAACTCACAGTCTTTCTGAGTTTGAAATAAGTTTTATTGTTCTAGATGCAGCTCAGATGGTTGAAAATGTTAGTTCATAGCTTCTCCCAGTATGTCATCACCTCTAAGAGTTATCACCACTTCTGTTTGCCAACCTAAGCACACTCAGTCATCACTAACTTGCTTCTGTAAAATTATCTGGCTTAGAAAAAAACTTACTATTAGCTTATGCTAATATGGAGTGCCAATACCTAGGTTAAGCCAATAGATCTGAATAGACATTAATAGGAAGGAAAGGGTGATATGGAACGAAGAACAGTATTGGCTTTACCTAGCACAGCTGTAGCCAAAAAATGCACATCAGACATCTTATGACCCCAAAGACATTCTTATATTCTAATATTCTCTGTATTTAACTGCAGTAATGTTAGCTGGACCATGAGATGCCTGGTTAATAAAATAATGTATGATTTTGCATAAGCTTTATTCTATTATTCACCTGATATTTGGTGTTTTAAAAAAAAAAGTTATTTGAATGTGATGAGTTTGAATAGCCAACATATCTGATCAAAATCATATAGCTGTTTTGGATGATTACTGAAGGACACCACAGAGATGGAGGATGTATATGCACAAATTTGATGCTTGAAATTAATAATAGTTTATAGATGATTTTAGACATGAATTGAAATTGAAATGAGTTTTCTTATACCACAGAAGTAATATAAATCTGTTGAAGCTCTGGGCTATTCTATGGTAGATGTTTGTCTCTTTAATAATAAATTTCCAGAGTTGAGAAACTGTACCAAATTTATACTATTTTTATAGTGTGAATCCATTTTTTGGAGCTCATTTAACCCTATCAATTTAACTGATGTTACAAGTGCAGTAATATCTTGCAGTGGTATAAGCACACTGATGATTGAGTCCCACATGAGTACTGATGAAGTGGAAGAGTAGCAGGAGTTTAAATCAAAGAAGATTTAAACCTTTAATTCTTCTGAATTACCAATTTTGCTTAAAAGAATTTTACTCCAGATTGGAAGTCATTTTGGAAAAATCTAATTCTATATGCTGAAACAGATAAAATTGCAACCAGTCTAATATTACAAGTTTTATTGGAATTATCACAGAAATTAATTCAGTACAATACTATTGGTTTTTATTCCACTACCTGTGGCAATTGAATTCTAACAGCTGCACAAAGTGTTTAAGCAGTACCTTAAGGTGAAAACTCTTGTGATTAATTGTTTCCAGAACCACCCTGAACATAATAAATATGTAAATATTGGATAGTTTTTCAGTATTTCTGCCTTTATTTGATAATACCAAAAATAATAAGGTAAATTATCGATCAGCTTAAATATACATTAATAGAAAACAAGCAAGTTATGCTTTCATTTGGAAAAGGCATTGCAATTAAACACAGGCAGCTGTTGCAGAAACCTTAAGGTTTAATAGGGAGACCTATAAATCATGATTTATAGCGAATGAATGCAATTTCTTGAAATGGATCAAGCTTGAATTAAACCTGCTCCAAATATGCACTTTATAAGGTTTTTTATCTAGCTCTATACGATCCGCAAAATGTCACTTGAATGGTAGCCAGGGATGTAATTTGTACTTCCCATGCGAAAACAGAAACAAAGTTAAAACTAAAGAGAGTATAAAGCACATTGCACATTCCAGTCATCAATTCTTCCTTGTAACATCTCTACAAAGTCTCTTTTTACTGCAGTTATTTTTTTAATACCAGCATTGGACATTTCATGGTATCTCTGGGGTCTTTGAACTTCATGGGATCATATATCTAAGGAGCAGTTTTCTGCCACAGACTAGTAAAAGAATAGGGAGCAGCATTATTTCAGAGATGATTTTCAGAGTGGGAATGTATGTGAAGGTATAGAGAAATGTTTATGGGGGCGAAAGCATTCAGCTTTTCTGTGTAGATTTAAATTGGCAGTCACAGGTGTAGGAGAGTTTTGGATAGTTAACTATTTTGTAACATGACTGCAGCTATGAATATGTTAATTTTCCATATGCACAAATTATATGAGGATTATATGACAGATCATCAATATATGAACTTGCCCCATAGCAAATGAAAGTTCAATTGTCAATGAAATAACCTGGGACAGTCTTGGACAGTAACATTCTAACTTCTTTGTGAAACTGTAGAAGCATAACTCCTGAGAGGTTTTAACCTCCCGATGCATTCAGTGTCCTGTCAAATGGCAGCTTCAGTTCTGGAGGGCCCAAGATATGAAGTCTTCAATGCCTCCGTGTTCTACCTCCTTGCTAGAATGAGAAGGATATTCAGTAGTTCTGCAGATTTTGATTTTTCTATGTATGCTGGAAATGATGGCCACCAGCAGAAGAGACAGAGATGGTACCTGGAGCTTCTCAGTTACTGGTGGCTTCGCGCAAGGTAAGCTATTGCTCAGAAGACTAAGTTACACATGCAAGAATATATCCATGATATTGGCCACTGTAGTTTTAATCAAAGCCAAACTGTATGTAATTTTCAGTGCTGGTTGTCTCTGTCAAAATCTGAACAGGGTTACTGTGGGATATATCTCTATGCTGATAGCCATGCAGCGTTGCCACTGGTGTTACAGACAGGAACGCAAGGCAGATGGGTGCTGTCATTTTCTCAGAGCTATTAGCATTTCATGAATTGAGAACACACAGAAAATAACCCTAATTATGTTAAGAAATGGAAATGATTAGAAAACAGGAAATGATTAAAACCATCACCAACAAAACACCCAACCAGAGATAAAAAAAAAAAAACAGGGACCATCTTTTGAGTAGCATGCTCACTTTCTCGATCCACTTTAATAGCCTATTAAGGCCTGTAAATCAACAACACAGTAGGAGAGAGAGCCACACTTTTTAAAATTTAGTTACACTTGGTTTGAACTGTAGTATACCATAAAATAGATAAATCCAGAAATGTTAACAGGTTTTATCCTCATTATCTGAGTTGCAAAATGATAAACATGGAAAGATGCTTTGTAACTACTAAATAATTTTAGGAAATTGAAACATTCTGATTATCTATAGAAAAAGGTGTTTTGTTGACTGATCAAACGAAAATTTGAGACTTGAGAAATGATTGTCAGTTCCAAGTGTGAATGAATGCATATATATGTACATCTATATAGAAAAGAGAAATAGGTCAATGTTTGTTTTACTTCTGTATGAAACTAACACTCAAATCATGCTTTGGGTGAGTTTGTGCCACGTTTCGACTTTCTTGCAGTTTGAGGGAAAAACAAGCTAATCTATTGCTAACTAAAATAAATATTTAATTACTAATCTGGGTAACAGACACACACACACAAAAAAACAAACAAACAAACAAACAAAAAAAACATCTCCTCCTCCTGCTACCCTTCTCCCAAGCTCAAATACCAAGCTTACTTTTCTGCCACTGCCCCAACTGGTTGCAGGGATTTGGGGATTATGGTCAGTACATAGTGGTTTCTCTCTACTGCTCCTTCCTCTTCACGTTTTCTGCTCCAGCCTTGGGTCTCCAAAAGCTGCAGGGGACATCTACTCTGCCATGGAGCTCGAGCTTGAACTCCTTCTCCTCCTGTGCCCTTGATGTTTCCTCTGCTGTTTCTTGCTCTTCTTGTTCCCTCCTCCTCTCTCCTTCTGGCATTTTATGCCCTTTCTTAAATGTGTCTTCATGGAGGTATCACCAGCTTCACTGATGGGCTCAACGGTGCCCTGTGGTGGATCTCTTGCAGAGCTGACGGGACCAGGCTGTGTCCAGCATGGGGGCAGACCTGGCCTCCTCCCACAGAGGCCACCCCTGCAGATGCCCCAGCTACCACAGTCTTGCCACCTGCACCCAAAAACACATGTACCATGAAAAAAGCTCTGAAAATGTTTAATTTTAGTCTATGTTAGAATTGGAAAAATTTGTAAAGTTTTAATTGTATGGAAAATCCAGTTTCCTTTCAATTTTTTTGCCTCTTTCTGGCATACACAGTGGGTGATCACTTGCTCTGCATTGAAGGTGAAAATCTGAAACTGCAAAACCTGGATTGGTTAAAAATCAAATGACATAACTAAAAATATAGCCATGTGGCTGAGCCTTTGTTTTTAGAAAACAACACTTCTTTAATTCCTTAGCACTGCTATAATTCACTGTCATCTTCCCTCTCCCCACCAAAGTCATTCTGAAATCTAATTGATTAAGAAAGAGTGTATCACCTCTGGAAAACTTAACCTTAAAGCTTCTAATTTTCAATAGCTGAGTTGCAATTAACCAATTACTTTTATTGTTTAGTGCTCAGACTTTAACAGCCTTTAAAAACGCTGCTATAAACACCAGTTGTTTATGATCCTGCAGTTGTAAGACACAATGCTATTTGCATCTTGGCAGGTATTTCATCTCTGGTGGCTGAGAAATACATCATATATCTCTGCTTGAAAGCTCTTCAGCAGTATTCCATATTTCCTGTCATTAGCAGTGCAGCTGCAGGTCCAATCACATCCATTTTGGCACAGGAGTCTGTTCTTCTAGCTCACCTTTGCAGCAGCTGTTAGAGAAAAAATCCCTTGGATTTTAGTCAGCACACTAAATATTCTGTAAAGATTAGTAATCACTCAGACTGGCATACCAGAGGAGAAACAAAAAGGCTGTAGTTGACCTTTTCCAACAGGAAATTCCAACATCATATTGTTACAAGATTTGTTTACTTACATTTTTAAAGTGAAAATCTACAAAATGTTCTGCTATAATCCTGATTTTTTTTTTTAAAGGCTAGCAGCAAATATATGTTCAGATTCTGCCCAAAGTAAAAGGAACTCCATGCAGAGACTGTAAAGGAAACAAATGTGCAGAAAAAAGCAATCAGAGAGGAAAGCTAATGCAAGAATGAAGTAAGAAGTGTATTGTATGTGCTGTATATGGTAAAGACTGGACAAAGCAAATTAAACACTTTCACTAGGACTAGCATACTCGTTAAGGAAATACAAAACTGTCAACAAGAAGAGAAAATGTCATGAAATGTCAGCAGCAGAATAGCTACAAAATGAAATGGAACATTTTCCTTGGGATAAAAGCTTCATAAACTCCATGAAATTCTTCCAATCAAGTTCTAAAAGAACAAGAACAAAGCCTGAGGGAGAAAATGTCAATGCTAATAGACAGTCAAATGGAAAACAGTCCTATTGGGCAGAAAGAAAAATAAATGTATCCAAAGTAACATCCAAGCACAGACTGACCGGAGCAAATGACCTGGTATAGGAGTCTTCAAATTTAGAGATAACAATTGCTTTTTTGAATAGGAACACAGGCTATATTTGATTTTTTTGAAAGGTTTTATGCATGGTAATACAGACAGACCAAAAAAAAAAAAAAAAAAGGCATAGAGAAAAGCTCCTCTGGAATCCAGTCTTTTCTAAAATATATATAATTAATTTTGTAGCGTGAGATTATAACTATCATAAGGACAATTACAAAAGGTACTAGCCAGTGATGCATTGTTTGTGGTTTTAATTCATGAAATGGAGTTACTAATGGACTAATTCCTATTCCTATTTCCTTTTCAAATACATAAGAAGTATAGGCAGTGGGGTCAGAGACTGAGGAACAGTTCACAGTCTAAGTAAATCTGCACTGAAGTTGCACGAAAAGAAGACAAAGTGTGTACTATTGACAATGAAGACATCCTGAGTAAGAATCTATGCTTGAATTTCTGGGCAAGTGCTTCTCTGTGCTGTGACAGAACAGGTGGGCTGTGCGTCCAGCCCCAGGTATACTTGTAACGCAGGTGTTTTTATGGCTGTAAATTCAGTGCAATGAACAGTAGCATCTATAAATATACAGAGGAGAAACCCCAAAGCATTGTACCCTTTTCTGTGCACCTGAAT
This sequence comes from Anser brachyrhynchus, assembly GCF_964034855.1. Classification (NCBI taxonomy): domain Eukaryota; kingdom Metazoa; phylum Chordata; class Aves; order Anseriformes; family Anatidae; genus Anser; species Anser brachyrhynchus. The sequence continues at coordinate 30,305,910 of NC_137698.1, read as the reverse complement.
TTCCCTGAAGTTGTAATTATTTTTAATTCGCCCCAGAGAAAGTCTTTGTGTAAATTAACGCAGGTTCCAGTGTGAAGCATCATTCATACGGAAGTAACAGTGAGAAAATATCAGCATAGCAGTGTAACTTTACATAGAATGTTTTCGTTATTCTCTGAGAATGAGTTTTTTTTTTGTTTGTATGTTGTTTATTTATTTATTTATTTTTCAAATGAATATGGCCTATTTTGTGAATCCAAACCTTAGATGGCACAGAGACATTGGGTTACTTGGTTCAGTGAAAATGATAGTTCCTTCAGGCCTAAATCGTTGTTCATCTTCAGGTAGCAGAGTAAATTGTGTTATGAAAATTTATATGGTGCGTGGTAATGTATCAAAATGGCCAAATAAATTTTTGTGAGTTGTTATGTATAGTGGACTTACGTTATTAGTGCTTTTCAAAGTGTTTTTCTAGTGTCAGGAAAAGAAGCATTTCTCTCTCCTGTGGTTAGACACCTTAGTCCTTCTTTTGCAACTAAGAATGAGTTCAGTCCATTAATACAGAAGACATCTTGAGCTCAAGTACCTGGAGATCATGAATCTAACTTTCCAACTTCCTTTGCCTAAAGCAGATTCTCACCTTTATCCTTTTTCAGAGACTCTTCTTGTATTTTGAGGGGTAAGTGCCCTCATTACCACATCCTAACTTTTAATTTTTATTTTTTTTACTTTGTATAAAATCACAATCTATTAATATAAACTATTAGCCATTCGTGATTCATAGACCTATGAATAGTTTTGGGGGCTTTCCATAAGTATACTAGTGTATAGAATAGAAAGAAAGAAAAAAAGTGTAGGTAATTTTATTTTATTATTATTTTTTTTTTCTGGTAGAAGAGACACATCATTTCAGTAGACATGGAAGATTTCTATCAAAAAGGAAAGAAAACAGCTCAGATTGAAGAGATTAAGTCTAACGTTACTGCCACAGAAACAATGGCAGTAACACAATCCTCCAGGCTTTATGTCTACTATGAGTTTAGCAGTATGTCTGCAGCAGCAGCATCAACATCCAAGCAATATATTATTTGTCTCTGGCCTTGGATGCTAAGCTAGGTTGGGGATATTTAAAAAAAAAAAAAAAAAGTTGGGGAGGGGGGAAGGCAGAGGCGGGGAGAGAAAGTAAGATCCCAGAATGCCTGCATCATTATAATTGTTGAGGTAGGTAATATCTGTATTGCCCTACCAGTGATTAGAGCAGGAGTAACTAACCTACAATTTCATGACAGGATCTACTGAGTTTGGCTTGGATGGAGTTAATTTTTGTTCATAGCAGTCTATATGATTTTGTGTTTTCAGATTTGTAACTAAAAACATGCTTATAACACACCAATGTTTTAGCTATAGCTGAACTGTGCTCATGCAGCATCAGGGCCTTCTCTGTTTCTCTGCCCCCCAGTAAGGGGCTGGGAGGGGACACAACTGGGATAGCTGACCCAAATTCACCAAAGGGATATCCCAAACCACCTAACATGATGTTTGGCAATAAAAAATGGGGAGGGGGTTGTCTTTCCACATAATCACGGTTTGGAGACTGGCTGGACATCATTACGAATGTAAGGATAACTAAATCTATTTTTTTAATAGCACAGTGTTTATAGAATGTAAATGTTATGTCTTCCAGACACGCTAGCTGCATGCCTTATGAAAGAAGAAAAAAAGTACACATTCCTAAATTTGGCTGAATGAAGGAACATATTTGAACTGTAAATGTGAGTGCTTATTTGTGTAGTATGCTGTAGTATGGATGCTGTAAAAAAAAGGACTCCACTGGACCTCTGATGCCCAATGTGGTAATGCAAAAAGGTGCGAATAGAAAGATAGATACTTAAACTTAGCAAAACCCACACAAATGTGTTTATATACAGGGCATTCCTTAAGCCAAAAGCTCTTTAGGAGGAATTATCTTAGAAGAAAAGAGAAGAAAAAAAAAAGCCTAAGGGATATGTAAGGTTCTCTCTTTAATTATTTCTTCAGTGCCTGGAAAAAAAAAACACCTTCATTTCTTTAGGGATGCAGAGATGACTAAACCCAGGAGAAGATTTACGCTTGTGAATTCTGGATAGAATCTGGTTACTACTGATCAGTGTCCTGACTTAGGCACCTCACTTTTTAAGAAATGTAATACTTAGGTTCCTCTCTTTCACCCTCAGCATTTACTCCTGATCACCTTGGTACCCAGTAATTATAAGTGCAAAACCACTGCTGAGGAAAATGATTGTCTAGCTCTACTCTGCACTGGTGCAGCCTCACCTTGAGTCCTGTGTGCAGTTCTGGGTGCTAAAATGTAAGAAGGACATAAAACTATTGGAGCGTCTCCAAAGGAGGGCAACAAAGATGGTGGAGGACAAAACTTAAGAGGAGGGGCTGAGGTCCCTTGGTTTGTTCAGCCCAGAGCAGAGCAGGCTGAGGGGAGGCCTCATGGCGGCCTGCAGCTCCCTCACGAGGGGAGCAGAGGGGCAGGCGCTGAGCTCTGCTCTCTGGGGACAGCGACAGGACCCGAGGGAACGGCATGGAGCTGGGACAGGGGAGGGTCAGGCTGGGTGCTATGGAAAGGTTCTGCACCCAGAGGGTGGTCGGGCACTGGGACAGGCTCCCCAGGGAAGTGGTCACAGCACCAAGCCTGATGGAGTTCAAAAAGCATCAGGACAATGCTCTTAGACATATGGTTTGATTTTTAGGTAGGCCTGTATGGAGCCGGGTGTTGGAATTGAAAGTCATTGTGTCTCCCGTCCAACTTGGGATATTCTGTTTTGTTCTGGTAGTGGGGTCTTCAATTCCTTTTCCCAGACTTCCTGTCTGTAACCTTAACAAAAGGGTTGAGGCAGCTTGGATGGGATTGTGAACTCCACAAGATGAAAAAATACTTCAAAGAAAAAAAAAACACAACTCATTCTCCCCACTCCCGACCCTCTGGAAGCTCTGTATGTGTAAAATACAGATGATGAATAGCAACACCAGAACAGAAGGAGCAAGTGGTCTTCCCATTCATTTCCCCTGCCTTTGAAGAATCCAATCCCCAAAGACTTATTCTCCATGAGTGTAGTTCCACTGAATTCAAAAACAAAATTTATATTTGTGTTTATGCAGCGTACAGCCCCTTCAGGCTTTTCATCCATGAACAGATGCAGCAAAGTGAAAGCATCCAGAACCATAGAGGTACTGCTCTCCATGGTGGATTTCCATGGCATCTTTCATTCCAGCTCTCCAGATTTTATTTCCACTGAAATTATGAGGTAATTTAAAGGGTGCTTTTAAGGCTTCTTATTCAGTATGAGATTAATGGGAACATTCAGCCTCGAGATTAACAGAGTATACACCTAGAGATGAGGTAGTTTGAGCTCTGAAGATCTTGTTCAGTAGAAGGGAGGAATGTTAGCTGCTGCTCCACTAATTAATGGTTAAATTACCCTTGAGTAGTAGGTAGCATATCTTTACAATCTGGTAGCTCTAAATTTCACACCTAATTGTAGCAGTGGGAGTTAGAACATAGGTTGAAGACATAATGAAATTACCACAGGGAGGAACAGACTAATGAACTGAAGTCCAGCAAAAAGTTATAGCTACGTTGATGTCATCTTGAAAATCTGTAAATAACAACTTTGAAAACTATTGAGGGCACTAGACAATGGATTTTGTGTGTATATAAGCATGAAATGTAGATTGGGAGGAATAATTGAGTTTGCTATATTGTTAAGTATGTACTTGGAAAAAAAGCACTTGGTCATCATGCACACCTTTTTCATCTTATTTGCATTTTTAATGCAGAAAACCACAGAATATCTCTTCAATCATACTGAATTGGTTTGTGTCAAATAGTGTATATACAACTTTGTAAGTTTTTAATTCTTCATCAAAAAGCTGAGAGAAAAATGTATATATATTTCTCTTGTTGCTTTTGGTATTTGGAATTTCAAAGTCAAACTTTTCCAGTTTTATGAAGAACTCTGAATTCTTATTTTATTGAGTAGTAATTCTAAAACAGCTTATTAATGAAGTGGCCTATCTTAAATATAATTATCTTCAGTTAATAAAATACAGATGAGTGAATCCAGTGCTTTAGCAAATTTAGCAGAAAACTGCTCTCTGCAGGTGTCTTCTTCAAGGTCTTTTAATAGGATTTTATAGGTTTATTATTATTACTAAGTTCCTGTTTTGTGGAAATGTCATATGAATATCATGTATGATCCTTTGCTTGCTTTGTGTGTTTGACAAAATGCCCCTTGACCTTCCAAAAGGTAGCCACAGCATTTGCTTGTTACATAAACTAAAATGCAAGTGATGTGACTATACCTATACAACCTTTGTAAACCTCATCTTTCCAGGTACTGTGGATTTTTTCATGGATTATAACTATACAAGCTGCACCAGCTATACCAATATCACCTATATCAAAGTTTAAGCTTTATCCAAAACCTGGACATTATCCAACCAGTGAATCATTCTAATAGTGGGTTCACTAGTCACCTGTGCCAGCACCTCAGTACTCACCATCACAGTTCTTTCATAATATCCTACCCTTTTTTTGCTGCAGATTTGCTGCTCCACTGCTTCTTGTCCCATACAACACTGCAAGGCAGGAATAAATTACTTTTCCTTTGTTCCACAGCCTTTTACGTAATTAACGCTATCCTCATGACCTGATTCAGATTTTTTTTATTAATTATTATTATTATTTTAAGGTTAAAAAGCTGTCCAGTCTTGTCTCTTATATTCTGTTGCCTAGACCTCTGACCACCTGCTGATATCCTCTAAGCTGTATCCAGTTAATTCACTTTCTTGGACCACAGTTACCAAGCCTGCACTATTTGTATGAGGGCCGTAGCCTTGATAATTAGAGCAGGGAACAGGTGTTCAGCCTTTGATGCTTCTATAATTCTCAGATCCCTTTCTGCAGGTCTGCTACCTAGGCATTTTTTTTTCCATCCTGTCTCACCTGTTCTATATGCATGTGGCTATTGTTGGCTTGCACCAATTTTCACTTTATCATCAGTATATTGTCCTGAAATTTAGGTGCAGTCCCTCTCACCTTGGTGCAAATACACTTAACACCCTCTGCTCCCCCATCCATGTAAATTAATGAATGTAAATTAATGAATGTAAATTAATGAAGTGAGTGAATAGATCCTAACTCAGTACAGGCTTCTGTATGTCCCCCAAAACACTCTTTGAATTTCACTATGTTAAATGCTAGATGACTAGAGTTATCCAACTAGTTTTGCATCTAGCAGTTAAATCAACCTCAGCTTCCCATCTTTTTATGAGAGTATTTTATAACGTTGTAGTATATGATACGTACTGCTTCTGCAGAATGTTTGCAAATAACTTGCTGGAATATTTATGTCACGGTTTTCTCAGAACTGAGCACAAGCTGGCTATATTTCTTTAGTTTCCTTATGCTCATTTTTCCCCTCCCATTAACTTACTATACTATGCTTACTATATATATATATATACACACATACTTACTATACTATACTACACTATTACTTACTATATTCACTAATAATACATTAACATTTACTAACAATAACTTATTATTTTCCAATTTTTTTGGTGCTTCACTCTTCCTTGATGATTTGTAAAAAGATTTTTCAGCATGTCCTTTAAATATCTCAGGAAGAAGTTCAACAAGTCACAAAGTTTTGAAAATATGTAACTCTAAACTTTTCATTCCCTGGTATCTTACCACTTTTTTGTTGTTACTATTAATTAATATTAGGTAGCTACATGCTTGCAAATTATTGTTTTAATGAAGGCTGATGAAAAATGTGACACGTTTCAGCTTTCTCAGCATTCGCTATAATATATTAATATTTTTGTCCACTTGTTACCAAATTCACACTTTCCCTGATCTTTTTCTATATATGAATGTATTTTGTTGACTCCTGTATATCACAGGATTTTACATTTCAACCAGTTATCGTTGTATTTTGTCAACAATTGATAGCACTAGATTGAGGCCATTTTCCAAAAGAGCAGTTACTAGGTAAAATGTAGATATTAAGAACTGTATAATGATAAATTTCCTTGATAATTAATTACAGTCATGAAGCACATAAAATATGGTTAATAATTTGCACTTTAGTTTGATTTTTTTTTCTGACTCTGGTGATTAATCCTCTTTCTTATGTTCCCTTTGCTAGATTAACTGCCAGTCTTTTTCTTTAGGTGAATACTTAGAAGCTATGATCAAGTCATCTTTCAAACTGCATTTCATCTCTGAGAAATCAGATGGAGTTCTCCCAGCAAAGATCTACCCCCCGCTATACATCTGTAAACCCACCTGTTTTTATTCACTGTTTCCCATCCAGGTATGGCAGAAAAAGATTATTAAATCAGTTCTATTATGGTGGTTAAAGGATGATCAAGGTTGTGAAATGTGAGTGTAAGGGTTAAAAGTGTGTTGATGGGCTAAGGTGTAAGATTCAGGGGCAAGTGGTACTAAAAATGTGATAGGACAAGGTGAGAGTGGAATAAGGCAATGTTAATCCTCTGCTGGGACTATGTAAATAATCTAGAGAAAATCACAGCTTTTTTTTTTTTTTTTTTTTTTTTTCCCCTGCTGTTTATTTATTTATTTGACTACTTGGTCACCCTGAACTTTCTGGCTATGTAGGTAACACCTGTTCAAAAACTTTAGATTTCATTAACATTCTGAAGATTTGAAGATTTACAAAATAACTGTTTTCTTCCTTTCAGATCATTTTCAGAAGGTAAGCCTGCCTGAACACTTTGTTTTGACACACATCCCCCATTTTCACATGTCCCTCACATATCATCCCCATTTTCTGTATTTGTGGTTGAATTAATAACGATATAGTAATGTTTGGTAAGCATCGAAAAAAATCATAAGCCAAGACTAAAATATAAATTCTTACACTTGAGAAATGTGTTGATTCTATTGTTATTTTAAAGGGATTGCTTTAATTCCTTCCTAAAACATTCTTTGTAATATATACATGTAGGAATTGTGTACAGAACATATGATGACAACTTTGATTTCATGTACATTTAGAAAAAAAAATAGATACGAGACTCTAATCCAAGACTAGAAAAGTACATATTAAGAAATTAATGAAAATAACCAATAATTATTTTTCATTCTTTTTATTTATCAGTTTTATGGCTTATCTTCAATGTGGTGATAATTCAAACTGTCTATATTTGAATTAACATCTGAAGCGACCTTAGCTGTAATGCAAGTGGTAGTATTGCAAAAGTAGAGATGGACCTACACAGAAGTTGTGTAGGCTGGATCCACAGGCTAGTTTAGTACTAGCAACACAAAATGGTTGCATCAGCCTCTTGAAGTACTTGGGACTCCATTGCATTACAGGGTTAAACCGGAATGTACAGGCAGCATTATTTTACTACTGGTAGATCCTTTTGGAAATGAAAGTCCCATTTAACCTGAGGTGGAAACCTATGTGTATACATGAGAAATATAACTCTTTTTGTTCCACAAGCCAGCATTGCACTAAAAACATGACCATGAAATGGTCAAGCACTTCAGTAATACTTATACTTCCATTGGCTCTCAATTTCTGTGTTACATTATTCGACCATCAACCTTCTTCATATAATAAAACACATAATCAAAGCAGGGAGCTAAGATAAAAGTGAAGAAAAACACAAGAATCTCCACCTTTTTTTTTTTTTTAAACAAGCTTAGTCTTTGATCATTTTCCATTTGATCAAAGTGTGCTTTGATGTTTTTTTGAAGAAGTATGAAATTATTAGAATAAAAATATAGAATTTGATTCACAGTTTTATCTAAAGAAAATAAATGAAAGAGCTGGACTGGTAGTTTGTAGTAGGTAAGGCTGAAGATGTACAAATAAGTGCGGGGAAAAAAACCACAAACCCATAAATAAAAAGGAAAATAATCTAGTTATAGAGAAAAGTGGAAACTGGGAAAGCAAGCTAAATATAAAATATATTTCTTCTAGAAAATGTGTCACTAACTGCCAATCAGAATGCAATAAATGTTCTTTTGGAAAGAAATGTATACTTATGAACATCAAAGTGCAAAATATATTGCCGATCCATGCCTGAACAACATTTACCACAGCTGGAACAATTTCATTGTAAAGAATGCAAGAAAAAGAGGAAGAAAAGGCTAGGGAAAAAACAAAACAAACAAACAAAAAAAGACTCACAACAAAGTATATTTTCAGCCTTCTGTGTTGGTTTTAGAGTTGCATATTGAGTGAGATGTTTTGTTGTTGGGTGATGACTAGACTGGAAATTAGAACTGCTTTAGGTGAAGTTCAAACTTTTTTTTTTTGAAGTCATCAAAATGAATGTCTAGTATGTCTGCAATTTTGCATTGAACTCATAGTTTTCTGGCCTGGAATATGACCTTTGTTCATATTCAGTGATAAAAATTTCGTACATCTTTAACATTCTGTTCTTTGTTTTGAGAGTTTTTTCCTTCTATGGTTCTGATGGCAGTGTTCTGTTTTCTTTGCAGGCCTGGTTTTTCCATTGTCATAGATTTGATCTTAAAATGTTCTAGTTGATTCCTTTTATGGTTATACTTTCTAAAGAGTGAACTTGCTTTTTGTTCTGTAGTTAAAAACAACAACAACAAAAAGCACCACAACCAAACAAATCAAACAACCTTCCCCCCATGAACAAACGAAACAACAAAAACTGAAGAAGCTCAGGGAGTATGAACTAAATAGAACAATCAATAGTAAGTGCAAAATAGTAGATTGACATCAAAAGAAGCATGACCAGCAGGCCAAGGGAGGTGATTCTCCCCCTCTACTCTGATCTCATGAGACCCCACCTAGAGTACTGTGTTCAGCTCTAGGGCACCCAACAGAAGGACATGGACCTATCAGAATGAGTCCAGATGAGGGCCATGAAGATGATCAAGGGGCTGGAGCACTCTTCCTATGAAGGCAGGCTGAAGGAATTGGGGTGGTTCAGCCTGCAGAAGAGAAGGCTCCAGGGAGACCATATAGTGGTCTTCCAGTACCTAAAGGGGGCCTACAGGAAAGCTGGGGAGGGACTCTGTCAGGGAATGTAGTGATCGGACAAAGAGTAATGGCTTTAAACTAAAATAGGGTAGTTTTAGATTAGATATTAGGAAGAAATTCTTCACTGTGAAGCGTGGTGAGGCACTAGAACAGGTGGCCCAGAGAAGCTGTGGATGCCCCATCCCTGGAATTGTTCAAGACCAGGTTGGACGGGGCTTTGGGTGACCTGGTCTTGTGAAAGGTGTCCCTGCCCATGGCAGGGGGGTTGGAATTAGATGATCTTTAAGGTCCCTTCCAACCCAAACCATTCTATGATTCTATGACATAGCAGAAAAACAATACACAGGACAAATAACGCAATACTTTTATAGATAATATTTGTTACCTATTTCTGGGTACTATACTGGCATATGGTAACTACTTTTGCTAGTTTTTATTGGAAAACCATAAGTAAAGTTTTATATATGAAAAGAGTTTTTGTAAGAAAACAGATCCACCTGACATTTCAAATGGCTAAAGAAAACTAATAAAACTGGAAACCTTGTGGAAGGAGATTTTACATGAGAAATTACTGAGTATTTTATTTGATATGAAAATCATAGGAAAACATAAACACAAAGATTTTAACTTGAAGTACAAATACAGTACCATATAAATGTACTCGGTATCACTGGGGCTTTTTAATGGTAATATGTAGGATATGCTTAGTTTTTGATGCAAATCCCATTGGAATTTACTTCCAGTTACTTCAAAGGATTCAAGCTAGTCTATAAGCCTCTGGCTTACATCATACCTGCTCTGATAAAGGAAAAACTTAGCCTAGATAGATCCCTTCTTGAGGCTGTGCCTTAGATGAGAGACATCCTGGGCCAAGGGAACCTGCTGAAAGCCTATAAGACAGGAATACCAAGTGTTTGCAAAACTAGTTGCTATACCTACAGATGTAGCAAGTAATTTTCTTTACATGTTTTGTGAATGACAGATGTTTCCAATGGATTCACACATCTATAAATGATTTATTGTGGTATTCTGGTCACTCTAGAAAGGTAACAAGAATAACATGCATATTCCCCCATATATCTCCTAAATTGCTTTCACATTTCTTTTCTGTTACAGAAAACCTATATAAGAATGGTCTCCATATTCCTATTTCAAAACATTTTTTTTTTTTACTGTTTAGAAACTCATTACTACTTCTGTGAAAGATTTTTTTTTTGTGAAGCAAAACTTGTAGCGCCTCAAGCTTGCAGTCAGATCACTATTCTTGCAGCTATGTTTATAAAAAGCAACACTGATGCTATTGCTGTCGTGTTGAACCTAGACATTTTTTTTCTGAAATGTATCTTCAAACGTGCCCACTACTTGCCTTTCCTACTGTATTTGACGTTATCATGGCGCCACATTCAAAAAGTTCCAGTTTCTTATTACTGTCCACTGCAATTTATCAAGCACACTGAAATGAGAAGCGTGAGACAGAAAGTTCTTGATGCCCTTGAGCTGGTGAAAAGTGAAATTCAGTCATCTGAAATTCAAACTGCAGTTGGTAGCTGGATATTACTGTCTCATTTGGTGATTTTGTTTTTAAGCAGGGAATTATTTTGCATATATTTTGGTCCATGAGCACAGAAACCATATTAAGTCTGGAAAATGAAGAAAGGTCCTTATATATTCTGAATGAAGATAAACATGTTTAATTCAGCACATTATATCTATCCTGACGTAAGTATTGGTCGTGGTGAAAACTCCACAAAACTCATTTTATCTCTTGGTCTTTGGGTCTCTGAGCAATCACTGACTAATTCCTTGAAAGTGGGCTGGATACAGAAGCTGGACTTCCTGTGGTTAGTCATAGGAGCAAGTAAGTATGATCTTTGCCATTTTGCCTCAGTGCTGTGTTCCTTTTGATGGTGGGTAGGGCATGTAAAAATGGATGAAGCTAACAGCATTGAATGCTCTAAAATTGGTTGTATACATTCTGTGCTGAAAGAGAAAATGCATGTTTTTCAGCCCTTATGTTAATGAACTGTCTAGGGGCAACACACTAATTTATCATTAAGAAACATGCAGCTCCAGCAATAAGTAAAGCATTAGGACTCCAGGCATGATCAGGTAAGTGCTTCAGAGCCTGATATGCTGATTTTAAAAGTTCAGCTGAGATGTGTAATTGATTGTGTGAGTGCAAAATTAAATGGGCTCACTAAAATGTCCTCCGTTTAAAAAAAAAAAAAAAAAAAAAAAAAAGCGCATTCCATATTTTGGAGATACAGGAGTCCCTTGCTTTATTTAAGGAAAATGTTGTGGCTTATCCTGTGCAAGCAGGTGTATGGGGATTTATTTTTCCTCTGGGCAGGACACCTAAGAAAGACGTTGCAGAGCATTTGATGACTGAGTTGTCTTTCCTTACTCTCCCTTGAATGGAGAATTAACTGAATGGAGAATTAACTCAAACAAACAAAGCTGATATGTAGAAACTAGAAAAATAGAGCAAGAAATGGGAGCAAGTTGAGAAAAAATGCAGGTTAATTTCCCCCTGGAGTGTAGGGAAAGATGTAGGGACATAACTGTGCCCTTACACAATTTTCTTCCTGCTCTGTTCCCATGGTATTACAGCTTTTTGCTCTCCTGCTACTGACTGCCAGAGAACTTTCAGTCTCACCCTACATTACTGAATCTCAGTAACAGAGATTTATTCTTTATAACTGAAATCTGCACGCTTCCAACTGAAGTGTGTATCCATAAATGAATCACAATAAAATAAAAATAATTCAAACATTTTTAAGATGTGTATAATTTGAAGCTCAGAATGAGTATAATAAAATTGTGGGTCTCTTTAGTAAAGAAAACACCCAGATGGGATCACTGTCTACACTCCATATGGCACTCAATCCCTCTGCTCTACATCTTGCTGTGCTCACAATGTAATCCATATGGACATTGCTTAATTGGTTTCTTATTCTGGCAACACTTACTATCTCTGTTCATATCTTCCCATCAAACATCTACTTATTGCTGAAAGAATGTGTTATTATGTGTTGATTTCCTAGATTGTTGGAAATATGAAAGCATTAATTTCTTTCTATATCTTTCAGTGCTGTGGCTTTGCCCATTAGTGACGAGGCTGAGAATACTCGTGCACATCCAAGATGTGCAGTTTCAGCCAACTTGTGAGTGCTCATATGCATGCCCTAAGCATAATTATGTGTGTGCTTCTCTATTCAAGCAGAGGGCTCCTAGGATGTGCAAGCAAAAAAACAGAGGTCCAGGAACCTGTAGGAAGGTCATGGAGGTGCACCAAGTGGCTCTACATGAGTTTCTCCAGCTCTGAATGATGTGAAGATTTTAAGGGCAGCTCTGGGATTGCTTGTGTGACAACTGAAAATTCATAGATGAGAGAAATGAAGGACAAAAGGAAGGACAACTGTCACTTTGCTGAGGTTTCCAGTTTACAAGGTAAATTAGCATAGCCCATACACTGCAAGCTGAATGAGTGTGATCTGACTCGAAGGCCAGTGGCAGGCTTACAGTCACTGATTCCAAATCATACAAATTCCTGAGTTTAATGCTAACTGCATCAATGTGTAAAAAAACAAATAACAACAAAAAACAACACCTATACAGCTCATTAAACATTGGCTCAGTGTGCATTAGTGATCCCAAAATAATATCCTTCTTGTGTTCCTCAGAAATGGGGCAACTCTAACATGCATTATGCAGTTGTCTTGAGTGCTGTGTTTGGGTTTCATTATCCTGTCTCTAGAAAGGGTAAGCCAGAGGATACAGTTCTGTATGATGAAATATCATAGGAATATGATGGACAGTTATATGGAGAGAGATGGAAGAGGTAAAGATATGGAAAAAGGGATAGGGAGAAATTACAGTAAAGACTATATGGTAGGGTTGCAAAAGGATAAAGAGAAGGAAAAGACTATTTTGATTTACCTTTCATTATACACTAAAAGCTCTAGTTCAGTGATATAGAAGCAATATGCTTAGAACTACAGTAAACACTTTACTTTGTACACATTGCAATTAACCCATGGAACTCTCTGTCATTCTGTCATTAAGAGTTTCTATGGTAAATAGATTTGTGGGATTCAGAAAATAATCAAATATGTATAGTGAGAGTGAAAACATCCAGAAATTTGTTAGACATTATATATATTATTTATATCTGTGGATAATTTATATTTATATATGAAAACATCTATCTATATCTTGTAGCTATTTAGCTAGTTGCTGGCCATTAAAAAGTGTCCTGTCATATTTATACATTTTATGTATATAAATTTGTGTACAATTTATACATTTATATATATGCACTTATATATATTCCCTAACAAGAACAAACAAACCCCCTGAGAGTTTTCTTGCATCTTTCTGAAAACGTGCATAGTATTAAGGAGCGTAAGGGAAGCCTTGGGACTGGTGACTCAGGAACTGAAAATTCATAAAATAGAGGCATGCCGAAGGGCAGAGGAAGAAATCAGCACCTTTTTTTTTTTTTTGGGGGGGGGGGGGGGGGGCGGGGGAAGGCATGCAGCATCTCTTCTATATAGCATAGCTTATAAAAAGGAAAATGTGTGATAAAATACACCCTATTATATACTTCATTTTTATTACTGTCATGACACCTAATAAACTCACGCTGTTGATTGTGTCTGCTTTGATGGCAAGCTATAACTGTTTCTTTCCATTCCCCTTGCCTTTCCCCTCTGACTCTAAGAGTAGTTTAAACAGGTTACCGCTATAGTCCATGTGATATTTTCTCATTATATTTGTTTTCAGGTATATTATATTCACCTCCAGATTTACTGATGTAAATGTTTTTCAAGCTCCATACTTGTTTATACTGTACAAACTGTTCTGCATGTACCTTGGCAGGCTGCATGTATCACTGTTGCTACTATATCAGAGAATCATAGAGGAAGTTGAGCTTTGCAGGCCTCTTTGGAGATTGTCTACTCTGAACTCCTGCTCAAAATAGGCTCAGAGAGAGCAGGTTGGTTAGGGCTGTGTCCAGTCAGGTTTTGAATATCTCCAGGGACGGAGACTCTACAAACTCTCTAGGAAACTTCTGCAGGTGCTCAGTCACCCTCACAGTATTTTTTTTTTCTCTTGTGTTTAAACAGAGTTTGCTGTATTTTAGTTTGTGCTCATTGCCTCTTATCATTTGGTTCCACGGAGAAAAGTCTGGCTCTGTCTTCTTTACTCCCCGCCCCCCCCCCGACATTTATATACACTGAAGATCACCCCTGAGCCATTTCTCCTCCAGAATAATCAGTCACAACTTTCTCAGTCTGTCCTTGTATGACAGAAGCTCCAGTCTTTCAGTCATCTTTTCAGTCCTTTGCTGGGCCCGCTCCAGTATGTCTGTCTTGTACTGGGGAGCCCAGACCTAAACACATCACTCCAGAGGCAGCTCATTAGGGCTGAGCAGAGGGGAAGGATCATATCCTGCGACCTGCTGGCAATGCTCTTCCTAGTACGGTCCACGAGGCTGTTGGTCTTCTGTGCCACAAGGGCACATGGGCCTGGGCCTCATGTTCAACTTGTTGTCTGCCAGGACCCACAGGTCCTTTTTGACAAAGCTGTTTTCCAGCCTTTGTTTTTCCCTTTGTTGTACCTCATGAGATTCCTCTCTCCCCACCAAGCCTGTTAACATTCCTCTGAATAGCAGAATAACCATATAGTTTATGCTGTCATGGCACCTGATAAGCTCAGATAAACCTGAAAAACTCCCAGGTTTAGTATCATGTCCAAACCTGGTGAGGGGGCACACTGTCCCATCATCTAAGTCATTAATAAAAACACTAAACAGTACTGGCCCCAGTATTGATGCTTGAGGTACAACACTAGTGTGTCTTGGATTGCTGGTGCCTTTTGTGCTGTCTCAGATACTGTGGTTGTTCAAGTCCCTCATGAGGACCTGAGCCTGCAAACGTGAGACTACTCCAAGTTCTCTGAAGAAGGCCTCACCTACTTTATTAGGCAGTCTGCAGCAGGCACACAGCATAACCCACTTTGGTCTGCCTTCGACTGCTGACCCACAAGTTCTCAGCTGCCTCATCATCCATCTCAGGGCAGATCTCCATGCATTCCTGCTTCTCTCACATAAAGGCTGACTCTCCCTTCTTGCCGTCCTGTCCTTCCTAAAGTGGAATCTGTATCCACCTACTGCAGCATTTCACTTGTGTGGATTATCCCACCCTGCCTCTGTGATGAGTTCATAGCCCTGCAACTGTACACTGCCATCTAATTCCTCGTTTGCTCCCCATGCTACACACTTTATTGTACAGGCACTTCAGAGAGACACCCAGTTGTGCTCATTTCCCAGAAAAGGTACAAGTGCCTTCTCCATGATACGTTCTTTTCTTGGAGGCACTCCCTTATTTCTGTGCTTACACTTGAAATGGACCTCTTTCAGCACTGATTTCTTGATCACAAGGATACTGCAGTTCACATCACCCTTCAATATTTGTTTGCCAACATGGTCTGCTTGTGAGTTGTTGCCTCTCTCCCCTGTTGTTCCTACTTTGAAGCTCACCTCTCTAATTTGCACAGCCTGTTGGCAAAAATAGTTTTGACCCACTTTTTAAGGTGGACCCTGTCTGTTCCCAGAAGTCCTCAATTTTTGAAGAGAGTCTCAGGGTAAAAAAATAAATAATAATAATAATTTTAAAAAAGAATCCTTATTTCCAACACCTGCTACTCAACTGGTTGTTGATCTCACAACAACTGCAAGTCACCAGCAGGCTGAGGAGAAAACTACCTAAGTCTCATGCTCTTGATCGTCACCCCCAGCGCCATATAGTATAGTCACGCTTGATATGCTTCAGGTTTTTTCTGGCATGTGAAGAGTAGCAGAGAGAACTGTCCAAGGCTCAAGCATCATCAGTCTTTTTGCAATGTTTGAGCCCCTGCAAGGGGCTGCTGGGGACTGTGCCCTGCAGCGTGTCACCACCACTGCTGAGCAGCACATATAATGTCCTCAGCAGAGTTTCAGGTTGTCCCCCCCCGACACCCCCTCCTGTGTGCCCTTCTGCATGAATTGATGCCTCTATTAGCTGCCTCTGTTATATGCAACATTATATGCAATAATCCACCACCAGACTAAATGAATTGCAAGTCTGAGCTAGCAAGTTCCTGGATATTATCTTTGTAACTCTGCAAAAGTATTTTTCCTCTCCTTGATTACAGTGTCAGAATAATTCTTTATTGTTACACAGCAGGGAACTGTGTTGTTTATTCAGTAATAAGTTAGGTCTGGAGAAAGAAAAGAGTGAGGGCAGGAATTGGTACAGTGATCTTAAATATAAGCAGAATGTCTGACTTGCAAGAACCTGATCATACCCAAAAGAGTGTATTAACCTGTTTCATACTCAGGGAGGTGTGACATGGGCAGAGAACAATCAAAAAGGGGACCACAAAAACAAATAATACATTTTGTAAAGCTTTTTTCACTTTTCCTAGGCCATACAGACTCACATTCTAGTGTCTAGAGAGTTTTCCTTTGTTGTAGTTTGGGATGGACTGCCAAAGACCTCACTTCCAAGTGGAGAAAAGAGAATAGCCTTTAAAATGGCATTTTGCCACAGGCACAAGGAAGCATTTATACTCACTGATTAGCAGCCACATTTTCATGAGTAATGGGATGTAATTTGTTATTGTATCAGACCCTTCTGTCATTGTTCTCTACACTTGTATTTTTAGCATCTGAATAATAAATAATATCTAAACATAATAATGTATGAATAGCTGGATAGCTCCCAAATTAGAAATCTTTCCAAAACCAACCAACCAAACAAAGAAAAAAAAGACCCACCTCATTATCACTGAGGAATAGAGAGCTACCTTTTGATTTTCAGGTATGCTTAGGCTCTTTTATTTTAGTTAAGTCTTCTTTATTCTGGTTAATGCATCATGGCTCCAGCTGTCTTTGAAGTAGAATTTAGACATTGGTCTTAATGGAAGCACTGTTGGACCCTGGGTTTTTCAAATATTCTGGAAAACCTCACTCCTCACTATGAATACTGCCCAAGCGGATGTTTTGGACAACATTTTTATACCTTGGGTAATTTATTGAGTTTGCAGTAAAACCAGTAGATGATAGCAAGTCTAGTCTAGCTGTATTTGGTGCAACATAGCTCTTGCCAGTACAGTTTGACAGGTTTCATATTTATGCCTCTGACAAAGTAATGAAAAGTAAGTCTCTAGATGTAGTTGTTCACCTAAGCACTAGGTAGAACCTTGAACTAAAGATGAGTCCCATAACATAAGAAAGCACTGATTATCTTATGACCTTTGAGTTTGTTGACTTTATATGAAGCTGCACTGATTTTTTTCTTTTTTCTTTTATTTTTTCCTCACAGGTTTTCAGAGCACCAAAACTTTTCACTGATTACTTCATTGTTAAAAAAAAAATAAAAAGTAAAGACTTCAGACAACAGGAAGGATAAATAGTATTGAAGCCCATGTGTCCAGTATCCATGACAAATACTGAAAAATTTATGCGGAAGCACTCTGTGTATTGTAAGTTCACTTTATCATCTCTTTTGTACATGCAAAGGGAATGCCTTGTTGCTTAAGGCACACTATACTGGTGCTTTGTCTTCTTCAATGCAAAAATTTAAATATAGTACAAATATTAACAGGTCACAATTCCAGTACACATTGTGGTTAGGCACATAATTATGCATATAGAATGAGTTGAATGAATAGGTCAGAAATTAATTTGAGATGGGATCTTCATTTTAATATCTGCAAGTAGTTCTAATCACTGATTTTCAGACTGTAAAAGGGTTTAAGTGGATGTGGAAAGGTTGTACAGTCTCCCTATGTGGAGATATTCAAAAGCTGCCTGGACACGATCCTGGGCAACCTGCTCTAGGTGACCCTGTTTGAACAGGGGGGTTGGACAAGATGACCCCCACAGGTCCCTTCCAACTTCAACCATTCTGTGATTCTGTGAAAATTTGTCAATGGATTTTTTTTTTTTTATTTTCTCTCACAGCTGTTAAGAGCATCAGGCATGAATGCAGAGGCTGTTTTCACTTCAGGTTCTTTTGTGAGCCATTTGAGAAGCTGGGCAGAGTTCTGTACACATATAAGGCCTACCACAATCAAGCAGTAGTAATAATATTATTGATCAATTGTTTCATGTTTGCTAAAGTGTGATAAAAGTCTAACCTCCATGAGGCACCATACATACAGTAGGCATTCTCTGTAACCTTAAAACAGTTTGCATAGCACAATAAAATAAAATTAAGCAATACTGAGTTTGATGTGAATTTGGCAACAATTCAGATGTTTCTCAATAGTGTAAGTTGTTTATTAGCACGAAAAATAGGTCTTTATCACATTTACATTCATCTTAGAAGTATATAATGAGAGAAAATAAAAAGAAAACAGACAAAACCTGTCTGTATAACAACACAATAGCACTTAAGAAATATAATAAAATGAACACAACCAACTAGAATTATACACTAATTAGAATGATTTGTTGTGTCCATTAAAACAGTTAGTTATAAGCTATGGGTTACTTATTCTAGAGAGCAAAGACAATTGGGCAAAGGGCAGATAACCTTTCTATCTGCCAGAGTGGTCCTATGTTCACTGGTCACCCGAGTTGAACATTTTACCTAATATTTAAGCACCTAAATACATGGTTCACCTATTGAGAATGGAAAGCTCTTATCCCTCTCACTGGTAATAACGATCCTTTTGAAAAATATTGTTTTAACTTTTAATATAGGAAAAGCTACTCAAAAAAAGTAGTCATTGATTCATTGAGTTTAGTGTTCCAGAGCTTTGGGCAAGCATTAAATAAAATGTTTTGTATTCTCTTTTAGCAAGTCACTATGGCTGCCATCTCATATTTTCAGCATGAAGCAGTGGAAAAAAAAAAAAAGGAAGAAAGAAAAGAAAAAAGCATTTAATAAGTTTAAACATAGTGTTTATTTATTTTTTTTCTTCCCACTTCTATCAAAATCAGCATATTTTATTTTCGTAGCTTCAGAAAATCTTGGACCAGCTGTTGTGTTTTTGAACTAATCTATCAAGCTTAAACTCACTCACTTTAGAGGTATTAGTTGGAATTACAGTAGTATTGCACAATTCATAGTTCAGACCAGTGCTGAGATACCATTAAAATATCTTTGTCTGCAGTTTGGGAAACAGGCAATGTTCCACAGTGTATCACAAGCACTTTCCAATACATTATGATACTTTCACTTCCACTTACAGTTCTTGAAGAAAAGATAAAGATAGAAAAATGGGCTGAAAGTCAGACTAGAAAAGCTTGTCCTGCTTTAGCTAGTACTACTTAATATAGAGTTTGCAGTTTTCTGAATCATCTGCCACACTTTAGCACTGAAAACTTCATTAAAGTGTTTTGCTGCCTATAGAAGGAACTTTCAGTCTATTTTATTTGAAATTTAACTGAAGTGTATGGTTTTCCTTTCTTCTCTTTCATGGCCAATTAATTTTCCTTATAAACTCAATCAATTCTGTAACTACTAACCAATGTTACTCCATTAGACCAAGAGTTAGAAGGTGTTCCCAAGCCATGTCTCTGTGAACTCTGCTAATAAAATGTTCTTTCTCAACACTGGTGAGGGCCAGTTGGTTCAGGGACTCCCGTTCATTAAAGCAAAGCAAAATTTAGCAATTTTGCACACAAACTACAGAGCATTTACTCTTTATCAGGTAGTGTGGTGGTAGGACAAGGAGTAATGGCTTTAAACTAAAAACAGGCTTTAAAATAAAATATCTTAGAGTAGATATTAGGAATAAATTTACTGTGGAGGTGGTAAGGCACTGGAACAGGTTGCCCAGAGAAGCCGTGGATGCCCCATATCTGAAAGTGTCCAAGAGCAGGTTGGACGGGGCTTTGAGCAACCTGGTCTAGTGAGAGGTATCACAGAATCACAGAATTGTCTAGGTTGGAAGAGACCTCCAAGATCATCTAGTCCAACCTCTGTCCTAACACTAACAAGTCCTACACTAAACCATATCACTAAGCTCTACATCTAAACTTCTTTTAAAGACCTCCAGGGATGGTGACTCAAGCACCTCCCTGGGCAGTCCATTCCAATGCCTAACAACCCTTTCAGTAAAGAAGTTCTTCCTAACATCCAACCTAAACCTCCCCTGGCAAAACTTTAGCCCATTCCCCCTCGTCCTGTTACCAGGCACGTGGGAGAATAGACCAACTCCCACCTCTCTACAGCCTCCTTTAAGGTACCTATAGAGAGTGATGAGGTCTCCCCTGAGCCTCCTCTTCTCGAGGCTAACAACCCCAGCTCCCTCAGCCGCTCCTCGTAAGACTTGTTCTCCAGACCCCTCACCAGCTTCGTTGCCCTTCTCTGGACTCTCTCGAGCACCTCCATGTCCTTGTAGCGAGGGGCCCAAAACTGAACACAGTACTCGAGGTGCGGCCTCACCAGAGCCGAGTACAGGGGAACAATCACCTCCTTAGACCTGCTGGCCACACTGCTTCTTATGCAAGCCAGGATGCTGTTGGCCTTCTTGGCCACCTGAGCACACTGCTGGCTCATATTCAGCTGACTATCAACCAGTACTCCCAGGTCCTTCTCGGCCAGGCAGCTTTCCAGCCACTCATCTCCCAGCCTGTAGCGCTGCTTGGGGTTGTTGCGCCCCAGATGCAGGACCCGGCACTTGGCCTTGTTGAACTTCATGCAGTTGACCTCAGCCCATCGGTCCAGCCTATCCAGATCCTCCTGCAGAGCCTTCCTTCCCTCGAGCAGATTGACACACGCACCTAACTTGGTGTCATCTGCAAACTTACTGAGGGTGCACTCGATCCCTTCATCCAGGTCATCGATAAAGATATTAAAGAGGACCGGCCCCAGCACTGAGCCCTGGGGGACTCCACTAGTGACCGGCCTCCAACTGGATTTGGCTCCATTCACCACAACTCTTTGGGCGCGGCCATCCAGCCAGTTTTTAACCCAACAAAGCGTATGTCAGTCCAAGCCACGAGCAGTCAGTTTCTTGAGGAGGAGAAGGTGTCCCTGCCCATGGCAGGGGGTTGGAACTAGATGATATTTAAGGTCCTTTCCAAACCAAACCATTCTATGATTCTATTTGAGTTGAAATGTAACTGCCAGCTTTTTGAGAATAGCTGTGTGGTGCATGGCATGGTGTGGCATGTAGCACTTCCTGCTGCTAAATTGAGCTCTGAGGACTGCTCCAAGGCTGGCGTGGATTTGTTAATAGTTCCCAGAGGTCTGTTCCAAGACAAGGTTTGGCATTATGAGAGGACTTGTGCTATATACATCAGTCTTCATCAGAAGATTAAAAGGCAGGATTGCTGAAGGTGATGCCAGAGAAAATGCTGAAAGTTTCACTTTGCTGGTAATGAGCGAAGTTCCTCAAAAGAGAAAAAGAGAGACTGCATTTCCTATTAACATTCAAAATCACAGAAAGATTTACAAAGAAAGACAGAGATTGACTTTAGGATTGCGAATAGTATTGACTTAAGGATTGGTCATAGCTGCCAGATAATTACAGAGGCTGAAGTAACACTGTGATTTAAGGAAGAAATATGAGCGATTATCTGGAGAGGAATTGCACCCCCTTTCCCTCCAAGGTGATAATTTCTGTAAAGAAGTAAAAGGACACAGAGATGAAGTGTTCTATGCAGGAGTGACAGCTGTGAATTTTCATGGAAAACATTTTGTGCTTTTTATTTTTATTTTATTATTATTATTTTTTAATACCTAGACATCAAAGCCCAAGAACTTCTATTTGATGTGTGTATCATGTTTGGGTGGACCTGAATTTGTTGAGAGGAGTAGAGACTCAGACTAGCCTAGGACTTCAATGCTCTGATGCTCATGTTGTTTACTTGGTAGGTGAGAGAATCACATTTGGAACGCCTTACTCACAATAGATGCTTAAATCCATTAAATTTGTTTCAAGTAATGCTTCTATTAGGCTACTTATCATCACAGAGTAAAATCTACTTACTCAACTTTTTGGGAGATTTCCCACATTTTGTAAGTAATTCAATATGTGATAAAACCCTGAACTTTCCTGGCTTAAACTTCCAGCTTCCTCATACCAGGTGGAGCAGCTGCAGTCTTACTAACCCCTCTTCCTATTCTTCTCCCTCTCTTTTTCCTCACTTCTTTTTTTGAAAGTTTTATTTAATGGAGAGTGAAAGTAATTGTAAATCATACCAATGATTTATGAACTTGATCTGTCATCAAAGACTTTTTAAATTGTCATTATTATTTTTTTGTATATTCAAGTATCTCTTGATCTGTAAGATGGATTTTTTCTTTAAATCTCTGTTCAAAATATTTATACAGGAATTGTATGGCCCAAGAGTTGTGTGACAAAATGGATGGAGACATCAGTGGAATATCTCCAAGTTAATGAAGGTTTACAAATTTCCTGATCTAGAGGTGGCATTTGAATAAAGGGATTTGATAATATCTCACAGGTGAATTTTGTACAGACAGTTTCAGTGTCTGTAGAATTCCTAAGGATTATCCAAACTTTCAGGTAAGAGAGAAATTTCTACTGATCTTGAGATAATTAATACATAGAAATTTAGTCCAGAGCTTATTGAAAACTGATTAAGTTTAGAGAATTGTTATCTCAAGTCAGGTACAATACGAATAATTTTTTTCATTAATATTTTTTTACAAATTCTGATTTCTCTGTGATTCAGTAATGCATGCACCTTTGTTTGCTCAGTTTTCCCCCGAAAATTCATGCAAACTTTTTGTTCATACAAATATTTGGAGAAGAGCTTTTATGCATGTGAATAATATTACTGGAGTATGAATGATCTTATTTATGTGCAAACAGGGGTATTCATCCTAGTTAGTTCTCCTATATAAAAAAGCTTTATGTCTGTGAATTAGGGCTTGGAAGTCAGAGAGAGACAAGGGACATTTTAAAATATAACAAATAAATTGGCGTGAACTACATGAGAAGAAAAGTTGGAATTAGGGAATCACTGTCCTATAATAGCAATAAAGAATCACTAAAAGAGCTGTTTTCTGCTACCAGGAAGTAATATTTTAGTTTGAGGAAAACAATACTACTCTGAAGCATTTGATTGGTTAGCTAAACCTTGATTCCTTGGAAGATGATGGAACAACTAATCCTGGAAACCATTTCCAGGCACATGAAGGACAAGAAGAACAGGAGCAGTGAGCATGGATTCAACAAGGGGAATCCATGTTTGGCATAACTAATAACCTGTTATAATGAAATGGCTCACTTGCTAGATGAGGGAAAAGCAGCCGATATTGTTTGCCTATACTTCAGTAATGCTTTTGTCAATGTCTCCCATAAGCTCCTCATAGAGAAGCTATTGAAGTATGAGCTGGATGATCAGACAGTGATGTTAACTGAAAACTGTCTGAAAAGCTGGGCCCAGAGGGTGGTGATCAGTAGCACAAAGTCTAGCTGGAGGCCAGTAATTAGCAGTGTTCCCTAGGGTTTCAGTACTGGGTCCAATCCTGTTCAACATCTTCATTAATAATCTGATTAATTGCTGGTGACACACAAGTGGAAGGAGCACCTTGGGAGTGTTCAAGGAAAGGTTGGACCTGGCACTTAGGGACATGGTTTAGTGGGTGACATTGGTAGTAGGGTGATGGTTGGACCAGGTGATCTTGAAGGTCTCATCCAACCTTAATGATTTTATGATTCTATATGTCAGAGGGTTGTCTGTGCTGCCATCCAGAGGGACCTCAACAAGCTGGAGAAATGGGCTGACAGGAACCTCAGGAAGTTCAACATGGGAAACTGCAAAGTTGTGCACCTTGGGAGGAATTACTCCATGCACAAGTATATGCTGAGAGCTGCCAAGCTGGAAAGCAGCTTGGCAGAAAAGGACTTGGGGGTCTTGATGGATGAATGACATTCTCTTATAGACACCACAGGATATGACTCTTTACCTGCTGTAGGTGTTTATAGCAACATCCACAGTTCAGTATGTAAATATCACTGAATTTTATCTATTTGTAATAGTTCTTGCTCAATTCTTGGAATTGCAAAAATATTGAGATCTCTCACTACTTTAGAATAAGCAAATTAAATAAACTAAATAAAAATGAAATATTTTAACATATAAACCAGGTAAAGCTCATTAAAATATGATTAAAACAAACAAAAACACAAACAAAAACCAAACCACATCTTACTTTTCTATTAAAAAAAAAGTAGATGTAGAAATTTCAGGTTCAAGGATGAAACCCTAGGTTTAAAGATCTATGCCTGGTACTGAAATGGGTAATGTCAAGCCAAGGAAAGGGAGGAAAAAGGCTTAACAACTTGGTTTCTATGATATTAGTCTTCAGGTATAATGCTTATGGCATCTGGACTCAGATTGTGATTTAGAACTTTCCTGTCATGGCTAATGATATGGTGATCATAATTAAAACATACATTTTAATATTTACCAGCATCACAGTAATCTAAAATATCATATGTTATGCCCATATTTCAGACAGAAGAGATCTACAATATTTCTTAACTTTAGCATAGCTTCTAACACAACTGTAATGCACACAGATGCAGCTGTACATGAATTTTTCTCTGCTTTTCTTAGGTCAGCTGTAGTCCCTTCTATACCAGTTTTCTGTTGTGCTGAAAATTATCACTGTTTGCATAAAGGTAGACCTGTTCTGAAGGGCTAGCACACTGCTTTGTTGTCTAAGTAGGTGTTTTCAGATGAACACTTACTACGAAATCCATACATTTCTACTTAGACATTTAAGCTTACAAATACTTGAACCTTTATCACATGCAATACATTGTTCAAAATGAAGGCTTTTGAAAATGAATATTGGAATCTCACACACTTGTTGTCACAGTTATGATATTCTCATGCTGGTTCAATTTGTCCATGTTGCAAAATGAATTATGGATAGATTTACATTTCCCAGATTCTTCACGCATATCTAGGCCTAGATTGTTGATTGCTCTTGAAAATATTGCAACAATTAGGACACTTGAGCACATTTCCAGGGTCTTTCAGGCTCCAAATATATTACCTAATTGGCATGGCTCACAGCAAAAATTAATGCAAATTTTTATAACTTTTTTTTGGAAGGTTTACATTTCTTTTAAAGTTGAGGTCAAAGTTTGAGAGGAATTTGACAGGATTCAGCAAAAGTCAGCAGAGAGAGTAAAGTGAGCTGAGACAGCAACACAAAGCAACTTGGCTGTTCAACAGGCAGGGCAAGAAAGTCTGATCCGGCAGCAAAACCGCCTGCCTGAAGTCAGCAGTGGAGTCATACAGTCTTCTGTTAGTTGGCAGCAAAGGGTAGTTGAGCCAGAAAGTAACATCTCAAGGAGCAGAATAAAGGAAAATAATCAAGCTCCAAAACTCAAGACATCTTTGACCAAGGAAAACAGTACTCCGGGGTAGTTTTGATAAGACTGTGTAGTAACTTTAAGTAGAGGAAAAAGATGATGTGAGACAAGCCTCCCGTGGAACGTGCCATAAAAACACAAGGGAACAACCTGATGCCTCTCTCTTTGGCTGTGAATTGTGCAATCTGTGTATCTTAAGAGCGGTCAGACTGACTAGGCATTTATGTTAATTATGTGTCTGACTTGCCTGGTAATGATCTGGTTCAGTTACTAAAAATGCTAGAGCATATTCCTTTTGCCAAGCTCAACCACAGTTACATTAACTGTTTTAGCAGTATGCAATCAATCTTTCCCGAATTCCAACTGAACTGGTATGAAATATTCCTGTTTTTTGCTCCGTTGCTGTTTCTGCCACTTTTTCTTTGGTGTATATCTAGATTTTTTATTTTTTATTTTTTTCTGGGGGGGGTGGAGTGGGGGTGGGGGGAGGTGGGAGCTAACTCTGGAAATTCCACCTGTCTGTCTGCTTATTACTAAGAATTAGTTATAATCTGCCTTTTGTTTTGCTCAAAACCTCGTCTTCAGGTTTCATGTACTTCACAGAAATGAGTAGTAACCTTTCTGATAGCTGCAGTCTGTCAAAGTTCAGGAAATACCTATGCAAAAATGAATGGTAACTGCACTTTATAATGGATTTCGTACTTTGGGATCCCTGTTATATCATGCCTTTTTTGTGTCTCTATCAGTTTCTCTTGCTGCACGTTACAATTTTTTCTACTGTCTGCTGTAGTTTTGCTAAATTGAGAATCTGCTTTCCCCTGTGAAACACAATTTCAGTGGTGATGTACTGTGCTGCAAAGGTGATGCCCTTAAGTTTAGCAGAGCTAAACCCATCCAACCTCTGTAGCCTTTTGAATAACATTTAACTGCTTTAATTTCTTTGTTCATCAAACTGTTCAGTCACATACCTGTAATGTTAAATGCTGAAATACAATCTCACAAAAAAGAAGTTTAAATAGTTTGCAAGAGATGCTATCTCTTTTGTTCATTTTCATGTCAGGCCATATTGTAGAATGGCTTGGGTTGGAAGGGACCTTAAAGATCATCTAGTTCCAGTCCCCCTGTCACAGGCAGACATGCCATCCACTAGATCAGGTTGCCCAAGGCCTTGAAAGTGTGAAACATCACCAGAGCCTCATTAAACTGTGAAACATCACCAGAAAAAAACCTGGAATTTCATGTTGCGTGAATACAAATTTAATATACACTATGACGTATTACACTATGCCTATTTATTATATTTCAGATATTCACTAACATGTTAGGTTTTCTAAGAATCCACTTTCAAATAAATGTGAATAATAATGCAACATCAAACTGTTTTAGCCAGTATCTGTAAATATAGACCAATTTTACAATTTTGTATTAGAATTTCAGGTTTTTCTCCTTGTCTTTTGAAACCTGCTGGTAAATGCTTAGCATATTTATTGGCATAACATTTACAACATGTAACCAGTTTCATTTCATTAGCTCTGAAGAGATCAGGCAGTTCAACTAGATCTTTGAAGGTCCCATCTCACTGAACTATTTTGTTCTATTTTCACTTTTGATTTTCAGTTCAAGATCATGTTATTCATTATTTCTTCTATAAGGTATTTCTGATGGGGATTTTAGTGATCTTGTTTTCTAAGTCAAAAGCTAACAACCACATTTCCTTCTCCCATATTCAGGTAGGTATAAATATCCAATCTATAATTCAGAAATATTCCCTCAGTGTATACAGAAAGACTTCAGCCTTCTGTCCCTGATTTCAGCTTTTGGAGATTCAGGATACCTCTAGAAATCCACTTTAGATTTTCGAACATTTATTCTCTTAATACAGAGCATTGATGTTCTTGTTAAATTGAAAAATACTGCAAAATGGTTGAATTTATGTCATCTAAATACAGATGTTAAATGTTTGGACTGGTGTGTGTTTCCACAGCTAATGAATTTTCTATCCATCACAGCTTCTTGCTATTCTGTGAAGTTTCCCACTTTATTTTGTCTTTCAATTTTCCAAGTCTCCCCTTGTGATAATCTGTTGATCAGGTGTAACTGCATCTCACTTTTCTTCTAGCTTCTTTTTGACAAGTCCTTACTGCTTTTCCTGATTTAGGTTTCTGTCATGTAGCTGTCATTCCAGCAACTTTATATCTTTGATTCCAATCACTATTTGATCTCTTCTAATGGAATCAGTCAGTATGCCATAATTACATGGCTGACTTGCTAAGTGACTGTCAGTCAAACATTCCTCAAACTTAGAGAAATGAAGGAAATTCTGTTCTTTGAGAAGAACATATGATAACAATGATGTCCTTTAAAAGTTTCGCTTTTCTTAGGAAAACAGTATTCCTTTCTTCTTTCCCTCAGGGATCCACAGATCTAATCCTTTGTCTGTCGGACCAGGAATTTTAAAGTCTTTGCTGCAATGCTGATTTTAAGAGAACATGGAGAGACAAAAGGCTCTTTTTATTTTCGGAGGTAAGGAATCTAAGTAACTGTGAATGAAGCTACATCCCAGTGATACCTATATACAAGAAATGAAAGCATGATTAACATATTCTGAAGAAAGTCTGTAATCCAGTAAGAGAATCTAGAGGACATCCATAAATAGTGTGTGCAAATGCATATAATTTTAAAAAGGATGGTGTTTGCTGGCAACAGCAAAACTATAATGTAACATATTTTACTGAAAATACTCCCCAGTCATTCAGGAGAGAATAGTTTGCATAGTTGATAAAATATTTTAAATAGGATTTTATTACCTTTCTCTTGTCAGCTGCTGTCTTGTCAGCTCACGTAACCTCCTCAACATCCCACAGTGGACAAGCGTCAGTCCACTCTACAGAGTACAGAGGCTTCCTGGGACATTCCATGTAGTCAAAGCCTGTTGTGTCAGGGAGAAGAGGAGATAAACATATCAAACTGTCCCCTTCTTAAAGTTTTAATTTACTTTTGTATTAGTCTTCTGCCTTTGTAAGGGAAGAGCTCAGCAGATGCTTAATGAATGACACCTTTAGTATACTGTGTGATGGGGGTATGCTCTCCCTCTAGTACACTGAATTGTACAGTTTTGTCATCTCTACTGCCTGATGATTTTGAAATTCAAAGATCTGATCTTAGTGAATGTCTAACCCCTGGCTTAAGTGAGTTAAGAAGAAAGGCATTTGAATGACATTGACTCACCCATATTGGATGTAGTTACTCAGAAACATCCTTAGACACCAAGTCCTGTGGTGAATCTACCACCTCGTCATATACAAGGTTCATATGATACATCTTCTCATTTCAACTGTTTATTATGTTGCTATACACTGATGAAGGCTGCTCACACAGTTCTGCATTTCTATGTCTGTAACGTTGTATAATATTTGGCTTAAAGTAGTAGTATTTGGATGAATATTAATTTCCGAAGCTATCCAGCAATAATTAGGCAGAAACAGGGAAGGCACGTAGGTTTTTGAGGAAAGACATTAACTGGTTACTTTTGCAACTTAAGATGCTTGGCAAACTTCTGTGCAAACACAGCAAAGAAACTAAGTTTAGGAAGTTTGGCAAACAACAGGGTTTATCTTAAAACAGGAAAAAAAAAAAAAAGATCCAGCACTCATCTGCTGATTCCCTCATCTATTCTTCAGGTGATTAGTGTAGCACTTCCTTTTTCACAAAGCATGGGCTGCAGACTGGATTTCCTGCTGAGGAAGCAACATTAAAATGGCAACCCTCACTCAGAGACATCAGAACAACTCACAGCTGGGCTGATATTGGAACTGTGCTAGGTATAATACAGTATTTCTAAAAATCTTCATAGCAATTCATGTATCCGTTCAGCCTTTGTAACTACAACACTGATGTTATCCTGGAGTATTCAAATGATTTTTCATTAGCTATTTAGTTAGGCATTCAACAATTTCCATCCATTTCCAGCAAACACCTACCTGGCGTGCCGTGAGTGTTAAATAAGAGTCTTAGTCACACCAGTAATATCACCTTCCTCTTCAGACCTAGATCTATTGCATTGGTATCTAGATGATGATCTAGATGATCTCTGGTGAGAACGCATCTTGAGTACAGTATTCAGTTTTGGGCCCCTCACTACAAGAAGGACATCGAGGCTCTGAAGTGTGTCCAGAGAAGGGCAGTGAAGCTGGTGAAGGTTCTAGAACACAAGTCTTATTGAGGAGTGGCTGAGGGACCTGGGGCTGTTTAGTCTGGAGAAGAGGAGGCTCAAGGTAGACCTTATTGCTCTCTACTTGAAAGGAAGATGTGGGGAGCTGGGGGTTGACTGCTTCTTGCAGATAACTAGTGATAGGACTAGATGGAATGGCCTTAAGTTGTGCCAAGGTGGGGGCTAGATTGGAAATTAGAAGACACTTCTTCTCAGAAAGAGTAGTCAGACATTGGAGTGGATTGTCCAGGAAGCTGGTGGAGTCACCGTCCTCTGGGGTTGTTTAAGGAAAGATTGGACGTGGTGCTTAGGGACATGGTTTAGTGTGTGATATTGGTGGTAGGAGTATGGTTGGACCAGATGATCTCGAAGGTCTTTTTCAACCTTAATGATTCTATGATTCCGTGATTACCCTTATCTAGATTTGCAAAACAATACATATTTTTTGCAACTAACTAATTTGTGAAAAGCTGTATTAAGCCTCTTTTTTCTCCTATCTCTATCTGGGAAAAAGAATATGCATTTTGAATGACCCCAAACTGAGATTAGTTGTGTTGTGGGAAGATCATGACATTAATCTATTAGGATATTCCATTAGGATACCACGGGTGAAGCCTTCAAAACTAAAAAGCATTGGGACGGTTTGCCTCACCTGTGGCCATTCTGGATGTCCTTTAGTTCATGGTCTGCACCTTAACTTTGTTGGTGGTGAGTTCTCTCTGATTGCTCCTGGCGTTGTCCAGGTATGTCCAGTAGGTGCTTTTTGGTACAACATTTGAACAGAGGAAATGGTACTGACCGTGGATGTATATTCTTTGCATTAGTGTTATAACATAGTCAAGTTTCCTCATATTTGCTACAAATTTACAATGAATGCATCTGTATATAAAATGGATCATATTTAGGTCTCATATTTAGGTTTTGAAAGAGGAGAAAGCGTACCTATTGCAATGAGCTCAACATAAAATACAGTAATTTTGTGCCTCTAGGAAATACTAGGTGAGGTATTTACTGGCAGCAGTAAAAGTTGGAATCAAGCTCAGGAAGGTGAGGGATAGCTGTTAAGCGGCATAATAAGATATATTATGAACTGCTAACTGGAAATTGACTCTGCTATGCACATTCAAGTGTCTATTTTTCTGTAGTGGGGAAAAAATAAAAGCAAAGAAATGGCTACATTTGAGAGATGTAATGAAGAAGCAGTAAATTTCTTATTACGAAGGTCTCTGTTTTTCTTTGTGGCTTAAAAGGAAGACCAAAATAGCTAAAGAAAAATGTAACCTGGGCTGTTTGTTCAGAATGACATAATGACACATTGCCTTCTTAGTGAGATGGCTTATTGTGATGACTTATTTGCTATCAGAAATTTGCTGCTTATTCGGTTACCATGTGAAGAAACACATAATTTAACCTCAAGTAAAGTGTTATTAAATTGTTAGTTGATAAAAGTAAAAAAAAAAAAAAAAAAAGACAATATATGAAAAAGCTTAACAAAGAAAGGATTTTAAAGTGGTGTCAGGGTGACATAATAGAAATCAAAAAAAGCAAGGGTATGGTAAGTTGTAGGAAATCATATAATCAAGCTTGAAAGTATATTTACATAGGCATGGAAATTTCTGGAAAGTCAGAAGACCTTCTATGTATGAGTGATAAAGCAAATGCTATATATATGCATAACTTTGTTTCCTGCTATATGCTAATCTAACACCATTTTAAACAAAACAGAAAAATGTGATTTTTTAATATTTCCCTACTTATGGAATATGATGGAGCTCATGATTAAATCTAAGTTAAACTGGAGTTGGCCTAATTTTAATGCTTACCATAAATTTGTGTTATCTTAGTCTGAGAAAATTATTCAGGCCACACACTATCCTTTATCATATACCTGGGAACACCGAAGCCATCTCTGTTTTAGGATGCATGCTTCTCTAAGTGCCTGAGAATAAGTAACTCTTCATAGTTTAGAGTTTGACCAGCTAGACATGTGGTACTGAAACTCCCTTACAGTTCAGAGATGTGACTCCTGAGCTGTTAATGTTGTCAGAGAGATTCGACCCTTAAGGATTCTTGGACTGGGCACTTCACCATGCCAGCACAGTCAAGGTGGAGGCATCTGAGTTCAGTTCAGAATATGGACAAAAATAGCACAGGAACTAACATCTTTATAAAACAATTTAAAAGTTAGGGCATGTCCCTGGAAAGTGAAATGTGGATTTTAAGCATCTTCTCCTTGAGTATGCTGTTTTTGCTCCCAGGAATGCCATGACCATTGGCATATATTTGGTGCATATTAATTTAGCATGAAATGTGCAAGGTTTTATCAAGAAATTGTAATGAATTCAATGCACAGTAATCTAAATCTCATCTGTAAGTGCTAATCTTATCTAATTTGCTGTTCTAGAAGGATGATACCCATGCTGTCAATATCTAAATGACTGAACTATTACCCCAGCACTTAATACTAGCTGTGCCTTAAATGATCATCTGCAGTATGTGTCAGGCAACCAGATAAACCAGATGTTAAAAGACCAAATAATTCTAAAGAATTTTAATTGCTGAATGACAGTTTAGATCATATTTTGGTCTATGATTATATATATCAATATCAACACCAAGTGTTTACATTTTATCCCTGATCTTATGAATGCTTACACATAATTAGATGCTTTTTATTTAAAATTGTTTAAAACTGTGCACAGTTGTTTTTTTTTTTTTTTTTTTTTTTTTTTTTTTTAGGGTAGGCAATTTGGGACAGATTTTTGACTTTATTAGACTGCTGAAGATTGACATTAGCTGTTGGCAAGCACATCTTTACCACATATGCAATTTTAGACTTAAAAAATGCTAGTAAATATGACTGCTACCCTTCATCTTGGTGAAATGGTCGAAGCATAGAAGACAGATGGTTATAAAAGCAGTGTCTGCTGACATAACAGATTGTATTCCGAATTTCTACTCAAGTTTCTAGTTTATGGTTTTTTTTTTGATCTCTTAATAAAAAGTATCTGGCTTGGTGGAGTAAATGTTAACTCGGAACTTAACCTCTGTAAATAGTCATGGGAGAAGGCGGCAGATGCTTCCAAAGAGTAACTCACAAGGCTTAAAAGGATAACTCATCTCTCCAACTAAGGCATATGGTGTTTGGATGCTCTGTATTTCTTGGTTACATTACCATGCATGTTTTGCAGGAGGCAGACAAGCCCCAGAAACAGGGAGCAGCACAAACATTCCAGACATGTCTGAAGCGCTGCTAGACTCCATTGTCCTCATACAAACTTTCAATACATCCCTACCCGTTCCTCAGCTGCATGGGAGGTTGAACACCTACAAGTCACCCGGAATGTTCTAAGCATGTGCCATGAGCAACTTGGCAGGTATGTAGGCAACCTCGTTATCTAGTACGGAGGCTGTTGGTATATTTAGATGACTGAAAGGTCTGGTAGGACTGTGCAATAAGCGTTGAGTTTCAGGACAAAGACCTGTAAGGGAAGTGGAAAACTTTTCCTCTTATTTTTCTGAGGAGTTTCTTGGAATTGATTCTAAATGAAAATGTTGGAATGTCTGTTGATAGGTTTGGGAGGAAAAGAAAACTTGCCAGGAAAAGAGAAAACACTTGGAAAGACAGTGAACCAGAACTGAAATTCTGGAAGGACCTTAGAAAAGATTTTGACTTTGGAAGTTGTTTTCTAAAGTTGGGAGTAATAAAACCAGACTTTGCACAGAACATTCCTAAACAAATTGTACGAAATGCAGAATCTCATTTTCAGCATGTTTTTGTGACAGAACCCATCCCTCCCCCCAACACACACAATAAAACAGGGTACATAAACATGTTAATTAGCTCCTTCTTTAAATAAAGATTCATCAGCCTTGTGTTAACATCTTTAAAGCCGTTTCTGTGTGTCAAAGAGGACTTTCGTCCGTTATTGCTCGTAAATTATGTGAGGAGGCAATATCCAAGATGCAACTGGCGTGGGAAAGGTAAATGAGGGAAAAAGTACCAGAGATCACTGTTTTTTTCAGTTGGAAGATTGACCAGAAAGTGTAAACACTGAAGTTTTTTCTCCAATCTAGAACCTAGGCCAGGAGCAAAGGAGCTCTTAAACCAGACAAGCAAATGGATAAATGGTTCAAAAGTAAGACTTTTGTGATGGCTACCTACTAAGGGATTTCTGGTAGGTGTCCATGCAACATTATACCCACCTGCCTTTGCACAGTCAGCTTCGAAACTATTTGTTTCCTTCTCAAACATAGGTTGGTATTACAGTGCAAGATGGCTCCTATAGCATCCATCATAACAAGAGAGTCCTGTTTAAATTTATTTAAAGTTTGTTATCTGCATCGGAAATGAATTTATCCATTAATACGTTTAGGTCTTATACATTGTTGGAAATTCTCTTTCTTCAAATGGACTCTAGAGCTAGTAGTTTAGCTGTAATATAGCTATGATGGTTGGTTTTAGAATTACTAAGATGTATGTTTCAAATCTACTTTAGGTGTTTCATGAATTCTCTTTGTTTGTAGAGCTTGAAATTAAAATAGAGAGAAAACTGTCATAACATCTCTGTTCAGGTAATTCTCCTAAACAACATAATTTTTACAGTTACTTGTAATAATAACAATAACGGTAATAATAATAAAGAAATATGCCAACATAAGAGCAGACTGGATTTATTACCTGGAAAAGATATCTCGGTTTTACTCTAATATATTTCAGCAGCCTGCACAAAAGGAATGTCCATGTTTCTGCTTAGATGATGGATTTCAAAGATCTCATGTTGCTAGTTAATTTTCAGATTAAAATTAACATAGTGGTGTCTGACTTGAGCGGTAAATTAACAAACATAAAATGTTTCCCACTCTTCAGCTCTAAAGCGCAAGGAAGAAGGAACAGTTGCAAAAGTGAAGAGCAATGATATGTATGTGCTGGACCAAAAATTAAAGCTAAGCTAGGTGTCTAATAGGTAGGTGACACTACACCCTAGGAAAACTTCTCTGTCATAATGACGAAGATCGATCCACAACATTGTTGATTTGATGCCTGTGACAGCATGATAGATAGTTTTTTAACAGACTGTATGCCAGCTTGCCAGGAGGTGATGTGCACCTCTTTCAGCAGTTTGTGCCCTGCTCCATGCCAGACGTTGGCTGGATTGGTTCATTAGCTAGGCAGCCCTCCTGGTGTACTCTACAGTGTTACAGATATATCCAGTCCATTTTCTCACACAACAGATATGAGGAAATGGCACCTCTGCTGATTTTTTTCAGATTTGTACACTGGTGTAGCAGCAGGCAGAAGCTCAAACTATAAAGCTGGGAAAAGATCCATAACTCTGGCAATTAGCTGTAATTGAGATAGCTATAACACATTCATATCCCACTGGTTTCAGAAGGAAGTTCTTTGGCTCTTGAGTGCATTTGAGGATGAATTTAATCTGCCCTTGTCCCTTTTCAGTGCTGTAACTGTATATAGAGGATGAAAAAAACCCTACATTTGCAGCATTTCCCCAGAGAACTATCAGTAACTACTTCCTGTTGCAGGTCTTGTGCTAGTGGAAAATGGCAAAAAAACAAAACAAAACAAAACAAAACAAAAATCTCATGGGCATAGCTTTTAGGAATTCTGGGTTACTGTGGATTCTTGGGAGCTGGAAGTCAGAGATACAATTTCGTTTTTCCTTGGCACTGAGCTTCATGTTCTGTATCATGCCTTGTATAACAGAGGACCCTAAGTATCTACTTTAGTGCTTTGCGTGTTATTGGGCAAAACTGTGTAAAACTTACCAGATAAGCTACAAGAGTGATCAGTTGAGCCAGGTACTCAGAGATGAACTCCAAGCAGGAAATAATAGAATTTCTATAGTTGATAATGTCATATACTCAATTGCAGCTAGCCAGAAGCTCATCTTATCAGTTCACTGAGTAAGTATATTACTGAGCCCTGTCGCCTTTAATTTTTTTCTCTATCAATGGCATCTAATCATCTCCATAAATCATAATATCTAATGAAAGTTAAAATCTTCATTAGTCATTTGCACATAGTATATTAGTGTTTAACATGCATGTATCTTCTTTGATTAATTTGTTTAACATGTTTCTTTTACTGTCATTTTACAAGGGGAAGAATTGTTTTAAATTTTCTGCTAATAGCACTCTCAATGCCATTGCAGTGAGCATAGTTAGTTGTGAAGATACAACTAAATTGGAATATTTACTTAGGTTATTTAAATAAATGCTATTATGTTTGTATAATGTATAACCCTGGAATTCTAAATAAAGTTTATTTATGTCTGAATTACTGAATTGTTTAATCCATATTTGATTTTCTGAAAAATTATTCTATTTAATTCCTTAATTCACTTTTCTTTTACTGTTTGGATTTATTTTCCTTCAGTTAACAATTCTTTCTTTACAGGTTATTTAAAATCAAGCTTTTAAACATGGATAGATATTTTTATTTGTGAAAAGCAGCAGGGGAAAATTTCAACCATTGTTTTGGTGGATTTTTAATTCTTTACTTTGTTCTTCATAATTTCATGTCTTCCCATAATTATTCACCCTCTTCCTAAAAGAAAAAAAATAATTGTACTCTTTTCTGCCCTTTTTAACTGAGACTCGCTTTTTTTGTTGTTGTTGTTTTGTTTTTGTCTTTTTTTTTGTTTATAATAGAAAGCCTCCCATTAAACTCTTCAGAAATAATTTTGGGGAATTAGTCCTCCAAGAAATCCTTAGCAAATGAACTAACTCTACGGTAAGTGAACACCAGTGATTCAAACTACATTTAACTTCAACAGCTTGTTAACCTAGGTGGTGGTTTATACTCTTTCAGGCTGAAACAGAAATGTTTTGATAGTGGCAAGAAAGCAAACTTCTGACTTAGAAGTTGAGGAAAGTACACACTCTAATAACTCTTCCATCAGTAATAGATACCAATCAATTATTACCGAAATGGTACCAGACTTGAAATTTAAAAATGAAACCTGAAGGAGTGTTATAGAATTGATACAAAAATTAAGGAAAGAAATAAGAGACTTTATGTAAATAAGCTGCTACTGGAAAAAAAAAAATAAAGATGGAAAAGTGTAAATCTATTTAAAACTGTTTTACTTGTATTTGAGAAAGTTTTGCAATTTTCTTGGTAAAATATTGTTCTGTGTAGCATAAACTTTCCACTAATACTGTGTCTGAGAAATGCCTTATCCCTTCAGATCTTAAAACTAGACCAAGGAGGGGGTAAGTTTGCACCTGATATCGACATCTTAATGCATACTGAAGTGCCTTACTGATTACTATTATTCACTGGAAGACTTTTCTGTGCCTCCTGCATTACCATCTTTCTACTAGTTAGGAGGCCTCAATGCTTTGCCTTACATATTTACCAGAGACTCGTCTTGCTCTTATCCATTAATCTTAAAATTATTTCCCTTCTACCTGGTTTAAGATAAAATTTGAATAGAAGTATTAGAAGATTAGAAGATCTAAAATAGATAATCAGTTAAAATATTAATAAATTTCTTAAAATAGGAGTAAATTGGAAGATCGTCTGCCTCCCCCTCTTCTCCATTCTGTTTTTTTTTAAAAAAAAAAATTATTTTTTTAAACAAAATATTTATAGCTTTCTTCTTTGAGGATATCTTACATTTCAGGTTCAATCTGTTAGAGGGAATTAACCTTCCTAGCTTTCAGCACAGAACATTCCCAGAGGGTACTTCCTTTTTGTGCCTCTGTTAGCCTTTATAGACTACTGCTGTTTTGAAATTTTCCACAGACTTCAGACAGATATCTTTCAACTTGATATTCATCCAGGGGACAGTCTAACTGTTCTTCCTCAAAATAAGCTGCCTTTCTTAGTTAGAACAGTGGCTTGATACAGGTGCATTTAATACTGTATTAGATGTTCTTGGGTGTCTGACCCAGCCTATAGCTGATGATACAGAAGGGTACAGATTTCTCATACCTCCTGACTTATGTCCAGCCCCATATAGTGTCTTGGATACCTCAGGGTACTGGGTGCAGTTCAAATTAAAATACCTATTTTTTTTATATATTTGTTTTTTATTTGGGGGTGAGGCATATCTTGAAACCAGATATGAAAGTAATCAAGCACTTCAAAAGCAACACTGAGTTGACTGATTTCCAAGTTATTTGTCCCATGGATATTATAGTAAAGTTACACATAAATACAAATAATTACAACACAACTGAAGAAGGTCAAGGGCTTTAGATAAACAGTCTTTAACACTTCAGAAACAAGAAGTTCTCTGCTAAACAGAAATCATGGCAGTAGTATCTGGGTGAAATATGTAAAAATAAGTCTGCAAAGATTTGTTGGATTTTTAAACATAAATATCTATGTAGCTTCTTGCAATTGTCCATCAATATAATATCAGAGGTTTTTAATGAATTTTTAATAGCATGCTCAAATTTCTTTTGTGTTTATTCTCTGTGAACATTTGAATAACTGAGTTTTACTGGAATAGATTTTATGGAACATAAGTTTCAAAGACAAGTTAGAAATACTAATTGTAAAAAAATCTCCCTACAACTTTTAGGACATTCAAGTAAACTGTGATTGAGCTACACATGGACAAAATGGACAAAAGCTGAGGGTAATTTAATTATGAATCCCATCAAGGAACTACATTTTAGCATGGTCTCACTCATTGAAAGTGCGCTTCAAAGCCACAAGTTTTTCTTCAAAGGCTGCATCAATCCAAACAGTATGTAATTCAGAGAAGTGGCTTGCTTTTCTCTGTGGCTTTCTCATTGTTAGGAAGTTGATACTGCAACATGAACACATAGTTTGTATGGTTTGCAGCTCTCATGAGATGTCCCAACTGGATGTAAACAAGGTGGCTGAAGTAATAAGAACAGATTAATAATGGAATTAATCTCACCTGCCTTTAAATATGTGCTTGGTAGATCTTTATTTTGGAACTAATCAGCATAGGCTATTATTTACAGTCAATAAAGAGAACTAGGCATTTGTAGATTGTAATTCATCTGAGAGTTTGGACATCTTTGTCAGGGTGATTGTGCTCTAGATGTGTCTCTGTTAGTTATGAATGGAAACTACATGACTAACAAGATACAGGTATCTAAGTTGTGGAGGTCTATGTACAGTCAGTTGTGTAAGTATTCACCCTGGGTCATCCACAAGTTTTGCACATTATACTCTAAATTTTAGATTGACACATCTATGTTAGCTATGTATCTCAGCTAACTATTTCACGGCCAGCTTTGATTGGTCTCTATGGTATGTATAACTGTTCTTCCTTTCCCATCTCCCTAAATTAGATCTAGTCAAAATAATGCTTCAAGCACTGTTTCTTCATGCTGCAAGACCAGATTAGAAATACTCATACTTCTTATCCTACTTTGTGTTCTTAGACAGTGTAGGATGTTAAACCTTTTCTTGTTTGTTTGTTTTTGTTTCTCCTGGTCAATTGTAATGGCATAAGTTTCACTTGTATGCAGGTCTTTGATGAAATTAAAGGTAGTTAAATTGTAAGTAAAGATTGCAGAAAAAAAATACTTGAAATAGGAAAAAAAAATATGGTTATTTTGTATTTGATTTAACCTAGGAAGTTTATCATTAGTTTATCACTTCAAATCTTGTGTAAAAGCAAAAGGGACATATTTCTGTCTCATGCCAGTCGAGGTAGATACATTAAAGTCACTGAACATGAAACAGTCTGATCTAACTTAAGGTCTGGCAATTGTGAGTGAGTACTCAGAGTCTTTTTATGAACAGTTGCAATATGGGAATAGGAAATCAAAGAAAGTTTTCTTAAATCTTACAGTTAGGTAGTCTAAAACTTGGGTTTCCTTCGATTTCCGTTGCAGTTGCATAAACTCCCTAGGTAAAGGTTGAGCATATGAAAGATTTTCTTAAGCTCATTGTCTCATATTTTCATTTGATCTTAACAAAAGCCTTGGGTAAAAGCATACTATGTTATGATTAGAAAAGACAAGACTCAGAACTTAGTGTTCATCTTCAGATCTGCTTTTGCTCTGATGTAGCTCTGTTGATTGCTATTCTGATTGTCCTATTGACTTCCTGATCAGCCAGTTGTTACCTAAGGTTTCTCTTTGGTAGGTGGGGACAGCAGGAACTGAAAATGTTTCTTCGTATAAATTTTTTGTTAAAATGGACAAATCCCTGAGTCAGAGGAAGGAAGAGTTCTTTAGTTAATCCCTCATTGACACATCTACTGTTCTGGTAGACAGACAGTTAGATAGACAGACAGAAGGATTCCAGACAGATGTACTAAAGCTCTCCAGTGCTTAGGCTCCTTTTGGAGTTTATCCCAATATTTTTTAGAAAGTGTTTCCCTGTGTATCCTTTATGATTTCACAGTCTTTCTGACACAATATTTCTCTTTCTGTCCTCAGGGACTAAGAAAAATGCTACTTGATTTTGCAGTAGCTTTTTATATATTTTAAAATTATCATGTTTCCTAAAAGATCTTTATTTGTTTGTTTGTTTTCCCAGACTTTAATAATACTTCAGTATTTACTAGGAGTTCCTCTCATGCGATCACTGTCTACCAAAACCACATTTTTTTCCTCAGTTGGAGTGCCTTAAGCTTGATAAATTCAAGTCCAGGTCAGACTGGTACTGGATAGAGGGCAAGATTACCTAGCTAAGACGTTTTGTTCTTATGTCCTATTATAATTGTATTAATTAGGGAAACAGTTAGACACTCCTGACAATCTCCCATTGATTCTGATGTTCTTGAAGGGCACATTCTGCACGTTGGTGGTGCACAGATACAAAGATATGCACTAGTTTTGGAGCAATGTTGGAATTTGGAATGCTTATTTGTGATGGCCAAAGTATTATAACTGCATATATATCTTTCCTTTATGCAAAGATGGATCTTGAAGAAATTTAAAATCAGGTCATATGGCTCTATGTTTGATGGCATGGAAAGGAAGAAGAAATGCTTCCCCACCTGCACCATGGCAACCTTCCTTCACATTTCTTGAAGCAAACTGACATGCTGAAATCGGAAAAGAGACATGACTTCACTGCTGCTTTTTGTGCTAGGCACATGGTTAAGAATGCTGTTGTACATTCATGTCTAGAAGTGGGTTGCTGCACTGTACTTTGCTTCCACTGCTGATTCATCTGTCCTTGTCACTGTTCTGTGCAGAAGGAAAATACAACTGGATTGCCTCAGAAGCATTAAGGAGTTTACTTCACAAACTGTAAAACAAGTTTACATGGCTTTTTCAGTCTCAAATTGGGAAAAGCAAACAAACAAACAATGGAAAGAAAAGATTTCACACTAGATACTAGAAACAA
Source organism: Anser brachyrhynchus (assembly GCF_964034855.1). Lineage (NCBI taxonomy): Eukaryota > Metazoa > Chordata > Aves > Anseriformes > Anatidae > Anser > Anser brachyrhynchus. The sequence goes on along the minus strand of NC_137698.1, from coordinate 30,264,995 downwards.
GGCAAATTTTTACCTAGGAAAACAAATAAAATCCACAGCAACCTAAATAAATCGTAAGGGACATAAGATATTCAGCTCCCATAAAAATTCAACAACTGCTGCATACCTAATCTCATTAGACCTTGCAAGATTCCTTTGGAAGATGTTCTGGCTCTCTAATAAAATTTGTTTCTGGAACACATTTTGGTAAGTGTATCTCAGCCGGTTGGTTATGGAAAGAGAAGGCTTCAATAAGATTAAATTCTGGTGTTATGATTATCGATACTTACATCTATGCATCCAAAAGTGAAGAGTTTCATTTAAAAAGAGCAAATAATGTGGTCTGCACTTTTCTGAATGTTACTGACCTGATGAAAATAAGTAGTTGTACTTAATTCTGCTGAAGCAGGTAACACTTTCCTCATATTTATTCAGTGTTTTACAGGTTAGGGGACAGAGTGGGGCTAACATGTATGACTACAGGAAATGACTATACCATTTGTTGTGAGAATTTGATATAGCATATTGAAATGTAATTTATTAGAAAAGATTAATAATAAAACAAAACAAAAAAGCAAATTTTTAGTAATTGTTCCTCTCATATTCAACAAGTCTTAATATGTCAAAAGTACTCCATATGTCTCTGTATAGTAATATTGACCAAGCCAAAGCAGAGAAACAGGATCACTGCTCATGTTCACAGAAGGTGAAAGGATGGGAAGCAGGGAGCACATTTGTACACTGTGCCTCTCCTTGCACATAATGGTTTCCATTTTCACGATGAGGATTTCCAGAACAGAATAAGTATAAACCTGGTGTGATTTAAGTACAGTGAATATAATACGTCTGATTTACTGAGCAGTCAGAACATCTGGATAGCACATTCATAATAATTCAACAGGATCTTGAGTGCATCAACATTATTTTACTGTAGATGTGACGTCCACTTCTAATGTCACTTTTCATTTGGGATCTCCAGAAATCCAGCAACCAGGACAAACTGCAAGATGTCTACAGACACCAGACAATGCAAAAAGTATTCAAATTCTGTTTAGGAAAAAAAAAAAGAGAGAGAGAGAGAGAAAAAACAAGCAAACACAAATGGATATGTAATAGACTTACTCATCAGCAAAACATTTAGAGCCTTTACAAAGAAGAATGTAATGCATTATTGGCACAAAATACAGTATTCTGATTTGTCCTGTACACTGTTCTTGTCAGAATGATGTTGCCTGGGTGACTTTCTTGAATACTTATGATATTTGGAACCAAGATTTTTCACACAAAATTGTTGCAGCTGTCAAAGAAATCCTAATTCAGAAGCATTTCAGACCTACAAACCTCCAAGTGAAGAATACACTGAACTGTTTTGCATTGTTTTGTGGTTCATAAGCAGGTTTTTTTTTTTCTTTTTAATCGGTTCTGTTATATTTGGTAATATTTTTGTCTTTTTCTATGGTGTTAATGTTTACTTCTTTCATTTTTATATTCATCAGGGCTATTCTGGGCTGCCCTGATGTCATAGACAGTGAACGTACCCAGAATCATTGGGTGACCTCCCCAAAATGGGCCATGAAGGAAAGCGCTGAATTTTAAGGGGAAAGATCTGTCTTCTGCTTGTAAGATGAACTTCATTAAATGAAGAGCCACCAAAGGAGAAAAGGAGGTATAGGTACAAATTGCTCTATATTATCTCAATTTCTCTAGAGACCTTTTTTAATTATGAGTAAATTACAAGAACAGCAGCTTCCACAAGGCAAAGACATAGTTCTGTTCTGTCAGCAACTCCCTACAATTATTTTTTTTAAATGCTTAGTAGTAGAATTGCAAGACATTTTTATCTTTTTCTGAGATGCCTAATTTAACACGGGCGATAGATGAAACCAGTTGCCATTGCTGGCATCCTCCCTCCCTCTTCTGCATCCTCTCTGTGATGCCCACAGTGAAACATTGATGCTTGACATGTCCTACTTGCACAAATAGGTTGGTGAGGGAGACAGAGCTGAATGCAGTATGTGGGGATTTAAAACAAATGAAAAAAAAAAAAAGATAAGGTGACCAAACCTAAATGTTTAAAATCAGCTAGCATGAAGCAAAACTTCAAGCTACTTTCTCACTTTGAAGGGGAAAGGGAAATGCAGTGTTCAATGTTGCACAAAAAACTAGCTAGCAAATGCTAACCTGGCAATGGCTGGTTACAGAGTCACATGTAACTTATCCTGGGTGTGATCTAGAAGGCTGTACCAGTAAGGACAGAGATATTCTGGAAGACAAATAGCTTAATACCTGCAGTACAATCTGTTTGCCATGGTGTAGATAGATCTTAAGCCAGCTAGGAAAATACACTTTTTTTCAAGCAGAAAAGTGTGTGTGTGAGAAAACCTTGATGAAACCTTGATCTTAAACTAATAAACTAAGTGTTTACTAACACTTTGTTACCTTTAGATAACCAGCTGCAGTGAGTCCTGGATGAAGGCCCATTGCAATAAAGGTAAGTGCTATGTGTGCCTCTGATTTCTATAAGCACCATTCTGCCACAACATCTATTGCATGTATCAGGGTCATGACACTTTGTGCTTCAGAAAATCATAAGCAGGCACTCAAAAATCAAGGTAATTACAAGCCATGTCTGATTTGAAGAATTTTGGCCTGAATTGCAGGAATGGATTTCAGAAAAAAGAAAAATTTGGGGGGAGTAAGCCATTATCTGATGTTTAAAAATCCCAACATCAAAAGGTAATGCCTCTGGGAAGAAATATAAATGGCAAACTGAAAGAAGATTAAAAGTGATTAAGTCATAACGTCTTTAAGCTATGGAAATAGAGAAGATAAAGCAAACAGCTAACTCAGTTGATGTACAGCTGAAAGTCTGTACATTTACAGAGAAACTCTTTCTGTTGCTTTTACACAGTCTCATTATTCCCATCAGGTGATGAACAGGGAATGAACAGCTTAGGGAGATTAGGTTATGGGCATAATAAATGTTCAAAACCCTTCCAAAATGAATGCAAATGACAAATGTAAGAGTACATGCCTAAGAATAATTTATAATCCTTGCATCGGTCAGAAAAAAATATAATAGCACCAGCAGTTCATTATGCACAAAAGCAGACCCAAATTTGACCCAGCTTTCTGCTACAGTCTTCAGGAAAGTAAATGTTATCTTGATATTTCATAGTAAATGGTCTCATTGGTTGAGTACCCTAATTCTGTTAAAGGAAGACCCTAGCATCACTGAAATATCAAAATATCTTAATGACCGTAACTATTTTATCTTTTTAATTTTTTTACCTGGTGAGCACTGACAAGTTTTTGGTTTTGTTTCTGTTTTTAACTATTTACATTTTTGTTGGATCTATGGAAAGCAGTATGAAATGGCTGGAAATGAATTGTCATGTGGATTTTTTTGTATAGGCAGATTTTCTTACAGTTCTTTCAAATGACCTTTAAATTCCAAGAAAGCCATGTTTTAGAGAACACTAGCAGAGTACTGACTGTGTTTTAGGTCTGATTATGCTCTATTATATGCAGTATATGTTCCCAGGCACAGTTTTAGAGGCATTAAGAAAAACATTAAAATAATTTGACCCAGAGCTGCTAGGCTTATGCTAGGTTATTACCATGTGAAACCAAATAATACAAAAATGCTTAATTTATTCTGAGTGTAAATTCTAAAAATAATATACATATTCTTCTGCTAACTACAAAAACATATATATAAAGGAATACTGAAAAAGCATGACAAGAAAATGTCCAGAAAGATTAATTTTGCAAAGACCAACACTTGAAGGATTGTATTTGTTTTTTGTATTTTCTTATGCAGCTTTAGTTCTGAGAGAGACAACACCCTGTGGTGAATATATGTGGTCTTGCAGCTGAAGATCCTGTTGTGTTGCACAAGCACAATGTCAAAGGAATTACAGTTGTCTAAGGAAGTGTAAATCTGTCATGTCCTAACAATTGAGCTTTTCAACCAAGATAACACTCAGTTAAGCAACTTTTGTGTAAAGATTATGTAATTTATTAAAATTTACATTTAATGAAAAGCAGTTGGAAGACTAAGAATATGTTTTCCCCAATGTTATGTGGAACTAAATTAAATTTACAAGATCTTAGCTTCTGGGAGGGAAATGGAATTCCTGTGCCCTGTGTATTGGCGTGTCACTGTTTTTGTGTTGCCGCTTACTCATCAAGTTAAAGCATTCAGGATTAGTCTCTGCTTTTGCAGGAATGCATGCACAGAAGGGCAATTGTAGGAGTTTATAGTTCAGAGAAAGCTAAACACCATTTCCACCAGGGAGGTGAGAGGAAATAGATGCTTTCCTAGCCTGAAGACTTTCCCCTATCGAAGTTCACAAGCTTTCTGTATAATAACTAAATGGATATATTAGACCTAGAAAATCACCTGTCACCTTCTTACTTATTAATCAAAGATTAGCTTTTTAGAATTTCAGAGCATTTGACTCTCTAATTACTTATTGAAATATAAATAACATAAAATCTTGTCAAAGAAATATAAAGAGTAGATGATACAGCCCTCATCTTCTAATCTGTCTGATCTATACTTTGTATCTACATTTGTATTGTTCCCACCTGTTTTGACCCTCTCTTTTGCATTTCTGTTATTTTGGTTTCATCAGTTCAGAACGGATGATTGCTTGGTATGGGCTACTGGATAACAGCAATAATTATACCATTTCTTACTGGATGGAGATAACACTATACAAGGACCTTGATGGCTGAGGAGGGCAGAAGGCAGGCTTTGACACCCCATCAGTCTCCACCGGATAGGACAATGTTATACTCCTCCCTATGAAAACAGTGGAAGTAGTGTTAAAGCTCTGCAGCAACATGGATGACGTGGATGGAGATGTTTAAGAGTCAATCTTCAGTTCTAAACTGTGCTTCCCAACAATGATTCAAATCAAACAATGATTAAAAGCAGTTTAATCATCCAGCCTGTACTTTGCCACTATTACAAATCAAAAAAACAAACAAACAAACAAAAAACCCGCAAGTTCATAAAACTCATAAATGTGTTTTGACATTTTACATTATAATTTGACAAGTAAAGAACACTTCTTCATTTGATGATTTTCATCCTTAACTGATGATACATGCATTTTATGCTAATGAGGGCCTGAATTTAACCTGATATTTTGGTTCTAAAGTACAAAGATTATAATGGATTTTTTTGGATATTAGACCTTGCTCCTTTAAAATATCAAGAACAACAACAACAACAAAAGTTTTAATTTTATTAAAATAGCAGCTGCACAGTGCTCTAAAAATTTCTAACTTCAGTCTTTTGTACACTATAAAATCCATTCTTAACTTACCAGCATAACTCTCATTAATTAATTAAGCTTTCCATTTGATTTCCAGCCATGTGTATTATATAGGATCTAGCCCTTGTTGGAAAGATTTGCTCCAGAATTTAGCTTTTTAAGGAGGAAAAGTGCTCCATGAAAAATCACTTTTACATTTCTCATGAAATAAAAGGAATTTTGCAAATGAGAATAGTAGAAAAGCTATCTATCTTGCTGACCTTGCATTCCCAAATCTACAGAGAGTTCAAAATGTAGTATTTAAGGGTGTCTGCTGTTCTCTTCAGCTGTTTAGCTTTGTAACCTAAGGTTATAGGGTAAATGTCAGTTCTCTTAATTATTACTGCCAGTCTCATAATTACCCCAAGACCAATGCTTTTTACGTAGTATCTCCAATTACTAGTTTAAAAATCTTTTAACTGTTCAATCTGGGGAATTTATGTAAAAATGAACAATGTAAAAGATTCAGTACTGATTTTTCTGCTCAGTATTCTGCATTCTTCAACTCCTCAGATTCACACTCATGACTCAAGAACAGAATTTTTGCTTGCCCAACTAACTACAGCTGTGATGCCAGCACATCAGGACAATTCAGTGTCACATTATCACAGCAATAGTAAGGCCACTGTATTTTTAAAAAAGCAGAACAGACAATGAAGACATAATCATATGATATGAAATTTTTCTTGAGACACACAAGACAAAGCCCCACCTAATGAAACAGTAGTCCAGTTTTCTTTCAGTCAGACATCTGAGTTTTGGAATGGTTTAGTCCACACAGAGCAATCTTTGCATTACTTTCCAGGCCAGAATAAATTTATGCCCAGCTTACTTGGTACACACATAAAGAAACTCAGATCTGTCTGCAGACATATGTATATGGTAGCCATATCTTGAACTCTTTTCTTCTGTGCAGCGCTGTATAGGTAGGAAGCAGGATCAGAATCATAGCAACTATTCTCCTTTCTCATGCTAAAATATTCTGATGGATCGCCATCAGCTGCCAAGACTTCTGCTACAAATTTGCCCTGGGAAATGTGGCATAAGGTGAAAATTTTCCGTGAGAGTTCACAAAATATATGCTTTCACCATATCAGGAGGTACTTCTGCATCCTGTGAAGAGGTGGTGGCTGAGTCAGCATGGTCCGCTCCTCCTTCAAGTGAGGTAGGACTACATTCATCTTTCTGGGGATAAATATGATATTTTTGACTTAATTAGCAGATGCTATTTTTACATCTCATCTATGAAAATATGATAGCAAAAATTCCTAATTTGATTTGTACATTGAAAACAACATTAACAATCACAACTATCTTCCAGCATTTCTTTTTATCTGGATTTATTATCAGAACATATCTTTTAGTATAATAAGTGTTATTCCTGAGAACATCTCGTGTATTTGCTTGTTTTGTTTAGAACCTGGTTTTCACTTTCCTATCTGTATTTCTCATAGCATGAATAGATACTTTCTCAAGGGGTACCTCTGTTTACTAGATATGGACTGAACTATAAGATGAGCTGTTGAGTGGTGAGTGATGTGGGCTCAGGAACAATGGAACTCTAGCTGGTGAGACACCCATATATGGGATTTATTCCTTTTCTATCATATTCTCCTTTCCACATCTGTTCTTTGTCTTACTGAAGGTGATATAATCCTTTTGGGATCAATCAGAGAACTTCAGCATTTTAATGACTGAGCTCCTAACAAGGACTGACTTCACGCACCAGTCAGTCATCTTTAAAATAAAAAACAATAAAATAAACTTTTCCCTTGGTGTAGCATAAGGAACTCTTGAAATACCAGTGGAGGATTTTCTTTATCTGCTTGGATGCTAAAGGAAACAGAATCTTCCTAATGTACCAAGCAGAAAGATGAGCTCAATGAGCTGATAATTCTGTAAGCATTTTTACCACTGCATCAAGAAATGGTTGCTATGGAGAGAAGTTGCTATGGCTGCTAAAGTGACTGCAAAGCAATGTTTCTTTCTTTCTTCCTTTGTTTTCATGAAAGACCTTATGATTTGCACTTGTTGAAATTAAAACACTCTGCTTTTCTTAAGGAATGGAAAATATCCCAACACCATGCATTTGACTTGAATCAAGAGGATAAAAAAACCCAACAACTCCTGTCTTACTGGAAACCTGGTCAATAACTAAACATTCATTATAATTTCAACTAAAACTATGGGATGCTTATATCTTGTTCCTCACTGTCTCCTATTTCCTCTACACTTTCTGCTGCCCATTTGAGATGTTAATTGCCTAAAGATAAAATTGTTCTCCCTTTCATCTCTTGATCTAGTTGAACTCAGTTTCTCAGTATTCTAAACTCAATTAGTTATCCAGCTCCTATTGACTTCTGTCAAGAGATGGCTTCTGATGTAGCAGAAGGATGAGCTAATGTTGTGTTCTGAGTGTATTGCCTGAAATATGATGACCATGATACTGCTATGCTATGGTCAGTTTTCTATTACATATAATGAAGGTAACCTCAGTTTTTTGGTTTTTGTTTTTTTTTCTGTGATATGTAGACCTTTGCAATCAAATAGGTTGTGAATATGGAAAAAAATATATATTACTGCTGCCTGGAATTCCAACTCAGTATTCAATATTGTTTTCTTTTTCTGTTGAAATTCCTGTTTCATAGAGATAAGTATTAGTAGGTTTTCCATTTAATGAATGTGTATTTTTCATATTAATAATACTTAATATTTAAAAGTGTCTTAGCAGGCATAGAAAATTATATTTATTATATGCCTTTTCTTAGAGATTATTAATTTGTATGTGAAGGTTAAAATGCAATACTCTAAAAACCATGAACTTCATTCATTTCAAAAGTTTTCAAAAGACCCACATCAGGACAGGATAAGTCTGTATTCCTACATGGTTGCATTGTGCTTATGCCATGAATGAAGTCAGATCCAGAAAACAGAAGCCAATGAAAACAGCATATTCTACAGCTAAAAGTAAATACTGTTCCTCTAAATGCTTCTATGCTCCTAACAACATATTGAAAAATATGAAATAATCATCTCTAACTAGAGAGGTTTTCTCAGAATCTTCACTTACTTTCTCTATTTATTTACCCATTCATTCTCATTAACAGCTCTCAGAGTTCCAGGATGCCACGAAGGAAATATAACAGGTATATATAGAGAGATATCAGCATCTAAGGAACAAAGATTGTATTTTCTTGAATTCATAAGCTGTTGAAAAGAAGCTATTAGTTATCGCAAATAAAATTTCCTAGATAATAGATATTCAAGTAACCTGTTTCACCTTTTCCTATTTTTAAATTTTTATTTTTATTTTCATCCTAGAGTGCTATTTGAAAATGGGATTTAATACCAGGGCTTGACACTAAGAAGGATGATGGTGTGAGATGGTTAGCATATGGTGAGTAAAACTATCTGTAGCAGAAAGCACAAGTCTGACTCCCTAGACATGTTTCTTCTCTTTTGAACAGGTGTGTGGGACATAAATAGACAGAAACAGGTTGTGGGAACCATTTCATCTTGAATAGTGGTAGACAAAATCTGTTGTTTCTTAGTAGTTCCACAGTACTGTTAATCTATAGAATCTTCTTTTAGGGATTGATCAATTTTCTCTTGGCACTATGGACTAGCCAGCAAGCAAATATATTACTCTTAAGTTACAGTACCATGTGTATTCCACTGCTAGAACTCCAAAATTGGAGTTTCTGCTTTTTGGTGCTCTATTTTCTCCTGTAATTATTAAAGAGTTAAAACCCACTGTTCTACAGTAAATAACACACTGCTGCAATAATTTGCTTAGTGTATTTTAAACACTGCAGTTGCATAGTAATCTGAACTGTGAAGGAATGCATCCATTTTTTCAAAAAGCTTTACTTTGCAGAATAAAATTTCAATTTCCGTAAAGGTGGGATATATATAAAAATATGTATATGTGCATCTTGTGTGGTTTATATGCAAATACATATATTCTGGAAAAAATAACTGGAAAAAAAAATCTTTCTTGTTCTATGCTTCCCTAAAATATATTTGCATTATGAAACAAGCTCTTAATGTTACACTGAGAACAAATGGAAGTATAACCATTTTGCAAAGGCAGAGTAATCACTAACATCTGCATGCACTTCCTACAATACTTGTTGCTTAGCCTCCTCTCATATCTTGATGCTCTTTTTTTTTCCCCCCTCACTTTTCCATTCATTAAGTGGTTTTAGAAAATCTTTTCATGAAGCAGAGGCAAATAAATACTTGATCTTTTCATCTTTATACAAAGTACTTGATATTGAAATTCGTTTGATCCTTTTCATGACTTTCTTGTAGGTGCAATAAAAGCATACATAGCCTTCCAAATAATTCCAGGTAGCTCTCTCATTGTAGGGTGCCATTATATTCCCTAAATTCCTGAACTTTAAAATTAATTTATAATATAAATATATAATTTAATTTAAAATATAAATGTGTACATGAGTGTACAATATTTGTATGTGGTATCAAAATGGAGAACATATAAATATTTTATGAAGACAAACATAAATTGAAAAAAAAAAAAAGAAAATGCCACCACCTTTTCCTATTTCTCATATATGGAAACAACTGTGATAATTCTCAGGTATCAATACAATTTATCCTTACTTTTAGTATCTTATTTTCACAACATTTTGGAAGAATCATTGTTATTTTACTCTTATGACTTCAATATTAAAGGAGTAGAGCAGAGGACATGAATGATATGGGCTGGTCCACAGCTGTGGTGCTTTGTAAATTACGGTGTAAGTGAATATAACTGTAGCTAGATATAGAAATCCTCTGAATAAATCCAAGTCAGCTCTCAAAAAGTAAGTAGCACAGCCTTTTTGGTGTATCAGTGTGAATGTAACAGCTCAGCTGAGGGGTTAGATTAATTATCCTGGTGTCATTGCTATAAAAAAAGTCTATCTTCTTTGTGGGATCCAAGTTAGTAAGACCACAGAGTACAAGGCTGTGCTTGTCAACATGTTCAGTGCTTACTGTGGCATTTCTATATGGTAATGATGTGCGTAGCTCATGTGACCTCAGAGACTACTCAACCCTAATTGACTTTTAGCTCCAACATGCTATTGCTTTCCCCTCCGTTTCTTCTTCTGACCTCTTCTATATCTGAAAATGGTTGTGTGTATATTCTTGAGCAAAGAGAAATTTAAGTACATCTTTTCCTCTGATTTTGATCGGATGCTGGAACTCAAAAATGTAAAATTTGTATCTCAGGATCTTCACCTACTTCTTTGTTTCAATTTCTATCTCATGAATATTCCATGGTAAACTGCTGTCCTGAATTTGTAAAAGAGAAATCTGAGGAGATATTCTGAGTGTCATCTCTGATATTTGCAGTCCCTTGAGTGAAATGTTCGGGAAAAATTATCATAGGCAAAGACTCCTAGTTTTAGATCTTTCTTCTACTCTTTCCATTTGCAATATTTAACTCTGTGAACATTAGGGTGTGCGTACTGTATTTCTGATTCTTTATGAACTATACGACACACTTTCTCTGGTATACTAACTTGGTTAGCTCAATTTTCTTTGCACTCACTCTTTCAATCTGGTTGTACATCCATGTCTGCAAAGCCTTGTAAACTCATTCGTGGAATACTTTCATGATGCTAATGAACCCACAGTCTAAACTCTTTGGGAGATTTCATGCCTGCATACTTGTAATTCACCTCAGTATAATATCCTTCTATGCCGGAAACCCCTCTCAAAATATCCAGCATTCTGGCATGTTTTGTTTTTATAGTGACAAAGATGATGAGAATAGTAGACTTCCAAATTGAAGAACGATACTATTTCAATTTGTTGATGCCTTTCTGTTCTCCTTACAACCACTCGGACAAGAGTTTGTTTCTGAATGCTCATAAAGATGTATCTGTTTGGAGTTAATGCGATACAAGCTGCAGATTTGGAGTTAATGGCCTTGGAAGGATGCCTTCTCTTCTTTAGTTCAGTTATATTTAGAAATAAGTAGATGCTGTAAGCACCTCTTATTCAACTCTCATTCAACTTTCAACAACTTCTGCTCAGGGACAGTAGTTCTTTTCTTTCACGATTATCTGATTTGCCAATATCTTCTCTTTTTCCCTACCCACTGCTAAAGATGAAAAGACTGACAAGTAACACTAGTTACAAGAACATTTTTGTTTGGCTTGTTTTTCTTGTTCTGCTTTGAAATTAATCATATTCTTGCCCTTTCTTTTACCCCTGCCCTGTGTGTTCTACTTATTAGTAAGAAGATTGGAAGCACACAAGCAGATCTGCTTTCTTAAAGCACAAGTGAAAATAACTGCTTTGACTTCTGTGTATAAGCATTTCTTAAAATCTTTTAAATTGCTATCTTTATAAAACAAAAGCTTTGTAAGAACTTAACTATAATTCACTGTAGTTCATTTATGAATCTACAGTTATTATCAAACCAATTTTATGAACACTAAGCTTAGAAAAACTAAGGTTCCTTCTTTTGCCCTGCTTGTACTTTATTCCTACAGAATCCTACTGCTATAGACCAAAAGTAATTTCTCAAGAACAGAGAAAGTCCTCTGTCAGTACAGGTGCATGTGAAACTATTTTATCTGGACAACTCTTAAGGATACATGCTGTGGGTTTTTTTGCTTTATTTACCAGCAATATTGTTTCATTTTTCCCTCCCACAGAAGTTGAATAGGTCTGTGCTGCTGTTTCAGGCACCCTTGCCTTGTGCTAGAACTACTTCAGGGAGACATACATACTGTCTCCACCCTCAGCTGGTCTACAGAGATTGCTGTCTGCAGGCCTCATGTGGAGTACTGTCCACTGCAAATTGAATACATACTAAATGGTTCCCCAGAAGCGTCTCACAGTCCACTAAACAGCCTCAAAAAGAACTTTCTCTTTCTCTTTCTTACTAACTCAAATCACTCAAACCAGAATATTACCAAAATTATTTCTGATTATCAATTTTCTGACTTATCTACAGTGTCCCAGCTTGGGGCTTTTATATAATTGATCTATGCTTTTTTTTTTTTCCTTTTTTTTTTAAATTTTCTTTTTTTTCCTTTTTTAAAGCAATAGTTTCTGATTCAAGCAAACAGCTCTTGAGAGAAACTCCAAAGATTTTGCTCTCGCTCCTTTTCTTTGTGTATGGTAAAAACTCTCTATCTTAATGGAAACAGAAGTGCTCACTCAGCCATTTTGGAGTATTTCTTTGTCCTTATGTTATCCTCCATAGGTTCTTCAAACTGTCTCCTGGTTTTATTTTCCAGTGGTTTCAAGTATGAGTGAGCCCTAGTGAGAAAAAGAAGTCTTGAGATACAAACTTTCCTCTTCTTTTGCCCTTTTAATGCTTTAAAATGTATTTAGATGCTTAATCTCCACTTTCCTTTCTCCTAAGAACCCAACAAAATGACAAAATTTTGATGTCGATCTATCACAGAGTGTAAGCCTCTGTCCTGATCTACATATAGGTAAATTGCAAACGTGGATTATGGTCTGGTAATATACCAAACAAACTGCCTCAAACAGGTTGTGACATTTTACTCCTTAGTCTTCATTATTTACTTTATTTTAGATGTCAGTACACACAAGGTGGAGTGGAGGGAGAATAGTTCTTCCGTTGACTCCAGGCACTGGCCCACAGAGGGACTTCTGTAAATAGCACAACTTGTATTCAGCACAGTGCACTATTGCTGGTCTCAAGTACAAACAGACCTTTTACATCAGCCATCAAGAGCTTTACGTTTTGCTAGAAGAATACATGTAAACACAGGGACAGATTAGCCTCTGGATGGATGGAGAAACGAGCAGAAAATAAGTGATTTATGCAGTACACAAGTCAGGTTATGTCAGGCAATGAGTTATTTTGGTTTTGGAGATTTATTCATTTTCTGAGGGGAGAAAAAAAAATGAAAAAGAAGGGGAATATCTTTATTTGAGAAGAAAACCCTTCATTGGTTTCAAATGGCGCACAGAATATAGCCAAAGATTTCAAGACCTGTGAGAGAAATGTGTAAGACTCTGGTACCAGGTGCTGGGGCACAAGTGATGGAGGCAAGGCTGCAGGACCTCCAGGAGGGAAGGCTGGTGCTGCCCTGTACCTGATGCAGACAACACCAGCTGGCTCCAAGGGCCCAGGGCATTTGGCTACAAGCTGGGGACAACATACCACAATTCTCTAGACTCCAGGGTGAATACAGTATTTTAATAAACATAAATTGTAATGAAATTCTACAGATGCATTTTACAACATGCAAATGAACCATAAATTAAAGGAGTAATTATGACAAATGCATGCTTGTTTGTTCAAAAAAAAAAAAAAAAAAGGACTCAAACTAGAGTGCCCGGTGCCAAAGCAGTTACAAAAATATATGAGAGTAGAAAGGGAAGCTGGCATCTGCCTTCCTCCTTTCTTCTCCAAAACTCAGCACTAGAAGCGATCAAGCAGTTCATCAGATTTAAATGTTTTTTGCTGCATTTTGTAGGGACAAAACGAGAGAATTTGGAGAGATCGCCACTGAATGAGAAAATGTATACTGTTCTGTACTATAGGGAACTTAGATATTTTGGTGCCCTGAGCAAGGCAGATATTTTTGGCAGTGTGAGGAAGGGCTAGAAGATCAGACAAGTGTCATTTGTAGCTGTCATTATTGTTGCAAAGTTATTGGTCTCCTAGGAGGCCAAAGAGAGGGCTTAAAGCTGCCTTAACTGCTGTAGTTTTTATTTTACACTTCACCTCCACCCTTCTCCATTATGTTGCTAAGTGAACACCATCTCTCTTTGTATTTTATGGTAATGTTTAAGTTTAGAACAATATTTTGTCAAGTAAGACATCAAAAATGATAGAATCATAGAATGGCTTGGGTTGCAAAGGACCTTAAAGATCATATAGTTCTAGCAGGATGCCACCCACTAGATCAGGTTGCCCAGGACCTCATCCAACCTGGTCTTGAACACTTCCAGGGATAGGGCATCCACAGCTTCTCTGGGCCACTTGCTCCTGTGCCTCACCACTCTCTGAGTGAAGGATTTCCTCCTAATCTCTAATCTAAATCTCCCCTCTTTTAGTTTAAAACCATTCCTCCTTGTCCTGTCATTATCTGACTGAGCAAAAGTTGCTCTCCATCTTTTTTTATAAGTCCCCTTTAAGTATTGAAAAGCTGCAGTGAGGACACCACAGAGCCTTCTCTTCTTCGGGCTGAACAGCCCCCACTCTCTCAGCCTTTCTTCATAGGAAAGGTGCTCCAGCCCTCTGATCATCCTCGTGGCCTTCCTCTGGAGCTGCTCTAACAGGTCCACATGTGTAGAGCCCCAGACCTGGATGCAGTGCAGGTGGGGCCTCATAAGGGCATAGCAGAGGGGGACAATCCCCTCCGATGACCTGCTGCACACTCTTCTGGTGATACAGCCCAGAATGCAGTTCATCTTCTGGGCTGCAAGTGCACACTGCTGGATCATGTCAAGCTTTTTGTCCACCAGAACCCACAAGTCTCTCTCTGCAGAGTTGCTCTCAATGAGTTCTTCTTCCAGTCTGTACTCATGTCTGGGATTGCCCCTGCCCAGGTGTAGCACCTTGCACTTGAACTTGTTGAACCTCGTTAGGTTCATGTGAGACCACTTCTCAAACTTGTCCAGGTCCCTTTAGATGGCTTCCCTTCCTTCTGTTGTATCAACTGCACCTCTCAGCTTAGAGTCATCCACAAACTTGCTGAGGGTGCACTTGATCCCATTGTCTATGTTGTTGAGAAAGATATTAAACCTTACCAGTCCCGGGACAGACCCCTGAGGGACGCTACTCGTCACCAGGTCCACCTGGACACAGAGCCATTGACCACCACTCTCTGGGTGTGATCTTCAAAAAATAGTGTAATTAATGTAAATATTGCATTAGGTTTTTTAGTCACTTCTTTTTTAAATATTGGCACAGGAGATTTGCACTTGTATGTAATGGCTCCAAGGGACTTACACTGCCAATATTTAGGTTCAATTAATAAAAGCTATACATATATGTTAAATAAACATATGGCTCCTTTACAGCCATTTATGCAAATAGCAACCAGAGATATTTATTTGTTTTCCACAGGTATTAAATTTCTGTTGGCCAAATTGTGCCTGCAGCTATAACCATGCTGAGGTTGTTTAAAATAAGTTTTTATTTTCTGTAATGACGAATGTGCTATGAGGTATCAGGAAACTCGCCTGAAGAAATTTTTCTTGATAGTCATAGGAACAAATCCCTATTCATTGAAAGGATAAAAGTGAACAATTTTCTATGTCTAAATAACATTATAAATTAATGGAACTCCTAAAGAGGGATCAGAGTGATTTTGTTTCAAAAAGTATTTTCTTTTTCTAAGTGTTTCTTATTAATAAAATATGATTTCAAGTATGAAAGTAGATCAAATTGATTTTGTATCAACTGACACAAGTGCCTATAAGACTGGTCTGAGATCAATATAGCAGTACTTAGAACAATGTTCTTAATTTTTTGCTAAGCCAACAAATTAAATGAAGTAAATAATACATATGCAGATTTTCTGAGAAGGAAAATAATCAGACTATTATTAGCACTAGCAGTATTCTTTATTCACCTGTCTCAATAAATCCACAGACTTTTCTGTTTTTGTTTTGTTTTGCTTGTTTTAGCATAAAAAGGCAACAGTGGAAACCAATTTCATGTTTTCTGGAAAGTTTCATTTAGGCTCTATTTAATTTGTAAAATGATGTGATTTTCTTGTTAACCTGAACATTCAGATCAGTATTTTCTGTTTGATTGCTTAGCATTTTTGGGTAATTATTTTTCTGGTCATATTTAATTCCATTTAGACTATAAAGCTGTTGTGATAAACATCAAGCCTTTACATGTTTTTGTACTAGTGCAGTGGTGGTGTTACGTGGATAAGAACCTCTGAATTCATTTGTAAGATAAATTGCAAAATAATTTTAAGTGACTGTCAGAAGTTGCTGAATTCCAGTGACCTGGGATAGTTTTTGTTAGTATGTTCAATTTTAATCATAACTGAGAGAAAACATACCGTGAGATTTTAGTGCTAATAACTAAACTACTGTCAGCTCAAACACTGGAAATGTTTGAAAAAGTCTAACTCCCTGATGCTCCTTGATTCATAAACTTGTCAATTATTTGCAGGAGAAAAAAAAAAATAAAAAAAAAAATGGAAGGGAATAACACTCCAGTACCCAGCAATTTACTAACGTGTTGTAACTGGCTTTTCTTGGAACAATGAGATTATCCCAGAACACATTATAGTTGAAATTACTTAGAAATCTCTATACCCAGAAACACAAAAGGACTTACAGCTGATAAAACCTTCCTGTGAGGCCCGGAACAATCAGAGTAATCATGTGGCTCCTTTGTATTTGTTCTCCAAAAAATGTTAACAAGTCTGACTGGGATTTAAATATTTAGAGTAGAAATCTAATTTTTATAGTTACTATGTGGAACTATAGGGACTGTGGCGAAACAAGCAATAGCAAGCTTACAGTAAAGACAGTTTTAGGAGTGACATTTAGTTCATAAGTGGCAGTATATGCTTTGTTTACCGTCTTCAGCTGTGGAAATGCCCAAACTTTGGCTCTGTTCTTACAAGATGATGACTACCCTCAACTCCCCATGGGCTAAGTTCTGCTGTCTTTGTTTACTGGAGTAAATTTGGAGAGATCTCATTTATCAGGGCAATTGCCATGGATTCACATGAGTGTAAGGTAGCAGAATTCAGGCATTTATTTAGGCTGCAATGCAGGGTGCTTCTGAACATGCAGAGTGAGACCCTTAATTTGCCATATGTTTGAAACAGCAAAATCTCACCAACGAAGTTAGCATATATTTTTGTAATTTTCTCTTGGTCTAATTGCTGGATGTTATCTTTTTTTTTTTTTTTTTTTTTTAAATCTCTCATAATGTGCTTTACAGATCAAAGGGTATAAAATGCAGAAATATGCATATGAACACCAGAGTGAGAACAAGTCAAGACTGTGTGTCTCCTTCAGATCACCACTGGGTTATTTGCAAGAAATGCCTCCTGGAGATGTTTTGTCCACAAGCCAGTGTAGAACCTGTAGATCCCAGTAGTGGTGCAGCACTGTTACTCTGCACAGTCCTTCTCCCTAGCTACAGCCAAACTACAGTGATTGTTTTCTACCCCTTACTGTACACCTTGGAGCTCTGGGGTTGAGACATCAATTCCATCTGGTCCATGTGCCATCTATATCTAAGATGGGAAAAAAGACAGATGGTTCTTTATCCCACTTGCCTCAAACAAGCCAGCCAGGCATATTGCAGTTCTAATATGTTTTTTTCCATTAAGCTAAAAATTAGCAATTCATAAAGAAGAAATTCACTATAGCGTGCAATCTTTTAACTTCTTGAATTTGCAGTATAACGGTGATCCAAAGTAATTGAAACTATATAGATAAATCATGCTAATACTATAGATTACTTTGGTTTCTAAATTCTATATAGTAAGTTAAAACAGTCATTAGCAGTTTTGTTAAACAACTGTTTATTTTCAGTTAATGTAGTTAACAGTTGTGATATTTGCTACTTTTATGGATGAGTGAGTTGTAGCATTAGGCAGAGATAACTGTTACCCAAAATTGAGTTATTAGTAGCCCTTCAAATATTGAGAGCCAATTTCTCAGTTCAGTCACTCAGAGTCAGTTAGGGATAATTTGGGACTTGGTGTTTCTGTGGTGTAGGGTTGCAGGTCTTTCTCTCATTGTTCTGGCGCATTCACTGAGTAGAGCTGTTCCTTCACTTTACAGTCTTCTCCAATGATTTTTTTTTTCTTTCTAAAATTTATCATTTGTGCTAGACACCCAAGGTAACACCATATTTAGAGCTCTAAAGTAGTAATATCATGAATTGTGTGTGTGGTTCAGATATTTAGGTAAACTCTGCAGTTTTATTTGTCAGTGACACCATCAGCTGAAAGCAGAGGCATACAATTTCTCCTGACAAAACTGCATCTATTATAAGCAGGAAGAAAGTTGCATGCTATGCCTGATAACTTTCTGCGATCACCTTCCTGCTCATGTAGGAAAAATCTTTCAGGTTGTGGATCAAGTAGATTTAAAACAATCTTAGCTTCATTTAGAACATCTTTGCTTTCAAGAGACACCCTACAACATAACCCAAAGTCCATTCTTTCAGTGTTTGCAAATATTATTAATTACTTCTACGAAGCTTTTATTGTAAAGAAACAAACAAACAAAATATCTAAATATTGTGTAGATTTGTTTGGAGATCAGAATAGTAATGTCTATGTGTATGAATGATTATTATAGAAGAATAAACTACTGATACAATAGAGACAGAATTTGTGCTATCAGCCACAGTCATCCATTTTGTAATTATGGAAATATAGATAACTTTACAGTAAGAGTATCAGTGTATGGGTTTCCATATTTCAGATATATAGTTGCAAGTCTTGTTCTTTCTCACAGAAATGTTTGTGCCTTAGCCACAGAGAATCTGAAATTCAAAAGTTTGCACACAGGTAAAATGAAGTTTTGTTTGTTTGTTTTGTTTTGTTTTGTATCAATCAAACATATCAAGCAAGAAGGGCTTCTGCTTCTATTTGCTTCATCTTTTTGATTGGATTTCTACAGCTAATGACTAGTCATATTGTTAGTAAACAACTTCAGAGAGAAAATAACTGAGGTAAATCTGGGCATACATCCAGTCCTGAGAGTGGTGTTAAAATAAATTCACACAACGTAATAAAAGGACTGCTGCAGGTAAGGACCAGTGTTAGCCCTAATCACTCAGAACGGAAAGCTTATAAGATTGATTTATATTATTGTTTGGTACTTACAGTGTTAGATCTCATAAATTTTCTGTTAGGTAAACTACCACTTTGACAAGTATTCCTGTAGTTTAGTACCTCTGAGCCTCTAGGAGTTGCATTGCAACTAGAAATAACAACTATGAAATGAAGTTTTCTAAATATGCCCCAAAATGAAAGCAGTAAGAACTGAGACAATGAGATTTTTAGGTAAGACTCACTGCTGAGGTTTATTAACTCATTTAACTCTTTTTAACTCATCTGAGGTTTATTTTTATTTATTTATTTATTTATTAAGAAAAGAAGGGCAAAATGGTTAATTTTCAAGTTCAAGTTCCACTTTCTTAGATATGGGAATAATCATCATATGGGCATAGAAAATAAAATATTTGCCTTATTTATCTGTTCTGTTTTTGAAATAAACAACAATAAACAAACACCAAAGAGGTACAAGACAAAATATGAATCAAAACAAATTTGTATTTGTTTACAGTAGAGCAAGTCATTTAGTTCAACTTGTGATTGTGAGATGATGCAGTATATTACAGCTACATTTGCAGTTACATATTTTTAACATCTAAACTATTATTTTTCTTAACTTTGAAGTGAATAATTAACTATATTGAATAAGATGCAGCCCCATGTATACTTAGTTTGATTTAACTTTAAAAAAGGGATCAATAAATTGATCCCTTGATAATATTAAATGGAGTTTTATGCCACTTAATTATAAAATTATTAAGTACATGTCTAAATTATTAAAAATAATTTAAAAAATAGGTATTTGATCCAGTATTAAATTTTCAGTGCCAATTCCCACAAGGAATGGAGGGACTTCAGTGTTAAAAACTTGGTCAAATTTTGTGTGGGATGGTCACAAGAACAAAGCTACATTAGTCAGAGGTATATAACGTAGAATTTATTTTAAGCAGGATGGGAGTAGCGGGTGAATGGCAATTTAAATTTAAAAATTTCTGTTATGTGACACTCATACCATACATTCATGCAACACATGGCTCCAGACCCTCATGTCCAGTTCAGACCCACAACAAGGATCTGGGAGAACAGGACATCCACACTCGTGGGACCTTAGATATGGCTACTCCACCCTAGGCTCAGCCTTCTGTACCATGTTGTATGTTTGTTCCTCCAAGTAATACAATGCAAACACTCAAAAATAAAATAAAGTAAAATAAATCCAGAACTAGTTATACTCTATATTCACTCTTTCAATACAGAATCAGTATATTGCCAAAAGGTTACTGTCTCAATAAGCAGCTATTCAGTCTTTGCTTTCAGCCTGTTTATTTGATAAATGTTCATAAAACATTTTTGAAGCTCAATATCTGAGTTATGCATTGAACAAAGAAATACCAATTTCTTCTTAAACCAGCCCAGAAGGCTCACTAAACAATATTTAAGTACATTAGAAATAATACAAATAATACAAAATGAAATAATACAAATGTATTTTATAACATTGAAGTACTAGTGAGTGAAGCATTGATAGCTCCTTTTAAGAAAGGGAGAACTTTGCATGCTTAATTTTATAAATCTACTCTTGAGTTGATGGCTTTTTTTTCTTCTTTTGAATTTTCTGTGGAGAGGTTAATAATTCTGTAGTGTTGCACATGTTCAGGACTGATTCTGATTGACTCTGGATGCAGTCATGAATGCTCACTGTTTCTATACAGGTAGCTCCCGTTGTCTTGGACTGGGCATATAGAAGGAAATCTTACCCCTAAGCGCTACTGTCTATTATCATTTGGTGTGCATCATCAATTTGTATTTAGGCAGCTTGATTCCATGTCACAAATTGTACCTAGCTGAAAATAAATAAACAAACAAATAAATAAATAGTTGACTAAGGAATTTAAATAATACCGCCATTATTTATCAAATAATTTATTTGATAAATATTATTTTGGCTGCTGCGGTATTGGTTCAATATCATAAGTATTTGTTTAAATAAACTAGTCAAGGAAAAAAAGACAAAAAATCAATGGGTAGTGTATTTGATAAATTATATTTGACAAGCTCAACTGTAGGCAATGTTTTATTTTCTATTCCTGTATTAAATAATTTTCTTTAAAAGCGAGAACTCTAGTTAATTTTCTGTTCCAGATGATTCCCTTTGGCCAGGTGGAACTGGATCTGAAACAATGGATGCTGTTTTGGCTCTTGCAATACTGTTCCTCTAGAGGTCCATGAATGAAACAGATTAGGTACTTTCACTAGAAAGAGTTTTTGTAGCACCCCATATTTTGAATGTAACAGATGGTGTTGTTCAAAACCAAAATTCAATTTTAATCACACCTATTCTACTTTTCGATGTGTTAAATGCACAATGATGATTTGAGACATGCTTTAATAAAAGTGTTATTTCTTATTCTGATTATAAAAAATACCAGTAAGATCTAGAAATGAGTGTCATTCAAAAATTCAGAGAAACGGATATTTAAAACTTACTTTACATGTTGAATTGATATTTTTCGTAAGTATCTTTAATGTACTAGAGGTTTTAGCTACTTGGCTGAGTAGGTGATGACCTTCCCTTACGCTTTTTTGTATGTGTGTGTGTCTATTCTTCCTACAACCTGAGAATCATGATCATTAGTTCCTTAAAGATTTTTTTTTTTTGAGGAACTTCAGAAAAAAAGATACCTGGAAGATATCATCTAAGCTGAAACTGGTGGAGGTTATTTAAAATCAGTTTGTTTTTTTTTTTTTTCCCTCTAATGATATTTCAAAGATTTAAGATATTTCAAAATCAGCATCAAAGAGATACAGCATCATGTCCTATTTCCACGCAGGCTTCCCTGAAAATGCTCTGAAACAAATAAGACTTATTCACCTCAGACCAGGCAGGGCTCAAATCAACATATATTTCAAAATGTATCTCTTCTCAAACCAAATGATTTCAGTTCTTTGTTTTCTTGGGCATCATGTTTTGTAACTTCCTATCATCCTCTCAACTCCATCAATTTATTTCTTTGGAAATACAGTGACCAAACCTTGATATGGTATTCCAGCTGAAACATTGTATATGCTGAATAAATTAGGAGAAATTTCTCTGATGTCTTACAGATGTCATGTTTGTTTATGCATCCAAGTATACTTTTTCTTGTTTTGTGACAGCTTGATGTTAGTAACTAATGCTTTCTTTGTGATCTGCATAGACTACAAAATTGTGACTAATGAGCTAACTCATATCCGTCTTGCATTGGTGCTTAGCTTTACCTTTCAGTTTATGTTCTACTTGCTTTTCATTACCTTATTATTGCTATTGGGAAGCTGTATTACCACTGGCAAGCTGTGTTTACAGAGGTAGTTTTAGAGTTGAAGTTTTTTCACTTAAAAGCTCTATTCAGTTTTTGATAAAATTGTCAGGTAGATATGAAGGCTCAGTATTGGGTAGGGTTATTTTCAGTAAGAATGAACAGTAAGGGACTCCAACTAGATTAGGCTGTCATATTTCTCTCCCTCTTGTGAGATCATGAATAGAAGATACTTAAGGCAGCACATGCTGGTTTGGTAAGGAGCAATTAAAAAAATGCATACACAAATATGCATTAGATTTGGTGATAATGAGGGCAGTATAGTATTTGTTTCTGGCTAACAACAGCAGATATCAGTGTGTGCCAATGGCAAAGAAAAACACTCCATGTTCTGATTCAGGACGGGATCTTCACCTCTGCTATATCTTACTTAGCAAGAGGTTGTATATGCACTAAAAATCCAGAGTCCCATTAGGTCTTTACCGCTCTTTGTTTCTCCTGTTATTTAAGGTCCTTTTGTAGGGGATTAGTATATCTGGGTAATACCGTTCTCCAAGTACCATTAGGATATTCTGGTTATTGCCTGGAGGCTTATAAGATGAATTCAGCAAGAGATGTAGATCAGAAGAAGAAAAAGATGTCAAAGCTGAGAAGTCCCCCTGGCCTTGCAGAAGTTCAGAGAGAAGTGCAGGAATGGTAGGGGAGAATCTCCATCTGTTTGGGGCCTCAGGCACCAGTGGTTCCTTAGTGTCTGCTGTACTCACCTGTAGCTTGTGCTTTAATTTTTCTGAAGACTGAAATATTTTGCTAACTACAGTTTTTCCACCTGATAGAGCATCTCTAAGTGAAACCCAGTGGCTTTTGATGTTCAGAAGGACAGACAAAATAGTAATTGAAATTTCTAAAGAAACAACAGGGGTTAGACATGAAAAGAAGCTTTTGAGGCCTTCGGCTGCCTGTGTGGAGTATGCTGCAATACCCTGTGGGCTGCTTGAGACTCTGCAGATTTTTCTTTATCATTCTGCATTCACATCTTAGGAAGACAGTGGTACTTGCCTAACATATGAGAACATCTAATGATATCTCTGGCTTTAATTTGTATGAAATTATGAAGGTTTCTACAGAAGCAGGCATTTTGTCTTATCTTGTACCTGAAAAGTTCAGTTCTGTCATTGGCCAGACGAAGATAAATTGTGTAAAGAGTCTGTCAAAACTTGAGTGTATTTTTCTGCATGTTAATGATACAAACAGGATGAAATACCGTTTTTGTTGCAGTCAGTGAGATATTTGTTCTTGACTTAGTCAAGACAGAAGGTCACCCACAGAGGCAAAGCTGAAGCTAAAATAACTCTTTGGTCTTCTTTGGATTCAACACTTATTCCAACCACCATCCAAGTTAGATAAGAAACTCAACAGCACTCACTTAAACATTTACTTGGATAGTTTAAATGTTATCCCAGTGGAAACAGTCTCATTCTTTCCTTACTCTCAGGGAGTTTAAATGCAAAATCATATGTTTTATGATTCAGAGTAGTGAATATTGTCTGAAAAGTCCCAAGAGTAACATCTCTTATTTCTTTGTGATATATAGAAGTATATTCTACCAGTTTCCTTGCATGCTACTTTAATGAGGGGAAAAAAATAATAAAAAATAATAATGAACAAGCATCCAACAGCAATACCCCAAAATGACCTGTCTAAATATTACCTTTACTCTTTAATCTGTAAACAATGTTGCATCGGGAAGCAGACCACAGAACAGCAGTCATTAACCTGAGTGTTGCTAGATCTTAGCAATATCGGTTTATCAAACCACTGCATTTGCTAAAACTATGCTACTTTGCTATGCCAGTGCTTCTGGCATAGGTCCAAGTAGTTTTTAGACTTCAGAGTGATGACAATAGGATTCACTTGCCTGCACAATCAGATGACTGCAGACCTTTCAGCTGTCATTGAATATAACAGCTTTGACAAATGTCACAGTCACATGGAAGCTTGTGGGGTATGTTATCTTGGTTTCCCTCTCATTGCATCCAGAGCGCACAGAGTGAAAAATATCTGGAGGACCTCTTTGAGTCAAAAAAGAGTCATCACAGAGTATTATGAATTATTATTATTATTATTTTTCCTGAAACTGCAGGGTTAGGATGTCTTTGTTTATTTCAGTGAAGAAACTAGGGACTTGATATAATATCGCCTTTAGTTTCTTAATAAGTGAATGCACTCATGTATGTCACCTCTAATTTAACCACAGGTAGTCTGCCTTCTAGGTGTCATGTTGTGCTTTCAGGATAAGATATAGTAGTTTAGACAAGTATATTTTCCTCATGTTCAGCTGGACTCCTACTGAAATTTTAAAGAGAAGTGTCGGATTCAAAATGCTATGCAGGTTTTTTAATTACGTTAATGTAAAATAAGTATCCCACATAGGTATACAGTGCTTTAAGAACCTTCATGTTGTTGCCCAAAGCTGAAGCCATAAACTGCAGAATATGGATTGTACAGGATTTGAAGAGGAGCTACTCTAAAGTAAATAGCATATATATGCTGCGGCCAGATGGGGGGTAATATATTTTCATAGGTTTGTCACGGAGAGCAAACAAAAATATATATTAGTTTTTCATGATGAACCATAGGCTTTTCCCACTAAAGTTGATGTCAAAATTGATATTGACTTCAGTGCTGTCAGAGCAACACACTGACAACTTACAATGCCAAAACACATTCTGACTTTTTTTGTTGTTACGTTTTCCTCCTAATGTTTCTGTACCTTTCATTGTAAAGATCCACTGACTTTTTCTCTCACTTGGCTCAGGAAAAGCATCCTGTTAACAAGAGCAGTGTTTTTTAGCCATCCAAGCATAGTTTTCAGCAATACTGTTCTAAAATGTTTTAAATGATACTATTAGTGTCTGTGTACTGACTGTGTTACCCCAAAGAAGACTTGATTTCACTTACACGCAGAGTAATGAGGTATTAAGAAGTGGATATGAAAGCTTGTGTGTCATGCATTAAAAACAAAAAGAGAGAGAGAGAGAAGTGACACTGAGCAGGCTAGTGAAGGAAGGGTTGAGGGAATGAAAGGTGAAGTATAGATTTGGCAAATGGAAAGAGCAAGAAAATATAGAAGAAAAAATAGAGGGATGTAGAGGTAGGAGGGGCTGGCTTTAAGCCCAGGACACTGACAGCTTAGATTTCACCATACACGTACAAAACGTGCAAAAATTTTTACATGTAAATATTTGAGTACATATATTAAATAATCATTATATAAAAACGTAAATCCATGCCCGTACATTAAAAAGTAAACAATACTTACATGTGAAATATTTACACAGACTCAACTTTCTGTGAGAAAAATGGGGAAGAGAGAGGGTAAGCAACACATAGCATCCCTCATATTTATCATAACTAAGCTGAGCAGAGAGGAGCACATTTTCAGGGTATCTGTTGGCCAGTCATGCAAAAGGGTTATTTTGTAGGAACAAAGGGGAAGTGCAGGTTGGAATGGGGCCTAGAACTCTGGCTCTGGGACAGTTCAAGTGTTGATTTAGCCATATTTCAATATAAAATTAGACTAAGTAAAACAGTCTGTAATTTCAAGGCAAGATATAAATTTCATAACACAAAAAGTTAATAATGCTAGTGTCATTGTGCCAAGAACAGAAGACTTTCTGGAGTACGTGCTGCTACTCTGGCAGAACAACATCAATTCTCCTGCAGATTAAAATCTAAATTTTATTGAACAAGATCAGCAGTACACAAAAAGGCATGGAGTCTTTTTGACAACAGCTTGCAGAAGCACTGAAATTAATCACCTAATAGCTTTAAGTATCAATCTTATTCTCACCTTCCCATAAAATATTTGCTTGTCATTAGCCTTTTTGAGTTTGGGTTTTGGGACTGGAGTTGCCTTCATAGCACTCTTAATCTAAGTAATTTTTGTAAGTTTAATCTGTGTGAGAGACATCCTGGGCTCAGCAAGAACTACTCACTAGATACTAATGAGAAAAATCCAGTTTGTGGTACCTTGAATATATGCAGGTTAAGGAAAAAGCTTGTGCAATCACTGTGGTATCTTAAGAATTGAGAAGAAAAATAAGCATTCTTACTACTTTGCAAAAGGTTTATAAAATGATGTTTCTTACATTTGCAACTGGCAGCTGTTCTGTTGTTTCTGATGGGGTCCATTGTAGCAGAAAGTGGGCTTAAGTAGGTCACGAATATAAGCATGAAGTACAGAACTTTTGAATTAACACAGATTGTCACACTCAAATATATATTATGACAGTTGAAGGTTTTTTTTTTTTTTCCTGTTTCGTTTATATTGTCTGAAACACCAGAGATTATTTTTATTCAGAATATTAACAGCTTGCAGAACAGGAGAATGACATGGTGTTTCCTAGCTACTTTGAGAGAGCAAGGTGCAAAGATGTACAGTATTTTGTTTTCTTGCATTGTATCTCTGGGCTAGCCTGAGAGATGTCACAACTACCAGGCTAAAGAAGGTGGCTGGTCTCCCTAGGTTCAACCTACAGGCAAACTAGAGAGGGAGAGACCCTTTAGGCAGTGAGCCAAAGAAGAAATCAGCATAATTTTCTTCAAAGTACTTTTACAATTGTGTCAAATGACTGGAAAACACTATGAAGGGTACTTGACTAAACTTTTTAGTTTGGGTGCCCAAAGTCAGGTGGTGTGAATGCTATACGAATGTTATATAGATTATGCGATCTCTATAACATTGTCACTGCTGCACAGTGGACTTTTAAGGCATGGAAAACAAAAGCATAGCTACAAATGAAATAATAATTTGTGTGATCCTACTAGCGATGTTTCTGTCCTCCCACTCTGACTGTCCCCACAATTTTGCTACAAAGAAATACGCATTGAATTGCACCTTCTTAATTGAATGAAAATGCATTTTTTGCAATATTTAGATGTTACAAAAAATATTAATTTTGATTAAATATTAAAACATGTAACCTGAAATCTCATGAGAGTCTGACCCAAGCTCCGGAAGGCTGCGGTTTTCTCCAAGAGCATTGTTTTCATCTTGACGTTGCTGCTGACTGCAGCTCAGTATGGATACATAATGGCCCAGTCTACTTAGAGGCAATCAAGAAACATTGCTTCTACTAAGATGTCTGACCAAGTATTGCATTATATTTCAACACCAACCTTTAAATTTGGGGATTATGAAAACCACTGTAAACCACAGAGACTGAAAATTACAATTAAAAATACATCTTTTTGTCTGCAGTGTCATAAATTAAATGTATTAACATCATGATAATGATTATGGATAACATTATCACGAGCAACTGAGGTAAAATGGACTACACAGAGCATACACAGCTACTAATGCCCTAGTATTTCTATTTCCTTCCAGGGACATTATTCTTATTTTTTAATATCATAACCTACTCAATTTGAGTTAGGTGTGCTTGTGATGTTGCCAAATCCAGAAATCCAGGCCTAGTGTTCCTGAAAAGCAAAGAACACATTCATGGTAAATCAAGAAAAGACTAGTTTTCTTTTCTAATTCATGGATATATTGAAGTAACTCGTGGCATTGCAGCATAATGGCAACAAAATGTATGTCTAATCAAGTGTATTGCCGAAAAGCAAACAAAACAACTATTTTTTCCCTGCTCTGTACTGAGAAAGATGTAGTATATTCTCACTTCACAGAATGACTAAATTTTGAATGATACATGAAATAACAAAAACCTCTGTGACCTACTGCTCAGAGAAAATGCAGACAACATTGTGCTTTCATATTTAGGAGAGCTGTATCTGCTAGTTGTGAAATACACAATCTGACTGTAAACTAAGCCCAAGAAGCCTCAAACATCTTCACATTAAAGCCAAAGTAAAAGAGCTGTCCACCTCACTTTGTTTTTTTTCCCCCCCTACTTTCTTTGCCTTCCTTATGAAGTCAGCTGGAATCACTGCAAAACAGAAAGCCCTGCTTCTCACAGACTGCAAATGCACCCTTTAACCTTTAAAATAAAAAATGAAATCTAGAGTATGTATCAATTTAACCTTGGAAAGATCTTTAACAACTTCTGAATAATTTCTTCATTTTTTTTTTCCTTTTCATTTGACTGTTTCTTACTATTTTTTTCACATTTAATCCATTAACTGGTTTGTGTAGAGAAAAATAACTGGAGTTGGGAAGTTAGATCAGAAGATGAAGAAAGTAGCTTTTCAGGGAAACAGAAAGGTGTTATTTATCCTGTTGTGCAGCACAGCTGGAGTGCTCTCAGGGGCAGAAAATGTTCATGCTGAAAATTCAGTGGAAAAATCAATAGCAGTAGGAGGAGGATGCTTTTATCATTTTAATGATCATGCACTCAGCAAAATTTTAAAGTTCTGACTAACAGCATGATCATAAGTGAGAATGGCAGGTACTACTGGAAAGAACAGCATAATGTCTATCAAAAGCGGTAAGCTGTATTTTTTACACCCTTATAAGCAGAATGATTGTTAGTATTATTCATGACTAGAGACCATGTGGTGCAATAGAAAGTCTTTTACAATGATCTTCTAACTAAGAGTAAAAAGTGCATGGGGCCAGTCCTGTTCTAACTGGAAAGTAAGAGTTTTGCCAGTAATCATACTGCAGAATTTCTGTATCTTCAGTGTAACGCACAGAAACAGTGAATCCTGAAAAAGAAAGGCTCTTGCAGAAGACCAAGCCTTGCATCTCTGGGTAGCTCTGAATAATAGAGCAAACCTTTTCTAACAATTCTAATGCCTTCATTCCCCACGAACTGGTAAAACACTAGATCTCCTTTTATTACCTTACTCTTGCTTGCGTCTTCTACATACTCTAAATGGAAATACATATTTTTCAGCATATATGTAGGAAACATAGGAAGCATATACAAAATGAACTCCTGGTTCATGAAAAATGATACTTATTTTATAGTTACTCTGCAGAAAAAATATGCAAATCCCTTTATGTGAAGAAGTTACTGTGTTTGACCCACCATTATTTACTGAAGAAAAGAATTATTTACTAGAAAAGAACATCGCTAGAGTTTCTGACATCTCTGATTTATCAAGCAGTCTGTGATACTCTAAAGCATTAATTACATTTAACTGGGAAACGTAATATAATGATTTTTGCTGACTTATTTAAGAGATTAATATTTTAGTTTTATGAATAGGCAGTTTTATTTTAAGATGTACTTTATGATCTCTTTTGGTAAGTCCATTCAAAAATGTATATTAAAGTTGTGGGCATTTTTTTAACTCTTACTATCCCTTTATTTGGCTATTATTGTGTGTTTACTTGGGTCTTCTCATTTAGGGTCAGAATTTGCCTAAATGTCAAACAGTTAGGAAATGAGAGCCCAGAGTGACGTATTTTAAGATGTAATTTGAGAAAGAAAAACAAATCTTTTCAAAGATTGAACATAACCTTGAAAG
This sequence comes from Anser brachyrhynchus, assembly GCF_964034855.1. NCBI lineage: Eukaryota > Metazoa > Chordata > Aves > Anseriformes > Anatidae > Anser > Anser brachyrhynchus. The sequence goes on along the minus strand of NC_137698.1, from coordinate 30,235,178 downwards.
CTTGCTAACCCCTTTCCTAAACTGTAGAAGACATTGAGAAAGAGAGAGGGCAAAAGAAAGGGTCAGAAGGGGAGAGAGATACAAAGAGCTTTTCCTACTTACAGAAGAATAGTTTTCCTTATATCTTTACATCCCTCATTCAAGGACAGCATGAGTTTAATATTAATGCAGATGTTGGACCTAGGAACATCATAATGATACTGCCTTTTAAAGACTAGAAGCAAAGTGTTACCCCAGTACCTGTAAGAAAATAAAGTGAATCTACTTCTGAACTTCAGATGTTTCTTGTGGTGTGTTGTTCTTTGAAATCAGGGAGATTTGAGAGATTCCATATCTAAAAATCCAAATCCAAAGTCTGAGAATCCAAATTGGAAAATACTTTGAAATGCTTTGGCTTTTGTTTTGTTTTCTTTTATTTTTTTTTTAAAGGAAGTCCAGGTAAACCTGGACTTACTAAAGCAAAACTGATGTGCTGGAATAATACATATTGATATGTCTGTAAATACTTTGTGTCTATCTAAGAATGTAACACAATATCCAGTCTGAAAAGAGACAGAAAGAATGTAAATGGTAATACAAAGCTACAGTTAAGTATATATAGTTAGGGATACAGGTAAAAAGAAGAAAATGTGAAGCATCATAATTTTTTTTTTGTTGGCCTTTTGAATCTGAGTTAAAAAAATAAAGATATAATTAAATAAACTTTCCCTAGAATAAGGCTTTATTACAACATTCTCTAGAATCTTCATATAAATTGAAATTTCTTTAAATTATAGTGTAAAGTATAATAAATCTATTGTATTTTTTCCAGAATTTCACAAAAAGAAATAAATGACATCAGACTCAATGCCTGTTTGAAGAGAAATTATGCTGCCTGTGATTCTGGAAATGGTGATAACTACACATTAGCAACAATGAATATTTCAGGGTACTCCATCAGGCATTTCATGTTCCTGGCCTCCCTATCCAAAATGGTAGAGATTTTGTAAATTAATGCCATATACCAGGCCTGGACAAGGTTCTCAGAAAATGTAAATCAGCATAAATCTAATGAAGTCACTCGGCCAAAACCAGATGAGAATTCAAATTTGTTCAGTTAATCTTAACTCTGATTTAATTTTTAAATAGTTAATTTACAATCTTTTTAATCTACTTCCTTGTTTTAATAAATACTTAATAATGAATGGTATCATATTCCATCTATCTTATTTATAGCCAAAACAGGAAACTGTGAATGAATCACACAGAACTCTCTCAGATAAACTACTATTTCTGTTAGTTCACATTGATTCAAGTGCTGCAGCAGACAGATTCTGCTTGTCTTCTTTTTGTCCCCTACTCGTCTCAGCATTTTTATTTTCCCTGTCATACCCCATCTCATATCTTACATCCTATATCCTGTGGTTATCTGGGAGACATTGCTAGATATTGCTTTTTTTCTTTAGAGTTGGAAGTAAGGTAAATAAGAACATGCTGATAGAGAACTGCAGAGAATCTGAAGAATGGAGGAAATGATGACAAAATGAGAGGCTACTGTCTCTTTATTCTTGAACAGTGCCCTAGTGAAAGATCGCAGTGTCACATGGTAAAGTCCTGGTGGCTACTGAGTTGGTGCATAAAAAGAAGTTTAGTTTTGAGAAGATTATGGAAAAGAGAAGAAGCTTTGTGAACTTAGAAAATGGAGAAGAGTGCTCAGAGAAAGATTTGCTGCTGGAGAAAAAACAAGTCATATTAGGTGGCAGGTTTAGAAAGAAAAAAAAAAAGAAAAATAAAAGAAAACAGCAGCTAGTACAGCATAGAAGGGAATGATAGGGGACAACTACTACAACTTAGGAAAGCAGGAGACAAGATACCAAGTCATACGAAACAAGAAAGACCAGCAGATATTATCTGAGGCTGAATTAAATTACCAGGGGAACACAGCAGAATCTGCTGTTGACAGGACATTTGACAGATTCCTGCTAAAGTATCAAGAATGACTTTGCTAAATTATGGTACCGTCAAAGAATTAGAATCTTAATTGGCCTGGATCAAACTCAAATTAAAAAAAAAAACAAATTGTAAGACTGATAGAGTGATGACAGGATCTTTATTTATTTATTTGTTTATTTATTTTGCATTTTATTAACTACCTCTTTTATTCACTAAATAATAACAAATAAGAGATGACTCAGTTTCAGTAAGAAGTAACCAAGATTTATGGGTTGTAGATAACATGGGGAACTGCAGATTCATCTCTGTACCTGGGAAGATCATAGAGCAGATTCTCTTGGAAGAAATGTTAAGACACATGCAAGAGGAGGAGGTGCTCTGAGACAGCCAGCATGGCTTCATCCAGGGCGAATAATGCCTGACTGATCTGGTGGCCATCTATGATGGAGTAACTGCATCAATCAACCTGGACAAGCTTGAAGTGGGTCTTCGTTAGTGAACCTACTGAATTTCAACAGGTCCAAGTGCAAGGTGCTGCACCTCTGTCAGGGCAATCCAAAACATAAGTACAGATGGGGAGAAGAACTCATTGAGAGCAGTCCTGTGGAGAATGACTTGAAGGTTCTGGTGGAAAAAAAACACAAACAAACAAACAAAAAAAACTTGACAGGAGCCAGCAGTGTGTGCTTGAAGCCCAGAAGGCCACCTGCATCCTGAGCTGCATCACCAGAGGAGTGGCCAGCAGGTCGCAGGAGGGAATTGTACCTCTCTGCTCTGGCTTTGTGAGGCCCCACTTGGAGTCCTGCATCCAGGTCTGGGACCTCCAGCATAAGAAAGGTGTAGACTTGTTAGAGCAGGTCAAAAGAAGGACCACAATCAGAGGGCTGGAACACTGCTTCTATGAAGAATGGCTGAGAGAGCTGGAGATGTTCAGCTTGGAGAAGAGAAGGGTCTGGGGAGGCCTCATTGCAGCTTGTCAATGCTTAAAGAGGGCTTATAGAAGACCTAAAAATGTGTCTGGCAATCTTATTAATAAAAGTGAAGTGTAGTGCTTGAAGTAAGTTACAATTTAAAAATCACAGTTCATTCAACTGTTATTGTTTGTTTGTTTTAATTTGTTGTGTTTTGTTTTTTATTTGTTTGTTTTGTTTTCATTTTAACCTGTAAAAAAGCATTTCTGGTTATTTAATTCTGTACTGAAAATCCATCATTTAAATGTCAGCCCCTTCTTTACTTTGTATTGTGCATTCATGGTGGTTAACTATTGTCAATATAACTTCAGAGTTCTACCAATTATTTAGAAGAAAGTGCTGCTGTTATAATTGCTAACTATATATCATTTTTCACTGTTCCTAAGTGCAACCAATTTTTGTGACAGTTCAGGATAATCACATATTAAACCTTTCTGAAGTAAGCTTGAATTTTAATAAAGGATTTCTACCTTCAAAAACATGAACCCTTCCAATGCTCAGATCGAGGGCTTTAGATTTAATGCACTTATTTGTTGCTGAAAGGTGTGAGAAGGTCAGGAATGAAAATACAGATACTGCGCTAATGCTGGCAGTTTCAATTCTGCATCTGTTGGCTTCTCCATATTGCAGCTGAACTCTGATAAATTATACCAATTTATAATTCTAAAGTGGTCCCATGGGTATCTTTTTCTTTTGCATTTTGGTATGTATCTGCAGTGACACGGTTTTACAGGTTGCCTTGACATAGCAAATATAGCAGACTGCTTTTCACTGCAATTGTCATGCTGTGCAGGAGGACTGTATTAGGATTTGGGAAAAGGCCGTTGTGACACTATCCTTTAGGAAAGCTCTCACCTCAGCTAATGTATTCTTTCATCCTGCGAGTTCCAGCGTGATGTGAAAGAAGGCATAGAGAGTTATTTTTTAGTTTAACACAAAGTCGTTGGAAAAAGCCTGGGAAGTATCGCAGTGGGTCAGCTCATCTGAAAGCCTGCACGGAGTGGACCTCTGCATAAGAGAAATTTTCTGTGCTACATTTTGTGGTAGTCTCTAATCTGTGATTATACTTTTATTCATGATTATACTGCCTTATTGACATGCACAGGATGAAATATTTAAGAACAAAAATTAAATTAAATGAAAAAAACTTACCATTGCATTACATTTTATCTATTTTTATTATTGTTTATTTTTCAAGATCTTCTTCCAGCATAGCCTTTTTTTTTTGGTAATTTCAAAGTCTGTGAGTTTCACTCATCTACAGTTCTTTTTCTGTTCAGCTTGATTACATTTTACAAAGAAGAAGTTGTATTGCTTTAACAATCTTACATGAGTCAGTATTTTCTGTGTAAGAACAAATATATCAAACATGATGACGATTTTGAGGTTTTATATTGTTTTTGTTTGTAGAGGGGTTTGTAGAATAAGAAAATTTATAATAAAATACTGGAATTCTTCTCTTGATGTTTATACTCCATTATAAATAATTCATTTAAGCTTAGACCATGGTTAAATATTATTTTACAGCTATTTTAATTTGATTATTAGTGGATCTTTCAAATTTTAATTGATGATGAATATGATCCAATATACATTTCTTAAATAAATATGCAATCCTGAATCCCATGAAGTTGACCTAGCTAATAAAAACATTTGAGTACCAAGAATAAACTTCATCCTACATAATAATTCATCACTATTTCTGTCATTTCATAGTTTTTAATGGAATTAAGTGATGTTTATATATTTATTGCTGTTTAATTTCTTTATACACCACCGAGTTTTATGTCATTTCTAAGTAAATTAATTACATCTATGTTTTTCCCTGCTCTTCAATCTGTACACATGATTAGAGGCCATTTGAATTAATATCTATATATATCCTGAACGGGAGAGGTATGTTTGAGGTAGTTTTCCAGATGTTTGACTATGGAAATACTATTAAAATGTTAGTAAAATAATACATGAACACCTGAAGTAAAAATAAGCAGAAGCAGATGTAATCATTCTGTATATAATTATACTGTATATAATCTGTTAGCTCATGCCTATGATAATGGCACTGAGGATATATTTAAATAATGTAAAACTTTATCTGAATTATGAAGTATCTACTTAAAAATCTGCCTTCTGTCATACTACAATATAATATCTTTCTAACATGTTAGTTGCTATTATGTAGTAGTTCTAAATATTACTCATATTGGAATTAATTTCTTCTTCCAATAAAAACGTACATGCTAAAAATGATGCACCATTAGCTGACAATATGCCATAAAAATCACATCAAGGATAAATAGATGTCTGTTCCAATTGAAAATGAATATTTTAAAAAAATTCTCCCCTATATCTTATAACTTAGAAGTAGAAATGCTTCAGTATTAACAATTAAAATTAGTATTTCAGTAAACAGTAAGAGGAAAAATAAGTGGAACGAGTAACATATATTAAGGGAAAATGGTGGCATATTACCATATGAGCATTCAAGGTAGCATATAATCATTTAAGCTAACATTCAACATCTTATTTTCTTTTTTTTTTTTCTTCCCCAGTACTTATAAATGGAACAGAACATTAAAAATGTTAATGTCAGACCATGTACTTAAATAAGGCTTCTATTCCTGGTATTCGTAAAAGTCAGTGGAGCTGAGCAGGTACGAACTTCCAAATCAGAATTTCCAGCAAAGGTTAATAATTTTCCCTCAGTGCTAAAGCACATTAAAGTAGATTAATAATTGCAACAGTTTATACATTATATATTTATATAAAAGTTAAAAAAAAAAAAGTGCTATACTACCAATAAGTCTTCCCATTGTTTAACACTGTTTAACCATGTTAAACATGAACCACGTAAGGTTCAAATATATTACATCATAAAAACAAGCTTGATCCCCATCTTCACTGTCAGCCACCATCCGCTGCATGAGCACAATCACAGTCCTCGATGCAGGTTGCACAGATCTTTTTCCAAGACTAGAGATTAGACTAAATGCTGGATTTTAATGTCTTTATTATCTCTTTATGTGGTTTATCACTGAAAACTGACATGGAAATTTAAGTACTGAAGGTTAGACCTGAAAGGTAACATTATTATTCACAATGCTTTAAATGAATTCTCCTCATAATGACTTGGACACAATAACTTGTCTTAAAGTTATGTGGAAGATGGAAGATTACATTTAGATTTTTTTTTCTGTTATTTGTTCATTGGTTTCTAAAGACATGGCTAAGAATTCAGGTTTGATATACAAAGGTCTGTGAATGGGTCACATACATAACTAACTGATTTAATCTCTTGATTGATGTACAGTCCTATGTTTAAGTAAAGTTGCAATACTTAGGAATAATATTTGGTAGCTATCTGCTAGTCTCGATTTAATATCTTTTATAAAATGATAATGTAATTTGATGTATATTAAAAGTTAACATTTTGAGATGGAGAACAAAGAAATACCACCAACTGTAACTGCACAAAATTGTTACTTCGGAAGATATGAGCTGTTTTTTAAACTGATGGTGCTTTTATACGTCGAAATAATCGACGGGTAGTTAGGATGGTGTTTTTAGGGGAGGTTTATTGCCACAATCAGTGTTGAAGTTGTGCAAATGGTGCTTAGTCCAAATACAGCCTCCAGATTCCTTTACCAGAATTTGATCTAAAATGCCTATTTGTCTGTATATTTCCTGAGGGAATTTAAAAGAAAAAAATTTTCGCCTGTCACTGAATCTACATACAAATTACATTAGCCAAGGAAATTCTTAAATTTTAAAAGGCCAGTTTTTGAAGCTTATGGTAATGATGACCGTGATCAGGTAAATTCCCAGAACAGATAGATGGGTTAACAGTGGTAACTGTTAGTACTTTCTACTCTTTTTATTGCTTGATATTCCTTGAAAACTGTTCTGTGGGAGTTAAAACTCATGAATAAATAAACACATACCCGTGGAAGAATGCTTTCAGCTTGAATTTTAAGGAAATGACATTGGTGTTTATCATAAGATATAGGTAGAATTTTCCCATTCTCCATGACTCCCTCCTTGCATTAATAAGGAAGCACAAGAATCATGCCAACTTCATAGGATGCCAAAAAAATATTTAGCAATAGATATGTATATATTGCACAGTATGCAGAATACTGATCTTTTACATTTTCAACAGAACAGTCAAAGAATATCAACAATGAGCACTGTAAATCTGTGTAAAAAGTGTTTTTTTTTTTTTTTTTTTTTTTAGTCATTTGAAATACCAATTGTGATGTTAAGCAAAAAATAAAGCTACAAATGTGTTTAAATAACTTTGGATCTAGCTTAAACTGACGAAGAAGGAAAGAAAGAAAGAAAGGAAGAAAGAAGGAAATTAAGCTGCCTTTGCACCTCTCAGTGCAGTATGCTGAGTTACAAAGAGAGTTTCATAGACAGAATACAATTCAGTTGTTTTTATATCATCATCCCAATATAAGAAAGCACTTTACATAGAGTCAAACACAAGCTGCAAAGTAAAATAAGCTTTTAAAACCAAATTTTAAACAAGAAACATATTTAACGAATGGGTGAAAATTAGAATAAGAGTTTCATATTCACTGGCCATCATTTGTTTCATATTCACTGGCCATCATTTGTTTAAAGGATCTTGTGCTTAAAAATGTCAGTACTTAGTAATGAATAGGAGTTGAGTTATATGGAATAGAAATGATTTTTAAGTACCTAAAACAACAAACAAACAAAAAATATGGATACATACATGCATGCACATACATGCACAAGTTTGAAGGAATATCCTTCAAAGGATATGTGTAAATGTACTTGTGCCACTGGGACTCATTTATGTATGAATAAAATAAAATTAAAATAAAATAAAATAAAAACAAACAAAAAATGAATTCAACAAGTAATGACCAAGTCTTTGAAGATGACTAGAGCTACTGGATCAAGCATGAACTTGAACTCTAAGAGGAAAAGGTATTAGTCTGTTATTTTTTTCCATTGTTACATTTTTTCCAACAACAGAAAAATAATCAAGTGGGACTGTTCCTTTCTAGTAAGAACTCCAAAGTACTTGCTTAACAGAGCATGAAGAACTGCATCTTTTGGGGTGATGAAGGGGAAGAAGAAAGGATTCTAAGTAGCTTTAGAGGCATGATTTATGAAACAAACAAAAAAAAAAAGCCTTCAGGAAACAGCTATGTCAGAATCTGGGTCAACATGCTAAAGACCAGAGGAAAAAATACATTCAGCTATAAATTATGACAGCTTCTTATTTGCCAGAGGAGTAAACATATATAATATTATTTAAAATACTCATATTCATGTAATTAAAGAAAGGTGATTAGGGAACTGAAGCATCTTTTATACAAAGAGAGGGTGAGAGATCTGGGACTGTTTAGCCTGAAGAGGAGAAGTGTGTACAGTGTGTACAAATATCAGATGGGGAAAGTACAGAAGACAGAGCTACACTCCTCTCATTGATGCCCAGTGAAAGGACAACAGACAGTGGGCATAAACTGAAATACAGGAAATTTCATTTAAACAAAAGAAAAAACTTATTTACTGTAAGGGTGATTGACCACTGGAACAGTGTATCCAGCCTGTTTCTGTAGTCTCCATCCTTGGAGACAGTCAAAACCTGACGACATGGTTCTGAGCAACCCGCTTTTAAGCAGAGGGTTAGACTAGATAATCTCCCCTCCAACCTCAGTGATTCTGTAATTTTGTGACACATTTCATATCAACGTGGATAAGTACGCATTCTAAAGAAGAAATAATTCTGGCAAATAATAATAATAATAATAATAATAATAATAATAATAATAATAATAATTAATTAGAATTGACTAGTCTCCATTTGTCATACTTGCCAGTCAGATGAGTGTCATGTATTCTTTATTTCTGTTGCTTGAAACTGGCCCTGCCTTGCCAATGACTGCAATGACAATGAATTTGTCAGATATGTCTTTTGATTTACTCTGGCAATAAGTATCCACAAAATATTGTAGTCTCTGTGCTATAAACTATGTCTCTTAGTTGGGAGTTTTTACATAGCTGAAACATTACAGGGTAAGTCAGCAAAGGCCCTCTAGCTGTCAGGAAAAAAAAAAAAAAAGGGCTGCACCAGACATGACTTTCTGCCGGGCACAAGCCTCTTATAAGCAAGCTGTTCAACAAAAGTATAACTTCTTACACATATGAAAAAAGTCAGATTTACGTCCTAATAAGATGTTCATCTTTTCTAATGTTTTGATTGGAAGAAAGGAGTGGTGGTCCTCATACAATCTGCTAAACTATGATGAAAGCAACTAACAATTGACTGACTAACATGAATGGCAAGCAACCAACACTTTATATAAACTTGAAGCAATTATGTTTTTTAAATACTTGATTTTATTTATTTTTTTAATGTTTATGCACTGTGTTTTTATCATTGTTCAGTCCTAGTTCAATTACACATTTGTACTCAGGAAAGAATTTATAACATTTGAACAATTTTGGCTTTAACACAGCAGAAAAGTAAGTTATAAAATAGAGGGAGGATAAACTACTAGTTTAGAAGGGGAAATAGTGATATTCAGATGAAAGAATAGTTGTACAAATCTATATGAGTTGTGCACAATAACTTCTATTTGACACAGAGAGCATCAAATATAGAGGATATAGTCATCTTGGAAACATAAACCTAATTCAGATGGTCTAGCAGACCTTGCCTCTTATGTATATATGCAAATCGTAGGAAATCCCATATTCCCTCACAGATAATTTTTCCATGTATATCACTAAAGGTGTTCCCTTTTTCATTGTTTTGCAGGTCATTGTGTGACCTCAGTGTATTTTATGTCATGGAGGAATACACTTAGAACGTACATGTTTAAAATTCAAGGTAATATTTCAGAGAAAAGGGTACTTTACCCTAGTATATGAAACAAGGCCATGCTAAGCACCCAGAATGTAAATGTTTATTCTGTCGCATTTTTAGAATAGATGTTGGCACTAGCAGGAGCAAATAATTCCTGTTGTTTTGATAGCATGGGGTAGAGAATGATTGAGCTGTATGGCCAGCACTGTATCATTTTGCCATGCTACCTTTCTGTTCCATACAAAGATTTCAGTGTAGGCTGATTCCCCACACACTACTTTGCTCATGATTTCACCACTCTGGACGTACATTTTGGTGTCCTATTATAAAACAAAGAAAACCAGACAAAACCAACCAAACAAAAACACTTCTGGCAGTTGTGGAACTTCCCTCTAGTAATTTTTCTCAGGTTGTTCCATGGATCTGGCATCAATGGCAAAGAAACATGAGGAGAGGATAGTAATCCTGGCCTTTATTTAAGGAAATTTGTCCCAGGTGCACAGACAATTTGATTCAGCAGACCTCCTTTGGCACTTAAACCCAGATGGCCTGCTGTGTGGTGGAGAGCTACAGTTCCATGGTTACCCTCGAGAGGCTTGAGCTAGTCTGCTGGAAGGCCAGGCCCCAACATGGCTGATCCCATGTGACTTGGAATAGTTGCTCTACATGCTCCAAATTGCAAAGGAGGTGTGAAATTCTTAGTTATCTTGCAGTGGCTCCTATTCCAGATGCTCCTCCTTTCTTGGATTAACACTGTCCTGATGCAGCACTTCCCCTTTGAAAGATGAATGGGAAACTCTTGGGAAACAGCCATCTTCTGCCCTGTGGCTACCATCACACACGCTGCTGAGCCTGGCAGTAAATATGGATACGTTATCTACACAAAATGTTTTTTTTTTTTTTTTAAAGACAGAATTCAGATGCAGTTTAAATGGTAGCAATGGCATTGTATTAATTATGTTTGACTGATTATACTTTAAATTGTAGCTCCTGATTATACTTTAAATTGTAGCTCCTGGTATATAATTCAGCTGCTAGAGGACCAGAGAACTAATTTTCACTAATAAAGTGAGAATTTACTGTCATATTTTACCTGAATGATGTAATAAGACTGACTTAATGACAGCAGACTGAGATTGGGATGTATGTTAGTTATGACCTAGGTAGGTTCTTCTCTGTTAACTTAAAAGTCACTTTAAAATAGATCCTTTTTCAGTTGTTTTTATATTACAGAACTGTACTGAACATCCTATTAGGGCCCATTCATTAAATTTACTGTCAGTTGTTTCATGTGAATAACTTACAGCAAATAATCTCAAAAAAACAATATTAGACTTCTAAATTTCCAAAGCCTTAGGATATGAAGAAGTAAAGCTTTTATATTAATTAGCAATAGATTTTGCTTTTTTCTCCTGCCATGTAAAAAAAAAAAAGACAACAACAACAAAAAAAAAACAACAAAAAACTTTCTGAATCTTAGTAAATATTAGTACTTTTCAGTTATATACTAAAACATGGTATGCTATCCTAGGACTGCTTCTGGCAATGATTTCCTTATTTGCATGGTGAGGGCTGATGTATAGGAATTCTAGTCATGTGGTTTAGTGGAGGACTTGTTAGTGTTAGGTCAGAGGTTGGACTAGAGGTCGGAGTTTGGAGGTCTCTTCCAACCTAGATGATTCTGTGATTCCGTGATTCTCTTCTCATGGACTCTTATGCTGGGAACACAATCAGTCAACAGAGCATGGATCAAACAGGTAACTACAATGCTTATTTCTAACATTGATAGGTAAAACTTGCTTTAGTGTGCAAATAAGCAGTTGTAGCAGTCTCCACCACTTCTCAGAAGCAGAGGCTCCCAGCCCTGTGTGTGTGAGCCTCTATGGCCAGGTGGCATCATAGCCCCACGATAAGCCCATGGTATATCTTTCTAGCAGGCTCAAGTATTTTTCTCCTGTTAGTTCTGGATTCATGGCTCAAGCCAAGGCTCAAAAGTCTGTTTGTATTGTACTCAGCTCTTGTTCAGGCCAAGGACTTGATAGTCCTATCTCACACAAATACAATACCTTTTTAATGACTTTAGCATGAGTTTAAGATCTGATTCTTTCCTTTTTCAAGTGGATCAAAAATCTGACAATTAAATGCTTACATGTTACTTTATAAGGGGAAAATCCTGCACTATACATCATATGATTTCCTGGAAGAAATGAGATTGCAAGGGGAAAAATAGTAGAAATAATAAAATGCATTTCTGATTTACATTCAAAGAGAAACAAATGTTTTCCATAAACATAAACATGCCAGAAAGATGTGAAACTGAGTTGATATGTAACTGTTTGTGCCCAAGAACTGTTTAATTCCTTAGTTGTGAGTTTTGTACCTGCCATCAAACTAGTTATTGAATCACAGGTATTTTGGAAGGGGGGAAAAGTGAGGAGTTCATTAAGAAGCTATGGATTTTATTCAACCTTCAGATGCAGAGTGCATGTGGTATACCGGATATGGTAAACAGCATTTTAAGCTAAGCTTTTTTATTTAGCACTTAGAGTATCTATAAAGAGTGAAGGATGGCTCTTGTCTGTTAAGTCTGTTATTCCAGCCTTAACTATTTGCTTTATAAATGTGTATTCATGAACAAACGCACACTTCTACATAAATTATATATGAAATAAAAGGGAGAATAAATCTGTCAGGTGACTCACAACCATAAAGGTGAATAGCCATTTAACTTGTGTAGTGATAGGGACCTCACCTGCTTCCACCTCAAAGATCTTTTAAGCTTGTAAGGATTTAAGGTTTTTTTTTTTATTGGTTTTTTTTTTTTTAGAATATAAGCTCTTGTGGAACGAACTTTAACATCTTGTTTTTATAAGATAAAACAAGTGGGTTTTATCATCTTTGTTTCTACCTTTAGATACTAACAAAATAAAAATTCAATTTAAGCTTTAGTCTAAAAAGGGCCCAGGTCTCTCATTGTTTGGAAGGCTACTAGATATTTATTAGCATCCAACAGAGTATTAGATTTTAAAGGATAAAGTTTGTTCTGCTCACCATTTCAGAAGCTACCGTAATGTATTAAGGTATCTAAGAAGTAGCTGAATAGCCGCCAGTACCTCTAAAGACATCATTAAGTTGTGAGATGGGATTCAGACACTGTTGTACTTAAAATTTTTCGCTGGCTGACTATTTCCTGCTCAGTGCAATTGTTCCCAGCTCTTTAGGAGCTTCCTAAACATCAGATACAGGAAAAAAAAAAAAAAAAAAAAAAAAAAAGTTCTTTCAGGCAACTAAATTCTCTACCAGCTTTCCACTTTTTTTCCACCTCTTTAAGATAGTATGAATGTGACAAATAAATAATTGCTTCTCTCTCTGTCGTTATAACATTCCAAAGCTTTTCCTTTGAATTTCAGAAGCCAAGAAAATGAAATTAGAGAAATGTTTTATTGCTTACTTTTGTTAATGCTACCTGTCAGATATTAAACAGAGTGAGAATTTTGTGTAGTAATTGAGGTTAAATAATTTATTTTTAAGTAAGTATACAAACTAGCATATTATTAAACGAGTAGTTTTTTTATCTCTTTCTAAAGCCTGCAGCATGAGGGCAGATATTATGCAAGCACCCAATGAAATGTCTTTAACATCTGAGGCTATTCACATTAGAACAAGTAGAATATTGTCTTCAGCGGAAAATCAACTGACCCTCTGCTAGCATAGCATCTATTATGCAGATCCCAGTTGCATTCTTGTAGATTTGATTAGGCTTTTTATTTCAAATAACAGTGATAAAAAACTTAGCTTTCACATGTGAAAATACTTCATTAATCAACCCTATTTTTTTAATAATTCATTTGCTACTTACATAAGTATTTACAGACTAAAGCAATGTTTTGGATGATGGTGTTATTTCACTCTTTGTGGAGAACCATTCCCCCGAGTCATGCCATATTAATTCTGATACGCATGAGTGAAATATTTCAAAAAATGATTTAACAACAGAAAAAAATGGTACTCTGTGCCCCATTTGAATTGTCAGAGCATCAATATGTAACCAGTGAACAAAAAAGAAATCATTAATGGGAAGACTAACAAACAAGTAGGAGCCGAAGTCATTGTTCTCATTCACATATCATCAATTTGCATTACTCAAGCAGCACTAGGAAAAACCATGTACAAGTTCAAATTAATGGAAAAAAATCAGATATTATAGAGATAGGAGTAATTGAGAAAATAAATGTATTTGGAGGAGACTGAAGAAATATGTGATATATGTACATTAGGAGACATAAGTGGGCTGATTATCCTAGAAAAAGTGTAGATGAAAGGCTAGTATGGTACTGGAAATGTGATTATTGTCTGATCTACAGACAATTGGAGATTGTAAAGAAACAAATAATCCCAGCAACATTTAGGTGATTGAAAGGTAGCATTTGAAATCAACTAGATGTCAATAGGCTACTGAAGCTTCTGTAGATGCCAAATAAATGCATTTTCTTAGGCTGAGTGAGAAGATTAGCAGGAAAGAAAACAAAGGGCACTGCAGTTGCGCTGAATTAGTAATCAGTTGCTAACCAAACCAAGTCTGGAAAATGTGATTTTTTTCACATCAGGAAGTGTGGTCCTGATGCAAATCTGGGAAGATATTGGATACTTTAGGTTGCATGAAACTACAAGGAGGATGATCCTGAGAACTGAATAATCACAAATCACAATATACAGGTTGATGGATAAATATCTACTTTCATATATATAGAAAGAAATGTAGAAAAAAGCAAGAAAAAAGCACCTAAAATGGCAAATTCTTATACTCCCTCTATCCCTTGTTCAATAGCATCTACACTGCTTTCATAAATTACACAAGTGTTAGTGTGTGGATAAGCATTAATATTGTCATGCTGGGAGCTCCAATCTCAGACAGATGGTGTGACACAGCACCGGGAATGTGAATGGTAACATTTAGTTCAAGCAATTGTTCCTAATATTGTTCCTATTACTGGTTTTACAGACATTTTTAACAACAAAAATCCTCATATTATTAATTTTCTATTGACTGCATTCTAAGTTGAGCATATTTAAGTATGGATAATATTGCAACTTTTTTTTTTAATTTTGATTTTTTTTCCTGTCTTTTTAAATTATTAAGTAATATCATTTTTTTGTCTTATGCTTTGAAGGACAAGGATACTCTGATTATATTTAAATGGTAACTATAGCTAATAGCTTTAGGTTTAAAGAGGAATTTGAATTGTGTTGATATCTTCATACAGGACTTTGAAAATTAAAATGATTTATTTTCTACATCTGCTAACAGTCATGAAATGAATTTGACACTTTTGGAGACTTTTGAAGACTTTTTCACTTGCCTGCCTTATTGCTGACATGTCAAAGAACATGTTACATAGAAACCTTTCTGTGGTACAAGTCAATAAATGTAGAGGACTTTGTGTTCTCGATTTTTCCCAGGTGTGTATCTATACATTCTGACAAAACCTCCCATGACCTTTCCTTCATCCCATACTGATTTTTTTTTATGTAATCAACAGTCATGACCTGCTTTTGTCATTACTGACAGTGTTATGAATCCCTCATATAGTCACAACAGTCTGATTTTATATGAGATATTTGTTCACAGTAAGAAAGAGAGTTTTTGATGATCAACAATGCTTCTGAGAAGCAAGTACATCTTAGTATGTAGCATGTAAAAATTATTTTTTCTTGGTAAAAAAAAATAAGATTGTCCTTTTATTTAACCGTGTCTTCTATTCTGTGGGTAAAAACTAATTTCAAAGCTATTTGTTTTGTGATCTGCCACATTTGCAGGTGAAAAAATTACATGTATAAAATTGGTTCATGTAGGGTTTTCACACATTATCTCACATTGCATTTTGTTTGTAAGTGAAAGTACTTTCACACAATTATTACTCTTTGTGAATGATTTCAGCAGAACAAAAATAGGTATGTGTTGACACAACTCCACTGAACTGTGGGATGATTTGCAACGTTTGAAGATGTAACTGAGAGACCACATTTGAACTCACTTGAACTACAGTCCAATATAGTCTTCAGACTGAAAAACAGAAGAAATATCATATAAAGCCAATAAGACATTAAAAAAATGTGCATTTTTTGACTGCCTACTGAATCCTGATCATGTACATTATATTCATTACTGAGTTGCAGAGACTTGTTTATAAACAATATTAAGTCCAATTATACAAAACCATGACAACGGGGAGATAATGCTGACATCCGGTTAATTATTTCACTGCCTTAACACTGCTTTTATTCAGCTTTTGTTTACACTATATGTAATGCCCTTGTTTCAAAGTTATACTTCTTTCATTCCAAATTACTTTGTATTGCTGATACTTTTTTGTATTGGTCCAAAATTACACTTTCAAGAAGTTGAATAAGTAGATGCACTGTCTACAGCATAGGCAAAGTAAGCAGGAAAATATTGCAGGTAGTTCCACATTCCCACTACTCAAAAAATCCTACATTCCTGAAACGCATAGAGGACTATATTTGACAGAAAGACTTAAGCATTGCAATGACTACTGGTCAAAGTTCTACTACCAGTTTAAGTAAGTCCTCAATAACAAACAATACATTTGGGCTTACAGGGAACAGGAAGAATATATGGACATGGATAGGCAAAAAGGAGCTTCCCCCATACCTCCCCTGTCCACCCAGTAGCTGCCTAGACCAGTTATAGTCTCAAGTAATTCAGCACAGCAAGTCTGTGTTAATACTTGACCAAATAATTTAATCATTGGGCAGGCCTGTATTCCAGGGTGAATTTCCCCCCTTTGGAAAATGCCCACTTTCAATTAAGCAGTTTCAGTGTTCATTGGAGCAAGTACTAGACTCCACACATGAACCAAGTTTGCATTTCTTCCCTCTACCTTCTCTTTGTTCCAGTGAGTATTTCATTATTTTCTTGTAGAAAAAATTAATTAAATACCTTCAGCTGAAAAAAATTCAGAGCAAGAGAGATCTGTCCCAAACTATCTGGTAACATTGCAATTAGGGCGCTCTGCTGAGAAGTAAAATACTTTCATCAAAATGCAATCAGAGAAGGAAGAGACATTAACTGAGTCCCAGCTGAGCACCCTGTCAGCTTGCAGCTGTGCTCTGTGGCAGGAGTGGACACTTCTCCACATTTTTTTTTTTTTCCTTCTCAGGGAATTCAGATTGCTCAGAGCACGCCTGTGAGATCAGGTCCTGAAGGTCTAATCTGTGAATCCCACTGTCAGTGGGATACAGCATAGACAAAAGGCAGCTTTACTATAAGCATTTCTCTTCATCCCCAGCAGCAGAAATGTAGGCACTCCTAAGATTTGCTGGGTGTTTTGAGGCTGTAAATTTTGGTCATTTCACATGGTGTGTGCCAACCTGTCTAGCTGCACCTGATGAGGAGCTACAGTAATGGTACCTCTCACAGGCTGCTGCAATGCACTGGGCATCCTCCTGCTCCCAGTACAGAAGATACAATTACACACTTTGTGACTCAAGGACTCATCACATTACATGCTGCTGTAGAGTGCCATTAATATATTGTTTATTTGAGAAGTTGCTTGCCTGAAAGCTGCGATACTGTACCCAAGTTTGATGTGTAATCTTCACCTTTGCATTACCATTAGGTTTGAAATTATTTGTCAATTTGGGGGAAAATGTTACCTTTCGTCTAGATAGGATATCACACAGGGATGTATATGTAAGATTTGTAAACCAGACAAAAATCTTTTGCTAGAAAATTCAAAATATTTTATTTTCAGTTTCCTTCAAACAGATTTAAAAAGAAAGAAAAATTAGGTCAGAAACTATGACACCTAGAACAATCAGAAAATTCACTGTAAAATGCATCTGTGAGAGGGATAAGCAAATTACAGTCCGAGGAGGAAAAATAAGATATTCTAAACTGATAAGTCTGTGTAAGTCTGTTTAATACAGTGGTGCCTTGAGACTTTGCATATCCTCCATTTTCCTGGATGTTTAATAGTTTTATATTTTAAAAAATCTGAATAAAATACATTAAAACTCATAGGGTTCCTTTTTCACTTTCTCTCTTAAGGAATCCTTTCACGTCAGTCTGCTTTCATGCTTGTCAGTACGTGACTATCTGAAAGGCTTCTGCAGTGCTGAAAGTGACAACCATACATACCCATAACTAAACCTCACTGCTGGTCAGAATCTGTCATTCCTTTTCCCCTTTGTCACTGTCGTGGTCTATACCTTAGCAACAATTTGAAAGCTGCACCTCAGCTCTCTGTGCTGGAGGGACTTGAAAGAAGTTTCTGCTGAACTTATATGATTGAAATGAAATGAGAATAAGACAATAGTTGACCACTTATATTATAAGTGAATACTTATGATATTTTGTAGATATAGTTCCAGTTGTCAGCTGGAGTCTGACAGCATCCGGCCATGCAATGAAGAACTGCATCAACATAAGAAATAGGTAAGGAATAGGATGATTGAGGATTTTGCACTTTACCACTACTACTTCTGATGAGAGTGCATTGTTCTTGGAGGCTATATAAACCACCACCAAAAAGAAAACTGTTCATTGTTATCACATACCTGTGATGTTCTGCTGCAAGTTCTTGTTTCTATACGTTAGCCCTCTGTTCTTTAACTGCCTTTGCTTTTTTTGATTTGTTATTCTTTTCTGTAGCTTTCCCCCCCCCTTTTATTTTTTCCCTGAGGAGATTTTTTACAACCTACCCTCCAAAAACAACATACCCAATGGGTCTGAACAGACTCCTCTAGAGGAAGCCTGTTTATACTGCTTTGTTTAATTTAGTGTAATATTATTGGCTTTACAGGTTGAAACATTTTTTACTTTTCAAAGAGCAGCTCGAAAACTTTCAAAGACTAAATTGCTCACTGAATATAGTCCAGGATATGTGAGTAATTGCAATTTCCTTTATCTCAAAAAATTTCCAATTTTAGACAGTGATGAAGAATAACACTAACTACTACATAAAGATGGAGAAAAGCAAGGTAGGGTCAAAAAAATTTCTTCAAACTTTTTTCAAATGTTAGGTATCTTTCAAACCTGAAAAGTAACCAGGTGAAAAGTTAAGAATTATAGACTCATTAACTTTTGTTAAATGTCTTTATGCAAGTTTTATACATTTACATTTGGACTGCATTAGATGTCTAGAAATACATGTAGTCACATCACCATATAAAATCAAAAGTTGAGTATGTAAGAACTCTTACAAAGACAACAAAACCAAACTGTGTTAGTGGTATAAGCAACCTGTGTGCATACTCATGCTACTGTATACAGCATTGAACATTGTTTGGATAGGACAGTATTTAAAATAATAATATTTTTTAAAAGAATATTTCTCCCTCTATAAGCCTGTAATATTCACAGTCTCTTTGTAAGTAAGGGCTTCATAAAGACTATATCTCTAGACACCAATATGCCTAGAATTAGGACCACCAAACTGACTAGTTAATATCAGTGCAGTGGAAACATTAATATAGTAGTTAAAAGGCTTATGGAAAAGTAAATCATTAATCTTTTCAGTAATTCATTCAAATCCATTGTATGCATATCGGTACCTGGGACTAATTGTCCCATGTTTACAGGTTTTACTGAAAGCTTTGTCTTGAAAGAGTGAGGAAAGATTTCCTAACAACAGCCTAATTCTTTATTTTCAACTGTTTCATTAACATTTTAATTTCATGTGTTTCAGAGGTGTTGCAAAGTCATCATGTACATATTTAAATACAAAATACTCAGAAGACATCATTTCACAGAACTGAGCCACACTTAATGTGTGAGGTGTCAGTTTGAAATGTTAAACTATAAGGTAACATTTAAACAAGCCTTAAGGCCAAATTTATCAAGAAATTTAAGAGAATGTTTCAGTACTTTTTTGAACTGCAGTCTTAATCTTTTTGCCAGAATAATATATGCATTATATTATTCTAACAAATCTGATCACCTTTTATAATGTCTCATTCAGATAATAATTCTTGTTTTCTAAAATTTTCAATCTTCAGGAAGAATAAGGATGCTTAAGAAGACGCAAAGACACAAATCAGAAAAAGTGAAAAATATTTCTGTGAAAGTTGAATTCCAATACCATTTGATGTTCTTTGGAACTAGAGAAGTTAAGCAGACTCTGTCTTAAAGGAGGCCACATGAAAAATTCATCACAATGCTAAAGCAGACTTGGAAGAAGAAGCTGCATGGGCTACAGAAAGAGTTAATGGAACTTTCTCTTGTGTTACAGTTCTATTATTGAATAAAATAGCTGTTTTATTTTTCAGAATTGAGATAGAAAGTTGTATAAAACTGTTATAGAGGAATGATGCTGTCCCTTTAGTGCGAGGAAACATAACAACACTAGGAACTGGTTTATGATACTCTTCCATTAGGCTGTCTGCTTAAAGTTGATTGTTACTTTTAAGTCCTTTTAGGACAGACTTATTGCTAAGGAATACCACACACATTTATATAACACATATAAGCAACTAATAGCACAATCCCTTTTACCACCCCTTCATACTATGGGAAAACAAACCAAACCAGACTAAACCAAACAAAAAACATGCTTTCACTTAGACAAAACATTTTTTGTCCATGGCACTGAAGTGCTTTATTAGAAAGTCCCTTTGACACAGAGTATAAATGCCAAACCTATTCTGTAATCCAGGCCTGAAAAGGATGATTGTATGGTCAGTGTAATGTGCTGGTATGCCTAAGACACAGCAGGCCAACATGTGAACTTCCTGCCCACGGCCATACAAAGGGGCAGTAGCTGGCTCCTGGACTCTCTCCTGGTGCTCTTTTGGATCTTGTATCCCTTAGCAGACTCCTAATGCATAACTGAATGAGTTCTTGCTTCCTGTTCAAAGGAAAACTATGTAAAGTCTTAGGTTTAAGGCTCAGAACTGGTCCATATTAGCATATAAAAAAAATTCTAGCTGTTAATTATAAATCATGTATGACTAAAAAATTGTTGGTCAAATTAAAGTTATTTAGAACCTCATCTTCCAGGCCATTAAATCACTTGGATTTGTACAGCACATTTGTGATCTGTTTTCTATTTTTTTTCTTTCCTTTCTGTCACTGAAAATAACATTTGAAAGATTTCTTTCTGCATCTGACAAATATTCTATCTTAGGAGTTCTCTTACCGTTTTCTGCACACATATGATTGAACTCCTAGGGGACTCCATGAAAGCTTATTTCTGTTACTTTAGATTTTGTTACTTTTGCTACACAGTGGCAAAAGCGTAATTTTTTAATGCTATATTTAAAATGATAATGATATACTGAAAAAAAAAATGACAAGAGAATTACTGTGTGGGAGACAGCCTTCTATAGTTACACTTTTTTCAGTACTTCAATGACTGAATGCCATTGCTAGAGCTACCAATGTGCATCTGAATGCTCTAGGAGGAACATAGTACATTAGCTCAAAAGAATTGCTGAACAGGTTTTCCTTACTACAAGACCACTTTGAACTTCACTAATCTATGTGGAATTACATTGAATTGCTATCCACTATCTTTTTTTTTTTTCTTTTTTTTTTCTTTTTTACAACCTTATTTATAATTGTCGAAGTGTTTTCTTTTTATTGGAAAAAAGTATTTGTGTGCTATCATGGCCATTATTTGAAGCCTCCAAAACGAACAACAAGTAAAAACACACACGAACAAATACACACACCAAAGAGAAATTTTTCAGATAAAAATCTCTCGGGTATCTGAACTAAAAGAGCATAACTTCTGTCATTTATTGCTGGTTTCAAAAACACCAGTGTTACACTTCAAGGTTCTACCAAAATGAAAGTCATAGCACACATGGATTATTGGTAGGAAAGTGTCTTGGAGATGCACTTGTTTGTAATTTAGTTTAGTTTACAGTAATTTCTCCTTATTGGCTATTGACTGGAATTGATTTCTTCCTGTTTTGCCACTACAGGGACTTAATAAGAGAACACATTCTCGTTAGAACTTATACTGGTGCATTTCATCGCCTGCTTTTAAAAAAGTAGGCATGGAGCTGCCATCCATTCTTATCCCTCCTCCTCTTCTCCTCCCCCCAACCCCTTCACATAGCTCTCTTTGAACCAAGAGTTTGAGGAGAATGTTAGAACTTTCTTGAATTTACTTGAGGACAGTTTAATAATGAATGTTTTGAGTTTTACATAAGTATGTATATGAGGATAAACCACATTATGACTTTTACAAATGAAAGATCTAGTCACGAAATAATGGAGTTTATATTAAAGCAAAAAAAAAAAAAAAAGCAATTTACAAGAGATAAAAATAATAGCAGTTGGGTAAGAAACTAGAAGACTAAGAAAAACACAACTGAAAACAGTAAGATATAAAAACTGGAAATGCACAAGTAGATGATTAAGGGCTTCAGATGAAAAGGTAAGAGAATGCTGAGGGAATGCTGACAAATAACAACTCACCTGCAGCATACTTCTCAATATATTTGCTAGAGTACATTTTCATGTTATGATTTCTCTTTCTATTGTGTTTATTAAAATAATTGAAATAGCAAAGACTGAAGTAAGAACTGCACTGCTGATGTGCAGGCTGCTTGGTGGTACCTTGAGGTTGCTCTTCCTAACAGGTAATGCTGGGGAACAGGCCCTGCAGAATGTTCCTAGAAAATACTGTACATATTTTGTTTTGTTTTGTTTGTTTGTTTATATCATCTGCAGATAATCAGGTTACAGAATGCACCATTCATCTGATCTGAAGTTCTACCTTGCTATTGATAGGATCAATGATACAGACCAATTTGGGAGAGAAAAGGCTGCATGGAGAGAGAGAGGGAATGAGTCCCTGTGTCATCTGAAGTTTTTTCATTGTTCTCCAGTATGATACTAATGCTAGTCAGAGTGTGAAGACTGAAGGCCCTGAGGGCAGCATAGATATGATAGGAGGGAACTTATAGATCCTCCTCCCAGGACACAGAGCAGCCATCTGGACAGTAGTTATGTTCATCTTTATTCAGGGAGGTTATACACACCTCAGGCTCTGAAGAGCCATAAGGGTTGACTGATTAGAGAATATTTTCTGAGACTAAATACTGTACTTAAAACACCATGAAAATTAATACAAACACAACTGAGAATACGGACTGGGCATGGGTAGCCATGGTTTTCAAATCACTTGCTGATTTTGTAATGGCTGACTTGAAAGTCCAGCTGTGATATGCAACTGCTACACATTATAATTATTTGAAAGGGAATACACTAAATGTGAAAAGAAAATGCTAATGAGTTGTTTTGCTTGTCATTACATTTTATTGTACCATATACTGACAGTCTTCTCAAGGTTTATGGTGGTATGTCTTCCAGAATAGTAAATGCTGTTTTATTTGCTGTGTATCTCAGAGCCCCTATGAATATAAAGACTTGGCTTGATACAGAAGGGTGGGTAAGCAGTGTTGTGGGTCTTTTGTACCATAGCAGACAAAAATATACCATATTAGGTGGGAAATAATTGATTTTGGTAGAATGGTTATTAATTATCTCCAGTTTTAAAACTGTATTCACATCTTTTTTAAGCACTTAATTGCTACAGGAATCAGAAAAGAGAATCGGCAATCTTGCCTTTAGATAACCACAGGAAGCAAAAGCTAAGCAATGACAGCTGAAATGATCAAGTATAACTGCATATATATGTATAAAGAGTGTTTTGAGTAGCTTTTTAAAATAACAGCTTTACAACTAGCAGTTACTGACTCCTGGAAATTCTGGTGGCCGAGTCAGAAAGAGAATAGCCACCTGTGATGAGGGTGTACTAGCAAAGCAAAGCTCTCTCTCCATTCCCTACCCTCCTTATCCCATTTCTAAGCAGACTGCCTTCAGCAAATGATCTCTGCTCACACCACTGCAATGAAGGTGAATCCAGTTTGCACAATTAATAACAGAAGACATTGCATGCTCAAATCAAATCAGTAGTTCAAATCAAATCAGTAGTTTCTTTCATATATTAGCCTTATCTTCATTATCAGTAATTCTTTTCATACGTATATTGTATTCTAAGTTGGAGTTATTGTTTTAAATTGAGACATTGTAACTGAACAAGTTAATAAGGCTTTAGTTGAGCTGCAGATAGGAACAAGGAATGAAAAGATTTTTTTTGTAGTTTTATTTTGGTGGAGTTTCGAAAGCTGATGTTAGAGATGTGTATTAGCTAAGAATGGTAGAGATTCAGCAAAACGAGGGTTGAGGGCTGGGGGCTTAGGTGAAAACCAAGGTTTACTAATGGCAAGCAGAACTAGGAGACAGTAGAAGAAGATTCTCCCGTGTTGACACTGCCAACTTACTGGAATATTTCTCAAAAATCCACCAGGAACAACATTAGGTGTAACAGAGGCTTCTCCAAGTAAGAGGCAAGAAATGATTGGGTTGTACTTGCTGCTATGACAACTAACTCCTAGTTAGTTATTTTGCATTACTTAATACTAACCCTGTTCTAGATCAGTTCATTTTATCCCATTTGTTTAATATTATATTTTATTTAATATTAGATTCTAAGACTGAAGGAAAATGATCCCTTAGGTAAGCAGAAGAAATAAAACTTGTTTTTTGCCTCCTTCCCTCTCTCAACAGTGAGAAAATGTTGATTTAGCAGAGCAAACATTATACAAATTTACAGAGTTTTTCAGTTATTATTATTTATGATAGCTATCCTGGTTTGCATAGATACACATTGAAAAAAAGGAAGTA
Source organism: Anser brachyrhynchus (assembly GCF_964034855.1). NCBI lineage: Eukaryota > Metazoa > Chordata > Aves > Anseriformes > Anatidae > Anser > Anser brachyrhynchus. Next base: position 30,210,706 of record NC_137698.1, on the reverse strand, counting down.
GTAGTAGAATGATGAAAAACACAACAACACAAAAGTAAAGCAAAATAAATCCTCTAAAACAGGAAAGATTCAAGTAAATATCATTTCTCTGAATAAGGCGAATTGGGACTTGAATGTACATAACTCACAAATGAATAAAAGGACTGAACCAGGCTACGGGATGTTTGACTATAGTCATTCTCATTTTTTAAAATGGAGGAAAAAATCTGGAAGGCTTTGATTTCATCTAAAATTTTTTTGATAACACTATCTTTTCCCTAAATATATTTTTTTAAGAATTTATACAATTTTAACACTTTTAGCAGCAAGTGCACTTTACAACATTCAAAAAAAAATAATTAATGATCCTCATTTTTAACAAGATGCTAATGAGGAATACTGCCAGGGGAAACAAAAGAAAATAAAAAGAAAAGATGTTAGAGGCATGTATGCAGCCTCTTGTAAGGGTAGCATTCATTGAATACACTAGACTTCAGTTAAACTTCTGTGGATATTATTTCTGGTTTTGTCTTTTTGTCCTATCCCCTTGGTGATACTCTTTACAGTAGACTGACATGCATTCACAAGATGGATCGAAATGAGCTTGTAACCAGCCTTCCAAAATACATGCTCTACTGCATGTTTCAGATCATAGGCACCACTTTTTTTGTAAAGCCTAGGAAAACTATCAGTAGATTGAAATGTGGTTTGATATAAAATAAATTCAAATCTCATGAAAATTTAGGCCTGCACTCGTCTGAATGTCATCTTTGTATACAGAACACATTCTTGGCCAGAGCACATTCTTTGCAAAGATCCAGGTTGCCCAATTTAGCTGCTTCATGAATAAAACATAGGTGTTTGGTTCTGGCACACTCATTAACATATCTAACTTAAGGTCCCTCCACACACTTCAAGCTTGGGTGGATCTAAAACTTCTCTAGTAATATCGGCCAGACATAAGGCAACTCTTTATTGATAGTTACAGACCTGTCAACAAAGTGTTCAGCCAAATGCACTTTGCCTTTCCTTGGAACTGCCTTGATCAGAAAGACTGTTCATCATAAGAAGCAGCAGAAGGATACACAAATTAATGCAAAGCAAGCAAATGATCCTTGGGAAGGACCTACTGCCTAATTTATGATTCAATATGTATATAAAATCTCTATAGTTCTGTACTTAAGTAGTTTTGTTTGGAGGAGATTTAATTCTATTTTCCAGGACGTAGTACTTTATGCTTGTCTTTAGTCCTTACTGAATTTTACCTTATTGATTTCAGACTGTTTCTCCGGTCTATCAAGAACATTGCAAATTCTAATCCTGTCCTCCAAAGTGCTTGCAAACATTTCCATTGGATTTTATAAGGAGACCCTTTATTCCACAATGAAAATCATTAATGGAGATATTGACCACTTTCTTGTCCTGTACAGACTGCTACTAAACTCCCCTGATGTAGCCTGAGAGTAAATCATGAATCAGTAATGTCAGAGTGTCAAAAAAGTAGTGATTCTTAAAATGTCATAGCTACAGCTTTCTCCACTGTTGACCAAGTGAGTTCTCACACTGAAAGGAAAAAACAAAACAAAACAAAACAAAAAAAAACAACAAATCATCAAACAAACAAAAACATATAAACAAAAAAAAATCCACTGGTTTGACGTAACTTCTTCCTCATAAATTCCCACTGGCCATTTCTTATGCATCTTGTTATTCTAATGAATCAAACTCTGCTCTTCTAAAATTGATTCAGCAATTAAGCTTGCACTTTACTTATGGCACCTCTTTAATCTAAGTGACTTCACCGGAAATGATGCCATGTTTAAGTGCTTATTCTGTCAGACATTTATTTCTGGAAGCTGATACTGGGTATTTTACAGTAATTATTCCAGTATTTTGAAGACTTAGAACACAAACAATTAGCATAGGTGCCCATTTTTATACTTTTCTCATAAGCATGTACTGTATTCTTTGTTTTACTGCATTACTCTTAATAGGTTGAAGCACAGAAGATTTTTCATCAAAAAGGAGGGGGAAGGAGAAGAGAGACAAGAACAAGTTTATTTCTAACTGTATACTACTGAATTCCTCTCATGGAAACAGACTTCACTGACACATCTATAGCCTGTTACTTGGCAACCTTGACACATTAGATATTAGATGTCATCTGTGTCCCTTTCTCACCTTGAAAAGAAGGGAAGGGAAGGGAAGGGAAGGGAAGGGAAGGGAAGGGAAGGGAAGGGAAGGGAAGGGAAGGGAAGGGAAGGGAAGGGAAGGGAAGGGAAGGGAAGGGAAGGGAAGGGAAGGGAAGGGAAGGGAAGGGAAGGGAAGGGAAGGGAAGGGAAGGGAAGGGAAGGGAAGGGAAGGGAAGGGAAGGGAAGGGAAGGGAAGGGAAGGGAAGGGAAGGGAAGGGAAGGGAAGGGAAGGGAAGGGAAGGGAAGGGAAGGGAAGGGAAGGGAAAACCAAAGTTGGGCTTTGTCTTTCCAATGCAGTGAAACATATTATTTTCAGACAGCTTCAGTCAAAGTCTATGTTATTAGCAGTTATTCAAACCAGATGAATATACCTCTAAAATCAAGCCCATAAATAGAAAACTAACAATGAGTGGCTAGAACCAACAGAGTTTTGTAATTCATGCTGTTATTAATATCCAGTATGTCCTTTTACCATTTTCTTTTTCCGTCTCTGTCTGCCCCCCCCCCCCCCCCCCCCCCCCAGCTTTTGGAATGGCAATTAATACAACAGTTCTGTGAAAACAATGAAGTGAGGGAAGATGGGGGTTCAAACTATTGGAACAGATAGCCTTTAGTATAAAGCCTTGGCACTATCAGTCACTAAAGGTAAATTATGACATACTAATTAGGCCAAAGTATGGCAATTTGAATGAATAAGCTCTTCAGAATACTAGTCAACTGAAATCCTCACCAGGGAAATCATGAATCCCTCCCTAACCTCCAAAAAAAAGTGTATTGCAATAGGAATAGGGTGATCAAAAGCTGTACAGGCACCCTGGAAACAAAGAGAACATTGGGGGATTCTGAAAGAGATCTTCAAGATAATGAGATTTTTGGAATGAAGAGGGTGGATTGAGATAAAATCTTCACATCTCTGCCAAGATGACACTTATAAGATCCAGGGAAACTCATAAAACTGCCAGTCGGTAGGATCCATGTTCAAAACATGAAAAAGGTATCTTTCCTTACAACGGAGTTTTGCTAAAATACATTCTGGATTTAAGAAGTTAAGAGGGGCTCAGGGAAACTTTGGAAAAGGCTGAGAGGGGCAGCCAATGTGGGTTGCTAAATAGGCCTACCATGCTGGGCCTGAGAATCCTTTCATTTGACAACAGTTTGAGGTTTAGAAGATATTGCAGGATATGGGTAAATCTATTTGCCCTGCTTCTAGTCTTCCCTAGGCATCTGCTTAGGTTCAATGTTGGCAATAGAATGCTGGGTTGGACTGACTCGGTTTGGATCAGTGAAGTCATTCTCATATTCTTCCACCAGATCAAAGCATATAAAAGCCATCAACTTTGATTGAGTGTGGACAATGTGAATCAAGTCCTGCACTGGCAAAAAGATGCATTCTTCAGTGGATGGGCATCCTTAAGTTTGTACTCAGCTGTGCACCTAAGTATTCTCATCAAACTGTTTATGAAACAGTAGGACAGCTCTTAATCTGGACAAAGCATTCTGCAAGAATTCCTTGCTGTGTGATAGGCACTATGCAACTGCCATAGTTTTGCACTGAAACATGAAATATGACTAGACCCACAGGAAACTAGAACCTTCATTACTTCTGTTATATTTGCCACCATGCAATCACTATGCTCTGCTGTATTCCTCAGTTATTCCAGGAACCACCTGGATTGACACCATTTGTTGTTGTAGCTGACAACATGTACTGGACCACAGTCAGTAATAAGCCCAAGGTTCTTCTGCTGAAGGTAAGAGAAAGGTGATAAGGCAAAAAGTGGTCTGCCAGGTAATGGAAAGGCTCAGACTTCTACTAACCCTGCAATGAACTCTTTCAGCAGGTACTACCTAGCACAGACAAAACTTTATTTTCCATTTCTTTGTCCTTCCTGTCCACCCCTACCGATCCATAAAAGTGCACAGGCAGTTAGGATATCTGTCAGTTAAACCCTAAAATTAGTTTCATACTTAAAGATGCACTGAAGTGCTTTTCTGGACCAGTGCCAGATGCTCAGCATCTTACAAGATCAAGTTCATATTTATGAGTGCTTCATAAGTGAAGAAAATCATAAAATTGAATGGTTTCATTCCCATAAAAAGGAAATATGAAACACTCAGTGAAAAGTAACCATGTGTTAAGCGCTCAGAGAATATTTTTTCCTTTGTTAATTAAGCAAAAATTTCATCTGGGTGGGGCATTTCCTGGCAGCTAATGTTCAGATGAGAGTCATGAGTTTTAATTGCCACTTAAATCTAGGGCATGTTATTGAGCAAACAGGTGGAGCATATCCACTTTGAATGTATGCAAACAGCTTTATTTATTGTAGATATGAGAATGAGTTTTCTGATTGGTTTCTTTTTATTCCAAGCAAGTTGTGGCCAATTGCAGCCAATGCAGATTTTCTGGGTGGGATATAACACTGTTTACATAGAGAAACATTTCAAAGAGAACCCTTACTGTTTTAAAATCTGTACTAGTGTGAAAGAAAAACTACCAAGCAAGCATATTGCATTTATATCTGTTAGAAATGAGGGTTATTAATTGACATATGTGGCTGAAAATAATCTATTTAAGACTGACGGGAATCACTGGCAACCATTTCTAGGCTGACAGTGCATGATATAAAGGTTGGTTAGGAATCAGCTATTAAAGTATCTGAAAATCAGTATCCAATCTATGTACTGGGATCTGGAAAACAAATCAGTGTTTTATATTCAGTGTTTTACATTCCTGTTTCTAGCATACAGAGAAAGGGAGAATGCATTTCTGAAATATATTCAGTTTTATTCTAATAGTAAGCAGTTAGCAATTAAGAAAGCTTTCTCTCCTTTGAATCACCTACCAATACAAAAAAATAAAAAATAAAAAAAGTCATGTAAACAGCTCTCAGAGTCAACATACTAGTTCACTGAATTTTTAAATGAAGTAGTAGGAGACGATATGCAATCTATTTCACCTATTTGGGGCAAGTCTGGAAAGCACTTCTGAGCAAAGGATGTAGATGTAAATTGGATGTGTCTTCAACCTTTTAGTTTATACTTCTGATTTTCAGTTATCAAAACCCTTGATTCCTTCATCAGTATGAATATGTGAAAGGTGGAAGTTGACCCTTGCCTATGTTAGTGTTGTCAAGCTTTGTGACATGTATCACTTTAATCATGACACCTGAAACTGTGAAGTTTACAACGCAGACTCACACATCAGCTTACAAAGGACTGCATCTGATGTTCTTTCATCTGACTAACATAAGACAAGTTTGCAAAAACATTTACCACTATGCTTTTCTCTTGCATAAATATATATATACATTTTGCTATATCCAACATTTCTTCAAGAATAGTAATGCTTGTTCCTATTACACAGAGTATTAAAAGGATGTTATTTTTTGAAAGGAAAGTGATATCCAATTTATGAAATAAAGCTTATGCATTAAAAAAATGGTTGTTGTTCTTAGGGTTGTTTGTTTGTTTGTTTTTCCCAATAACATGAATTGTAAATAGTTAGTGGAGAATTGAGCCCTGTCAGGTAGAAAAAAAAAATTGAACCCAAATTCCTGTGGTAATCACATGAATGTTGCGAAAAAGAGATCACCACTTTTGCTACATTTTTATATGGGAAATGACCTGTGAGATGTACTTTGAGAATATGCTTGTGTGCCTGTAGGTCATCTTGAGTGTTTACGTCTATACTGGGTTTGGTTTGAAGACAATGTCAGCTATAGGAAATGAGATAAGCTAATGTCTAAACCACAAACAAAAGGGAAGGACTAACTTAAAGACCACTTTTGTGATTCAAAGCAAGCCAGGATATATTAGGGAATTCAGGAACTATAAAACAGAGGGCCAAAGGCAAGAGCATGGTTAGAGGCCAAACAGATGATCGGTTAAATAGGGAGTCATAGCACTGAAAATGACCGTGGAAGAGAAGCAAGAAAGAAACAGAGGGATGCAAAGCGGTTATAAGTATAAATAACATCTGGAACAACAGGAAGCATGGAGAGCAAATGGTATGGAAAGGGAGTATCAATGAGGATCTCAACCAAAGAATTGTTCTCCAGGAAATCTATGTCATCCAAAGAGTCCTTGTCAAGGCATTAGCTTAGCAATTTTGGCTTGGGATAGGGTCAATTTCTACGTGTGAAGAGTAATAGCCAATGATGGATTCTTTGCAGACAGTAAAAGTATTTCTATATAAGAAATATAAACAAACAAAAAAAAGGGATGTTGAAGTCAATTTATTCTTAGTAACAAGTGGCTACTGACTCTCACTGTGGTAGGCAGAACATAACTTTTTAATACAGCCTGAAAAATGTTCCAATTTACATCTGCTTAGAATATAACCAAAATTCATAACTTTATACCAGGAAACATAATAGCAGAATTAGAACAGTACTTCAGAAAGGTGGTTACAATGGTAGACTTGAGTTACCAAAAGAAAACAATCTTAATTACAGTGAACTTTATCTTTGACATGAGTTTTAAAATTACCTCTCTCCTCCTTCCCTAAAGAGTGAATTAATTTAGTTTTGTCATATATCTTAATAGGATTTGTTTCTCAGTAAGGCTTTTTTAATCAGAGCTCATATTTGAAGGTGACAATAACAGTTTTCAATGAGGAGGGATAAAACCAAATCATGAGGAGCTATTGTTAGGACACAATGACAAAAATAAGTGTTTTTCAAAAGAAGGAATATATAAAAAAAATGTGGACATTAATGTTACACAAAAAGAAAGTGGAGATCTTAGAAAACATTTGAACAATTTAAAGTTTGAGAATCTGTTTCACATTTTTCACTTTAAAGTGTCTTCATTCATTAAGGCAATTGCTAATTGTTTATTAAAAATTTTGAGACTTTAAAAACTATTGCTGTTCTTTGGGACATAGATCCCCCATGAGAAAACGGAACTTTTATTTAATTATTTATTGAAAATAAAAAATAATGAGTGATGAGAGCTATTTGGATCTTTGTTTTCAAGTCATTAATTTTGCCTAAGAATTAAAATTAAAATCATTATATAGGTTACAATAATGGGTTGATAATCTCTCTTGGTGTTCTATTTGAATGTACAACATGAGGAACAATTTGAAATGAATAAAAATATGGCATGATGAGAACCAGGTATTACTGAACGCCAGAAAAAATCTTTAAACAATAGCCAAACATAGAGATTGCTTTAATGGTACCATATCTGAAGAACCGTTTCAGCAGAATGCAATTGGGATAAAGATGCTGCTTTAGCATTGTAAGGCCATTTGAAGAAAATATATTTTGGTGTTTAATAGCTAGGCTATTTAAAATGATGTCACTTTCAAAAAGAAAAGCTGAATTATCTTGTGTTTCGATAGTGGACTAAGATGGATATAAGACAGATCTTCCAATGCTTAAAAGGATGTGGCAATAATAGAAAAAATCATTTTGGGTAGAAAAGTATGGAAAAAAAACGGGACAGAAAAAAATCAATTCCTTGAAATATATTTCACCTCAAAGTAGAGTTCTATATATTTTGCTTCTTTTAGAAGACTTGACCAAAGGCTTTAGCTTATGCTAGCTGTCTAAAAATTAATTGTCTCAGACCCTGTTCCCCTAGAACACAGGAGAAAAATGAGCTGATGAAAAACATACCAAAGAGATAAAATCTACTTTCAGACAGGAAACATACCATCTTAATCCTTCCTCACCCCTAACTTCTGAAGGCAATACAAGTTGTTACAACTGTTATGTTACAAAATTAGGTACAAAATTATCAGTGTTCAAATTGTCTCTGGTTATCTGCACCAGTTTCCATCATGTACTGTTTTTTGCTAAGACACTTAATAAATTTCTTCATAGTATCTTGTACAATGACATGTTTTGGATTTGGCATTTGTATTCCCAAGTCACTGCTACATGTGATGAGCCCTGCTTTCAAGAAAATGACTGAACATCTGCCTGCTGATAGGAAGTAGTGAATGAATTCCTAGTTTTGTTTTCCTTGTGTGCATAGCTTTTGCTTTATCTATTAAACTGCTTATCTCAGACCACAAGTTCTCACATTTTTATCTTCCCAATGCTTTTCATCACTGCTGGGTGTGAGTGAGCAGCCATGTAGGGCTGAGCTGCCTGCCAGGTTTCACCCACAACACACCGAGGTGAAATGATCTGGATGATCAGCTGAAATGATTAGAAACAGCTTTTAAAAATATGATGTAACACAATATAATTATCTGTATCAATGTCAAATAAGATTGCAAATTTAATGGCTTGATTTTTACATGTTATTACAAGTCAGTCTAACTACTGTTTTCACCCCCTTTATTCTGAAGACTTAATTTTATCACATATTGTTTATAGAGAGGGTATGTGCTAGCCTAACCAGCTGTGACATGTGAAGTGAAGGCAGCAGAGCCGTACCTAGAGAAAGTCTTGTGGCTGGTTCACACAGGTGACTTCTCACTTCTCCACAGAGGAGTGTTTCATACAGACTCATCACTGCATGTGCATGATATGACACTGCTTACATCATCTGTATAAAGTATCACAGAGCAAGACTGTTTTCAAAGTTGGCTCAATGCTCTATACTTAAGCCCTTTTCACCAAAAATAGCTGTTTTTTCCTCTTATGAACACTTCTGGTAATGGGCCTTTTGAAGATTTTTAACTTACTCTATTTTATTACTTGCAACATAGTAGTCTTGAAATGGGGAACATTTAAGTTAACCATGACCTTTTTTAATCTTACAGTTTAAGGTTCATCTCTGTACTAGTTTTTAAGCATGTTGTCTCTTATTATTCAACTAGTATGTGATTCTTTTGTCCTAAATTTATCCTTGCCCACATAGCTCCCTTTGCAAGATAAGTACGTAGTTGCAGTTGTTCTTAATATCCATATTTTAGACACTCCTCAGGAGTTTTGTCTTTGTCCATTGACTAGGTAAATCACTTTACACAATATGCCTAACTTTTATATAGTTAGCAGGATAACCATTCTTAAACTCTTTTCTGGAAAGCTGAAGCTTTCCAAAGTTTTTCTTTTTCCCTTTCTTTTTCCAATCTTGTATGCATTTTTTCTCCCTCTCATAGGCATTAATTTCTCTGCAGGCTCTTCCTTCACTGTTATTGATAATTTATTGACTTGAAAAGAGTTGAAGGGATTTATTTCTTGCTTCTTTCCTGCTATGTATTTGGCATATGCTACTTTTTGCTTTTGCAGCACTTTATTTAACGTTTGTGTAAAGAAACAGAACCAAGTGCTACAAAACAAAGAGCATTCATGAGAATGCTTTTTCTTCTAATAGTATTACAGTGAAGTTGGATAGGTATTACTTTTAACGATAAATTCTTTCCAGAGGACTTTTTTTTATCATCTCATTTTTCTATAACTTTCACCTGAATTTTATATAGATAGAACTCTTAAAATAACCTGGCTTTTTCAAAAATGGAATTCGGCTAAAGAATTGAAATGGTAGTATTTGTTGAGGAATAAGGTAGGGACACAATTGAACTATACCGATATTAGCACATTGGCATCCATATGTTGATTTACTGAAATCTTCATATCCTTTTTTAGTTATAGAATATTTTTAGCAAAGTTATTTTTAAAAATTCTGTTTTTATTATTAGTGTTTCAAAAATCTGCTTCTGGTTATGTTTATTGTTACTATTACTGTAAGCACATGCTTCACAAATCATGTTAAAAAGACAAAATATGTACAATAAAAATAAAAATCTGTCAAAGCAAGAACAAAAGGCTCTAAACTTGATATCTCATTTCTAAGGCTCTGTAAGCAATTTCCTTTTACTGCTTGATAATTGTCTGTTCCATGTTTCTTTTTAGAGTACAATAGAGGGGTTATGGAAATCACAAGGTCTTTAAATATAACAGCAAATGTTGTTTATATTATCAATGGTCTATAGCATCACCTATTTGCAAGGTTGTTCAACTGTGGTGTGTAGGAATGAAAATAGAATTTTCACTCATAGAATGGAACAGCAATTAAAAAGTCATTTTCTGTGGAATTACATCTAGTATGCTTTTACTTAGGCTAAATTTTGGAAGACTTCAAAGTTTTTGCTAGTCATTGCTAGGTAAGGAAAAGTAACTTTTAATGGAGCTAAGTGATTCTAACAGTTTCTCTGATGAAATGCGTTATTTCATCATGTGTCTTATTGTGTTATGAGAAAGATATCCAAAATTTGATAGGATTTGGTCAGGAATACCTTACTTATTACAGAAGAGGGGAAAGGTTAAGACAGAACTAAAATGTTAATTGATGTGGCCAGCATTGATTCAGCTGTGAGACAGATTGATCCATAAGGAGGGGAAACATAAAGAGACACAGGTTACACGGACATGGACTGTGAATAAAGAACTATGACCAAACAAATGATATAGTGGGCTAAACAGGGAAAACCCTGGCGTGAGATAGGTTGTTTTCAGATTGGGTAGAGAAAAGAGAAAATGACTTGGTGAGAAACAGGAAGCAGACAGAAATTATTCTTTCTGAGGAAGGAAGGATACTGGCAGAGACACACTAGAAAGGAAAGGTTACCAAACTAGGAAGCTGAGGAGGAGAGAGCCCTAATGGGGACTGGGTAAATGGGGTCTGGAACGAGCAGCCTGAAGAAAAGAACACTGCAATACATATTTGTATTAGGAGAGGTTCTAACATATAATACTTAAAATAACAAAGAGTCCTACGACAATTCTTGGCAGTTTGACAAGCGCTACGCATATATGGAAAAAAGACTGGACTCTGGTGCTCTGTGCTGGAACCTTCAACACACAAGCTAAATGTGTCGGATGATAGGAGGGTTAAACACAGACTAGGGTGGACTGCAAGGTAGGAAGAGAATGCTGTATTTGCTCAAAGTGCACAGCAAACAATGTACAGCTCTGTATATACACCTATTGTGTCTCAATTTCTGTCGATCAATGCATTTGCACAAAGGCTGTCTCAAGGTTCACTGGCAAATTCCAGAGTTTTCTAACTTTGAAACAATGTTCTGACAGTTCTTTTAGTGAAGTGTTACAATATTTTTATATAAGCAATATTTAAAGGAAATGTATTTCTCTAATACTATTATTACCCAGAATTGACTTTTTCATGCTGAAAACTAGGACGATGTAATCTATCTGCTGGAGAGCTTGTCACTCAAAGCATCAGTCCTATAAAAAGCTCTTATGGGATTTTTACATTTAAAGGCTGAGGGGTGTACCATCTCCTACAATTGTTAAAGAGCTTAAGATATATAGTCAGAGAACATCTTTCTAACAGTTGTACACCAGCCTAAGCCTCTAATAGAGCTATTCAAGAAACAGCCTACAGTAACTTCAGAAACATTTGGGTCAGCATGGTTCCTCGGGGAACCATAGAAATTTCTGGATGCCCAAAAGACAAATTGCCACTGATACTAGCTGGAAGTGCTTCAGCAGAGCTATGCTGAAACAACACATCTCTACTCAGCCACAGTAATAGAGTCTGATATCAATGCGATCAAACACCACTGGAACCAAGAAGACTGGCTAACTCTGTCAACTGTGTTAACTAGGTTAGTTTGCTTGTGCCTGAGAAACACCAGCTTCTTGGATCCAGACTTGATTTTTTATATTACAGATAACAACAACAACAAAACACAAGGAACAACAACAGAAAAAAAAATCATCAAATATTAAGTCCATATATATAGTTCAATATATAGTCCATTTCTTTCTAAGGAAGCTGTAATCCATTTTAAGGGAAAGACAAATAAGTTTCACTAATTCTATATTCTCATCTATGGCATATCTTTTCCTCAGTAGTATCTGCTAAAAAGAAGTCAAACGGAAAACAACCCAAACCACCCCATCCAATGAAGATGAAGATCAAAATGAAGATCAAAACAGCACTGCCCCAATGTACAAAGTTCCTTCTCAAGCTCAGGTCTTTGTTCAGAGAAAATCCATCTGTGATCCTGCTAGCAAGTTGAAATTAATCTAACTCCTGGTAAGATTTGATCTCGGGTAGATCTGTAAACCTTGACTCATGCTGAAGTTTATGAATATCCAGCTCTAACTTCTGAATCTAAACACACACTTGTGTTTTGAAAATCCAGGGAAATAGGTCCTTGCTTTGTCACTGACTGTGAGTGATTAAAGTATAAGATTAAGCTAGTTCTAGAATAATCTTTTCAGTAAAATATGAGAAAAAGAACAAGCAGGTGCATCTGCGAGTACCTAAAGTAAAGGGAGCTATGATAGCAAAGACAAATGTTGGAGAAATGGGTCACACTAGGGGCCTATGAGTGCATGAAGTTGTAGGAATGTGTGCACACATGCGTGTGTGTGCACGCATACCTGTGTTTGTGTGATTACAATACCTTGAGGTTAGCTACAGAACAGCATTTAGAAATTTGTTGTTTCTCAACATTTCATAACAACTTAGTGTTATTGTTTATCTGTTGCACTAATACAGGTTTTGAATGTATAGTCCATTCATTGTTGTCTAATAATATATCATTAACAAATCAATAAAATGCTTCAATCATGATTTGGCTGAAGCTATGTAAACTGAGTAGTTTTCTCCTGTGACAGTCACATTCCTTTAGAAAGAATAAAAATTCAGTTTGGAAGGCTGTAATATACAGTTTACATAATTACTTTTTTTTTTTCCCCCTCATACTAAGGGAAACGGAATGCAGGTAAAGTCTGTTAAATCAAAGAAAGGCATTGAATAAGACTAACAAATTCTTTGTGGTGAGGCACAAGACAGGAAAAGAACACATAAATATGGTAAAAAGTATTTTAGTATTTCTTCTATATAAATGCAAAACAAATGAAATAACAGAACCCTTTATGGGTTTCTGTTATAATGTAGAAAATCTGTTATGGTATTTGTATTATCCTTTCAATGATTACATATCTTTTGAAAAGGAACATAGAAACATTAATGACAATGTATGTGCTATTTATTCACAGAAGAAAAAAAGGCAGTTAGGGTAGAGACTATAGCTATATGTTTTGTATAGCCAGGTTCATAATTAACGTCTCAAAGTTCAGAAGATCCTTCAGCTGTCTTTAAAGTGAATACTGCAATTTAATTTCCAGAAAATCTCCATTCTTAACCTCTTCCTGAGCAATCAAATTGCCTTTCAGGTTTGCTTACTTAAAAATGACCTGAGTTATTCAGTTATTCTGAACCTGAAGGGCCCTTTGCTATGCTTAAAAATGGAAGGTCTAAGAGTGTGTAACTCTTCACTAAAATGAGACACTACAGTTTAAAAAAAAAAAAAAAAAGGTCAAGTCCTATATGCTGTATGTCAAGTTCTTTCTTGTTTCTTGTTAATCCCTTCTTGTATTGGAAACTCCTTTAGAGAGCTCCAGGACTGATCTCATATTAACCAAGAGATAAATACACCACAGAAATGAATTTTGCAATAGTCAAATTGGGTGTTAGCCACTGATATCATCGGAACATGATTGATTTCTATCACAAAGCAACCGATCTGCCATGACTAGTTTTCACAATGGCAGAAAATTACCTAATTCTTTTTCCTTAGGAGTTGTTTAGAGCTGAAGAAGGGGTGATACGCACTGGACTGAGATTAGTTTTTGAAGTTGTATGGCAGAATACCTAGAAGTCTTCAAAGAAATATCAACATAATTTTCAGCAAATCAGGAAGCTGCAGCTACTTACAAAGAATTTACTACTACTACTAATAATAATAATTTAGGTATAAAAATTACAAAAATGAAATTACCTTTAACTTTCTGCTTAGGATCAGCCTAAATAAAGCTGCAGCACCAAAGTGGCTGCTTGATATTTGCAGCCAACACAACTTGAGCTCCTACCAGATGACTTAGCTGTTTGACAAATTTGTAGGGAGGATTGATGTAGTTTATGTGCAGCCTCAAGAACAATAAGCTTATGATGTCTATGCTACTGAAATAATTGGAACATCGATTTAGTGGTTTTGAACAGAAATTATGAGTAAGTTGAGGATCTTAATGTACCCACATTAATGAATAGGTTGTTCAGATTATAGTATTTTCTGAACAGATGCTTAAGACTGTCAATAAGAGGGCAGCCTTTTAAGATTTTCTTTGGCTGAAAGACCAATTCCTAATTATGTCTCTGACTTGAGGCATTTTGGCTTATATTCACTAAAGTTCTGAAGCGCTGAGTAAAATCAAAATCTAAAGCTTTCATAATCTGCACAAGACAAAAACGGAAATAAATATGGAAATGAACCAAAATTAGCAGACGGGAGAAATCTGTGCCATAATTCTCCCTCCCCTGGGTTGACTTGGAGATGTTTTCCTTTTATCTCCTTCCTGAGATTTTGTTGAGAGGGAGGCATTCAGCTTTTCCATTCTAAATGTTACTAATGCTTGAAATACGCTGCTTTAAAGTGAAACAGCTTAAAAACTTTATAAGCAGATCCAGAAATGAAGTGTCATAGTATACAGGAAGTAATGCAGTTTAAAAAAAAAAAAAAAAAGCACAAGCTACAAACAAACAAAAAACCAAACTCACCCAGCTCTAACATACATGGGTGTCCTTCCTGAGGTCTGAAAAAAACCACCACAAAAAACAACAAGTAGTACAAATCAAATTGAAAAGCCTTTGATAGATTTATTAGACTTCGCTTAGACTCATCTGAAAATGAATATTGCACTATATTGCATCACCTTAATAAAATACTACCTCTCTAAGCAAAGAATTTTCATTTTATATAGTGATAATGTTCTAGAATGATTCCACAGAGTCAACGCAGACTTTTGATCTTTTGGAAGGTTTGACACTGAGAACAGATGTGCTCAGTACCTGAGAGTTATTACATTAAGGCTTTTTTTTTTTTTAAGTCAACAGTTACAGGCATATTGAGTGCTGTAGTTGATTTCACTGTCATTGCATTTCTACAGCTTAAACATTATAATATGTATTTTCAGTTAACACTTCAAGGGAGAAATTTACGGCAATTTCAGATGTGCCATGCCAAAGCTCCTGTGTGTTTGTCTGCTTCATGCTACAGGAGAGAAGTACTTGCACAGTCATCATTTTAATCAGTTCTTGCTCAGCTATTGTCTGTATTAGTTGCTTTCCTCTCCAGAAACACAGACTTGTCTATCATGATGATTTTAAAATGCACATTTACAACTAGAAGGACTTGATCTAGAAGCACGTTATAAAATATTATCAGTATACAACCTATCAAATTCTTAAGACATTCATCTTGTTTCAACTCATGTCTGCTTTGTGTTCATTTTCAATTACTCATCTAAACAGTTTCTTATGACAGTAGGGGGAAGACTCTAGAAAAAGGGTCTGAAATTCTTAGCTATGACAGCATAGAGGTTGCACTCTGTTCAAAAATCACTTGGTTTTGTGTTTATCAGTGCACTCCTGTTGTTTTTTTGTTCCCCTCCATATGTCTGTTTTAGTCAATGATTCTTTTTCTGTCCATCATTATATTATTAACTCTTTAGGACAGACAGCATCCTTTGTTCTTCCCCTTCTTTAGTGTATAATCTATGAGCTATTGCTGAGACCACCCAACAGTACTTCTGCAGAACTGTTGTCAGATGAGTCATCCATACTGCATTATTGTATTAAATTCAATCTCCTGCAGAAAAAGGAAAGCAAAATATATGGTTTCTTTAAAGAAGAATACAGAATTTGATTTCAAGCTTTCTTATGCCCTTTAAGGATTGGAAAAAGAGAAAGAAGTATTTATCTAGTAGTTATTAAGTATTTTTATTCATATGCACGATTAAACTCTTGTTCATTATAGGACTTACAATATTTTAACTAAGTAGGTTAAGAAAATAATATAATTCTTTTTCTGGTATGTGTCTCTGTGAAGTGTCAAAACCTCGGTTCATTGCATGCAGCCTGGTGGTAGTTACTACAGCTTCAGATGTGGTGAAAAAAGTAGGAAATAGTTTGAAAATGTCATTCCAGTCATAGGAATAGAATTACAGAAAGACTTTGTAAGAATGCAAGTTTTTTAAACCTTCATCCTGAATTATAAAAGCTGTGACAGTACCTTAGGAAAAACTAGTGTTACTTTGTGTTATCCATATGTACACATGTACAGTGTCAGAAGGGCATTTCTTTATCAGGGTTGACATTAGTACATTCAAACAGAGTCTGTCTCAAGGAACATTACTAGGGACTCATCTAACAGATTACGTTTTAGTAATACATTGTAAAGACAGAACAAAGAAAAAGCACCATGATGTGACTGGTAATTTTTACCATTAAAATGTGTTTTTTTATGCATATATATGTAATAATGTACAGCAAGATTGTCTGGGGCTTATGTCAGCTCTTCATATTTACAACAGGAAGCTACCTAAAGCAAGTAGGTAAGTGAAGTTGACCATGAGGTAGCTCCCATTCATTTTAGCTAAATTTATTCCAGCATCATGATATGTCTTTTGGGAGACTTCAGAACAACAGTGGGTAGAAGACTGTGCTCTAAATGGCAGATCTTGTGGTTCAATTTTGTTCTGTTTTGTCCTCCTTTACTTTTGAATATACGGAGAATGCTGCTTTAATCAGCATCATTATCCTGTAGTTTTCTATTTCTTTTCTATTTTCTATTTTTTTCTATTTTCTATTCTGTTGTGTAAATACTTCACTATGGCTGTTCTAATTATAATGACTAGCAAACAAGTGTCCTGTTTGGTAAATTAGAGAACCTTAAAACCACCACATTTTCTCTGTAGAATGCCTCTCTTTTTTCCACTATGCTTTCAATATTTTGTCTATATGACAAATCTATAAGTAAGGTATATCTAAGCTTACACTGTATTTAATTTTCCTGTTTGTTTTTCTTACCCTTATCCAGTTTCATCTGCCTAATCTAATCTTCAGCATCCTTTCAAAATGCTCCTCTTTCCTATCCACTCTCCCTGTTATGCACAATATTAATATAGTTTTATTGATAATGTCTATATGATTCTCTACTCATACCACCAGAGTGCTCAGCTTTGGAAACATGCATTACAGGTAGGTCTAAGGTCAGCAGTAAAGTCTCCTGAGCATTTTCCACCTCCAATTACAATCAACTCCTCAACTAAGTGCACAGCCAAACTCCAGCTGTCAGGCAGAAGAAATTCTGAGAGTGAAGGTCACCACTCTAGAGAAAATTTTTTATGTGGTGAACAGACAGGCTCAATCAGGGAATAACTAACTATGACAGATAAGGTGGTCTTACCAGGCACATTGTCAATGAGCAAGTCCTTTGTTGAAGCCTACACATGCTAGATGGAGAAAATCAAAGTGGGGGCTCTGCATCATTTTTCTAATTGCAACAGGCAATGATGGGGGAGATGCAAAAATGTGTCCTTTTTAAAATCTAAGGGGCAAACAATGAGCATTCATAATTATATGACTCTTGGAATTCTGGGATAAAATGTGCTATCCTAACTTTGGCAATATTATTAAAAATGCAGAAAATAGTGCAATTTGAAGACAGTAAAATGTAACACAAAGTAAGCCTGGCAATAATAATGTAATTGAATTTTCTTCATAGACACCAACAGTTAGCATATTGAGAGAATAGCTGACTCCAAATAGCTTATCTGCTTTCAAACACATTTTGTTTCCACCTTAGAAAAATATCTTCTTTAATATTCTTGAATTTATTTAATTTCTTTGTCAATTTTCAAACATTACAGAACAGTGCCTTCCAATGATACAGGAAGGCCTTCCTCTGAAACTTTTTTTTGACTACTGCTTTTCCTAAAACACTGACAATCAGATAACTCCGAACTCTTGCTTGTCTCAGAACCAGAACAAAAATTCCATCATAGTGGAATATGATTTCTCCCCTGTCCCAGCTCCATGCCATTCCCTCGGGTCCTGTCACTGTCCCCAGAGAGCAGAGCTCAGTGCCTGCCCCTCCACTCCCCTCATGAGGAAGCTGCAGGCCACCATGAGGCCTCCCCTCAGCCTCCTCTGCTCTGGGCTGAAAAAACCAAAGGACTTCAGCCACTCCTCATGTGTCTTCCCCTCTAGACTCTTCACCATTTTCTTAGCCCTTCTTTGGACACACTTTAATTGTTTTATGTCCTTCTTATACAGTGGCAGCCCTCTAATTTTAATTTGTCAAGCTCTCTCTGTATGGCATCTCTGCCCTGGCTGGAGTCAACAGCTCCTCCTAATTTAGTGTTGTCCACAAACTTACTTAGTATATGTTTGAGTCTTGCATCCAAGTAATTTATGAAAACATTAGAGAAACAGCCCTAAAATGGAGCCCTGCAGAACCCCATTAGTGACTGAACTGAAATTATTAAAAAAAAAAAAAAAAAGACATAAATTTACTTGGATTATTTTTTTATATATATATATCATATCCAGAGCAGGTTTTTAGACTGCAAAGCTTAATTATAATGTCACAATGTAAGTCACATTCTACCAGCTGTGGCTGCAATTGAGGACTAAATCTTTCTTTGTAAGAACAAAGTAGTATGAAGAAGTCCATAATTTCTCATCAACTGCCAGTACTTATACTTCCATTTCATTTCTCTCTGGACATTTTTTTTTCTCTTTCTTTCAGAATGTGTTCAGATTTCACATTTCTTAACACACTTAACCTTTTCCAATACACCTTTAAAATTTACTTCTCTATTGCTTGCATGACCACATCTCTTGGCCTTTCAAATTAGCAGTCCTCTCAAACTTACTGAAATACATCAGTCTGCTTGAGTTCATATTAATGACTATTTATTGGTAACTTCAAACCTTTCTTTTTTTTTTTGTTGTTTTGTTTTTTGTTAGTTAGTTTCTTTTTAATTCATAAGCTTAAACCTTTTCACATAGAAGAATTTCAGCTTCCTTGCAGAGGATGTATCTAATAACTACTAAAATTAGGTGGAAGATGGTTCTGTGGAATTGGAGTATTTTAAGCAAACTTTAGTACAAGCAATGTGTTAAAATTACAACTACAGAAAAAAAAATATTACTTTGCTTTGGATCTCACATATCTGGGCCATACATCATAAATCATAAGAATTTTTTTCCCACAGCATTTATTTTTCACTGCAGCACCCTCTTGGTCCAGAAAGAATAACATGATCTGACCATTTAATCATTCTGTGACAGAGAAGGCTAACTAAATCCTCTGGATACTGCTTGAGTCTCTACTACAGGAGATAGGAGTCTCTCCTATCAAGGAAGATAGTCTAGAGACTATCCAAGAGTTTGGCCAAACTAAATACATTTCCCTCATTAATAATGATGTTTAGAACTGAAACAGAATTCTTTTTGCTTCTCCTTGGCTATTCTTCCTCTACAGAATTTGTGTAACATTGCCCCCATCAAAACAGAGGTTCACTTTTTTGTTTTTTGTGCTGAAAGAATGAAATTATATGTTGGAAACCCTGGCATCAGATGTTGAAATTAAAATAAAAAAATAAGAAAAAAAAGAAAAAAAATGTTTGCTTTTCATCTCAAAGATGTTTATCTCCTTTGGCACAGTATTTTCTCTTATTCTTCCAGCCATCATTAGCTTGTCCACAGCTTCCCCTTTCTTCCAAACCCTTCTAGGCTTTGTGCCTGGCTCTTTGTAAATCACTCTATGCTGGAGTAGTCTGTATCCTGTCTAATTCTCCTAAAATCTTTATCCAAACATATTAATCATAAGTAGCTATCAGCTAGCCTTCCTTCTTTCCATTTCTGTCTGAGAACGCAAAGCTGTGTTATCTTTCCTAAGAAAGACTTTTTACTTTTTCACCTCTGTAAAAATAGGCTTTCTACAGCATCTCTTGTTAAAGAGGAGGTAGAATAGAATAGTTCAATTGGAAGGGACCTACAAAGATCATGTAGTTCAACTGCCTTATCACTTTAAGGATAACCAAAAATTAAAGCATGTTATATTGAGGGCATTATCCAAATGCCTCTTGAACACAAACAGGCATGGGGCATCAACCACCTCTCTAGGAAGCCGGTTGCAGTGTTTGAACACGCTCACAGTGAGGAATGTTTCCTGGTGTCCAATCTGACTCTCCCATGGAGCATCTTCATGCTGTTCCCATCCTTCCTGTCACTGGGACCAGGGAGAGGATACTGGCACCTCTCTCTGCACTTCCCCTCCACAGGAAGTTGCAGAGAGCAGCGAAGTCACCTCTTGGCCTCCTTTTCTCCAAACTAGACAACCCAAGTGTCCTCAGCCTCTCCTTATAGGACATGCCTCCCATCCCTTTTACCAGCTAGGCTGTCTTCCCTTCCTTGACTTTATACGTCTAAATTACATTCCAGTGAGCTTCAGCTCAGGAATGGCAAGATCTAGGACTATATTTGGAAAAACAACTCCCTTAATAGCTGACAAAAACATAGAGAATAGAAAACAAAATGAAACATAGTGCCCCAGTACTCCTTGGAAAATATTATTGTAATTAATTACTCAGAAATAGTCATCTCTTTATAACCCATCCACAATCTAAACAAAAGATACATATTAAATAATATGCTAAGCTACATTAAATAGTTATTATGCAAACAATTAGAAAAAACCATTCCCGAAGGGTACTACATGTGTACCATGTATCGTAATGCAGATTTGTTATTTGGCAGCATGGCAGAATTGCCTAATAGACCTAGACATATGTAACAGATGTTGCTATGCACTGACCTTGAGTTGTAAGACAGTTGATCTCCCTAAGCAAGGCTCATATGTGTCATATCAGGTAAAACAGAATATTCCCCTGCAGCTTGCTCTAGATAAGGAAAAAAAAAAAGATTCGGAATGAAATTTGCATTTTTGTTTCTTCATTTTAGGTTTTTAATGTTATGTACTTTCTAGAAACACTGACTGTATATGTCTTGATATTCATTTGAGAAGTGTACCTAAATATATTCCTGATTTTTTTAAATTACACTGTTCTAGTGTATTTTTGATGATATTAAGTGCACTAACCTTCACAAAAACTTTTTTTTTTCACATATACTTGTTTTAGAAATAGACTTCTAGGTTTCCTCTTTCTTTCGTTACTTAGAATATTGTTTATTAGCAAGTGAAATCAATAATGGCAATCACAGTTTTAACCCTTCTAGTAATTTCATTGATATAAAATTATGGCAATGAAAATAAATAATAGATAATTATTAAAATATATTATTTTTATTACTTTTAGATGTTTGTTGTCATGGTTATCAGTCTAGGAGTTCATGTTTTTCAGATTGTTGCTCTTTCTCTCATTAGGACTTCATGGGAGAAACAGAAATGAGGTATTTCGTGTAATTTTGTGAGTTTATATAACCTTCAGTTAGCAATAAAAACACTATATCTCATAATGATCCACATAAATTCAGTACAGTAGGTCATATTTAGTAGTAGCTTATGGAAGAAACAGCAATTGCATTATACATAAAAAGTAGGCAGTTATTCTGCATCAAATTCCACTTCTTGCTTTGATTAACCATCCAGCACAACAGAAAAGCAGTATACAACACCCACTCAATTCCAATACACAGATACAACATTCAATACAGTAATAAATTAGCATAGGACTCTGTGTACTTTTTTACATTACTTGTCTGATTTTCTAGTATATTTGTAGAGGACATGCCTAAATATTTCAAAAGCAATCCTTCCTCAAAATTTCTACACTTGTTTTCAGTTATAACTTCAAATACATTTTCTTTTAATCTTATATCATAGAGATGTTGTGGAGATAGCCTGCTTTTAAAGATTTACTCTTAATTTGCTTTATCTGGATAAGCTGAAGAACATCTTACTAGACTGTTTTACCAAATCACAAAGTTTATGGCACATACATTCTGTCTAACTTCTAGATCTCTAACAGATACCTGGATATCTACTTTATTTCAATAATGGACCTCTGGAGATTGAGATTTTAGAGGAGAAAAGCCTTCAAATCAAACTGCAAGAGGTATTAAAATAACAGCATTGAAATGAACACAGGAATACCCTAGAAAAAGTCATTCCTCAACTTTATTTCCTTACAGTAGCATCACACAACTTAAATGATGTGCTGAAAACAACTTATAAAAGAAAGGGAACAAACCTAAAAACAACAACAAACAGACTATAATGAGCAGTATTTTCAGTCCTGAAGTTCTTTTTGTTGACAATTATTTCCCTTTTTTTTTTTAATTTAAATAGAAATTAATTGTGCTTAATTAGGCCATCATTTGGAGGAATGCCATATGGTATCAATAAATAACTTTTCAGTAAGCTACATCTATCCCTTAAAATGCATAAATGTATGTCAGGTACTGATACTTAAATCCATATTATTCCACTGAAGTATATCCATAACACTTAACCACTTAGAGCTGACTGACAATGGCTTCATCATATGACTGATTATGGACATCCCAAGGATATGCATGCCATGAGAAGCATAGGAATAATTTGCTTAACATACTTGTAAAAATTCTCCCACCTGCATCATGTAATCCATCTTGTGAGATTGCAAGAATGTAACCTTACCCATTTCATTGAAGGTTTCCTTGGTCACAGCAGGTGTCCACAGCACTGTCAATCCTCCTGAGTGAAATAGCTGTTAAAAATAACTAAGAAAATAATAATAAAATAAAAAATCAGTCATTGCTGCTGTCTCTATATAAATCTGAACACAAAGAATTTCAGTATGCCATAGCATAAATGGGATAAATAAAAAGATAGGGAACAAATATTCCTTAAAATAGTCTTTTCTTTCCTCAAAACTGTTAGAATCTAGGGAAGGGGAGTGTTTTTTTTTGTTGTTTATTTTATTATTATTATTATTATATATTTATTTTTTCTGGAAATGAAAACAGAAAATTTTTGACAGGGTATCTTTTCACTTAGATTTCTAATCTGTCCAGAGAAGATATAACACAGCTTGAAAATAGTTCATTTTAGTTCTGAACCCTTGTAAATCATTTTTATAACTGTGCCTTCACTTCTTTTTTCATGTGTACAGTGACAGTGCATAGTGAGACTTTACATATAAAATCCTATAATTTCAGTAAACCTAAACACACTGTTTATACTCAATATTTACTTTAAGTTTCATAACTAACATTATTACTGATTTCTAGGATTGGAAAGCTATTAATTATTTTATTTTTCCTCACAGGGCCACCGAGAACACTTGATTTACATTCTGTTTCATGTACTAGTATAGCTGGTGGCTTTCTACAGAGAATTACTTTCTGCACTTAGAGGAAGAGATAGGTCAGATGCACTTCAGTAAAACAAGAGCTTAGAAAAAGAGATTGCATAAAGTTAGAAATGAAACACTGCAATCACCAGATTGCTGCTGCTATACCTCTGACCTATTCCTAACTTCTTGCCAAGCTGAAACTTCTGTATCTTAAAATATTTGTTCTGAGCACCACTTTTTATCAGTTTAACTACTGTAATTTATTTTATTTTACTGAAAGCATGAGAAAAGTTATGTTTAACACTTTAATTTCTATGTAGAACTTTGAAAAAGTAAAACTGGCTAGACAAAAATCACCTTATGCTTATATCAGCAACCTTGGTTCAGAGCTGTTGGAAACAATCACTAAAAAGCCAGCAACAAAGGCAAGGAGGATGGAACCTGGCATACACATGTAAAATTCTGGTAAAACTTATTACAATGATCACAAATACAAAAGAGTCACTTTTAAATATATTGAAAAATCCAGGATTCTCATGTTTTAGTCTACATGCAGAAATGTTCTGCTGACTACTGGCTGATTTACTAGAAGTAGCTCAGCTACTGCAGAAAGCAATGCTGATTAAGATACAGCTGTACTATGAGTAGGATGCTTTTAAGACTGAAGTGTGTCCATTCAGCTGCTGTAATAAATGATCTATTCAAATGAATGGACTGCCAGAACACATCAGCTGTATTTGCATTTATCAGCATTAAAGAACTTTTAATTAATTTGTGTTCACCGTTCCCATGCTAA
Organism: Anser brachyrhynchus; assembly: GCF_964034855.1. Lineage (NCBI taxonomy): Eukaryota > Metazoa > Chordata > Aves > Anseriformes > Anatidae > Anser > Anser brachyrhynchus. Next base: position 30,186,659 of record NC_137698.1, on the reverse strand, counting down.
AATATATTTTAATTTGTTATTATGCAGATTAAGCTTTGCATCAATATTTAAAAGTGTACTTCAACTTTCACCACTATAAATAAATCCAAGACACAGCAGAAACAGTACACTAAGGGTGCAAGATGACATAATTCTTTCAAGACAACTCTTCAAAATACCCAAAATAAGCACATTCTTTATCTGAAGGCTAAAATTCCAGTCTTGGATAAAAGCCTACCACCTTGGATTAAACTTTCTTCTTGATCTTCCAGGCAACAAAAGCCTTAAACCAAATTCATTCAAAACCTACTCTATAATATAAAGCTTTCATAAAGTTGTCAAAATTTGTAGAGCTCAGAAATAACACATATCAGGACTTCCATTAACATATGCAGGAGAGAGCAAATCAAGTCACCCAGATACCATCACATGGGCAAAAACTGACGAACATATTCTGCTTCTCTGTATTTTGATAGAGGACAAATAATAAAAACATTTCATAACTTTCTTGCCCATCTTCATTCTTTTTGAGAAAAAAAATATCTACCTGTGGCAACTGAAGGCATTTATACTCCATTGAGGGGAACAGAAATAAAAAAGTTATGCTATGCCATTCCATCCTAATCTCCAGGTTTATATTAATTGACCTTTAATGTGGTGGTGGTGCAGTAGTCGCTGTGGTGAAACTCTTATCTGAATCCCTGATCTTACCCCCTTCCCTACAAAAAGATTCAAAAAGATTTATTTTCTTTAACTTTGAAAAAAAAAACCAACACAAACAAACAAACAAACAAAAAACAATGGAAAAGTTCCCAGTTTTGTTCTAAGTATGGGGCAAGTTATCACATGCCACATAGTATGTACTGTAGCTTCTGGAGCTGCTCGTCTGTGAAAGACAGAATACAGTATCACCCGTCGCATATGCTGCTACTTACGATTTTGTTTGTTTGTTTGTTTTGGTAAGTTTATCTGCTTTTCACAAATAAATGAAGACTTCCTTGGTGACATTAAAACTGTCACACCGAATACCTGGCAAAGAGTCTTAAACGCAGAAGGCAGAATTTAACAGTAATAGTCAATAGTCAGACTGGTAACAAAAGAATCAATTTTATTTATTTCATTTAACTTAATCTGCTTCTGACTAGAACAGTGACCTGAGGTGTTTTGGATAACTTGTGTCTTGCATAAACCATTCTCATTTGGCCTCCCAAATTGTGAATTACTACTTTTTTTGAGTCTTATTTCAAGTGGTAGCCATGTTTAAATTATTTAGAATGAAATCAACACACATGAATACCTAATAAATAGGCAAAACATTTGAAATATATTCTCTCCTTTCTAGAATATTCCTTCTTTGACCAGTCTACTCCACTAAAGTAGACAGGAAAGTTAACGGTCTTTACATGGTGCTTGACTGTAATCACATCTGCAGGCTGATGGCCATAGGTGTGATTAATTTATCATCATTCAGAATGTCATAACTGACTTATTTCCATGTGCCTGAAAAAGCCTTAAATAATCATGAAATCTACCTTTAAAACTCACAGACATCTGCAAATATATGAACTCTTACATTAAGTCTTTCTGACCTGAACAACACATCATATGAATATAGCAGGATTTCAGAGCTGAGTTTTGAACATCACACATACATGGAAGTAAGAAAGATATTATTTTCTTCAAAATGTCACTATTTTTAGGGACATTGTTATTTTTAATGACCTATTATCATAACTGTAACATCTCTCTAGGACTGCAAATAAATTGGGCATGTAAATCCAAAAAGAAATTATAGTGAGGCAAAATAAAATTTAGTTTGACAACTACATTTTACTGGACATTTTGAGGAAGGACTTAAATGTTTGAGAACTACATAATATAGAAATAGGGTTACTTTTTGTAAGGAAGATCTGTGTGAAATTAGATTGAATATGGGCTGAGAAAAACTAGTTTATAGACTGCTGCAGAGAATGATATAAATAGAAATATTAATTTATGCTCTGCTTAGGAATTTCTACCTCAAATGTTACCATGCTTTGTAGAAGGTGACCAAATTTAATGAGACAGACAGTAAAAACAGCCGTGACATTTTAAGAGATTGTCTTTCACCATCCTATTCATAGTCTGTTGTCCAAAGGTGCAGAAATGCTCTGTTAATACCTAAGTTAAAGGTGAATGGAATTAGTATGAAAAGACACTAAAAATGTTTTGAATCAATTCAGCCAACTTTGCGTGAAAGCAGATAATGAATGTTCATAAACTTTGTTCTTCCAAGCAAGTGGTGGTGTCAATAACCTCCAAATAGAGGAGTAAAACCAGACTGTAACTAATTAACAGGTTTCACTGACATGGGATCTTCTGTGGTGCATGAATACTGTCTGAGATTACAAGAAATTTCCCAGTTAAATAAATCAAGATGAAAAGGTAATGGTTTACATTTTTTTTTCTGGATTGTTTAAATGAGAAAGTCTCCTCCTTTTAAAGCAACTAAGTGTACCCTTACTTCATTCACAGAACTCCCTTTGAAATAGCAATGTGAAGAAAAGAACAATGTAAAATAGGTTTAATGTACTAATAAATATGGAATATTTTTCAATCTTTATTATTTTAATTAGAAACTTATTAAAAGTTAAGTATTGTCGTATGGTGAAAAAGAAATTATAACCATCAATCATTTTATTTCAACAGCATGTGTTTTATATGTATACATTTGTCTAAGCAGAATGCTTGAGAAAACATTACCTGTTCCCAATTCAGTCATTTTTCATTTAGCTGTATCCTTTGTAAATCTTTAGCATCTCCCCTATTCTGTTTGCATTCTATTTTAAACTAATTTTTCTTGTAGTTTTATTTTCCCCTTGGTTTCGTCATGAAATTTTGACACTGAAATTCATTTCAATCATCTAAAATGTATGCTGCTCCATGTACTGTAGCAGCATGGAGAGAAATATAACATTTGAATTAGCATAGGGAGAAAATTCAGTAAACTACTTATAATAATACAATAAAAATTTTTCCAAGCAGCAGTCTGAAGGAAAATGCGGTTTCATACCTTAATTTATCATTTCAACCAGAAAACTTGAATCATTGACAGAAGGCTTTAATGCTATGATGTGGGTGGTACAGGTGGCATGTAGGTGCGATGATTTTACAGCTAAGAGACATTATTATTTTTAAATATATACGTTATTCTTTCTTTTCTCTTATTTTCTCTTTCTCCTATGGTATGTTTTCCAATACATCCCTTCATTTCAATCTGCGTGGAAAGCAGAGAATTCCTCTTAATAATAGATAACATAGACTGGAAAAACAAGTAGATTGAGTTGTAACATAAGACAATTAAATAAAAAAATAAGCACTCCAATTCACTGATACTTATTCTCACCTTAACTGATTTTTTTACTTCTGCAAAAGAGGACTAAATCTTTAGAAGAAGGACTTGTTCAGTACGTTTCTTCTAGTCATGTTGAAGGTATCATGAATATAGCCAATCTCAAGTCTACACAAGAAATTAGGTGGGTACATACTAAGTTGAGGTGGGAAATATTAAGTTGAACATTTTTGGAAAGATTCACATAATTATATATAAACATATATAAAAAGTTCGGTTTCAATAGAAACAGTAATAGCACTACTGCAAAATCTGCTGCAATCTGCTATCCTACACTTTAGGGGTGAATTTATTTCTTTCTTATTCAACATACCTGTTGCCTTCAAGGAAAAAGCACATGGAGAACTTTTTTCAGCATTTAGTGCATATTTCATCTTCTAGTTTAGAGGCATTTGTACTGCAAATAAGTAAAATTTCTAGCATTATCTCCTGGACAAGAAATTGTTGCTATAGTTTCTTTTTAGCTATAATAAATACTTACCAAATTAAAAACTCACTTTGTCTGGTTGGCTATGCATCCTTTGAACCCACCTCAGCTGGAGTAAAGCAAGTTTAATTACAGTATATCTCCATTTTCATTTGATTGACAGCTTAAGGAAAATATTAAAATAATAGGAACTTTGTACCCCATGAAGCACCCCCCCCCCCCCGCAAAGATATTAATATTTCTTACCCAAAATAATAGGAGGAGTTATAAAAGTTTTGGCTAAGTTAGACTTTTTTTTTTACAACTTAATCTTAAAATTTACTGTGTTTACAAACGTGGTGAATAAATCAAGAACAGTTATCTCACACAGTATACTGTATAGATAGAAATTAGAGAAGTACATAAAGTTACAGCACTTCTTTTCAATATATTTGAATGACCAGTACAATCCTTTGCAGTTCATTTCAAGACAGAAGCTATTCAAATTATATATGTATGGTGTATTGCTAAAGCAAATTTTGCTCATGATCTAATCTTTGCATATAACCCTGGAATCAAGAAAGATTTTACGCAGAGCAAAAATGATCTTTGAAGATCAGTTGTATTGCTCAGGTTTGATACCATGCTCATACGCAGTGGTACCTAGGATTTTTGGACAATTATGATTGGATATAGGAACTTTGATTTCTGGTAAATATTATTTGCATCAATGACTTTAGCAGTACAGCATATGAATTGCTAGATGCTGTGGCAGAGATTGTCAACATTCTTATCTGAAAGCTCTTTGTATAATTTTACATTTCAACACAAATAATCATAATGAAAAACTGTTCCAACTGTATTTATACTACTATAAGAACCAAACTATAAGAGCCATACAATTCGTAAATACTGGCTAGAGTCCTTGTACATTGCATCCAACTCAATATGTTGATAAATTAACAGGATTAGAAAAAATGTATCAAAATTCGTCTTTTTTTTTTTTTTAATTTCCCCAGAGGCAGTACCTGTTAAAATGATGTCTGAAAACATTTACAAGATGCTAAAAAAACTGTAATTAAAATGAAAATATTCATTTTCAGTCTTCATTGATGAGTATCCTTAGGTTTAAATCTTCCCCAACTATGAAAGGCATATATAACAATGTTTTATTAACAATAGCCCCTGTGCTGCGTATTATATATGGTTTTGGGCTAATATATAATTATCAGTTTAAATAAATAAATAATAATTCTTCTGGGCTTTCTATATATTTCTGTGTGTTTAACAAACCAAAGGATTACATAAGCATTCATTTTAAATGTGTGAATGTGTGAGGTTTTTTTTTTTTTTTTGCGTGTGTGGATGGATACATGAGTGTGTTTGTTGACATAGGCATATTTGGCAATTTCTGTGTAAAAAAGTGGATGCCTTTGTATGTAGTATTATAATGAAGGCATAAGTTTTTAAGTAGTCACACAGAAGATTTATAACAAAAGACAGAAATACTTTATCCTAAGGCAGTTCACCACCACAAATATTCTTTTATCATCTTAGTTGAAATATTCTTTTTTTCCTGGAGTATAGTGTATATTTGTAGTTGAAACACAATGTTTCCTTAAAAGGAAAATATCTTCACATTAGGAAAGGAATTAAACAGTCTTAATGCAGGTAAGAATATCACCCTCCTCCCATTCCTCCAAAAAAACACCCACAACCAACCAAACCAAACCAAACCAAACCACAAAGAATAAAAGCCTATCATAAAATAAGCATTCAGTAAAACAAAATAAAATTGAAGTGAAATGTCTGGCATAGGATGAAAGAGCCTGTGTAATGGTAGTTAAAGCATAATATCTTTACGCCTGAGGATACAATGAAGTGCAGATGTGTCACTCTTTGAATAAAAACAGACTAATAGTTTTGCTATAGAACCATAACTGCAAGATTCGTAGGAGCAAGATTATATCAGTTTTTATGTGCTGTTTAAGTGTATCATGGTTTCTAGCTGAACTTGTCTTTGGATTAAGAAGCTCTCAATTTCAAAAGTGCTGTCAAGTATTCCAAATGTTGACTTTACTTTTCTAATTAAGAATCATAATTCGTGGCTTCTATGTACTTGTTTGTTTTTTAAGGGAGGCTTTTTTTTTCTTTAATTTACACAGGATCTGAAACCACATACAATGGTACATCTTATATTCCGTAATTTCTCATTCTTCTTGAAAGCATTCATCCTACTTTTGTATAACTGCCCAATAACCAATATTTCGCACTATATCAAACTGTATCATCAACTTCTCAGAAATAAGTGAGGATAAGGGAAGTGGTCTTGCTGTAAAGGAAGCTACTCTTTTTTAAAGGTCCTGTACATGAAGATTTGGATATGGCTGTTCCACAGATTTCCTGAGCTACCTGGGACAAACTGGGGAGGCCACTGCATTTACAAGTTGTCACTGAGTAAAAGCTAACTACCTCAGCATTACAGCATGGAACAGGACATTACATTTTACCCACAGGTACAATCTTCAACTTTTTCCTCTATGTCCCTGATCCAAGGTGTGCTAGAGGAGAGAAAAGAACATCTTCTTATAAGTGAACAGAATCAGAAGATACTTTAATAGAAAATTACCCTCCTATGTACAGCAGTTTGAACACACTTACTTAAATGTCCTCCTGGGAGAGTTCAGAAGACATGTCATAGCTTGTAAGAGGCAACTGTCCTTTCACTCCCTCCAGACATCCACAGCCATTTATCTACTTTCATATTTTCTAGATGTAGATATGCTTTTCATTTACATTACGTCTGCATTAATAATCCTTCGCTTTGTCATAATTTTCAAGTTAAGAGCAGGTAAAACAGGCAAGAGGACTGCATGTGTAGCTCAGTAGAATATTTTTGCTGTGTGTACCATTTACACTACCTGATGCTGCTATAATATGCTGCATAGATGCCATCTCAAATGCATGACTGAATAAAGGGAGAAAGTCTGGGAATACGAAAGATAATGTTTTAGTTGTGAAGAATGTTTTCCATTTTCTGTACATGTAATCTTATGTTACAGAAAATAATATTGCAGTAAAGAATTCTTAGAGATATAAATTTACATAGAGAGAGAACAATGTTCCATGGCTTGTCCAAACATGACAAGCAAAATTTTCAGTAGGAAAATAATATGCAAAAGTTAAATAATTTTTCTTTTCAAAAGGGTGCTTATTTTCATTAATTTTCTTTTTGTAGTCACATTAGCTGTAGAAAGAAAAAAGGCTACACTCTGTTAATCAACATAAGCTGGAAACACAATATTAATGCTTGTTACAAATGATACTACAGAAAACTGAAAATCTCTGTGTTCCAGCAATAGCAATATCTAACATTCAAATGTCATAAACGTATCTTAGAGGCAGAAAAGCATAATTTCTCAACATACTTTCACTATTAAAAATCAAAATTATGCATTGGCAACATATTTAAGAGCTCTTACTGCTTCTGCTTAGAAGAAAACTGATTATGCTTATACTGCAGGGGGAGAGTTTTCCAAATCACTGATTTTTCTTAAGAATTGAACTAAGTAAAGCATAGTAGCAGCATTTTATAAAATCTCATGATAAACTTGCATTATAACTTGCAAAAGAAGTTTGATCTTCATTTTTTCCCATTTTATTTCAAGACCTACTCAGTCGTATCATTATGGCTATAATAAAAATCTACCTTCTAAGTATCATAAAATAGCCTAATATTGTGCAGACGTGTAAGCTGTAGTTCTGCTTATGTGGTAAAATTTTTATTGTTCCCTGAATTTTAGTTTTTGTCTAATAGAAGGGAACAAAACTACAAGCAGGGTAAAAAACAAAGTACAATGTTAAATCAGTTAGAGAGGTGAAAATGTATTTCCTGAAACTCTCATTGTCTGAATCCAATTCACAGAAAGCACACAACATTCTTTTCTTGCTGAATCAAGTCCAGTAACTCAAATTTGAATATCATTAACTTCTCCAAACATCCAGGAAGAGCTGTTTCAGAAAGAAGTGGAAAATGTGAAAGAGAAAGTGAACTAGTCCAAGTTATTTCCATTTCATTCACTTGATTCTCTCCAAATAAACAGTCCAACTCTTTAAACACTATTAATTAGCATTGGGATGTGATCTGTGTTTCATATTAGAATTTGGAAACAACACTAGATTTTTCTATGTGTAAAAACTTCTGCAGAATGTCTGTAGTGCTGTAGGCCAGACTGGAGCCTTTGGCTGTTTATCTGTGAAGGTGAGTAAGAGAAATAAATTGTATGACATCACTGAAATTTCTCCATCAGTGTTAAGAATAAGAGCAGAGAAGAACCACACTCTAAAAATCACTCCCTAGAGAAAGAAAACAACACGAACATGGAAAAGAAGAAAAAAAAGAAAAAAGAAAAAAAGACAAAAGAAAACATAAGATATTCTTTAAAAAGCTGAGTCTTCACAAAATGAAATGAAAACAAACAAAGAAACAAAAACCTGAGTATAGAATATCATGAATGAATATGTTAAATGAAAGTGATGCAGTCACACAGAGAAGTTGCAAAAGGCAAGAGTTGTTCCTTGCCTGCTCTATTCCAAACCTGTTTGATGGTTTGGACAGCAGTCACAAGGGATGCTACTGTTCCCTCACTTCTGATACAAAAGCACTCACATTGTTTACTATTGTCAATTTCCTCTCTTGCTCCAAGAGAACTAGAGCAGCATGACTCCTGGAGAGACACTAAACCTAACTCAGGATTAGAAGGGAAAATGAGTATCCCCTATTTATTATTTTCTTTTCCTTCTTCACTGCTTTTCTTTTACCTTATTATTTATAGCTTAGTTAGTGCTGAAGTCATCCAGCCAAATAGCATTTTCTGTTCTACAAAATACAAAATGTATTGCTTGGACAGATTTACAATTGCTCTTAGATTTGGAGAATGATTCATTCCACAAAAAATGGATCCGTTAAAGCATACTCCTGAGATCCTTTGGTAGTTATCATTGAACTGTATCTTAACATACAATGGAATACTTTGAAAAGTTTTGATTTTTCTAGTAAGTGTTCTCTGCAACAGTTTTAACAGCAGCAGCAATTCAAGTCAGTTTTTTCTTCCTATTTTACTTGTCTTCTACAAGTATGCTCTTTCAGTCATTTTACATGGAAATTGTTCCATGCAGCAACTAAAGTTTTCTTTCAACATTCAACTAAACCTTTGTGAAGAAGTATGAGGTGGGGCAACTAGAGCCAAATATTTACAATTCTATGAATTTATGTAGAGAATAATTTCTAGGGGTAGATTAAAAAAATGCAAAAAGGAAAACTATTAAAAATGTAATTTATGAATTTATATCAAAATTACTGTTCTCAGTGCATTAGTAATGTATCTGTCTAGAGTAGTGTTGGTTTGTGGAGATGATTGTTGATTCTTTAGTTTGTTTTGCTTTGTCTTGTTTTCAACAGCGAAATTAGATTCTCAGCTGAGCTTTTGAGCTTTATAAAATGTGCTTTTTTTTTTTGAGTGCTCCCATCATCAATAGGTATTGCTATTGACCGCTTTTATGTAACTGGTTTAAATTGTAAGAACAGAAACTGCAAGAGTACAAAATAAGCACTCAAAACTATGAAGGACATTTTGAAAGGGTTTTACCATTGTTGCATTTGATAAAAACATACCAAATAGCATGAGAAAAGGATATAAATGTAAGAGCAAGACAAAAAAAGTAAAAGTGTACTGAGTTAATGAATCATTAGAAAAATAGCCTAGTCTCAATTGTCTGATATATCTCATGGAAATTATTTCCAGTAAGGTGTAGAATTTTAATTCTACTGTATGCAGAAATAGCACTACCATAAAATGAGGCTCACTTTAGCCAGAAGCTAAAAAATGGATTTGTGTCATTTAATTACCTACAATTTACTAATAGCACATAGCCTCCCAATGCTTCAAATCAGGCCTTGTCCATGATTTGCTAGCAAAGCTAATACAATTTTAAAACAATAAAAAAAAATAAATGAGAATAAATATCCAACAGGAATATCCAACAGCATGCAGTAGACAACTGTACTTGCTCACTGTGACCAGTTTCATTCTGTAACCTTTTCCTCACAACTTCTACATTCCAAATTATGTGTTTAGTGTTTATGTGTATCTGAACTCACCCAAAGAGAGGTTGGCTCCAGCAGAGAAATCTGGATAGGGAGAAGGCCACTTATGTCTCCAAGGAACTGCTGAGTATCATCAAGGGAGTATCAGTGGGATTGGCTGGAGAACTGACAAGAGAAATCCAGTGCCAAGGCTGGAGCTCCTGCTCCAGTCTACAAGGACACAACGGGTGGCAGGAGAGTAATGTCTTAATCACTTTATTTTTTATCCTTTTTGTTGCTGTTTTGACTTCTCTTTATTTTGAAATTTGAGTAGATCTTTTTTACATTTTTAAATACAATTTAGCTTAATTTGAACCTTATGCCTTTTTGTCTTTTGGGGGAGTTTCTCCAAGTGGAATTTTAAACATATTCTGCAGCAGTGGCTAAATCACTATCACATTTTTATGTATGCACAGATGCAGAGAAAGACTACTGTTATGGCAGTGTGCTCACAAAGGATTAAAAAAGGGGGGGACTGTGCACCCTTATGAAATGATGATGACAAAGATGGCTCTTAGCAGAATATTTCTGTAAGTGATAAGAAGTTCAGGCAAAATGGCAATTTCACCTTCACATGTCCTAAAAGGAGATGGCAGAGTAAAAATCAGCTTACTCTTCATTTGTTTCTGTCTCAATCGTATTAGTTTGGGTTTGGCTGACATACCACTTGAAATGCTTTTCTGCTCTTTATAATCGGAGTAGCACTGTTAGCAATTTCACTGGCCTGCAAGTATTTTTGCAAGTATTACTGAATTAGGTCCTGTAATATTGGTCCCTTTAATAACTTACTAATGGATTTCAGGTTTTTGAACAGATATTTTCTTATATTTTTTATGCCTTTGATGTTATTTTTCTGTCTTGCTAACCTCACTTTCTTTATTGTTGACATTTCCGTTATTTTCCTTTCCATTCTCTATAATAACTTCATGTCATTTGCAATGAAGTTGGTAAACACTGATCATACCTCTTTTACATCTGTTGTTTTTCCCTACAGTAAGAATCATTTTTATCCATCCATTTTCTGCTGTATTTCTTCATCCCCTCGCCTTCAACAACAAACACGGTACCATTTTTTTCCTCTGTCTCCTTTCTCTGCATCAACAGAAGAAATCTAGATTTTGGTTTAACATCAAAGACCTAAATAAAACACATCATCGGGAAGTCACTTGCTACAGTGGTACATAATTGTTCTTTATTTCAGTCTGCATTAATATGATATCACTCCAAATTCCTTATCCTTCTCTCAAAAAAAAAATATTAAACCTGTGTATGTCAACTGAGATTCATGCCAGTTCTTGTGAGAGTATTCTGGAAAATACTTTACTTTTTCTGTCTGAAGAAGTAACTTCTTTTATAAAAGTATACAATTTTTGACTTGTGCAGAAAAATATCTCCGTTTGCTTCATTATTTCTTTTCAAATTTTCAGGAAAAGTCTATTCTAAGTTAAAAATCAAGTCTTCTCTGATTAGCTGTTATAGCTGGGTAGTCTTTTGGTATTCTACATTGCACCTTTTCTGCGGAAATGAAAAACTTCCATAACTGTGTAAAATAAAACTTTCCACTTTATACAACCTAAAAAGATTATGCTGACATATGCTTACTTTTTCCCCTCAACAAGACTACTTTGACCATTGGTTCTTTTTGCAAAGAATGTATATTAAGATTATTAACTTCCTATTTGATTTGAGTCATAGGAAGTATTATCAGTCGCCATCAGAGAACACAGGAATCACACCTTTGTTTTATTAGATGCAGTATAAAAACCAGAAAGATGGTGTGTTGCACCACAACTTTTCGATGTAGAGACATGGCAGATACAGAAAAAATATCAATCGAAAATCAGTAAGCTTCATGCTTAGTCATATACTTTTATTTTTCTCTTGTTTTCTTGATCCTAGAATAATTTTTCCCCAATCAAATGGCTATATGTTTACTCAAACAAAGCTTTCTTCCTGAATGACTTTATTTATCTCTTCTTCCATATTTACAAGTGGATGTAAATGTATATGGCTTGCTTTATCCAACTCAGTCAAATGTTTTAATTTCTAGATTAATCTTAAGGTTTACACTCTAGATTACAGGTGCAGCTGGATTTAAAAGAAAGTCCCCTTAATTTCAATACAGACACTGATTTTGTATTAATGGAAATTGGGGTGAAAGTCTAATTCAGGAAGTAACTAATTTTATTATTACTGACAAAACTCAAAGAACAAAAGTAAACAATCTTACCTAAACTATAAACTTCTGCAACAGTAATAAAACAAAAAAGTAACAATATAAATCATGCATACTAAGATCTACCTTTTTTTCACTTTCTTGATAATAATATTTTAGATATCTCCACAATAACATTTCAGAAAACCTACTGTAGTAATACTTGAAATGCAACTAAGCTGTAGTTTCAAAATACTAAACTGTAATTTGAGATTCCATTAACTGTCAACTTCTTCTAATTATACTAACAGTCAACGAGAGTCAAATTTGTAAGTTACACAACTGAAAAAGAGAGGGAGAAAACTGTATTTAACAACCTCACTGGTAAGGGGCATTAAGAGAGACAAGTACAGAGCAGGTGAGTGGAAGGAATGCACTGGGGAAGGCTCTAAACATAAAATAAAAGAAGGATGAAAAAAGTAGAGCTCAAATTCCACCGCGGTTTTCCTAAGAAAACAAGAACTAAATGTGGTGCACAGAGATGTTATAAGGTAGAAGGTTATATCTTGGACACATACAAAAAAAAAATAAAATAAAATACTTGCAGATAAACCAGTTGTACAAATGCGATATTAAATAGTTAATTTTAAAATGTGTTTTGTGAGCTTTTCTTATGTTATTCTGAGTAATTGAGTTTCTAATAAGAATCTACTTTTTATTAAAAAATAATGAAAGCAGGGTTTAATAGAGGAAATGAATAGGATACAGGTGAGTCTTTATTATCAGCGAGTTGAACAAACTGAAAAAAAATCATCTGAGTTTAAAAAGAGATTTTTAGTTTGTCTTAAATCTATTCTACAGAGGAACCCTACTACTTTTGTTTCAAAGAAGCTTAGCAGCATTTTTTATTGTTGTTTCAGTCATAAGATTCTTCTTTCTCTGTAGGGTCCTTCATATTGAAAAAACAATGAAATTCTAAGTATACGTATTTTCCTCGGCAGTTTAAAGTATTCCAAGTTATGTCTAATGCTAACATGTCATATGGAAATAGATACTTCATTGAAATTCTTGAAAGAGAGCTGTGGAAAAAGATGAGAAGTAGCACTGTTGAGGAATGTATTTTTTTCTTAGCACTCAGTGATCATATTTTTGTAGAGTTTGTATATCTTAAATTTGAACTGTACAACCTAAGAAGAAAACATATTCCGCAACTAATAACTTATAATTGTGCAAGTTATAATTACTGGAACTAAGAGAAGCTACAGTATGGAAAATGGGCTATTGCCCAGCAAAATTAAATACTTCTGTTTGATTTCCAACATTTATACCTAAAGTGTTCACCATTCAAAGGTGCTTATCTGTAGTTAGCTCTGGAAATGATGTTCCTTCAGTGCTGGCACCCACAGCAATTGTCCAGTTTGCTTACAGCATAGTCTGTTTCTACCAGCACTTCTGTTCAAATTGTAAAGGACTGGCTCTTCTACCTGCACAGTCATCACCACCAAGCCCCCACAAAAAGCATCTCATTTAGTTCCACATGATATTACTTGAGACCCTACTTTTCCTAAGGTGCTGGAAAAGATCCTGCCACTAGAGTCTCAGGACATTGCCAGCTATGGTAACTGATACGTGGTGTGAACAGGCTGCTCATAACTTTCCTATGACCAGTTAATACATGGCAAATGGCTGAAGAGAGAACACCCAAAATAGTATAAGAACAAGCTCAAAGCAAATTTCCAGCTGTGTTGCATTAGTTCCACTCCCTGGAAGACTGCCTGCTTCAGTGTACCAGGTGAAGTGGTGCCATCAAAACAAGTGTACAGGATTTGACTAGCACAGAGCAACACAACAGGAAGCTGTGCGAGAGGAAAGGTCTATCTACAGTAAGCTTCTTTTGTGGCTTACAAGCTGTGCATTTCTCATAAAACAAGCTGCAAAACCTCCATGTGTGGCTTAATGTATATCCTTTTCTTTAGCTTTCCTTCAGAGGCAGCAGCACTACCAGCACCAGGCGTTTGGGACAAACACTGAAGTATAGGATCTCTCAGTCAACATATATATTGAGTGGATTACCTGAAAATCTTGTAGATTCTGAGCAGTTTTACAGATTTGGGGAAGTTTAAGAAAATCTCTTCTACTACTAGAGAGAATTCATCAAGAGGAGGAAATTGCATATATTTCCAGATCATAACATGGAGTAGAAATGCAGAAGAATGATCAAGAAGGTGATTTAAATTAAATAAATAAATAAATAAGAAAGGCTATATAAAGTTGCTTTGAAACTCACCTCTCCTTAAAGGATAGAATAGTAATTGCACAAGTGCAAAAACCAAGACAGCTGACTGCACTGATTCGAAATCCACCTTTTTTTCCTCACATTATATACAATTCCTCGAATATTGATTGCCATTGCTTTCCACCAGTTGTATGCTTTTGTAGTCTCTATGACAGTGGTGTTATATACCAACTTAAAACTAAAATAATTCAGTGGCTGATGGGGTCCTGAAATATTTTCACTGCCATATACAAACCCCTGTACATGTATGCATGAAGTAAGCAGACATAGATATATTATGAACGCTCACAGATGTTCTGTCTCCCCAAGCCTTTTCTACATGGTGTTGTGGTAAACAGTGCATAATAGTGTGCATTATTTTGCCAGTCTGAAATGCCATAATCTAACATGAGCATTTATGAGCATGAGCACTACAAGAAGGACAAGGAGGTGCTTGAGAGAGTCCAGAGAAGGGCAACGAAGCTGGTGAGGGGTCTGGAGAACAAGTCTTATGAGGAGCGGCTGAGGGAGCTGCGATTGTTCAGCCTGGAGAAGAGGAGGCTCAGGGGCGACCTTATCACTCTCTACAGGTACATTATTAAAGGAGGCTCTAGCGAGGTAGGGGTTGGTCTATTCTCCCACGTGCCTGGTGACAGGATGAGGGTGAATGGGCTAAAGTTGCGCCAGGGGAGGTTTAGGTTGGATATTAGGAAGAACTTCTTTACCGAAAGGGTTGTTAGGCATTGGAATGGGCTGCCCAGGGAAGTGGTTGAGTCACCATCCCTGGAGGTCTTTAAGAGACATTTAGATGTTGAGCTTAGTGATAAGGTTTAGTGGAGGACTTGTTAGTGTTAGGTTAGAGGTTGGACTAGGTGATCTTGGAGGTCTCTTCCAATCTAGACGATTCTGTGATTTCTTATCAATTACCACTAGGGAGGAAATAGTACCAGAAAACTTCAAAATGCTAAAGAATGTTGCTGATACAAATACCAGTGTCAATTATTGTTTAATCAAAACACAACCATCCCAGCCAAAAACAGTGCCTAGAACTATCCGAGTAGAAAATGAGGGGTTATGAGATTCTCATAAGATAAAACAAACATGGGAAATCAGATAACAAATAAACAGTGAATGTAAAGCGTGCTTACACTTGAAGAGTATCTCAGCATAAATACGACCACTTAGGTAAATGGACTTTAAGATATATGACAAAACTGCTTACCTTAGAGTACTTGATTGACTGATAAGCTTGAGAAATGTGAGAGCTGATGAACCAAAGAGCTTCTGTGAAATCATATAAAATAAGAATATCATTATCTTGTAGCACAGAGAATAAATTTCCTCCAAAATAATAAAAATTTTTAAAAACAATAAAAAGTCTTTTTAAGAGTATGTGAATATCATAACACTTTTATAGGCCTGAAAGCATAGATCTATTTGATCACACCTCTGATCTCTCTATTCCCAAATGCCAGTGGTGTGATCATCATGGAATATCTTCCATAATGATTTGGTCCTACATTTAACTCCATGGAATCATTCCAGTCTTTTTTTTTTTCTTTCCAGAAACACGTTCTTGCTTTCAATTCAATTCCTTTTTTGTCCTTTAAAATACAGAAACAATAGCTAAATGCAGATGAGTTACAGATGCTAAATGAAGATAAGTTACAATAGCTAAATGCAGATAACAAAGATACCTTTTATTCTCGTATGGACTTTAAAAAAAATAATAATAAAAAAAAAACATCCACTATAGCAGTGAAATGATTCAAACTCAGATCTGCTGAGTGTAAAATGCTTTGGTTTTCCTTTTGTTTTTAAAAAAATATATATATATTTTTTAATGTAAATCTCTGAGTGTTAAAATTAGAAAGAGAAAGTTTAAATAATTGCTTAACACACTAATGCTTCCTACCTTAGTTCACTGATCTGGTACAGTCTCCAGGCCCACTTTGATTCCATTGGGATTTTGGGCTCAGAGACCACAACGAATTTCTGAATTTATGCTCTGTTGCCACACAAGTCGTCTATTTATTTTTATCAGTGGTAAAGATTGCTTCTAGACAGGAAAAAAAAAAAAAGACATAACCTTCGACAGTATTTGAGTACAACAGCTCATTACAGAAGAGTAGACAAGAACAGAGGTTTAGCTTCGGTGAATAAGAAGTTACCATAATCTCAACTTTTATAGAAAGTGTGTCAAGTGGTGAACACTAGGGTTGGGAAGACCAAATGGGTGAAAGTTGGATATGTCGAGAGGCAGGAAGATGCAGAAATAAAGGTCTTCCCTATCATATTAAAAATGTCAGAGTTTTAAGAAAATAAGGGGTTGGTCCAAAGCCAACATCCATTCACTCTGGTGCTGCTTTGTAAATAGAACAGAAGTAATTTTAGTTGTTTTAACAAAGACAGAAAATTGCCGCCTCGTCTACTGAGCACTGCAAGAAGATCAAGATTATGCAATGATTCTGAAGTTCATATTTTCCAGCATTGCTCAGATTTCCCAATCAGTCCATGGCATTAGGCACTCCTTTTCTTGATATCACAATCCTGAGAGAAGCTCAACTTTTCTTTGATTTAAATACCTTCAGTGTTTTCAAGCAGAACAGGACCATTAGGAAGGACTTTATAGCCTTGGTTCACAGACTATCATGAAAATTCTCCTTCAAAACTGATAACAAAAAAATCTTTTTAGTTCTTCCCTAAATTCCACTAATGCACAAATTCAACTATTCTACAGAGTTCCACCCAAAGAGTAGAGCTTAACCTCACAGAAAATCCATAAACGTTTTTTTCAAAAATGATTTTTCAAAGAAACCCTCAGCCTGAAGCTTAGCCTAAGGATGTTATTCCTTTAGAACAGTTGTAAGAAAATATATTTTCCAAGGAATAAATACATATGGAACCAGATGCTATTATTTGTGTAAACTGTTAGTGCACCATGGAAAAAAAAAATAAATATATATATATATTTTTAAAGCAAGTCAGCCAGTCTTATAAAGAGTATAAATACTTCCCTAAATCAAGAACATACAATGAAATCAGAGGAACCGAATAGTACTTGTAGTACTTGAAGTGAGGCAGGTGCTGAAGTTCTTATTGCTTGGCTTTTATTTTAAAATAAAAAAGTAAAAAAATAAAATAAAAAATATCAAATACTGACAGTTGTAATGTAATTCAAAACTTTCATTAAATGATTCAATAAATATTTGAATACCTATGGAACAGGGAGAAATAGGTCATGAATAGTATAAATATTTATTTTTTTTTTTGCCTATCCTACTGTGCATGCTAATTAGGAAAATAAAGTTATTAATATACACTAAATGACTAAAATAAAGCACCTGATTCTAGCCTCTAAGAATTATTCTCAGGAAATCAAAATTCCAGTGGTGTAAGTGTAAGCAAAAACATGTGATTATACCATCAGGGAAATTTCACAAACCTTGAAAATATTCTGTGGTAATTTCCTAATATTTATTATTAATTTTATTTTAAAATATCTTACGCACCAAGAAATACACTGTGTTTCCTGTGAAACATGAATAAATTATTTTTCACAAGGCCCACTCCATTAGTCATTAATTCTACAATATCATAAGAATTGATCCATGATATAAAACTAACACAAATTGGTATTTAACGGAAAGAAGGTACTTAAAGACTTGTAACAGAACTAGCAATGAACTTCTTAAGTGAAGTAGCCAGCAAATAAATCTCTTAGATTTTAATATCAAGCTGCATATCATGACAGTAATTGCATATATGGCATGGCAGAGATCCCATGTGTAGCCCTACAATTGCCTCGCTAAGAAGCTGTTAACAGTTCAAAGAGAACTCAAGAAATGGCAACACCAAGTGAACATATGAAAGTAGTTTTTGAAACAGAGAAAAAGGAAGGCACATATACCTTGGTTAAAATAGAAATTACAAATGAATGGCTTAGGAAAATAACAACCTGCTACTAAAGGATGTAAATCTTTCACTAAATAAGTGAAAGGAAGGTGTTAATTGGTCCAGGGATGTAAGTACACTGACAAGTTTAGCCAATAAAAATAAAGGTCAAAACAAAAACAAAACACAAACAAAACCAAAAAAGCCAAACAAAAATGACATTGTAAATAATTTAATTGTGAAACAATATCTTAAGGTAAACAAAAGAAATTATATAATTTTCTTCATTTAAATAATATGCTTAAATCAAAGCATTAGAATACATATTGAGCCCCTCACTTCAGCAGTTATTATTTTGCACTAATAAAATATCCCAAGCCTAGTGATAATATCAAAGACTACTAGACTGGAGCAATTAGCTAGAAAAAAAATAAAAAGAATAGCACATTATAAGAAAGTCTTACTTTCTTATATCTATTGCTATTATACCTATATAGCTATTACATCCATCAGCATTTTTCAGGCAAGACTACATGCTTCCAATATTTCAGATAGAGTAAAAGCAAAAATTCCTGTATAAAAGTTATTTGTAATTATCAGAAGACAAGAGAAGCACTGAAAAGAGAGAAAATTCTTACAGTATTTGATGTTATTTTTGATTGCCTGAAGCATAGAGAGCTAAACACAATAAATACATGCTGATTACTTAACTTAATTTTTCCTCTTTCTGCAAGCAAAACCTCTACTGACATAGCGTAATGCAACTTGTTCACTGAAAATCTGAAGAAATAAGTCAGTTGATTTTTCTCACAAAATCCAAAGGACAAAATATACACATGAAACTGAACTTAGCCTCTGAAGACATATAAGCATATAACAAAGAAAACTAACTTAGAGCAGCAGAAGCTGTTATATTTATCAGTGAGGTATATTACATGTTAAATAGAAAATTTCTCATGGATTTTCCTAACTAAGTTGTTATTGCTATCCATTACAGAAGTTGTTTACAACAGAAAATGATAGTAGAAAAGTATTTTTAGCTGCCTTAGAGGATACAGCAACTGAAAACAGGAGAACTCATGTTGTTGCACACCAAGATGTTCTTGTGTACCAGGTTGTTTGGTGTCCACTGCCCTCACACTATTCTTTGAGAACCATTGCTGTAGAAAAGGTTTTTTTACTCCAGCCAAAATGGCTTCTTAACTTTTATTTCCTTTTTTCACTGATTTTCAACTACTTTCACAGCTAATATTTAAGTAATATCATTGTTGTAGTTAGACCACTATTGGTCAAAGCATCTTTTCAGTGTGCTAGGACTGCTGAATACAGGCCTCCTACAGTCCTTTAATTCATTCCCATTCAAAATTTCCTTTTTTTTTTTTTTTTTTTTTTAAAAGGCAAGATGAATCTTCAGATAATTTTGCTTCTCTTAAATGACTAAATATTCTGTCAGTGTTGACTGTTCTTGTGAAGGTAGTTTCTTTGTACTAAATTTTGGAGTGATGAGTCCTGCATATGACCTTGTGTCACATAACAGTATGTACCTAGCAACGGTAATGAAGTGGTAAGGAGAGAATAGAGGAATCTGGAGTAAACCTACACTGAAACTTGGACATTTTTACATTATTTGTTAGGTAAATTGGATTGCTCTTCTATGAAATTTCATTGAAACTAATTATGCCTGTGTAGATTGCCTTCCTTTACGTTCCATTCAATTGACTCCACCAGAATTGAATTTCTATTTTGTGAACAATTTCCATTTTGATTTAATATCTTCTTGAATAATTTAAAAATGAAGAGTTGAGGATGTACTTATAAAGATATGCATACAAGTGTAAGAAATTTTCCTTCAGAAAGATCAATGGCAAGAACTCTACTAAACTTACTTAAAAATCACTCATAATTGAGATCTGAGTCTTTCAAATAAGATTGTTCTTTTGCAATTAAAGAAATGTCAACATTATGTTGACAACCCCTGCTGCACTGTAGCTCAGATTAAGATAAGACATAGCAGGAAGTATTCAGTAAAAAAATCTGCTATCAACTGCGAAACAGTTCATCTTTTCTTACACATAGCAACACAGACATCTTTGAAACTAGTGACAGCAGTTTCCCATGCAAAGAACCATATAGTCACATATTGCATAGAGCAGAGAGCATAGAAGACAATATATGACAATGAGAAAGAGTCATTTACGATTACGTATTTTCACAGGCAACACTGACGTGCTGAAGTTGGAGAATGCTAATTTTCTGGACTTCTGAGGAGTATTAAACACATTGAGATTTTTTAGAAATGTGGTTGGTTAAAAATAATATGTATTGATGCAACAGGAGATGAAAGGTAGGAAAAATATTAAAAACATCTTGCAAGATTAGATGACCATACACCTTTCTGGGTCAACATTTTTATGCCCAGGTGCATTTTTTATGCCTAATGCATTCTTAAATCTGAACACTAGTATCTAAATGCAATTGGAGTGCTTTCTGCTTGTTTCATAAAATGGCATGCAACAATATTCTTATCCAAAATTTCTTCCTAGAAAGACACCTCAAATTCATATGAAACTAGCTACCTCACATTATACCCATTTGGACAAACATGAACTTGGAGAGTAGATTTTCTGAACGCGTTAGTAATAAATTAAATAAATACACTGGTAATACAAAGAGTGACTTAGTTTGAATTTTATTACTAGAGTTTTACTTCTGCTCCTTAGTATGTGACCTACATTTAGTTTTTTTCTGAAAGCAGGCTCCTCCTTAAGCTCTTGCTTTAACCCCAGCCCTGGGGCTGATTAACCCCAAAGCCAACAACAAATAATATCTTTCCATAACTTAAAATGTGTGTGTTTTTTTTTTTAAAGTTTATTATTTACAGTTTGCAAATCACTTTAAAGAGAAATGTTTACTAAAAACAGTGCAAGCCAATGTATTTGTTTTGCTGGCCAACCAAACCATAGGAATTTTATGAAAATTTAAAAACAGAAAATAAAAACATCAGTAATGAAATATATTTCCAATGTCTTAAAATTTTTGGTAGTAACATTTTTTTTTCTGAAAATTTGATATAAAATATTTTCAAGACTTATGCTTCCCTTTACATCTAAATCAATAATATTTTTTTCTCTACCTTTATTGTTTCTATGATAAGTTTCTAAGATAACCTTAACAGACTGAAAAAAAGCATGTGCTCACTTTCAGGTGATACAAGTTATTAGTCCATTTTCTTCACAAAAGGGTTTTTTTCCTACACAAAGTAAAACCCCAAAGCTATCTCTAACCTCATTTAATCCTTTCAATACCTTGATAACCTGCCCTGCAGTATTTTGTCTTTATCACACTCATGAAAGAGAGTGCTTCGTCTGCAACTTTTCATGGCAACAAAAGTGCACCTCAGACTTGTGCTGTAAGACACGACACTGCAATGTATGAAACATGAATTATTGAAAAAGTAAAGGAATTCTGAAACCGAATCTCTTTTCCAAAGGCAAAACTTCAGTGCAGGTTATCAGACTGGATAGCCTAAACATCAAACCCAGCCAAAATATGACCTGCAGTGAGATGAGTCAGACTATCTCAGGTTGCTTCCTGACAATCAGGATTTGTACACTGTCCACCTTCAGTATGAATTTTTCACTGAGAGAGACAACAAAACAGATAGCTGCACATCCATGTTTAATGCCTTCTAATAATTTCCTCTTTTCCTTTCCAACTCCAACCATAACCACAGATGATGCAGTAAGTGGGAAAAAAAATAAAAACGCCCTCCCTAAAGTCCACACACAAAAAAGGCACCACCTCATCCCCACTCCCCAGAAGACTCCTGGGATAGCTCACAGACCCTGCAGTTTTGAAATGTTAAGATTACTAGTTAAACTTAGGGTCTTTAATTTACATATAACTTATAGCCACATTCAGTGGAGTGAAGGATGCATGTGGCTCCTTCTCTCCGGGGCTGGCTGAGAGAGGAAAGAATGTGACCTTACTTCCAATTTAGTATCACACACAGACTTGCCTATCACACTATTATTTGTGAAAAACTAAATAAAGTATCCTATAAAAAAAAGATTAGAAAAAATAAAAATAGATTAGTGCTGATTCATATGACAGAAATTAGAAGCATTAAGACATTTGATCTAAACATCAAAGCTCAGAGTAAGAAAGAGAATCACACTTCAGTAAAATCTAGGATGGACTTTAAATACCTTTTCCCTCCAGTTTCTTCTTTTCATTTTCCTGAGATTTTTTTTTATACATTCCTCCACTTTCACCAAAACACAAGGAAGTTGATAACTCTTCTTCACAGTTTTCATGAACAAAGTGAACAATCAGTGCTCCCTTATCAAAAACAAAACCAACAACAAACACACATGAAAACTCTCGAAAAATCCATAGTTACTATATCTTTTTTTCCTAATTGATAATCTTAAACACTTGCTGTAATTTTCTGAAGGAAAAGAATATTCTTTTTAGCACATATGGGAGCAAGGGGACATTTTTATTTGTTGTTACTATTATAGTACTTTTATCTGCTTTTTTTTTTTTTGTGTAATGATTTTTGTATGTCAGGATCAAATTCTGCAAGGGATTTGGGAGGTTCATCCTAGATATGCTGAGTGGCTGTCTATACTTGACATGAATAGAAGAGTTAGCAGCTATTGAGAATGGCTTCCAGCTCTCAAATGATGGAAATTTGGGAGGTTATAGGTCACGTCTTAAAAATTATGCCTATGTTGTCCTTATGAAGTAAGAACTGTAAGGTGGGAGGCAGATAAGGAAAAAAACAACACACAAACATCTCAATTCAAAAAGTACTTACACATGCATGCTTTACATTAATCCCACTGTTTTACTGGCCTTTAATGGAACTCAAACCACATGGCTGCAGAAACAAACTGGATTCAGAATAACTTTGTTATTCTTATTCTCTGTAGGATTGTATTTTCTTAGTTTATAATTAAAAGTTTATGCTTTCTGAAATTAGTATTTCTGACATGTTTGGTCTTTGTTTACATTTCTGGTTTGCAGGGTCAGTTTTAGTTCTTTTTTTGCTGGAGTGCTTTTAATCCGCAGGCAAAATGTTTCTATGAGTCATTTAGCCTTTGCAAATGATTTTCTGGTCCTAATGAGTAAGTAGTTTCACTGAGATGTGAGATGAGTTTTTCCACATTAAACTCGATATGAATGCATTCCTATAGACTGTGTGTTTCTGCCACGATTCTTCTGCCATTACCCCACACAGTTTTGGATTTCTATTTTTCAGTATGCTTGTTCTTTGCTAATTTTAAGCTATGCCTGATATGAGCTCACTCCAGGAAGACAATCATCAGAAGTAAATGCTACCTTGCTTCTGCAAGCATCCACATCTTTTACAGCCTAAGGGAGGCATATTTTACATTAATCTACTACCCTTGTTCCATGTTCCCTGTCTCCTTTGCCTCCATTATAAACCATTCTACATCAATCCAAGTAATTGAAAACTATATGGGAATTGAATTTGTAAATCAGAAACAAAAAGGGTAACGCTTTTTATGAAGGTTGCAGTCATATCAAAACTCTTTGTCCTCTTCTCTTGCTCACTTTCTAAACCTCAGTTGCTGAGACTAGCATATCATTCACTGAAAGCCAGATCATACATGTAAGAAGAAAAATGCAATA
This sequence comes from Anser brachyrhynchus, assembly GCF_964034855.1. Lineage (NCBI taxonomy): Eukaryota > Metazoa > Chordata > Aves > Anseriformes > Anatidae > Anser > Anser brachyrhynchus. The sequence continues at coordinate 30,162,753 of NC_137698.1, read as the reverse complement.
TAACTTTAAACCTCCTAGATATATCTGGAGAAGAGATGTATATATCATTAAACATTTTGTCAGTTCAAAACTCACAATAGTCTTCATATCAATTGTTAGTAGTGATTAGAGATTTTCATGCTGAATGTTACACACCAAACTTAGGTCAATCCAGTCAGTAACAGCTTGCTTACAGAAGGTGACAAGAAGGACAGAGAAGTTTATTGCTAATGCACAGAACTACTAGTAGGGAAACCAGAACTCTTTTCATAAACTTTTTATATGACATTAAGTAACAGATGTATGTCACCATCTATGAAACTAGAATAATTACTGTTTCCTTTTCATGCGTTTTAAGGAAGGTTTGTCCTCAAACTAAAAAAAATATATAAATAAATACGAAACAAAACACAAAGGAAATTGCAGAAAATATTTTTCAGACAGTTACTAATAACCAAACATATGATAAAGAGAGAGAGAGATTATATTTTCTCTGGTTTTCATTTGCAGTGTATTTTACTTTTTTTAAATGTACAAATGTACTTCTTGGATTTTTTTTTCCTTTTTTTTTCCTTTGCTATGATCTTTCAAATCTTACATGTTCATTGATAATAAGAAAAGTATTGAAGCAATCCTCTGTTTCTTAAGTATTAAGACAATCCTACATTCTTAAAGCCTTTTCATGATCTACACTTCTATTGTTATGCCTCAATTCTTAGGTCACATTTGTGAAACATAATTCATTGATCTTTTTCCTTACATTTTATTTTAGCCATATCTGGATATAATGCTAGCAAGAATTCTGTTTCCAGACTTCTCTACTTGCAATAGTGCTTTGCAGATCTTCTAGTATTGGTCCTCTCCAGGAAGAAGAGTTAAATTAGTTCTAATGATGATTATAAAATGACCGCATGGCATGAAATTTACCAAATATAATTGTGGGTGGTGACATTTCAAGGCTTGAAAGTTAAACTTTTTTCTTCCCTTTCTAAAAGTAAACAAAGTAAAAACTTTGTTCAACAGATATATAAGGCTTTTGTGATCCACAAAACTATTTAGAGAAGTTATTTTAGTTAAAAATGAAAAAAAATCCTAACAAAAACAATAGACTATCTTCATTTTAGTTTGACATTGTCACATCTAACTGTAGCATGAAACTCACCTGAAACAGTCAAATGGGACTGCTCTAGCTCTTGATTATTGCTGCTACAATCTGGTCTAGGATATGACGTCAACGTCCAGGACCCCACAGCTTTGAGCTAACTGCAGCAATGGTAACAGCTGTATTTCTTCCATCTTCAAAGCCAGCTATGTGGAATACAAGACTACCTAAGTATGGAAAAACATAACCATCATGTAAGATTTTGTAGGACAGGGAGGAGAGTTTCACTTAGTTTCATTATTTGTCAAGAGAGACCTTACATATATTAATTCTGTCCACTTTTGTTATGACAGACAGGTTACATAAATATGAGACAGTATGAACAATTGGCTTTCCTGGTGTGACAGGCTACACATTACACATCCATAATTACCTTGGACTTGTAAAAGGGAGAGACAACTGTGGACTACTGATAGTATACCATTAACGATGAAGCTCACGTGAATGAATGTGCTTGCCAAATTTCTACTCCTTCAGACAATTAATACAAGATGCTTAGGAAGCAGGTGGTCAGGCATCTAAAAGTCAAATCAGAATCTCTCTTATGGTCCATAGGGAACAGTTACTGGCAACAGAATTGAAGGAGATTAACATGTTGTTGACAGCCTATTCAATCTTCTCTATCATTTATTTAAAAGAAGTAATTATTCTCTGCAAGACACCTGACTTACCTTTCTATCCTTCTAGTGAAATTCTGCCTGAGAGAAGACCTACAAGTGTTTTCTGTCACATTGAGTTTAGACATATCTGAAGCACAAGAAGCCACAATACTGGTGTTCTCAGTATCTAAAGAGACATTTGGGGAAATGCTAGTCCTTGCCAGCATGCCTGTCAGGAGTTAGGAATGTTGTGTTCTTTTATTCAGCTTAACTTCACTTTTTTAACCTGGAGAATGCTATTGTATTCCCTTTTATTATAGACTAGATAAGCAAACTTAATGGGAAGTTAGCCCAGTGATGGGTTTAGTCACTTTGAAATTTTACCCGTCTTTGCAACTCATATATTTTGTTGCTTTTCACATGAAGCCTTTCAGTTTGTTTTCTGTCAGTAGGGCACACTATACTGCTGTGTACTGTAGATATAACACTATCTGACTGCTTAAACAGAACTTTTATCATTTGTCATATGGTGCTTTTTTGTGCCTCATAAAAAGGCACCATTTTCTTCTAGTCTCTTCCATGGTGTCACAAAAATAGCCTTATGGATAGTATATCAGCAACTCCAGGAGATGCTGCTGGGCTCCTGAAAAACTTGGACAGGTGGAAACATTCTGATATTTCTTTTTCTTGTTGCATTTCACAAGAACATTCCCTTGTTCTGGAGTAAGTATTTGAGAATACTGTCCTGATTTTTCTGCCCCATAAACTGATAGGGATTAACCCTGACATGCACTCAGGTCTTTTGCTGAATAGGAGTTCAACAAAAAAAGTCCCTTTATACACCCAAGCCCTTGGCAAATTTAAGATGGACTAAAAATCTCAGACCACAACAGTTTGTGCCCTCACTGTGCATAGATTTGTTATAGCATTTTGAGAAAGCACAATCAGATACTGTACTGAGATTCATATAGACAGAATTCCCGAGGGATATTTTGCCTTCCTTAAACTATACTTAGAAACAATATTCTAGGCCACAACATCTAAAAAAGATGGTAATCCTAGAGGACGTTGAATCTTTAGAATAAGATTTATTCTGTTGCCCTTTGATGAAGGACAAATTTGTGTATGCTATCAAACAGTAGATAATTATAAAACTGTATCAAAATACTTCATACAGACACTGAAACTACTTTCCTTTGATTTTAGGTATTCAGAAATGCTACATTTTTGTTGTTGTTTATAAGAAAGAGATAGCAAAGTATACTAAAAGTAGAATTAAATTTATTCCTGATTTTTTTTTTTTTAAACCTTGAAAACTTCAGAGTTTAGAAACCAGGCAGGATTTTTCTCTATGTGAAGATTGGTCTACATAATTCCCATGAACAGATAACTTTTAAATAATATTAGACCACAGAGAAAATGGCTCAACTACAAACATCTAATGAGTATTATCAATGAGAAAGTATAGCACTTGATCAATCAATGTCTCTGCTCTATATGAACTCTATTTTGCATTGGTAATTAACACATACAGATCAACTTAGATTAATGTAATATATTCCAATCAGGCAAGCAGCTGAAGAAAGTGACTCTCAGCTGTTCATATGGTCCAATTTGTGTTTTTTTTGTTTGTGTTTTTTGTTGTTGTTTTTCTAAAATACTGATATTTATAATTGTTGATTATCATTATAAAATGATGTTTGTAATACTTTGGTGCAATAAAGGTAGTTTTGAAATCGGTTCATTCTTCCTTTGATGTTCATAGACATTGATGCTCATAAGACAGGACTCCGGTCATTTTATGATTTTTTTCATTTAACTATTGGCAACTTTTTGAGCACATTGCACAAGAAAGCATTTACGAACAATACTAAGATAATCTTGCATTGCTGAAAGGATGAAATAGAAATTCATAAAACCCACACAGCACTAGATACCTGGAGAGCAATTTGTTAATATTTGGATGGGTTGTAAGAAAGTCTATTGTCTCAGTTTGATATCTCTAATCCTCTAGACAAAGGAGTCCTAAGTGTAAACAAAAGTTTCTAACAGTTTGGGCTTTTTTTTTCTTCTTCTTTTCTACAGATGGAAGAAATGACTATTCTTTCCCCCAAGCTCAGTCGACAGCTCTGATGGTTTGATGTCAATTTACACTATGTAAAACAAGGGAATCTGCACTTTATTTCTATGTACAAGAAGGTAATCTCCTCCTTGAAATCATGAATTATTTTTTTTTCTTTTTGTTATCATAATAAAGATATTTTTCTCGCTTTGTTCTATGATATGATATGAATGTATGTTTACACCAAACTTATGAAATGGACTGCTGTATACCTATTGATGCACTGGAGATCAAAGATGGAACCCACAAAACTGACAGAAATCCCATGTATTATTCTTGGCTTTTCTTTTGTGAATTGTGAATATTCTGACAAATTCTACCACTGATCATACGTTAACAGACAGCAATTTTTACTATTAATATAATCAATCTCAAAGACATAATTAGCCTTATATGTCCTTTTAAGGAAGTTTAAAGATGACAAATTTTGTAGGAGATACCATTCAAATTTGTGCTCAAGCTCGGTATTGTCTCAGACTTTCAAATTGCCCTCTTCCACTTATTTGTCGTAAATAGAGTATTCTTATCCCCAAATGCAAAAATTTCCCCTCATCTTTCATGAAATTCTACATGTACCTAGCATAATACAATAGTGTGTGAAAAGACTTGGTTCATTGAAGAACATAAATTATAATTAACTTTACAGTCTGATACAGCTTGTCTTTCTACTTTAGTTTCCAATTTTGTACACTGTAGTTGTCTGTTTGACTTCAGCCTACTTTTGATCTAAGAATCTCAAAAAATAGTCAATTACAGATGACTCACAAAGTGCTTTTGAGGTAATTAACTAAGAATTCTTATTGAGACCTATATGCAGATTATAATGATTGACACTAAGCAAAATCTTAAATTAATGTGTGAACCTCCACAGACTTCCTCATAGGTATAACCATATTTACATGCAGATCCTCAAATGACTTCAAAGTTGTTCATAAGTAAGCCTTTACAAATCTTACCCCTGCTTGCCAAAATATCCTTCCTAATCTCCTAATTTTTTTATTTACGAGCAAAACACTTGGAATCATTTGACACTAAATAGGGAATATGTGATGGCAATAATTACCATCATTTTGAAAATGTTGAATATGAAGTAGGAAGACCTAAAATTTCATAATTCAAATCACATTGACTGATCCTGAAAGAACACACATTTTTTTTTCCCTGATCAGTGTATTTCAGTACGGATCCCTACCTTGGTTTCCTTGGTTTTCCCTGTTTTCGTATACAGACTTGCATAAAAATTTCTGAGCTTATACCAAAACAGAAATAACAAAAAAGATTTTTTTTTTTTTATGTTTAAGGAAGATAAAGGCTCTTCAAAGTACACAGTCCCGTATACACTTCTTTAATTAGTCACCAATTCTACTAAATCCTTTCCAAAACAATTAAACTCTGTTATAAAACCAGGCAAGATTTTTCTTTCATTCCTCGTATTCTGATAACAAACTGCATTTTCTTTTGCAGGCTAACTTAAATAGTAGGACGTTTGTATCCCTCTGTTCTGGTATCTATATTTTCTTAGCCGTTTTTCCCCTCACTACTCTTAACTATCATCTCCTTCTTCCACTATGATATATTTATAGACCATCCAGCTTTTAACAATACTGTTAGCCAAGCTTTTACAGATTCCTATTAGTAAATACATTACTCATTTCCATGTTGATCTTGAAGGTAAAGATATCTCTTCCTTACAGTTAGACCAAATTTAGACTACTCACTTTTTAAAATGGATGATTCAGTATTTCACAGAACAATGCTAACTGACCAATCCTTCCAAAGGCTGCATAATCCCCCCTTCATTTTTTTTTTTACAAGTGATTTACATCTGTGACTTCAAGTAACCTGTGACTAACTTAGAGAACTGAAACATTTTTTTCATTTCTACTTGTAGCCTCTCCATTGTGTAACACAAACTGTTGCTAAATGTACGTTTTGAACTCTGAACTACTGAATTTTATTGTTTCTATTACCTTAATGCTTAAGAATGCTTAAGAAATCTGTCTTATTGTATCTCAGTCCTCCTCTGTACTATCAGCTTTATCGCATCAGCAAATTTCCACTGCCCAAGCATTACAATGCATCAATGAAAAATATTAAACAGGATTTGTGCTAATACTTATGCTTGAATTTCACTACCATCCTCCTAAAAATCCAACAATTGTCCAGCCAACATAACATCCTTAACCATCTTGTGTTGCTGTCTTTCTCCTTACGGTATTATATCAAATGTTTTGCTGAAATTACATTAAAGCTATTGAATTTCCCTGTCTAGACAATCAATCAGTTGTTTTATCAAAGGCATGTACAAGGTTAGTCTGACACAATCTACTTTTGATAAACTGATGCAGTATTTTCAACATTTATTCATTTACAACCTTGTCCCAAATACTTACTTTAGGTATTTATTCATAAGTCTTGAATACTATCGAGAATAGACTAATCAGCCTGCAGTTGCTTTTTTATAAGCTAGGTACTATATTTTCCTGTCATATGATGCTATGCCAACTTGGCAGTTTCATTACAAACTCCTGCTACTAACTGTTGATTTCACAAACCAGCTGTTTTGAATTTCTGAGACTAAGAACATCCAGTCTCTACACTATTCAAACAGACACTTTTTTTGTCACCTTTCCCTAAAACACATTTGAATCAAACTGATTCTTTTATCCATCAAATAACGAATGAGGATTCATTGTTTGCTCTAGCAGTAATATGCAGTGAATGCCCCCGTCCTCCATTTTAATTTATTTCTCCCTTTGCTGACCAGAGAATCTACTTCATCAGCTGGAGACATAACTTTTAAACACTCTTCCTTAGTCTGTTTCCCAGTATTTAAATGCGATTCCACTGCTGACAGCTGAAGGAATAAGAAGGCAAATTAATCAGCCTAACATATACCTCCAGTACACTGGCAAAATAAATAAATAAATAAAAATCTAAAAATAGATATTTTTTGCAGCCCATAGAATTCAGACTATAACTTCACTTCCTCACCCCCCCCCCCCCCCTTTTTTTAATTGTGGTTGTTTTGAAGTACCTTTGTAAAAATGCAATATGGCAGACTCATTTTTTCTAAAAAACTGTCATTCCTACAAACAAGGCTTTAATGCTCTTTCGTTTTGTTATATAGTGATGCTGTTCCATAACTTCTTTAATATAAGGGTGGAGTTCAAATGAGTATATTCTACTTTTTAGAACTCAAATGTATCCACTGAGTACACTGAGTAGTTCATTTGTTAGGGCTCCATAGTAAAGTGCAACCATGCTGTGCTTTTTTTTTTTTTTGCATGATATTGTAATGATAGCTTCTATTTTTATTACAGGGTGAGCTGTATTTTGACAATCTGAGGAACAAATGCTTTGATTCAATAATCTTCAAAAAATGTTGTTGTTATTGCTTTTAAGATCCAATAAAACAACAACAAAATTCTTTTGGCAGAATGACCCTATGGTCTTCAGTATTTGCAATTCCATTTTCACGTTAAAAATTTGAGGATTCCAGCCTAGGCAATTTAACCTGGTTGCTTTATAACTACAACTTCCATTTTAAATTCTAAGTTCATGAACATGAAAGGAAGCATAGTTCCTGTTCACATAATGTCCTAAACATACCTGAGCTTCAGTATCGTCAAAGCTAATATGTGCAATCTTGTTTCAAGAGACTTCATATCAATAAATATGTCACAAATGCTGCCTTGTTAATGTTGAATTACCTTAATTGAGTTGGCATCTGATTCTGTTAATCAACATTCATCTTATCTTAGTTGAAGTAGTTTAACCTGAGTTCAATTAAATTCATTTTCAGGCTCATTCTTAGAAAATTACATCCACAATTATACTTTGCACAGGAATATCTATATTGTCAAGAATGAGAACTGTGATATTTCAATTTCTGTATATGCCCCCAAATAAAAGTTACATCTGATTTCCCTAACTGTTCTCTTATAATTAAGATTTTGGACCCAAGCATTTAACCTACTTCACCATTTTTCTCTATTGATTGTATTTTCCTAACAGGGATTAATAAGGAATACATGCTCATTCACTCTTCTCTTAAAAAAGAGGGAGAAAGAGCAAGTGAAGCCATCAGGCAGAAAGTTCAAAGCAATCTAAGGGAAGGTAGATACCTAACTTAACTATGGAGTGATTTTTGCTACAGGATGTTCTGGATACTGAAATTTACATGGCCTGAAAAAGTAACAGGACAAATACCTGGAGAAAAGATAGATCAGTGGTTATTAAATATATATATACCACTTCTTGCTGAAAAATACCCTGAACTTTGGAAGCTAGGTTAGAATTCCTGGGAAGTATCACTTCACATTTAGCCTGTTTTTGTTCCCTGTTCTAGACATATGTAACTGGCTGTTGTTTGCTGCTGAAGAGAGGTCACTTGGCTTAAGATGTATTTGATCTATACTTACATATCATTATACATATTTGTATGTTCTAACTGTTCAGATATTCAGAATTATAATCCTGTTCAATGACATACAAAGACATTCATCACTTGCACAATGTTTAAACCAGCACAACCCAGTAATATCAGGGAAGTCCTCTCCTGACTACATTATTGTAAATGATGAAGGAACTGCAGGAACAGTAAGTGATAAAGGAACAGCACCTTCAGGAACAGGTGCTGTCTGCAATAGACATGAACGAAAAAGTGCAAAGACGTGATCCTTTCTGTGGTCCACTCTTTTCTCTGGCTGGCCTCTGTTGTTCATGTCTATTAGTAATCACCATCTGTGTCAGTATAAGTTACTTTAAGGAGCAAAATAACTCAGTATTTTTTCCAGTAAGAAAATTGCTATGAGTCCATACTGTGGTAATGCCATTGAATTCAGACAGGTCCTACATAAATACAAAACATGTCAATAAATTTTGCAGTCACATCTCTTGATATATTTCATCTGCTGTAGCTTTTATTCTGTTTTCAATTTTTTAAAGAAATTGATCCAAAAGTATATACTGCAGCTGTCAAACTACTTCTGTTGAGATTTAAAACCTATAAAAAATATTTTAATTACAGTATGTTCCGATATATGAGGAAATACATTAAACTATGACTCTGGTGTCTATGTTCAATGTTTTCATATAATTTTTGATTCACGAGACACAGATATACTTGGTTTAATTCTCTATATTTTACTGGGTAAGAATTTGACATTCTTTAATGGGAAATATAATATTAGAATATGTTATATTAGCTTCAGATGTTTGCTATGGGGTAATATTTATTGATAGCTACATATTCACTATGTTGCATATACATTCACTATGTTATTAATGTATTTTTAAATCTCTTGCTTGCTTTAGAGATGGGAAGTTATTTCTTATTCAGTTCATTGCTTGCTGTCAAAGAAGCAGCACAGACTGTTCCTAGGGTTTTCTTTCTTTATTTTTTATTACTCGTTTCCAACAGAAGTCACTTATGTTTTTCCATAGGTATGAAAGCAAGGCCAAAACTGTAAACTCTATATTCAAATACTAACCTCAGGATGTAAGAGAAGCTTAGCTCACATTAATTGTTAAGAAATACGTGCTTTCACTGTTTTCTTTGTTTATTCTCTTTTGTAGCATGTCTTGGAGACATTAAAATAATCTTAAACAGTACCATACCAAGACAATAGAACTGACATTCTGTGAATATACAAAAGTGAAAGTTGCAGAAGATGCCTTTTTTGGAATAATAAAGTCTAGCAGTTTTTATTTTTATCCTAGCAAACTCATTTCTCAGGTCAATTTCCAAGTTGAGTGAAACAGTGGTTAAAAGAAACTCTTAGTTTCACTAGCTGCTCCATTCAAGAATATTTCCTGTTAACACGCGAAAGACTTATAAGATCTTTAAAAGCAGTTCAGTAACTAAATTTGACTGAAATCAGTCTGCTAATTGCCTGAGTTCCTTTGATAGTCTGTTTTGGGGCTGGGATGGGTTATTCACAAAGGATAATTTTAACTCAGCTTCCTGAGGCTTTTTCTACTAGTAACAGAATGAGAGATGTTCTTTTAAAAGACAAATTGGAGCACAAAATCACCCTCTGGTAAAGGCTTTCCACTTCCCTAAGTACAGATGAAGCCTGGCAGATGCGAAGACCACAGAAATAAGAGGGTTTTGAAAATCTGAATGTTTGTTAACTTCGGCAATTTTCTTTCTATATAGTTTAAGCAAGGTAACGTTCTATAGTAGGAATAATAGATACTCGCTAAATAATATTCATGTATTGAACAAAAGATGTTAAGACCTATCACTTAGAATTTAATATCTCTCTTTCAAAGTAAGTCTCATATCTTCTCCTGAATGAAAATAAGAAGATACTTCAATAATTCAAGACCTCAGTTATTCAGGGAGGCTAGATCTATTTAACTGCTAAAGCACTGGTGACAAGGATGGCTATGTCTGTTTTCTCATATCCTGCTTTTCTGTCCTGCCTTGACAAGCCCATGCATGACTTCTTTCAAAATGATACCGTGAATATGAAAACTATTGTTCTTCTGATCACAAATTAATTCCTACTATCAGGAAAGAAGTTTGGCTGGTACAACAGCTAATAAAAATATATCAAACAATTTATCTACTTGAATATTCTGTATTGTTACTGCAGGTATAGCCTGAAGTTGCTGTTCCAAATCTGAAAATAAAGCTTAGATGAAAATACTTAGCTGAAATATACAGGAGCTCATCTCAGTGAATCTACCACAATGCTACTAAATGAACCTTATGTTTGCTGATATAAATAATTTTGGCTTAATGTAATGAATTTTTGACAGCAATAATATATGTATATGTACATATCATTTTTAATCTGTCCCAGGACAGAACCTTCAAACTTCCTGTAACAGGAAATTCAAAGGAAAAGAACCACCACTATTCTGAAATAGAGATGTGATATTTCCAGGGCCTAGGATTTGAGTCAGTATTATGACCCAAATATATGGACTAGAAAATATTTCAAACCATGGCCTCTGATGAAATATTTTTGGTTTGTCAAACTATATTCTGAAACAAAATCCTTTTTGGGAACTTGTTTCATGTTCTTGTTGTACATCTACAACATTATTTCAGTTTAGAAAACTATAAATCATAAGCTTTTATCACTTAGAGAAAAAAGATTTTATAGGGCTATATTATTTGCTAACCACACAGGCACAGAGAAAAAAAAAAGGCACTAGCAATACAGACCTTGAATATTCAGTTCTGTCTACATCTATCTTCATACCTATTATACCTTTTCTAAAGAAGGAAACCTATAGTCACACATGCATACATGAAACCTGTTTGCTCTGCACAGCTTTGGACCTCTTTTCTGGAAATACGTGGTTTTAGCATTTTAAATGTCAAAATGAATACTTTTCATCCACAATGGTACAAGAACACCTACTTCTAAACAAAGTGACTTGCTATGGTAAGTTATAATAAAATGAAAACTACAGAAAATACCTACCATAAATAAATATCTACCATATACATTAACAAACAAAACCAACCAACCACAAAATCTTAAGACATATTACTTGATTTACCTTACAAATGTTCAAAAGTTAGTAGGGACTAATGTTTGTATCTTGGGATCTGTAAATGGTTGAAACGGTAGATTGAACTGAGTCTCCATGATAGATGTTTCTAGGTGATGATACTAAACAAAACAAAACAAACAGACCAAAAAAAAAAAAGCTACCTACCTGATAGATTTTTGTTAGATGTTCTAATATACCTAATACTGCTGTATCTATACATTGCAGTTTTCAGGTCTTTCTAATTCTGCTTTGGTAAATATCAGTGCATTTTTGAAGTAACATAAGGAGAATACTTTCAAACCCATTACCGCAACTGGTTAGTTCAGAAAACCATCAGCTGTTGCATTAACTATCCAGACTTCTCCCTCAACAGTGATCACATTCTTGTAAACAACTTTCAATTATGTGGAAAATCTGAGAAAACTAGTGACTGGGAATGGAATTTCCTTTTCACATAGGGAAACAAAGATTTCTCTGAAGTCGATAGCTCTAACAGATATATTTTATGTGCTAAATATGAGGATGTTAACAAAGAAATTGAATGCTCAAATTAAATAATGACTATACTGTGACCTATAAGAGAAATACAGGATATTGGTGTTGATTTTTTACTTTTATGCAATTAGATGACAGCATGTTACAATGAAAATAATTTTCACAGAAATAAAGTATTTGGTTAAGTCAGTTTTCAATAAGCATAAATCTGATAGTGTAACTTTAAGAAAAACATTGCATTTTAGTCCACTTGCAAAATCTCCATTGTTAATTAATAACACTAAAACTTTTAGCTAGGAGTTTCAAGGGTAAAGCAAATGTTCAGTGACATTGACTGTGGTACAAAATAATCTTGGTAGTGCCCTCCAGATTTTCATTCTGTGTTGAATTATGACACTGGTGTGTGTAAAAATAAAATATGAAAATAAATATCAAGGCTTGGATAGTAAAACAAGATTAATAATTCCCTAGGATTTCAAAGAATTACAAAGAACTCTTTTAAAGCATTACATAATGTGGGCCATTGAACAATATATATCTGGCAATAACTCTGTCTGAAATAGAACATATATTCAGAGATATATTTAATTTTAATTTATGATATTTTATCTGGTTATTGAGAATCTATTAGTTTTTCTTTTTAATGATTCTATTCTGTTATTAACATTAAATCATAATATTAGCATTAATATTTGCTTTTTTTTTTTTCTTTTTCCTGAACATATCCAGCATCAGCTTCTGAGGAACAGATTCTGGAATGTCTTTGCCTGGGTAAAGACATTTCATTCTAACAAAGATGGATTTTAGATGTAAATGACAGTTGATTATAACATTATCTTAAATTTAATTTTAATAAGCTAAAGTTGGTAATTGTAGAAGAACTCTAGAATATTTTTCCAATCTTTTCTTTTTTCTTTCTTTTTTTTTTTTTTGTTTTAACTGCGGACATCAAAACATTCATGATATAGCATGACAATAGAATTGCAAATTATTGACTTTTCTGATTCAAGTATTTTACTGTTTATTCAAGAATCATATAAGCTACTTTCTAACCATTGCATTCCTCAGGTGTTCTCTAATTTTCCAGCCATTGGGATGCCTAAGAATGCTTCCAAAAATTGGACAAAAATATATGAGTTGCAATATTCAACCATATGTTTGTGATCCTGATTTTCTTTATATTGATTCATATGGTACAATGAGCTGACTAAAACCAGATTCACCTGTAGAATTTATTTTTCCTTTATCTTGTACTTCAGCACTAACATTTTAAAACTATAATGTTTTATGGTATACAATTAATTAAAGCATGGACTAAATCACTGAACATAGTCCTCATTTTTACCTGGTTCAGACTTGAATTAATCTAGTTCTCCTAAACACTTCCTTTCTTTTCAGAACTTTCTGCAACACACAGGCTGCCAAACATTGTGTATGCTTAAAATAATGGAGATTTCCTTTTTAAAATATTATAGTGGCCTTTAATGTGTATGGATATATACTTCTGAAACTTTTTGTCCCATCTCTTTACATACAAATGAAACAGAAATTTAACTGCTATATATACATTATATATATTCTACTTTTTTCAGATGTACATACAATCTTTGAGCTGTCTGCAGATGAGTTTAGAAGTGGTAAGAACGCATTCACAGTACAAGACTTCAAAATATGACTTTAATATTAGTCTAATATAGTGAGATAGAATAATATTCTGAGGCTCTCTCTACTAATTCCAAATTTTAAATAATTTCCTAAAAGATTTCACTACCCATACTGAAATAACCATCAAAACTAACAATTGACAGCACCAAATTATTTTTTGTCACATGTATACTAAGCAATAAAATAAAAAAATATCAAGAAGTAAACAAATAGTAAGCAAATATGCCATTCATCAATAGGTCCTCCTATTTTGACAAAATTGGTTTCCAAAAAAGGACTAAACACTAAAGGGAAGACTTAAGTCACTCCCCTCCTTTCAAAACCCAAAAGAACTCAATCTTACACAAACTGCCCGAGCAAAGCTAAGATGCATCTTATAGCATTCGTTGTTAGTAATTCTAAATATAAGGTAGTTGCAAAAGGTTAAATGTCTTCAATATTTCATAATAGGAGATTCATAGATGTAGTAATGGCATCTTTAACTTGGGGCAAAGGGGTATCAGTGTAAGAAGTACAGTTAAAATGTCACAGGTTTACACCTCCTAGCCCTACACTAACGCTCTTTGTTCATGCTTATTTCTAAGACGTCAAGAGCAAAATTATATCCTACAGCCATTTACTAATGTAAAAGCCTTTAAAAACTGTGCATTTGGTTCGTAATATCATTTATATATCAAAAATGACGTATACCATACTAAGTAGTTCTACAGAGAATCATTAATGTTATCAAGAATTAAAGCTTAAACTTCTGCTGTTGCTAGATAAAGAATAAGTGAAAGGGAATAAACCAAAGAGCTATGTGTGTCCTGAAACGGAAACCATAATTTACCACTTAAAGAGATCATAGAGAGCATGAACCAAAACAGCAGAGCTGGTGATGTAACCTCAAAAGTAACTGAAGAGCATCTTCCCTAAAATTGAGGCATAGGAAGAACCACCATGCATAATAGCAGGATCGAAATGTTAATAACAGTACTGTAGGCTTGGAAGAAAATGCATGCTACAGTCTACATGTTTTCTGAAATTTCAAGTGCACATCTTGGAAAGGTAAAATGAGCATCTTTCCCAGTTACAGAGAACACAAAAATGAGTCTTCTCTGGATACCTGAAGGCTTCTTTCAGCAATCTATACACTCAGTCCTGAAACCGATGCCAAGCTACCTTGCTGAGCTTAAATTTAACATCTATGTCAAGAATGAGAAATGAGCTGACAAGATTTAGCTTCTACAAATTGCATTTATAGGCTGTGAATAAGTAATCTAGCATGTTCTTGATTGATTACAATTTGAAAAATTGCAATATAAAAGTGACAATTTCTTCAACTATAATTCCTTGTTTGGACACTTGTCAGGAAAAGTGATTACCATGGAAATAATAGAGCATCTGAACACATATCACCTTTGTGTTTAGGCTTTTCTCTGTAGTGTAGATCCCTTAATATTTATGTCATTCATAGTGATTAAGTTATACGGCATGATTTTTGTATACATGTATAGGTGCACACATGTATGTGTGCAAGTATATATATATATATGTACTTAACACATCTGTGGTTTCCCACTGATTCTTCAGTTTCTTAGAAATCTAAAAAACATCAAAAAGGAGAGAGGAATCGTCTCATTTCCTCTCAATTATCTCGTTCTTTCCTTCTATCAACTAGAAATACTACAGAGAACCTTTGAATGTTGCAAAATTCCTGTACTTTTGAAAGTACAGGAAGACTAAAAAGATGTCAAAGAAATAATTAGGGTCAGAAAAAGAGAAGATTATTATTTGTTAGTTTGTTTTTTCTTAATTTGCAAATACACTCCTAAGTAAAATAAGTAAAAACTAAAACTATTGCTATATATATATATATATAATTTTTTTTTTGTATAACATTGTAAGGCCAAGAAAGGGTGAAAAAATCCTAAATGTTCAGAATACATTCTCAAAATATGTAATAATATTAATAGGAAAAACAAAAAAAAAATTGGTGCAAGCATATTTGTTTTACTGTGTTTTTCAGCTCAAATAAAAGGAAGCATAAACAAAATGTTCCCTGGCTTCCCTGATGATTCCAATGTGATACAATAAATAAATAAATAAATAAGGATTTGAGTGGTCTTGAGGTTGGAAATATACTACAGTACAGCTACTGTTTATTAGTAAAGCAAAGGTCTTGTTGGACATAGTTTTCTTTTGCAATATTATGTTTCAGCCTGGTTCTTTATTTACTGAAGGGCACTGGCTCACCATCATTTTAGTATAAATAGAGTGTAGTTCCTACTGTATCTTAACTAATGTATAGAATCTAAAACCTTTCAAAGTCTCAGATAATGCAATATATTCTCCCTTCCCAGAATTAAGAAAAAAGTAAAACCAACTCAGTGGCCTTAGCCTAAATAATTAGCTGTCCCTTGTCTATAGCATGTATTAATCAGGATTTTGATTCACCTTCACAGAAAACTGTTTTGATAGATACGACCTGTTAGACAATCAGAGAGAAAATAGAATATGCATTGTGTCAAGAGAACACTAGCTGTGAAAGAGTCTTTACTTGTCATCTAAGCATTATTTCTTTGGCACATTCACTCCTTATTCAGCTGTACTGAAAAAGGATAGAGCCATACACTTTTTGTCTCTGGGCCTTTTCTTCTGGTAAAGAACTGTAGTAGTCATGATTTCAGGAACATCTGTTTGCATGACTGCTGTCTTGGCAGCGAAGAGACTTTGTCTAGTAGAATGCCAACACATTCAATATGCTGTTAATGGGATGTTCACACCTATAGTCACTCAGTCATGAAGTTCCTGAACCCCAAGACATTTCAGCAACTTTTATTCAACTAGGTAATATCTTAAGAAAGTTTCCTGTTCTCATCCTCTGCCTCTTCTGATTTTTACTGATTAGCAAGAAACTACATGAAATGGGAATTACTTCTTTACCACACATGTTCTGTATTCTAATTTCAGAAAGGCATTTTAGTTCACAAATTTAGCTTGTTTGCCTTTAGCTAGCATTGTTTTTCCTCCTGTATTCATGACTGCTAAACACTATCAATATCTAGCTGAAGTAGTTAATAAAATAAACAGTAAAAAATTAGCAATGTCTTCTTGAAAAAAAGATCTTTGTAAAGCCCTGAAGGCATAATCATGACATAACTGTTATTATCTAACTACCTGGTTATTTAGTTTCACTATTGGTTGGCATAGGGAGATTTTTGGCATAGTGTTCAAAAGTCACAGTCTCTTCCTATATACGTAAAATCTCATAAATAACACAACATCAAAATGTCTCAAAAATAATTCAGAAAGAAACTAAGGATATATTTTGCCTTGCCCTCTAATGCTTGCATCCCAAAATTACAGACTCATTTCTTTCAGTGCTGCGATGAGAACACAGAATATACCCAGGAAACATTTTGATTGTCCCCTGCTCCATCAATAGTTCAAGTGCCACTACCAAAATTAAATAATGTGAGTTTATAAAAAGCATAGGAGACTTTCTCCAGCTGAAATTCCTAGTTATCTGAATCTGGCCTTTTTATACCGCTAACCCACTCTGCTTCCTCAGTCTGTCTTCCTAGCACAGTACAGTAATGATGAGAGAGAGAATATTTTCCAAAAACTCTCAGCACATGGAAAGCAATGTCAGTAACCACATTTTAATATGAATGAGTAGAAGTTGGTTCACAAACCCTTAACAGCTCCTGATTGGCACAGATAAGGTGGATTTTAAAAGAAAATTAAGTCTCTCATGTACATTTTCAAAAACTGGTGAAGATCACTACATTCTCTAGATTTATTGCTACTTACTACATTTTATAATAAAAAAATAGGACTTCAGGACTGAGAAATTAACATTTGAACAGAAGCCATTTTAATATATGGTAATCAAATAACTCTTATGGCAAGGACTGTTCTAGAAAAGAATGGCCAAAACCAATTATGCTATCCAACCATGCAATTATGTATCACTCAGAGTAATTTTGTTCTCTTATGAAAGCTTATATATTAGAAATATTTATAGGATGTTATGTTTCTTTTCTCTGTTTTATGAAAAAAATACTTCAGTATAATAAAATGATAATTGAACAAGAAACAAAAGAACTGGATTTACATTTTTTCAGTACATTGAAGTTGCTGGATGCACCTATATCACTATACAGAAAACAGTTTACTAAAGTAAGGATTGTTATCAATCTTTCTGCTAGTTAAGAGCCACCAGTTGTTTCAGGTCAGAATTATGAATATTTAATACTAAAGACAAGTGCTAATTGTGTTTGAGAAACACAGAATTGGATGCAGATCTTCTGCACAGCCGTTATGGGAATGTAAAACATTATTCTAATTGGGCAGTTATAAGTGCTGGGAAAGAGGAAAACCATAAAAAAGGGACAGATATTTTTCTCAGACATGGGAAAAATACATGCAAATACAAACAGTGGAAAAAGCATTTTTATCCACAGACTGCTTTATGTGTATCATCTGCATTGGAGCCCAGAGTTTCTCTAGGACAGAATGAGTTTTCAGGATCCATATTTTCAACAGCAAGAAAACACAAGAAGCCATGATGCTGAAAGCTGTCTGCAGCTTTACTGGATCATCTATTCATCATTATTGGCAAGGGCTGGATACTAAGACAGTCTTTAAATCGTTGCTGGGCTTTTTTTACACTGATAATAGTAAAAGGAGAGCTCAAGGGAGGTGCATATGACAGCATGGCAACCATTTATAACTACCAAAGGACCGACTTGGTGTTGGACAAAGGGCCTAATTTAAAAAAAAATAAAAAATAATAAATTGCCACTTCATGCTAGAAAATGGTTTCAGAAAAGATTTGGCCATAAATTGGTCAGTTTTTATTTATGTTTGAAAGTAAAAATTACCTCAGTAACCTATAAAACACCATCAGTCCTTTACATTTTCCCTACATAATAATGACAATGTAATTACTATTAGAAATGTTTTCTGGTTGTATGTATTCATATTTACAATATGGAAAGAAAGAACATAAACATGCACTCATAATACTAAGATCAAACATCTAAAGATCTTGTTATTTAACACAATTTGGGGACTGAAGGGACACAAGTGGGTATTAATTTTTAGAATGTTTCAATTGAAAGTTACTGGTATTAAGAATAACAACAATACTGGTTTTATTCATGTAGGCTTGCAAGCAAAAGCTATCTTAGCTGGTCACCATTTCTGAGTGCTTTAATTTTACATGGTTCCAACTTAAAGTGAAAGACTGGTATATAGGAGCCTAGTTACGTTCTTCACTTAGGTAAGTACCCTTTTGTATCAGTAAAAAGACCCTATTCAGACTTTCTGTGCCCTTACACTTGAAGAAACTTAATAACCCCCCATTATGGTCAGTTATACAACATTTTAAGTAGATCTGAAAACTGAAGATGCTACATCGTTATCTCAGAAAATGAAGACAGAAACCATAAATAATCTAACTGTAAGCACACTAAAAGACAAAAAATGTAAGCTAAAACACTCAGCCATAAAAAAGCAAATTTATAAACACTGAGATATTTCAAACTTTACATTTGAAATTTATTTTCTTAAAATTCTTAGATTCTCATGTCAAAATTGTTCTTTTACAAACTTTTCTATATTTTTAAGCCAAAAAATCTTGAGCTTTTATATTTTTAAGCAGTTGTCATAAAACCTATATACATAATAAATATAACTTTAATAAATATATATTTTTTAAATTGAGGGATAGAAAAATGTATTTATTTCATACAATTTTTCTCAGAATGGGTTCTTCGTCTTTTTTAATCGACTCCATGAGATCTTAATTGGATACCTACCTACTATAGCAAAGGAAGAAGCGGGAACTGTGTCCATTTAATTTTGTGTAAGACAGGTGTTTGGAAGACAGTCATGAATAATAATGTGAGAGGGCTTTACTCTTTTTTTTTCTCATTTTCTTTGGAAAACTGAAATGCAGGGGAATTCTTATATATCCCACTTACATTTAGACAGTGCACACTTTTACTACACAGCTTAATGCATCTGTGCAGAAGCCAAGCCTCTTTTACCTTTACTCGTTGTCAGAGTTTCCATTCTGATGAAGCTACAGAAATACAATGCCCAAAAGACATACCTCTGCATTGTAAAACTTACACATTCATCTTGGTTGCAAACGTTGACTTGTCTTGACTTTGGGATTCACTATGTCAGCAGCTCACATTGTATTTTACTCTGGAACAAAGCATCATATAAAGGCAAATGCAGCATAAAGGGAGCTGAATAAAAGCAAAATAGTTCACTGTTTTTCTGGTAATTTGGTCATGTCATTATTTTACATCATGCTGTAACCCCTCAAGTTTTTAGAAGAGCTTTTTCACTGAAACTCAGTGATAACAGAACACTAACACTGAGAAACACACCTTGAAACAGAAGGTTGATCTATTTTTGTTATTCAGCTGCAAATATAAAGAAATGAGAAATACTCCAAAAAACGTAGCGCATATTAATGATGTCTGTGTTCATATTTAAATATCAGATTTTCACAATGTACTTCAAACATAGGAACTCTTCTCAAACATACCCACTGGCTCCTTAATATGCCTCTTTCTGGCAAAGATCAGTTAAATTTTTGTTTGTTTATTTTAGTCTGTGCTTATAGAAATAAAGAATACAGACTGAGAATTGCAGTATCCAAAAACGCATTCCATTTTAAATGTTTCCATAACCATGGGTGAAAAGAAATCTCTCAACTGAGTATATTAATTTAACAGAGCTTCACTCTCAAAAAGCAAAACTAATGGATTAAGTCTGGCCATATAAAAAATACACTGTCAAACTACTGGCCAAATAGATTAGAACACCCTGAACACATGGAAAACATTAAAAAAGAAATAAAAATAAAATCTGAGGAAGGAGAGCAATAATATATTTGTCTAATTTATTCTATTACAATCACTGCCAGTCAGCTTTACTTTTGAATCAATTGGCAAAGTCATTCACTTCTCAGGCAGCCAGCATTCAATGTGTTATTCTGAATCAAAGAAACAAACAAAAACAGGTATGTGCCATGAAAAACAAGATAACACTCAAAATGACAAAAACATTTGTAATCATGGTCCGTATAAACAAGACCACTCATCAAATACTAATGCCAACAAGGGTAGCAGGACTTTAGATACTATAGGCAATTATAGTGGTCGTCTCAGAAAGACACAGAGGACTGCCTAAATTCTTTGTTCATGATTGATTGGAAATGCTAAGTTATTAAAACTGTAATCCCAGGGCAAATGTAGTTTATTCAGGGCATTACTTCTTTTTCACTTTTATCCTTCATCATATGTGACAGATACCTACACCACCTCTCCTCAGGCTTGAGCAAGATGAAGACATTAGTCTTCAATCCTTTTTTAAAGGTAATTTAGAGAGGTGAACAAGACTTACACAGAAAGAACCATAAGCTGGTGCAATAAAACTTGAAGAAATGCCCCAAAGCTTGGACAAAACAGCTATGTAGTTTCTACAATTTAATTGGTTCAGCTAAAGAAGATAGACTGCATTGCTTTTCTTTCTTCATTGAGTTGTGTCTTTAATTACTACTGCTCTTTAAATTGTATGAAAGCATGTCTCAAAACAAAACATGGTGGTTGGCCACTGCCTTGCCTAAAGCATCACGAGTGCATTTTTCGATGAAACAGACTGTAGCAGTACTTCAGAGAAAGACAGACATATAATAAATACTCATAACTTTGATGTAATTGGTTGATTGCTTCCTGTTTCAGAAAGTGAAGGGATCACATGGATGCATGATAACATACTTCAAAGT
The DNA here is from genome assembly GCF_964034855.1 of Anser brachyrhynchus. Lineage (NCBI taxonomy): Eukaryota > Metazoa > Chordata > Aves > Anseriformes > Anatidae > Anser > Anser brachyrhynchus. The sequence goes on along the minus strand of NC_137698.1, from coordinate 30,141,421 downwards.
AATGCCCTTCAGGTTTAAACCTACACTCCAGATGAGGACAACACACTCTTGGACACCTTTTATAGAGGGATACTAGTGCACAGCAAGCTTGCGCAGTCTTAGTGCAGAACAGTTTACTTACTCCTGGAATATTTCCTAATCCATACTCCCTTATTATAAACCTCAAGAGACTAGATAATACATAATATCAATGCTAATCCTTTAAACACACCTTGTTAAAAGGTCTCTTAAAATTTAGTACAACTGAAACTAATATTTGCCATAGGTCTGTAATATGAATCTATAGAAATAGGTACAAAAATCTAAGATGTATAAAAAAAGCATACTCTAGAAGCTTTTTGAGTATTACATGAGATGTAATGCAATTTTCTATGACATGCTACAGGACATCTATCACATCCACAAAGGCTTTTTTCAAGAAATGATTAAATGAAGCAAGTATAGTAAAAAAGATCCCAATGGTTACGATTAGTATGAGTGGGAACTGCATGACTGATTCTTAACATACAGAAATTTAGTTATGATAAATGTTGGTCTACATCAACTTTTATTACTGTTTAGAAGAGTCTTGCTGTACAGAGACAGTACCCACCGAGAAGATTTAACTCCTTCCATAGCTGTAGATGAGGCAGAACAGTTGGGACCCATAACACAGATAAGAGAAGATGCTTATACTGGTATTAAACAACTTAACTCTCAAGTCCCTGCAAAGGAATCTACAGTAGTAAGATAGAAGTTGCTCCAATGAAGAAATGGGTGGAACTAGCAAAAGAAAAAAACAATTCAGAAGGCTAAAGAGCACTGAAATAAAGAAAATCCCAAGGTTTTAAGAAATTGAAACAGTTTGTCATATGAGTATATGGGCTGAATATAACACATAGAATTATATCTGAAAGGGTGTATAGAGATATAGCTCTGTTAGGTTTAACCACTGCAAATTGTCAATCTCACAGGAATTCACTATTGCAATTTAGAAGACAAGAGCACAAGAAAAGTTCTAACACTAAGTACATTTTTGAAACCACACGCCATAAAACTAATTATTTTTCCTCATTCTATCTACTACATATGTGGTAGACCAAACTCAGTTTTGTGGATTTGGATTTTGTGGGTTTTGGATTTTGTGGGTTTGTGATTATGACTTGCGTAAGAGTTATCAAAATGTTTGCTTTAATTAACTTTTATATTGCAGTGCAATTTGTCTTTTATCATCTTAGAGAATAAATGATAATCTGCTGTGGGGGACAAGTAACAACTATCTGCTAAAATATTCCCTATTTATAATGTATGAGAGATACTAACTGAAGTCCCTAAGGGAAAACTAGATAGAATTGCCTAATCATGGCATCATAACTAGGAAAATCTTAATAGAATATTGTATTAAAATATCAGTACAAACAGTTCTAATGGACAACTAGAGGAAGGGGGAGAACATAGGAAAAGCTGTCATTTAGTACAATGTTGTACATAGCTGACAATAAAGCTTTTTACTTTCAGATAAGAAGTTCACTGCAATGATATTTCTTCATTAGAGAGACACTGAAGAAGAGACACACAGCTAAATTTTACTGTTAATGTCCTTTGCAAAGGAAAAGACTGCGGAAGGTAAGGTAAAATCATTATTTGAAAAAAATAAAAAAAAATATATAAAAAAAGAGAAAAAGACTCCCAAAAGCAATTGTTTAGTTTTGTTTCATATGAGGTAATACATAGATAGCTCTACCTCTTCTACCAACAGCTGATCAGAATTACTGAGTTACAACTTATTATTTGCTGGAAGTGTTACTAGAAGAAATATTGTAAATAGAACTACTATTTTCCTTTCAAGCATGAAAATGTTTCTCATCAGATGTTGGGATAAAAGTGACAGAATTCTCTGGTCTTTAAATTATTCTTCAAATAGGCAGAAACATCTCTGTTAAAAAATCCTCCTGTTAGGAATATTTCACAAGTGAAAAGGGGTGAAACAGCTCTATCATTATTTCATGAGAGGAAAGGGCAGATCCTGAGGGAGAACCAAAAAATAAGAGCTCTTCTTATTTTGCGAATGAACAGAAAAAATGGTCAAAGTGTCAGGGTTTAATAGAAGAAAAAGTTTAATTGAGAGAAATGCTAACCTTCTTTCAGCTCTAATAATTTTGAAGGCATTTAGGCCTCCCTTAAATCTTTCTCTGCTCTAAAATGGCTGAGTTCAGCATGAGCAAGCAGGGTACTATGGTTCTTCTTTTTACATCAGTTCAATCAAAGCTGCACTTTTACAGAAGCAAAAATTTAATTAAGAAAAAAAAAATTTGCTCCTCCTTTCAGTTAGACAAAATGTCAGAATCCTTTCAGTTTGAAAAAACTGGGAACTGTTCTCAAAATGTCACCTAAGATGTCTGAATTCCTGGAAACAGCCTGAGAAATGTTATACATCCAAATTATCTTGACTTGGATTTTTTTCTGTTAGTGTCTCTTTTCTCGTTCCTGTGCACACTGGCTGCACTAATGATGTGAACTGCTGGATCTCTAACTTTAGTATTACTCATGCATTAGGCATTAGTCAAAATGTCACCGTAAACAGATGCTAGAGAAAGAGGCAAACTATGTATTATGTCCTCTCTATTTTCCTTTTGACTGTGGAACTAGAGGGGTGGGAGTTATTGATTAGTTTTATGTTTATACCTATATTGTTTACTTTGGTGCTTGCTAGAGGCAAAACACTAATCTTCTGGCTGAAAAATTTTGTCTGTTTCAGGATATTGTGATGACACATTGCTAAATCCTTATAAATATGCTTGTATGTGTACACTGAAACAGCTGCAGAGCATGTCTTTTCAGCATTCAGAGATCAACACCTGTCAATATTGAAGTGTTACTTGTTAGATGTCTTGCACTTCTTAGAAATACTGTATCTACTACTGTAAACAGTTTACTCCATAAATAATAATGAAAAAGCCCCCACTCTCAGAAATGAGAAAAATACCCTCTTTAAATACAATATATTTATCTTAAATAAGAGGAAACGTCAAAGTTACCACAGAGCAACACGAGAGGCTGAAGTCAAAATAAACTAGAGGAAAAGAGTTAGAACACTTTAACCATAAAAACAAACAAACAAAAATTCTTCCTTGTACTTTCCTGAAGGCAAGTTAAAAATAACACATCTTCCAGGCCAGACTTTTTCAGCATTTCTTACCTGCTCTTACTCATCTGTGTGCATGATGGCAAATGTATGGTTTCACTGTCCCAGAAAGATATGATTTGCAGTATTTTGTTGTGTACTGCTCATCAGCTGCACATACCACTTCTGGAATAAACCCACCTCTGAGAAGGTAGTCCCGACAGCAGGAGAATCTGAGGCACAGGAAAGAGCCCAGAAGAGAGAAAGCTGATCATATACACCAGCAGAGCTCTTTCTCTGTTTACAAGAGTAAACAAATAAATAAATAATCTTGATTTAGTGATTAAAAGATACGACCTCCATCTTTTCCTTGTTAGCTAAAACATACCAAGCATTCACAATGAAGTTGCTTACTTTATACATCTATTAAACATGTATCTTATTTAATTACAAAATAATATACCTATGATTTTCTATGCAAACATAAATGTGTATAACATCTCTATGATTATCATACACATACGTTTATGGATACAAAAACACAGAGACCAGAAATCGTTTTAAAAGTACAGATTTAAAAAGGGGGAAAAAAAAGAAGAGTTAGATTTCACCTATTAAGTTTAAAGTCCTATATCCTTCACTGCAAAAAGTCCTGTTTGGACAAACTAAAATACTTTTAAGAAAAAAAAATATTTTTTTCTTCCTACAAACAGAAGAAACAAATTCTGATGTTGCTGTTTTCTTTTCTCCTGCTGGCAGGATCTCTGCAGACATCACTGCATCTCTGCTGCCTACAGGTGAATAATGAGGTAAGCCTTCCCCCCAGATGACATTACAGATGTTGAGGAGACTGTCCACTGTTTTTCATAGAGTTTAGTATCAAACTATCACTCAGTGATCTATCTGCAAAACACGATGCTAACTGAATGCAAGTGGCTTTGCATTCAGCACTACGTAAACAGTAATTTTCACCTTTGCATATTGAATATACTTTGCTACTTTGTTTATATTGCATTTAGTTCCTGGATTACATTAATACACTGAATGATTTTCTCGCACCACGCCATACAGCTATAGATCTAGTAATATTTCATTTAAATATGCTTAAAGTTAACTTGGAATCTGAAAATAATTTTTATTAGTTTAATTGGAACTCCAGTGAGTTTTCGAAACAACTATTCCATGAGTGTTCTTCTTGAGATTGTTCCTATGACACTATACAGAAATCACATGAACTGAAAGATTTTTGCATGCCTTGTCCTCCTACTATTTTTACATATTCATGTGGGTTGTGCATTTTTCCTGCCCGCGAAAAAGATGAAGTTAAACATTCTTCACAGGAAGACTAAAAATTGAATTCACCAAATGACCATTGATTTCAGACAGTTACCTATGTGATTTTTACAGACGAAATTTAAGATTTTGTAATAAATATGATACATTTTAAAATAAATAAATAAAATGGTAAATAAATAATAAATGTAAACAAAATAAACAAAAATTATAATAATTTTTCCGTGTTTCTGACAAAATTCATATTTGTCAAAAGAGGTTTAGTATTTAATAGAGACTTAAACTCTAATTGATAAGATGTGGTCTGAATTGATTTAAATGGTAAAATGAATGTGACAGCAAAGTGAAAGCAGTGAAAAGTAGCGTAGAAAATGATATCAATAACTATTTGTGAAACAGACCACTGTAAGAACATAGAAACGGTCACATCAGAGTTCAATATGTTATAGTCAGGACCAGATGATTTGGAGAAAAGTTAACTTTCTGAAAGCTCCATCTTTCACAGTAGGTCTTAGTCCCTATCACTTTTGTAATCACCATACATACCGAGGTAAGACTTTTTTCATTAATTTATTGATAGTTTGTAATGTCAGAATGGTTTATACATTTGTCTTAATGGCCTTGTCACAAAAAATGCATAATTGCTTCTTCTAACAGGAACCTGAACCCAGACCTATCATCCACCTAGGGTATGACTTCACCTTTAAAATAATATCTAAGTTCTTTAGCAAATCTGGATCCCATGCAGCTAAAGCAGAAGCCTGTTTCTCCTATAGAAGTGGAAATGCACTAAGCAGACTGAGAAGAGCTTATCATTAATTTTTTCTGAACCTTGAGTGGAATGTTGAGAGCTGGCAGGACAGATATTACTTTAAGCTGCAGCAGCTCAACATGCGAAATAACAGCTGAGCAACAGAACAAAGAACATGCCATGACAAAGCAACATCCCCAAAAATGTGTAGCCCAGGGACTGAGCCCAAGAGCTGGAAACTCTCTGTGAATTCAGTTGCCTTATAAAAGGAAAAATCAAAGTGTTGGGGGAGGAAAAAGCAGATGCCTGGTTTGCTTCCAGCTACACTCACAGAAGAGCTCTAAAGCCTGGCCACGTTGATGGCTATAAGCATCAATGGCCATTGCCATCTGCACTAACCATGTAATATCAGCTTTGTGGTTTGTATACTGATTTAAGGCAGAAGTGTTAAGGACTGACTTCTTTAAATAAGCAATAATTAAGATTGATAATGTGTAAGAACTAATTATTAACTCAAATTATTACTAGTGTGTTACTAATGAATGTCAATCAGTTTTCTAAATGCTTCTGACATGGTGATCTCTAATTTTGCAACTAATATATGTTGCATGTATATATTTATCAGCTGCAAAGCATACCATTAAATTTAGGAGTCAGCCTAAAGTAACTTCATGGTACTCTCTTTGAACAGTGCATTTGCATTCTGAAACACAGGTACTTTTTTTTTTTTTTTAGCTGATACTGAGAAATACATTAGAGTTTTGTTTTCTTTAGTTCTTTAGTGAAGGGATATCTTAATTATAGATCCAAAGATATTTAAGAAAATTTAGAATATTGCCAGCACTTGGAACTGTTCTGCCATGGCCAGTAGTTTGCTCATTTTGTCTCTCTTCCAGATCATTAACACTAAGAGTACATTAAACCAGCGTGGTTCTCTTACTATATTCAAATACACCACTGTTAACATTTCACCCTCTTCAAAGATGATGACTTATTCAGGCTCTTTGTTTTCCATGTTTCATCCTACTTCTGACCTGTGACAGAATTTTAGCTCTCCACTTACAGCTGTTCATTTTAATGACTTCTCGTGAAAGACTTTGCAAAATGTGTTTTGAAAGCTTAGACATGTCTATCTACCTCCTTCACTCTGTTTTATTGATATCTTCAGGGAACCCTACTACATTAAATTACAGGCACATTTTTTTCCCTTATAGAAACTAATCTCTTCATAATATCATACTTCATAATTTGATTTTTAAATTGTCATTTCAACCAAGTTATGTACTGAAGATATGTGATTTCTAGGATCTCCTATGTCCCTCTTTCAAGAATAGGTAAAATATTCTCTAAGACTGAAGCTCATTTTAATGAATCTCTGGGATTGTGTTTGGAAAATTCTGCTGTTTAATTCATAATTTGGTAACAGAACTAGTTTTGATACTTCACACCCTAGTAGTATCTCATCTTTAACATCTAAGAAATTAGTATTACTTTCCTCAAAACCATGAATATTTCCAGAGGATGCATTTAATAGTCATTCACTAGTAAATAGTGCTATTGTTCTCATTAATTATGCAAAGACAATTTTATTTGCAGGAGAAAAGAAGTGACAGCATCATTCCCTGTGCATCTTCTCCACTTCTCTGACAAGAAATTCTCAAGTTCTTTTTACCATAGATGAAGAAAGACATAGTTATGGGAGTTCTCTTGACAAATACTGGTACTATATCTCTGAGTACTCCCATTTGCTCTAAAATGCTGCACATATTGTTAGATTAATATTGCAAAATTACATATGTCACTAGATACCTGTCTTATTCATTGAAAAGAAAAAAAAAAGTCAAAAAGTCAGTATTTCACTTCTGTATGAGCAGATTAATTTTCCTAACCAATCTTTAAAAGATATCATTTTTTTCCATGAGCACTGGTGAAATTAGTTGTGGAGAGGAAAAGCAACTTTCAAATTTCTATTGGAAGCAATTCATGAACCCAATTACTAGAGTGCCAGAACACAACTACCTTTTGAAGCATTTACTGTCACATCTTGAATATTTCATAACATTCAGGCTAGAGCAGAATATGCATATTTATTTCAAGATGGTTTAGGAATATTATATCCTGTTAAAATTGTATTAATTCCAACAATAATTATACTATATTTCAGCTAAAGAAAATAGTATCTTTCAGAATAAGAAGCAAGCTTTAGACATGAAAAAATCTTGTTAAAGGTTTACACTTCTCCAATACTAATTTGCAAATTATTTAAAAATGAATGAATGATTCATTGCTTCTACTATCTTGGGTATACTGGAACAGTGATCTCACCTATAAGCTATAAAGATTAATTGAATAACTTCCTAGGAAATGATACAACTCAAAGATGCTCTGGAAATTTAATATATGCAATATTTTAAAAAAGTTTTTGCAACATTCAGGAGCAATGGATCTAATTTCTGACTTGTCTAAAACAAACAAAAATACCTACCGCAAAACAAGTAGATTTAAATTCAGTAAAATGTTACTGATTGTGTAAGTTATAACAATATATTTTATATCAAAAAACATTCTTAAGAAATACATTTTTTCCTCTTTCCATGGTCATACAGAAACTGTTGATAGAAACAAGAGAATTTTACGGGTATTTAAAAACAAACTTGTGTTTTCTAATACAGATAATTTATTACCATGATTCACATTTCTGCGTCCTTCACTTAAAACCAGTGTTGTATATAATTTTGGTACTCAATATTGAAAATGTTTCTGTTTCTTCAAGTAGCATTTTTCTCTAAATCACTTATGGATACGTTGTATAGAATTTCCATGGCTATGATTAAAATTCTGGTAAACTACTAATTTATAAAGAATGTTAAATTTAGTCTACCACAGAAAAAGTAACACAGATGAAGTGAAAGTAAAGCAGACAAGCATACATTATTAAGCTTGTAGAAAATAATGTATCTAACCTTGCACAGTTATGGAAAATATCTTACTGGTTCCTGATTAGATGGTGATGATGAAAAACAAAATAATTCTCATATATACAGTCCCAACTCTCATCTTAGGAAAGGATCAGCTCTAAAATCTTTCAGTCATACTTGCAGTTGAGTAGTCTCTGTTTCATTTAACAAGTGTTTAAGAGTTCCTTAGAAAGCTCTCACAGCTTCAGTCTTTAAACCTTCTACTCAAGCTCCGTTGTTTAAGTTCAAGAACCTTTCTTTAAGAAAAAAACATTGTTACCTTAAATAATATCAAATGCAACCTTTTTTTAATGTTTCTGATGAAACTGTTATTACTTTTTCACATTTAATTGAACAAAAGTGAAGTACACAGGCTTTAACATTTTCATGTATTTCTTAACTGCCTAAATGAAAATCTACATGGCATAAAATAAATAAATAAATAAATAGGCAAATAAATGGGAAAGTATTATAGGTAAAGGTGACCATTTTACCATAAGTAAAATAAAAATCATTGAAATATCATAGAAGCATAGAATAGCTTAGTTTAGAAGGGACCTTAAAGATCCCTTCCATTCAGCACCCGTCCCCCCTGCCATGGGCAAGGACACCTCCCACCAACCCAGGTTGCCCAAGGCCCCATCCAACCTGGACTTGAATACTGCCAGGGATGGGGCATCCGCAGCTTCTCTGGGCAACATGTTCCAGTGCCTCACCACCCTCTGAATAAAGAATTTTGTCCTAATATCTAATATAAATCTCCCTTCTTTTACTTTAAAGCCATTCCTCCTTCTCCTATCACTACACTCCCTGACAAGAAGTCCCTCTCTTGCTTTCTTGTAGGCCCCTTTTAGGTACTGGAAGGCCGCTATATGGTTTTCCTAGAGGCTTCTCTTCTCCAGGCTGAACAACCCCAACTCCCTCAGCTTCTCTACATAGGAGAGGTGCTCCAGCCCTCTGATCATCTTTGCGCCCTTCCTCTGGGCTTGTTCTAACAGGTCCATGTCCTTCTTGTGCTGGGGGCCCCAGAGCTGAACGCAGTACACCAGGTGGCTTCTCATGAGAGCAGAGTAGAGAGGTAGAATCACCTCCTTCAACCTGCTGGCCATGCTTTTGATGCAGCCTGGGATACCATTAATTTTCTGTGCTGCAAGCATAGATTGCTGGCTCATGTTGAGCTTCTCATCAAGCAACACCCCCAGGTCCTTCTCCTCAGAGCTGCTCTCAATCCATTCTTCACCCAGTCTGTATTTGTGTTTGGGTGCAGGACCTTGACCTTGCATGTAACCAAACTCTACACTTCCACTAAGACAAAGAAACACATGCTGTTCTGCACTATTTGGATGGTGCCAACAGGCACTGCCTGGAACCAATCCATCAGGGGCTCACAGGAGTTCTCTCAGGATTAGAGATGAGCTAAGTAGCAAAGTTCAAATTTTATTCCAGTTTTGAATTCTCCACAGATTCACTGATATTTGAAACAAAAACTTTGGTTTAGTCCCAGATCTAGTTGCCAGGATTAACTGTAGCAAGGATTTGTGTCAACTGTAGTCTGAGAGATCCGCTTTACTAGAGAGCTCTCAGTAAAGGAACAGCTAAGTGCACTGGCACACATCCAGAAAAGCACTTACATAGATGCTTCAATCAAAACTCCTGAGTCATCTCAATCAATACCTTAAAATCTCATTTTTTTCACATTTCTATCACTTTGGGCATGTCCATAGCACTCTGCAGGCTTTAATTATAACTACCCTTTGTTGTCTGCCTGTCTAAATTCTGAAAAAAGAAACACACACACAAAAACTCCTTATGACCTGATAAATGAAACAGTAAATTACTCTGTATATATGGATAAAGTAAAGTCATGTAGCTTAACTGATTTTAAAATCAAATGAAATGGATAAAATAATAAAACTCATTCTGTTATTAAAAGCAGCTTGCTTTATGCACATCTATTCCTTGGAGAATGGTTCCTCAGCAATGACTCCACTATTTGGCTGGCTAATTAATCTAATTGTCTACATGACTGCTAAATTTTACTTGATTTGTAATCACTTCGATATGTAGTTGTGCTTCAGATAAGTTCTCCCACCAATCATTCCTACAAATGACACCTACAAAGATAACATATATGCTTCTCCTGAAAGTAAACAGGATATTTTTAACTACACCAAATTGTGAAAGGTAACAGAGCAGGAAACACTTTTTCATATCCTGAGTCTGCACATACACAAGAACAGACAACTGCAACAAAAATAACAGCATTCTTTTTTCCCCTCTGCATTTGATTTCATTGGATGCATAGCATTTCAGATGAAAAACAAAAATAGGAAAATGATAGGAGGGAAGGAGGAATTTGGATGCTATTCAAATGTGTTTTCTCTTTTAATTCTTTTTTTTTTTTATTTACTTGAAAAAAATATATTTTTTTCCTTTTCCTTTTTTTCTTCCCCCCAAAATTTAAAGTATCAGTGAGTCACCTACAGAACAAAAAGTTCATATTAGTTTTGTTTTTCCATGTGTTCCATATGATAAGGCACTTATGAGATTACCAACCATTTAAAGTCCATTCAACAAATGAAACCTGATCCAAGACACAAAATTCAGATTTCTGGAAACAATGTTTCTGGCTGGATTCAAGCAGAATTCAAACTGGCAACAGGTAATGAACTAAAACCACATAGACTTAAAAGCTCAGAGTACAACCTGCCATCCACATTCACTGGTCCAAACTATTCTCAGATGTATCCTTTGGAGGAGATTAGGCAGTCTGCCTTTTTCTAGTGTTTAATTAATACTTCATGTAATATTATTCTAAACAGTACCTTTGCCAGGAGTCTATCTTCAGAGATATGGTTAGTCATTCACATTTATGTATGGTCCTCAGAGAACCACTCGTCAGAACCTCCTTGACCTCTGTGGGGCATCTGGTTGTGCTATCAAATAAAGCAAAAAAGACAAAGAACTTTCTTTTATCTACTCTCATCTGCCAGATTTACTGATCTAGCTGTTGAAATAACATATAAATGCCAGATATGACTACCCAGAAAATTCACTGTAAGATGTTCTTTACCAACAAGGGTGCAGTCCCGCAGGAGCAAGCAGGACTGGTGATTTAACAGGTTCAGCCCAGTGATCATCAGAAAGTTGTGAGGTGACGGTCAGGGCTGAGGTCAACCTTCAAGTCCAGCAAAAACATTGGGGCTAGCAAAGGACCGGGATGGGCACAGGGTTACATACTCCATAGCTTAAAGAAAGCTCCTGAACCAAAGGGCAGAGGATACGTGGGTGCACTGAGGCAATAAGTGCTTGAGGGTGCCTTGGAGCCCTGATACCCTGCATAGTGCTGCATAGTAAGGGTTATTCCAGATTTAACCAGGTTTTTCCTAATGCATGTCTAATGAAGTGTCTATCAGCTTGTATATTCATATTCTCAGATCAGATAAAAACATTTCTTATGTAAGTTGGAAGTAATTAGTTTCTCTGTGTTTTTCATGTTGTCCGTTGCAGTTGCCAAACTTTTGTACCTGTATTTATTCTTGCACTAACTGATTATGGGGTCTTTTCAGCATATTTGGATGTTTATTTATAAAGCATAAATTTACATTTGTTTATATTTTACCTAATTATAGTTTTTAGAAAGCTGGTAACAAAATCTATATCTTACTCTGAGACTTAGCTACATGACAATCTGCAGCATACTATATGCAAAGAAATACAGTATAATGACAGAAAATGGAGTATTCCTCTATTTATACTTCAGAAAAAAGGGGTATTTTTTCTTGATACATTAAATGTCAATTAACCAGTTCTTTCCCTCCTTTTAGTCCTTTTATTTAAAATAGCAATCATTGTTTTGGAAAAACATAATTTGTTTGGGAAAATACAATCATAGTTTTGGAAAATACAGAAAGAAAGGATATCATAAAAATGATGGTCTCTGATATCAGAACTTGGCTGACAAGTAAATATGAAACAAAGTACTATAGGGAAGGCTGGAACAAATCACTCAACATCAACACTTTCAGAGATCAAGACTTCATTGACCAAGACACACAACATATTTTTGTGTGTTTATTCACACACTTTCTTAAATTCACCATTTCAGGCATTCTTCCAAACTTTAGCCAATAAATTTTTGGACATCTCCACGCATCAATATATTCCAGTCTTTATGTACCACAACTTTTGGGTTCTTGTCCCAGCCATTAACTTTCTGAACTCTTTTTCCCCCCCTTGTTACAGGATTTGCCCCCACCTGTTCTGCTCAGAATTTTTATCATTGCTAACTTTGCAGTAACTAAGTATAGATTTACAACTAATTTACATATCACAGTAAGAATTATGGTAGAACTCATTTTTAGGTGACTTGCTCTCCAGAACATAATGTAATCCCCAAGACCCATTGCTAAGTTTCTGGACTCCATTTATGAAGTGTGTAAAACTCTGAAGAAAAAAAAAAAAAAAACCACAGAACCAATTAAGAACCAACCACCTAAGTTAGTCAATGCTAACGTCAATGTCGATGCTAATGTCTGAAAGAAAAAGCAACTCATTTAAACAGATACCTTCTAATCCAGTATCTCAACGGTTATCTCTTATCCAAGTAAGACCCAAATAGCATTCCTTACTCTTGGGGAAAGAAAAGTGACAGTGAATGAAATTTCTCTGTGTGAGAAGGAGCAAAGAAACAAAAAGCTCAGGAATGTCTGGTTATGAAACAAACTAGAGAGAGTTCTTCGCTATTTGGTTTGACATCTTCACAAAAAAGCAAGAAAGAAAATGAATGCTTCTGCCTGTGAAAGAAAGAGATAAGATAAAAGAACTTCTAGAGATAGCAGTACAACCAGAAAGCAAAACAGAGGGTATGACTCTGCTGGGAAAGATTTGGACTAGATTGTGTTGAGTGTCTCTGAGGGTGGGGCTGAATTTTCACTGCAGCCCATCTGGATTAGGAAAAACTACATTGTTCCAGAGGTTATAGCTACCATTTCCTCGTGGACTATCAGTAGAAAGCAGGCAATAAAGGTTATTTATTACACCTCCTACTGTTTCCTCAAAAGATCAGAAGAACATGAGTTAAATTATAAAAGAAAAAGAAAGACATCTGAAAAATGTCCTGAGGGAGGTTAGCCACAAAATCTTAATCCTCTTCAAGCGGTGGAAGCCCTGTTGCTTATGATTTAAGAAAATTCTGGACAAAACATTACAAGATGCACAACAGAAAACACTTGTGCAGTGACAGGAGATGAACTCAGTGATCTAAGAGGAGTCATCCCCCCCTAGCTTTGATTATTCTGTGTTTTAATTGCTCTTTAAATTTCATGAGTTATATTAAAGATATGCTACTGCACTAGGATAAACCTTTGAAAAATGTATTAAATGCATTCATCCATACTACAGCTCTTTCCATGGGCCAAATTCTTCCTTCTCTCATATTTCTGCAGTGTCTTGAAATCAGTAGGAGAACTTTGAGTAACTGCTATTTATTCCTTTTGAGAAGGAGATGTGGCTTGTTTAGGATTCAACTGCCCTAAGAGTTTTACAGCTCCAAAAACATCTGAGGACTTATCATAGATTAGCCTGTATCTGAAGACCAAATGCAATAACATTGCACAAGATAGATTTCAGTTCTGTGTGGGCCAAATACTACGTTCAACTACAGCAGTGTAAATGACAACAGCATTTACTTTCAGCTCCCATTGCCATTAAATGAAAAAAGCCTTGGAAGAGAAAGAGTCCTCTTCAGAAAATACAGACATCGTAACCTCTGATGTTTATATTATCTCTGAAAAAAAAAAAAAAAAAGAAGAGTATTATCAGAGTAATGGTCGCTTTCTTAAGTGGCTCTATCAACTGATCCCTTCCCTGATTTTCATTTGATTTGCATCTTTATAATAATTTTCTCATCTGTCTTAGCAAGCTGAACATGCATGAACTACATTTGCAGCAGTAATAGACTTGTGAGTCTTCTGACAATTTCAAATGAGCTTAGAGAAGGACTTTTTTCTGAATAAACGGCCCTTTGATTCTCCGGGCAGGCTCAAAAGAAAATGAGCCCTATTATCCCTTTAGTTATCTGCACAGAATATTTCTTTTGAATAGAACTTAAATTGTTGTTACAAGCTTCCTGGTTTCCCTTATTGTTTGTATATTTTTTAAAGAGTTGATTGAATAAAGTTCGAGAAATAACCACTTGGAACAAATAAAAGCTTTTCGTTCCTTGGTTTGAAAATACAGCAATGTCAATTATGTCCCAGAGAGGGGCATATTATGAACCACAAAAGTATAAGAGAACTTTGCATCTAATTTATGAGCTGAGCCACAATAAGAGTCTTACAAAAACTGCTGTGGCAGAAGATTAAACCATTTTAGTGAGCAGCATGGTAACTCAGTATGGGGACCATTTCTAATGCAGGACTTACTGTTGTCAATTTCTAATGCATCCACCAGGATTAGAAAATATAACAGCAGTCACAGCAAGTTTTCTTTAATAATTATTTTAGCAGTAGGGAAATAGAATTCTTTATGTGGCAAGCAAGAAACCACTGCTTATCCTCAATGAAAGGTCCAACATCTCAATCCAACAAGGTCTTTAATCAAGAATTTAATCCTAAGTACGTAAGTGATCTCATTGCACTGAAAAGTCAGTCTGCAGAAAATCTTATATAACGGTACACATAAGTAGCCAGAGTCTTCCAACACACCATCTCAAAACACTTTCTCTCCATCTATTGTATAGTGTAAAGGATAACTGATTATATATAAAATAGTATGGTAAGATTCTGGCACCAAATCATGCTGTCTTCTTTAGCAGAAAAGGAGTATGGTATTTTTTTTCCCTTCATTCATCTAGGCAGTAGCAATTTGTCAGCCAGCATGTGCTGATACAAAGCCTATAACTGTCCCAAAGAAACAGATGAACAGACATTTTTGCCAGAGCTCTTAAATACATTGCTTCCCACTGGGGGGTGGGGGGAGCCATGTTTATTTAAAAGTACTGAAACTTCCACTGTAAACCTTATTCATTTTTTCTCTGCTTGGCAGTAAGTCTGTTTCAGGTAAGTGGAGCACCATCCTGGCTAACAACCCGTGTTCCACCTCCACTAGTACAACTGATGTGCCTAATGCAGCCATGATTTATTTCCTATCTGCACTGGGCAGTGAATTAACATTAGCTACAATATAAGATTATCTAATCTTAATTAAGGTTGATTTTTGCAATGCAGAGTGTAGACCACAGTATGACTGGATTTGCACATGAGTAGAGAAAGATATGCTAAACCTGAATGTTTTGCGTGCCCATACATCCCAGACACTGTACTATGACTCATGACAAGGAATACCTTGCCTGATCTCACAGGCAACCAATGGCCACTTCCAAAGTCCACACCTCCCTCTAGGAAAGAGGTTTCCCTGATTCAAAGGCTTATCATATTCCACAGAACTGAGTAGCATGAATGAACTACCTAAATCAGGGCCACAGAGGGAAGCTGTATACCCTGATGGGACTCAAGACCTTCCTTTGAGGAAATCAAGTAACTGGAGAGGTAGGACACCCAGAAGAAAAGGGAGGTAACAAAGCTTTACATCAGAACAATTTCAAAGGTGGAATAAAAGAGCAAAACCAAATTTACATATGATAAAATTATTGGTTCAGTTGGTAGCCAGCCTTTAACAAAGCCAAATATTCCTTGTTTTCTTTTTTCTCGCTTTTCTCCTATTCTATGTGTTCAATACCTTGGACTTCTTGTCACACATTTTTTTAATCCATCACCACACTGTTACACCTTGCTTGTTGCAATATATGAAACTAGTAAAACAGCTGATGCAAACAAAACCACAATATGCCTAAAAATCTCTAGTGAAAAAATCCAGGTGAGCAGGAGTGAAAGAATCCTCCAGAAAGACCACTGCAAAAGGAAGGCATATCAAAGTGTTCTTTTCTTTTTTTAATGCTACTCTATTTGTAGAGCATTGAATATGTTATTGCTGTCATTGGAGGTCTGAGGCAACTTGCTAATCTCAGATGATTAAGAGGACATTCAAAATAAATTTACTGTTTCTCTATGAGTTTTTCTCCTCAGCATTATCATATAATAGTTAATGATTTTCAGTGGGATTTTGACATTAATGAGGTTCTTTAATGAGGAAGCCTATTAATATTCACACTTGGGAATTAAAAGGTCATCCCAGTCTATGAGCAAATGAATCTTACTCCCTTTGGAAACTATTAGACAACCTGTGTTTGCCTTTGTTTGATAACCATTGCACCTGCACTACAAGAAGATCAGAAAATTTGGTGTTACTCTGCAAACAAAAGGCTTTGCCACACATCATGAGGATTTACCTCCCATTTCTCCTTTGTGTTACCACAAGAGGCTGCTGTTTCATCAGCTGCACTGGCAGACTGTGACTTCAAGCCAGTGCCTTAAATTTTACTCTTCAAATTTATGGGATTTCAACAATGACAAATTGCAGCTGTGTGAATATGTGCACATGTGTGGGCACACACATGCCTATAGTAACAACAGACTTTTAAGAGAAAAGCACAACACAAAACACAGTCTAGATTATTCATTATCATGATAATACAAGAAAGATGAGAATGTTTAGTTTTTGTATATTGGAAAACAGCAGTAATGGCCACTACTTTGTAGAAGACCTAACTTTCTTTGACATGTCTGCGTTTCTTAATCTTTAATCTTTCCAGTATCCTTTCAAACCATTTTGGCTAAGAAAGCAACAGCTGCACTCAGGAATAATGCAGTTTCCCTTTTCTAGGCAAGCTAGGCAATACAAGCAGTCATAGTCCCCTCCATTTTTTTTTAATTTTTTCCCTGCCTCTCCTTTTTATAATACCTGATGTGGAAATTGTTTATTCTTTAAAAAGCATTATTTCACTCCTCCAAAAAGTATTCACAGAATTGGACAGAGAAATCTGTATGAGACCAGATACACAAAACTACCAAAACAACAAGTAATTTCTTAGAAATTGAGTATTCTCACAGTCAAATAAAAGGAGATCTTGAACTCTTCCTGAACAGGCTGTAGAGATATTCTGACAAGGTATTTTTACTTGGCAAAATACAGTTCCATTTTCTATAAAATACCTGTATTTCTCATCACGACGAAGAAATTATGCCTCCAGCATAGCTTGCTATAGCAGCCCTCTAGAAAATAGAAGAGAGGGTTTTAGGCTTTTTCCTTGTCCTCAGTTTTCTGGATTTAGTATTATTTACTTTCCTCCCTACAACAGTCTGAAACATTCTGGAAGTAACACACTGTTCATTCTGTTCTACAAAATCACTGGTTCATTTCAATGAGAAATGACAAAAGCTACTCAAACTCCAAGCTATATTTCTTTATTTCTCTTTGGCTGCCCAAACTTACAGTGATCAGCACTAGCCGATCTGCACAGTCTTAACAACACTGTCAATCACAAAGTTGTTTAGTAAAGCATGATCTGTTAGAACTTGGAAATTGACTCACAAAGCTTGTGCTAGAGGCACACACAGTATTATTGATTTGTATTCAGACCAGTCTTTCCTCCATTTATCTTTCCAACAGAAAGTGACCTGATACCTATCTGTAAAGCAAATGCATGTGGAGATGTTTCTGGGTGTAGACTGTTATTTATCCTGTACAGAACCATATAAAAAGACTGCAAGTTAAAGATTAAGAATTTTATAAATGAAGAGAGTGTACTTTTTTTTTTTTTTTTTTTTTTTACATTTAAGGTTTGGTCTAAAAAAAAAAGGGAAAAAATAGTGAAAATGTATCTGAAAAAAAATCAAATGTTTGAAAACCAAGTGTTTTAAGGACTGATCTGCATAGAAAATGTCTCCATAGAAGCTACCATCTTTTCTAAAAAGTAAAGGGAGCAGAATCCAGGCTGTGAATTCAGGCTAGAATTGGCAGCCAGGGGTATAGACAGATTTTGCTGCCATATCTTACAAGTGTCCTTTTTATACAGATAAATCTTCAGAATGGAAACTAGATGTGGTTAACATTTACTTCTGGAAATTATCATTGCACCCAAACCTGAATGAGTTTCTTAAAGACAAAAACATTTAAGTTTAAGATCATCAATACCATGAACTACATAATTAATGAACTTGTTAGCACAAATATGTTCTCACAAACAAAGGATACTAACTACAAATACAGAATTACATGTCATACTGAGCATTCCTCTCTCAGACCTCATCTTCCTAAACACCTTCCCAATAATTCATTTAATGTCTAAAGTAAATATTTAGAATGTCAGACCCTAAAAGGTTATTGTGACCTGGAAAAACAAGTACATTTCTCTAGTGGATGAGGAAATGCCAATAAAGATTAGGGAGTAACAGTGAAGTAGACAAGGAAAGCAATACAAGGCAGTCCCAGAGAGCCAGATACCATCTACTATGCCCTTATCTGCATTAGCTACTGATTAATTGTTGAACCTTCCTTCACCAGCTTCTTTTATGAAATACATGAAATTATACAGAATATGAGGCAGACTATTAAAGGCACAATTTTATTATCAACTTATTCTGTTTGGTTAGCTAAAACTTTCTTTGCAATATATAGTGGAATTCATTACGCCTCTACTGGAGTTTAAGTTATATATAAAATGTTTGGAATAATCTTTTCAACCTGAAATTAAACTGCTTTTTTTTTTTTTCCTTAAATTTTTAAGGAAAGGGATCTTTCTTTTTTAAAGATCAGCTTTCCTTTCAGAAAAAAAAAAAAAAGCAAACAAACAAAAACAGGGGTTAATTCACATCTCTTCAGGAATTGCTTGTAGTTGTGAGATAGAGCAATTTACTAAGTACCAAATAAATTCTTGTTAACCTCCATTTTTTCTATATTAAAATTGCTTTTGTTTTCTAATAATTGATTTTCCAACAAGATGGTAAATACACTTTTACTCAAAACAATGCAGTTGCAAAGCCTGGACAGTCTTTGTTTTTCTTAAAATATGACTTTGGAATGAAATAAAAGAGCAAAAAAATGCACTTTTAGATTAATATATTAATTGTCTAATGGACTTGTTAATGATTGATGCCTAATTCTAGCTAGACATAAGCTACAATTTATATTGGTAGACTGTGAGTCTACCCTTATCTTTCATATCTTTGCATTTTCCAGTTGTCCAAACATGTCCTAGAATTAAAGATGACTGACATATTTATCAATATTTCTGACAGAAAACAAAACCAACTCTCACCACCCACCTTCAAAAATTCCTTGTTACACTGAGCAAAAAAATAATGGAAAAATTAAGAATTAAGATGCTTTTTTTTTTTTTTTGTCTCTAAAGATTATAAATAGGTCAGGAGAGGTTAGGAAAAGGTCATGCTGACATGATCTCCTTTCTACAAATGAAAAGTTTTCCTGTGGCTCTAACTCAAGAAATCCTTTCTCCTTAAATGCAGCACTCTGCTACCACTCACTTCTAGAGTGGCAAACGATACTACTACTAGTGCATCAACATATCTTACAACATATCTTCAGATTGCTGGCAGTACCATATCACAATGCCCAACATTATTGTGTGTTCATATAATAAAATAAGAATCCTGAAAACTCTGTAAATATGTTTTTAAAATGTACAGATTTTTGCTACTAATGAATCAGTTAGTACTTTTAAAGTATCATTTTGAAGCTTTATATAGAGAATTCAATGTTTATTATTCACAACCGTGCCAGACTGCAGAAGATACAAATTTTTGATTAGAAGCTATAAAAACCTAAATTCTATCTGTTATGAAGCCCCAGTAATTCATATCTTTGAGGCAGTACCAATATATGGAAAGCAGCAAAACTAATCAGGAGAGTTGGAGTTTTGGAGAACATTGTCCATTATTTCTAATGAATTCTCTTTACCTGTTCAGAGATTCCAGTGCAATTTATTTTCTGTGGATATCTAATATATTTTATGATGTAATATTTTCTACACAATTATAGCTACACAACTGATCAAATCAATAAGTTACTTCTTAAGAGTCACTTCATTTCTGTACCACTAGGCCAAAATCAAATAAATTCCCTTGTGCATTTTAAATATCTTCTTTGATTAGTAGATAATCTCTAATAAAGTAAAATATTTTCTTTTCCAGGATGCATATGTCAGTTTAACCTGATGAAATACTTCTTGCAAAACAAACCATGCCTCTTTCTTTTCTCCAATATTCATATTGTGAAATGTGAAAATGCCAGGAGAGGGGAGAAACAAATAAACTATTTCTAACTAGAATTAGGACAAAATGAAAGGAAAAGTTATTCTGGCCAACTGTTTAGAAATCAACCAACAAAATTACTTACATGTATCTATAAACCCAATTTCATGTTTCAAATACCAGACTGATACTCGACACATCAGTGATAGCTGATGAGCAGCACAAGTGATACACAAGTAATACCTGATACGTAAGTAGTAGTGCTACTGCTCTTAATTGAGCTTTGTCTCTAAACAGGAAAGATGTGCACACATTATCTGTCTCACTCCAGAAACTAAAGTCTAAAAAAAATAAATAATAATTTGAGAATATATATCTAGAAAACAAAATATTTAAAACATCATATGCAGTGTGAAATCAGAAGTGAAATATCTTTTATCAGTCAAAAAACCTGGGAGTATTGGCCAAAGTTACGTATGAATTTGCTGCAGCAAAGCCAGCCCTGGAAATTTCCCATGATTCTAATAAAAGACATCATACATTTGGAGGGATAGTTGTAGCAGGTGTCAAATGAACTCTTGTGTACATCATGTTTTAGGGTGAAAGATTACCCTTACGTAATGTTGTTTTTGTCCTTTGTGTTTCCCTAACAATAACAATGCTATTTCCCTATTGCTACATCAAAATGGAAATCATGATTACTCTACGCTCCTTTTACCAAGTACTTTAATGAAAAAACACCGCATGTCAGTAAATTAACACTTACTTTTGTTGACCCATTTAAATATGAGGTTAGCTTTGACATATCTACAATTCATTTATGAACCGAACAGTTGTAGTCAAGCCTCACAAAATGTAATCAAAAAGAGAAAATCAATAGCTCTCTTTTGAATAAGCTTGCTTTCCCTGAAATACTTGATTTCTCAAGAGTCATTAAAACTTTCTCTTGCATCCCTTGCGGGTTAAGTCTATGTAACACTCTATCACGTTCGTATCTACGAATAACATTACCACAGTGTATTAGTATAGTAAAATTAATATACATTCACCAATTCCACTTTCGGAATTTCACATTATACAGGCCTCTTTTATTCTCACGCCAGAAATTAATTCCAAGCTATTGGGATTAACTGTTGTTCTCCACATAATATTCAAGTCATCTAAATACCATCTAAAAGGTTTTTGAGCTCCTTCACAGAAAGAAGTGGCTACAAGAATGAGTGTCTCCAACATACAACATAAGAAAAATGCATCTGTGTAAAATGGCAACTTAGGAGCCTGCTCAAAGAAACTTTGGCTGTGGTTTTGAGGGGGAACTATGGCAGGAGTCTCACTAGATGACAGCTCAAGTACAATAGCATCAAAATACAGCTAGATGAAAGATGATGGTGAAGGCTGGTGTGTCCAAACATTCACCATTCCATCCAAACCCCATTTATTTCAGTTTGCCTTTAAGTACATGAATTTGGACAAGTTACTTACTTTACACTGACAACTCTAAAATGGGCAAAGGTATCCTCTTTTATTATTATTATTATTATTTATTATTACTATCATTATTTTCTTAAGAAAGCAACCACTACCCTTACAAATAATACAACAGAAAAAAAAAAATGGGTTAGTAAGAAAAAATGAGCACAGGAACAGGTTGCCCAGAGAGGCTGTGGAGCCTCCCTCCTCGGAGAGCTTCAAAAGTCATCTGGACATTGTCTTGGGCAACAAGCTCTAAGTGTACCTGCTAGGGTTGGACCAAGTGACCTCCAGAGGCCTTTTCCTACCTCAACCATTCTGTGATTCTAGGAAAATATTAGGACTAACATCTAGTTCAGGTAGGTGAATAGTCTTTGCAATTCTTCCTTCACTCTAGATACAAGTATTTGCAATTTAGCAGAATTATTTCATGTGTTTTACATTTAATCATAAGATTCTCCAGGGATTTGGGGTCAAGATTTAAATACAGTGAGATAGCACATTCTCTTACATGTAGTCTAGTGTTAGATTCTGTTATGACAGATAACAGTATTTAATTTCTTAGTTTAAAATAAATGTAATTTCTCAAAGTCTTTTGCAAAGAATGGTCATATTTTACTGGTTCTGTCTACTTTATTTAGTTATCTACATAATGATTTTAATGTTATTTTGATTACAAAAGTTCTGCTGGACCTCTTGTATAAAAGATGGAATTAGAATTAGCTATCTGAAGGTAACATTACTGCAGCTAGTCCTCTGATTACCATGGCTGGCAAAGAAGCTACTTCAGATTGGTTATTCAATCAAAACAGCTTTCTAAAAAACAGTCCTATCATTTGACTTTGCTCACCACAGCCCTGCATAGTCAATAGGTTTATCTGTACTGCAGCCAGACTGTAAGGTCTCTTCCAACCCAAACTGTTCTATGATTCTATGAACATGTGTAAGTATCCAGAGCACAGCAGGAGTGGTCTTGCATGCAGATGGCAAGAGAGCAGCACAAGGCAATCAGTCACACACCCCCTTGAAATTTTGCTGCTCCTATGGAATTTTATGCTTTGCAGATATCCTAATCTTGTATCTCAGTCAGTCATCTATTTGGTTGTAATGGGTACCTATCAGGAGTAAGACATGAAAACACAGCATCATAAACCCAGTTTGTGTTTCAAGACTGTTGGCAGTTATTCCCAAATGATTAAAAAAAAAGGCATTCTATGACTTGCACATTTGTCTATAATGAAAGGGAGTTAATTCAATAGCTAGTGAACTGAGAGGATGCTTACATTTTGTTGTCATCTTTGGATGGAAGGGAAAGTATGAAGATTTCACATTAGTATTCAGAATGTTTTGGATTTTTGTCCAATATGCAAATAAGGCCATGCAATTTAAACCTCTTTGGGACTACATTACTAAGTTCTCAAAAATAGTACATGAGCTAGGATAGTTACTTATTTTTCTATAACAGACATAGACAGTGACTTTCTCATAAACACACAAATTATATTTTAAAGGCTTGATCTTTTTTTATCCCCCTGCAAACACTAAAAGAACGTCTAACTAGTGAGTTAACTGTTACAGTTAAATATTTTTGTTTTGCTTTACACTTCAGGGCTATCTGGAAGCGAGGCCTTTCAGAACTATCACAAAGGGTTGCTGAGAGCGTTTAGGAACCTATATGGAGAGCGAATGCCAATATATCTATAATTTACAAATAATATTTCTGCTGACATACACACATACACACAAAAACATACATCCCATGTACCTCTTGTGTTACCTTTCAAGATTGAATTAATTTGACATTTGTCAAAAGATCTTTGGTTTTTCAATGTCACATAATATAACAAAAACATTTAAAAAGAAGCAGCCTCAGTCAGTCAAGTATCAGAATTTAAAATTATTTTTTTTTCATTCAGGGTGAATTGTATTTAGTTAGTCCATCACCTCCAAATTTATAAACACTTATAAATGGTCACCCACGACAAGCTTTTCTCCTGATTCCTCCCAATAGTTACCCCTAATGTAAAAATATTTTTTTCTCTTCAATCTTCCTGCATCTTTATGCATGACAGTGTCTGTTTCAGGGCAAATAAACTGCACTTTTCCTCATCATAAATTTCTTTAATTACTTAACTCCTTTTTAACATTTTTTGTCTACACTTGCTGCTTCCCTTATAGCTCAGCTGATCCAGATCTTCAACCAAAGCTATTCCCAGTGAAGTGAAGGAGTAGGAAAAAGGACAGAAAGATGTTGGTTAAAATTTGTTTTACCTCTCAGTATTTTAGATTGTTTGTAGCAAACTTGATTTTCAATGTAATTTTGGGCTGCTAAACAAATTAACCCGGGACATTTTGAAACCAAAGGCCTCAGAATTTCTCTTCAACAGAGCAGAATAGGCTTCTCTTCCAGCCTGTTGCTGAGTAGAAAGCAGCATTTAGTCACGTGTTGTACCATCTTGCCAGTTAATCTGACCAATTTCTATTAAAAAGTTGGCTCTATATTTTTTCAGGATTGTATCTGAAGTGACAGGCCTGCTGTTCTGAACTGTCCCCTCCTGCCAGACCTGTATACAGATAACTGTTTCAGCAGTCTTTCAGCTGAACTTCATTGCAAAATCAACTCTTCAGCATTATTCTTCCTAAGGTCGTGAGATCCTATGCTACATTGGCCAAACACCAAACTATCATAGCTAGCACAGTATTATAAAATTGCTACATGTATGATTCAGGTTCTGAAAGTAGAAATGCATTTGCAGAAATCAAAAAGGACCTTCTTGCCCCTTGTATCACCTTTGTGATCAAAAGTAGAGCATAGGAACCATTGCAGCACTGAGGTTCTCATGCCAAAGCAAAACCCAGCACTCCTCAGCTTATGATGCTTTAGTGAAGCTGGGGAATATTCAACACAATTCCTGTGTCTTTCTGACTAACTAAATATGGGTAACCCATTGTTAGGTCTTCAGTCACAGTAAACAAATTTTAACCAGAGCATCACTACTCATACAGCGTGAGTTTGGCTGAAAAACTTTACTACTACATAAATTAGGCAGAAATAAACTCTCTTCTTTATTGTTAAAAATGAAATATAATCCACCTGTAAAATTCTGTATGAATGACTCATGTAATAAATTGAAATATAGAATAAAGCATTTGCCTTACAGTACAGTCACGGAACTCAATCCTAGTCCTTATTGATACTTAGCTGCCCTTCAAAAATAAAAACGAATCTGGTGTCTGCCACAAAATTTTACATTCTAGAAGAAGTGGCAGAAGAGTGAGAAAGACAGCATTGGGTTCAGATCCTTTTCCAGCAGTGGGAACAGGATGATATTCATGATACATTTCACATAAATAACTTTATTATCATTAAAAGACAAAGAAATGAATAATGAGTGATAATATTATATAATGAGATAATATTAAGAGTGGCTACAGAACAGCTCAGCAGAAAGGGATCTACGGGTGATACTTGACAGCAGGCTCAACATAAGTCAGCAGTGTGTAGCCAAGTGAGCAAACCACATTTTGGGGTGCATTAAACACAGAATAGCCACCCGGGCAAAAGAGGTGGTTCTCCTACTATATTTAGCATTGGTGCAACATCACCAGAATTCAGTTCTGGTCTGCACAATATGAAAAGGATGTTAAGGTCTTTGAAAGAGTCCAGAGGAGGGCAACAAAGCACATAAATGTGCTGGAAGGCATGTCCTATAAGGAGAGGGTGAGAACATCTGAGTTATCTAGTTTGGTGAAAAAGAGACTAAGAAGTGACCTCACTGCTCTCTACAACTTCCTGAGAGGGGAAGTGGAGAGGGAGGGTGCCGGTCTCTGTTCTGTAGTCACCAATGACAGGACACATGGGAATAGCACAAGGGAAAGAGGGAAGGGGAAGTTCACACTTCATCATTTCATCAGAAAAAATGTCTTTACTGTGAGGGTGGTCAAACACTGTAACAGGTTTCCTAGAGAGGTGGTTGAAGTCCCATGCCTGTCAGTGTTCAAGGGCCATTTGTACAATACCCTCAACAACGTACTTTAATTTTTGGTTAGTCCTGAAGTGGTCAAGCAGTTGGACTTCATGATCTTTTAAGGTCCTTTCCAACTGAACTATTTATCATATTTCATTATAATCATTTCTATTTACCATATTTCATTAGCATCATGTTTCTCTTTAATGAATGTAAAGTAGATATCTAACAGGTCCATTCCTTTTCAATTTAGCTCACATTTAGTCCATCACTAGTTGTCACCTCCTCCACTGAGAGCTGGTGGAACCACCACCTTGAAGAAATAAGTCTTTCATTCATCTATGAAAAGATATTTTTACAGTTACCTGAAATGTATGCTTTAGCTTCAACAAACTATCAAGAATAAACCTTCACCTGGTTCCTCTTTTTTTCTTTCTTCAACTTCTTTTGATGTATAATACAAAAACAAATGTTTTTGTTTTCTATCACTTCAGAAAAATCACATATGTGATAGGACCTGCCCATTTTCTGCATTCTTCAGTAGTGAAAACAGAAATTAGTTACGTAATATTACAGGCTTTTTTTTTTTTCCTCTTGACATGCTGATTAATATATTATATTTCATAATCTGTGAAAGATTTGTTGCATAGTTAATCCTACACTTTGATATGAGTTTTTTTTAAAAACAGTCCTCTTGAAATTACTTTGAAAATCTGAAACATCTAATTACAGTTCTTTGTAAGCTGGAATGGTAAAAACATCAAGAATGGAAATTCCACAGTTCCAAATACTCAATGCATTTCAGAAGCTTGCATTACACTAAGGAATAAAATCTTAGTCTTTTTTTTTTTTTTAATGTAGCAATAATGACATTTGTTTACCTCCACTAGCATTCAAATGCTTCATTAAGAATGCTGGGAAATGTACCTTGAGCCATTTTTAGCATGTGTACAGGAAAACAAATAGGAATTGTTCAGGCTGTCATTGTTCCTTTTTATAATGGCTCACTACTTAAATGTATAATATTACATTTCTTTTTATATAGCTTTTCAAAGCAAAAATAGGATTATAATATCAGAACAATTTATGGTTCATGTGATCCTCAGAAATTATGAAAATGATGCTTCTCTCTCAAAAACTCTCTCAATCTTCCTACGTGTAGCTATTTTTTTCACCCTAGTGCAGGCTTATTTTCTTTTTGACATCAATGGTATCAAAACTTTAGGCAAAACAATAAAAACACGCACACACAAAAAAAGTATCAACGCCTGTTTGTTTTTCTAAAAGATACTATATGTTTACAGAGCTTATGTACTTTGCTAAAACCCTGATAAGTACTTAAGAATATATCTTTTCAGTATTCCTTATAAGCATGAATTCATTACAAGTTTTCTGTCACCATGTATGAAGAGAACATTTCTGTCTCTGTTTACCTGTGGAGTACAACTGATTTAGTCCTACAGGAACACACCAGTCTCCTGAAGGACTCACAAGTCACAAAGAAGAGCAAAGGTCAACAATGTACAAAGTCAAACATATGCTCCCTCTTATCATCCTCCTCTCTTACTCCTCCACAGTTGCTGCAAAACTGAAATAGCATAGCTATGAGCAAGAGAAAGAGCAAGGAATAGAGCTGAATGGGAACAGGTATCCCAGTGCAATGACAAACCTTCCCATGTGGAGAACCCATGGACTTCAGAAGTGTGTTGATGAGAACATGGGGGAAGAAAGGCAAGGACAAACTGCAGGCCCTTGGTCAAGGCCTTCCTCTGTACAGCTACCACCACCCTCGCCCAGAGCAGCAGCCTTGTCCTGTGGCTCTCACAGTACAGACTATGTCCTTTTCACTAGGTTTTGGATACTTGGCATGGAAGTTCCATATCAAACTAGAGCATATTTTCATGACAGAAATTTTGTTTGAACTGAGGCATTTGCCACAAACAACATTCATATCTATTACCCACTTCATTGTGTGATAATTCTGGTGTAACACCATGACAACAAAAACTATGTTCAGAGAATTCTTTTAGGCCAGGGTGACTTAGTTTTACAGCAAATATAGATTTCTAATGCCTCTTGGGAAACCAAAATAAGCTTCACTATATCACTATCTATCAACCGTATGCGTCACATGAAGCTGATCTGAAACATAAAACTTCTGTGATGGCCCTGGCTTTTTTGACACCTGTCTTCTGCAAAGAGCTGGCCACAGCATGTCTAGAGAGGGTGAGTACAGGAGGGAAAAAGCTGGGAGGGAAAAAAAGCTCACCATCCTCTCTTTCCTTAGTTGGAAAGAAGTAACATTTTAGAATAAAGTTTAATCCCTGATAAGGCCCTTCTAAGATTTTATTTTTCTACTCTCTCCTTACTTTGAGAATGTTCAGAAGTATTTTTAATATATATGGCATAAATTATATTTGTTTGTATAGTTATGTATAGTGAATGTGTGTGTATAAAAAAGTTGCTACTTTTGAAAAGAGGTTTTCTCCACAGGCTATTGTAGCCATCATAAACCAGATGAGGCTGTCATTGCATTCAGAAAGTACATACAGAAAGAAGCTAGATAAACAAGGATATCTGATAATAAAGTCTGTTTGGTTGATAAGAGGACAAACTATCTAAATGCTGAATTCATCTTTCTTCCATTTGTTGCAGAAAAGTACTGCGTAAAGGAGACAGATAGCAATGTGACATTCATTTCAAAACTGAACTTGAAGATGTTAAGTCATCGTGAAACCTGGGGCAGATTTTAAGGTACAAATGCCTTGCTTACCTCCCACTTGGATTTATACCCAAACACACTTTTAGTACAGACCCACAGAATCTATGTCTCATTTGGGATTTTTAACTTTGACACTAATTTCCATAAATTTGCATTAAAAACATAAAGGGGAAGCTGACACCTTTATATTTGCTAGCTGGACAGGGAATTAACCTGGAAAATCACTACCTTGCTTCTTGAAAAACAGATGTTTAAAGGAAACATTTCATTTTCAGCATCATACAAGCATCTACCACTTTACAGATTCATTGAAGCTCAATACAATAAATAAGATAAATATTTTCCCAGTTTCAACAAAACAAAGTCCACCAAAAGTATCTGACAACTATCTAGTATGCTTAGTTTCTTAAAATATTAGACATACGTAGAACTATAAAACCTGTAGAATTACTGGCAAGTATTTGCTAGATTTCCCATTCAATAGTTATGTCATGGTTAACATGTATTTGCAAGGCAGATTTTTTTAATATCTGAATATATATGCTATGCTACATGTTCTCAAATATTACCCTTCACAAGCATTATCATTCATGCTGAACAGAGGAAGAAATTGGTCTCTCTATATTTTACTCTAGGGTTAAAACAAATACACATGAGCAACAGTAAAATAGCCAAGAATACTAACATACAAAGATTTGCCAGACAAGTGCAAGGAAGAAGGAAGGAAAAAAATGGAAGAAAAAAAGTGGGGAGCAATTTAGCAATCAGCTACCCAGAAGCAGAATTACATAAACACTGAATCCTGAGGGGATGTTCTGAGTTTGTTAAACTGACATAGTCACTACTAAGGAAAGTAACATTCATTCATAAATGAGTGGTTTTTAGCCTCCTGCTGCCATAGTTATTCTCTTGACATAAATAATCCAGTAATTACTGTTTTTCTTCTACTAATAATTGTTGATAAGATTGTATTTCAACAATTTTGGCTGTAATTGGATATTCTGAGATTTTTTCTTCCCTCTGTATAACCAGATTTAATATGCAGTAATAACATACAGAAGTAGTAGTTTTACACTTCAATTGCGCCTTTTTTTTTTTTTTTTTTTTTTAAGTTCTCTCAGAAGCCTTTGATACACTGGATGGCAAGATGTCTGAGGATACAGATATGAGAGCCAAGCACAACTCACTGCATGCTTGTCTTTTCTATGAGGGAGATGAAGATTACAAATATGCATCATCTGTTCCTGGTCTTGGTCATATAACAAAACTGCTTTAGTTCACTTCTATTCTGATGAGCGTATAAATGTACATGTGTATACGTTATACATACAAGACAGAGGAAACACTGGCTTGGTGGTGGTGGTGGGTTTTTGTCTGTACAATTAGATGCAGACGGTGTAATCATTCACTGTAGTAAGATTAGATTCATCATCTTTTTTCCCTGCACAGACTGCCTATGCATATAGAAATTATTTTTTCCGTAAAAATAATGACTGAACACCTGAAAGCCCTTCAGTCTTTCAGAACTGAAAAAAAATAATAAAATAAATTAGGAAATTCAATGTAAATATTTCTGTCTTCCAGTAACTGGGAAGGAATGGCTGCAAAACACTTGCTCGCTGACTGAAGGTGAGATGGAAGCAATTCTGGACCACTGGCTATAACGGTTCCTCATCTGAAGGAAAAGACACCAGTAGTGATCAAAATTTACATTAGGGATGTAAGACCACCAACTAGTTATGCATGCTCAGTTTCAAGCTACCATTGAGGAACATAGCTCCTCTGCATTAGGTATTGTTCAGATATATTATATGTACACTACTTACAGCTGTCCCTTTCCATCTATACAAACTGTTCCAAATTACTTTCTGCCAGAGTTTACTTCTTAAACAAGTACTACAACCAATTTTGACAATTTGTCACTCCACCAGATACCTACTTCTAATGTTCCTCTGATAATTTTTTTAAATTTTTTTTTTTGAAGAGTATACGTTCACAAAAGAGCTATACTGCCCTTCCAAAGCACTTACCTTTTCGTAGAAGTCACATTAGGTTAGCATATATCTTGCTATGAAAAGCTGAACATCGTCATTAACTCCTTTGAACCATGAACGAACATTTATGCTGTTGCATAAGCACAGTCCACAAGAATAACCAGTCCATTACATTTGACTGAGCTCCTCAATCCACTATTATCCCTGAAATATGAATCTGTGCTCTCATCACAGGCAGACATTCCAACATGTATCAGTATTTTGTTATCTCCATACCAGATAATTGTGTCTAACTTCAGTATTTGTCCTATAAGCTAAGTCATGTTCTAGTCTGACTCCCAGGTTACACACATCTTTTCCACTGAAAACAATTATATTAACCTTGGTGATGACTTCCTCTCCAATCCATCCTTCATTCTTCACTTTTGACCCTCTTGTTGCAGTGCATATCTCATGGAAAACATCACTTGTTTAACCAGTCTCATCTAAATGATAGAAAATTACTATTTCTTCCTGTTGGAAGATCAATTCTATCACTCGTATTTTAAAATAAATTAATAAGACATCTAAAAAGAAATAGAGAAGACATATTTCAAATAAATATTAGTTCTACTCATGAAGAACTCTTTGCTTGGAAATAAAAAAGCTTGCTTAAAGACATTCAAAGCTATTAATGGACAACTAATTAATTATTATGAACTAACCAGTGGCATAACTCATTGTAGTGAGCAGGCTTTTGTTTCCTTTTAGGAATGAGACACTACAGAGTATCCTGTGGGTGGATTTTATTTCCTGATTTAATTCAGAACAGAATTCTTTGCCTAACAGGCCTGTTTATCCCAATGTCGTTTCACAAGATCTGTCATAATTACATAACTCAAGCAATTAGAGAAATTCCAGCAAACCAATCAATTAACTCCAGTGCGTATCAGAATGTAACATGAGAGTGCTTTGTATCATTACAATTTAGGTCACAGTCACGAATTTTCATTACAGTGAGATAAATTCCAAGCTGTGAGCTTGATGCATGTTAGACAGTAAAAATGTAACAGCAATTCAGCAAGGGACATTAAAAACATTAATGAACAAACATAACAGTCTGAAGATGAAACTTTTAAGAATGCTGAAGAGTTCCCTGTAAAAATAAAACCAGGAAACTGTAACAGCTTAAAATAAAGGCTTTCCCAAAAGACAGGGGAAAGCATTTCTGAAAGCAGAAATTCTTCAATTAGAGTAGTTAATTTGGAGCATAACTGGGTCTTGCATAAAGCAACTAGCAAGAGCATATAGTTAATTGAAGACAAAGCTGTGAATTAGTCTCAAAATAAACATTTGGTACTACTAAATTCCACAGAATATGCCTTAAATTAGTATAGCTAAAGATAAGAGAGGTGCTGTAGTTTTCTGGAGCTTCTTATAGGGGAAGCATTTTTAATAACTGAATTATTGCTTCGGTAACAATCATTACCCATTGTTTGGTTGTGTTCCCAACATCTCCTTCAATATCAGCATTCAAGTTTCTTTGGTAGTGTGTCCAAGCATGGAAGAATTAAATGTGACTGTCGGTCTGTCTGTAGTCCGAGGCCATACTATGACAGTAATAGACATGCATTACTTGAAGTGCTAAGCCAGATGGCAGGCAATGGATGCCTGGCTGATATTTTTAGCACCGTATGCTATATATGACCATTTGAAGGATTCCCACATTAAGAAATAACAGTAACAATTTCTGGAAGTGTTTAAAAAATACTAAAGCTTGAAAGCTGAAGTGCTGAAAGGCTGCAGGTCAAGAATAAAACTTTGAAGATAACCTTCAAGAAAATTTGTTTTCATAACTCTTTCTAGATAATCACAAAGAATTAAACTCTTTTAGAAGCTTTAATAATCATTTAATAATGATTCCCGTAAAATAAGTTAATGTAAGATGAATTATTCATTTATTAATTCGTTAAGAACAGTGATTTTTTCCCACATCTTGAGCCATTAAAATAGTATTTTGTGTTCTTTTCTGTGCTTTTGTTGATGTTCACCTTATTTTATTTTATTTTTTAAGTTTCATCCTCTTTTGGGGACATGACTTTTGTAAATCTCAGACAATCTGACAAAAATTAAATTAGCAGAGGTCTAAGATTAATGACAGTTAAAAAGCTGCATGGGCATTTAATTCTCTGTGATTAGCTTAGTTGTTAACTAGATATACTTTAAAAAAAAAAGGTAAAGTTTAGATATCTGATGAAGGCTACCACAGGAGGATAAAAAGATGGAAAATGCTTCTTTATATCAATTGGTACTCCATGCCATTTTAAAGCTGGCATTACAATTTTTGCCAGCCTAAACAGATGGCCATAAGTGTTGCTATTCAGGGCAAACCAAAATGTGCATCAGCTTGGAGTATCTGGAAAATGTTCTTATCCAAGGAATATAAAAACTGATATTGGAGCCAGATTTTCTTCTCAGTTATAGGAGTGTAAAAGTATACATATGAAAAGCTGAATTTCCCTTTTATAGTCCTGACATCAGAGGACAAAAACTTTTGTTCTTTTATAGAAAACCATCAGTAACAAATCCAGTTTTAGATCCACTCAGACCTGAATTTTTATGGATTGCTTCTCAAGGCTGCTTGCTTAGACTGTCATATGAGACTGACTGCACGCTTTCCTTGTTCCTTGTTTTTATGAGTGGACCTATACAGACATTTTATTTTGGAGTCTGGTAGTACACCGAGATTCAAAACTCCTCAGGAACCCACACGACATACACTGTATCATCTCATTTTTTCACCTTAGGTCTTAGTCCAGTTAGGAAAATGGAAAGACAGTGGATGGAGTGACAATAACTTAATTTTCATCTGGCAAGCAATCTGGATACAACTCACTTAAGTGTCACCTTCAATACAGAAAATGTCACTGTAAACACAGGGGAGTTTTCTTATCTGCTCTGACCATTTCTAGTGTAAGACTAGGTCTAGTGCACTCTAATGTATACCATGCAAGTAAGATTAGATTTGAATTTTTTTCTTTTCCTTTCAAACATCTGCAAGAAGAACTGTCCTAATACATCTTTTATTTGATAACGTTAAACATTCTGTCTCGTTTGACTTTATACTTTACTACTACCTCGATTAGACAGCCTTTTGTCCAGCCTCAAAAATGAACAAATATAATCCTCTAGCTATGTTTTTTTTGGTTTTTTGTTTGTTTTTTTTTTTTTTCTCCTGCTGGTTTCACGAACTTTGGTTACTCTGGGAGAGAACACTGGAATTACTGATGTTTCTTAGACTTTATATTTTAATGACTCTTCAGGTACTAGCAACTCCTGGAGAACACATGCAAATTTTGTTATCTACTGTGTTACCTAAAAAGGATTTTTTTCTACAATACAGAATAAAGAGACTGGGAATAGAGGGGGAAGAAAAAAAGAAAAGATGTATTTAAGATAAGCCACACACTTCATTGTATAGACAACATCAAAAAAAAAAAAAGAAAAGAAAATCAGAATTATTGTATTAGAGTCAACTAAATATTAAATACAGATACATTATATACGTCATGATCTTAGGACCTATTCATCTATCTGCTCTGGGGGAATGCATAGTTTCTCATATGAGATTGTTTGTCCAAACACCTTATTTAAGATTAATATTCAATATAATGCATTAGCCACACGTTTAACATGCAAAGAAGAAAGAAAATAGCCAAACTACTACTAAAAAGTAAACTTAAGCACAATCTTATTTCCTTTTATCATGAAAATTGTATAACCATTCCCATAAAAATTTTAAAATCTTGTGGCATTGTTAAGATAACAGTATTTTCTTTTAATCACAACCAAACAAAACAAACAAAAAAGCAAGGAAAAAAAAAACAACAATCTATGCAAGTAATAGCAAGTTACACCTAGAAAAAACTGAAGTAGAGGTTAGATCAAATAACTTAGATCCCTGCAAGCAATGTTAGAGAAGAAAAAGAATTTGAAAGAAAACCATAACTTGTATGTCCAGCTATGACATGATAATACATCTCCTGTCAACTGCCTCCAGCCTGAGCCCAGCTGATTGCCGTCACCCTTCTACCACGAACAATTGCTCCTGGTGATTTTGCTGCCTAAAATTCTCAAGTAATTGTGCATTAACCTATTTCAGTCAAAACTTAATTTACCAAATATCTGGTATTTTGCTTAAATAAGCATTGTCTATTTTATCAAAATAGATTAGGGATTCCCTTCAGAGAGAGTAGAATGCTATTTACAAAATGTCACACACTTCAATATTAGCTGTGATCAGTAGACAATGTATATCTAGGACACTGTACTGTGTATGTTAATACAGCTGTTTGTACTTTGTACTTGAAACTTTCCTCATTTACATTTAGCTAATCAGCTTGTACTTGTGTCTTAGTGATATTTATTTACAGTATTACTTTTTCAAAATGTACAGAAGCAGTTTTTACAGGTTACATTATTTCTGGAAATTTTTACCACCATCAAAGTACAGGACTAATTAAAAATACTTGATACTTTATAATGTTGAATGACCTGCATTTGCTCTGGCTCCAGAACTGAGTCACAGGTGGAAATTCTAAGTTTCTGAGTTTCAGAGTTTCAAAGTAAAACTAAACCATGCTGGCATGGTTCATTCACTTTCAATTGGTCTTGGTACTTTCAAAGGTGCTAGCTGCTGTAGTGAGGGAGAACATCTGAGAAAACAGGTAAATGAGAAAGAAAAATGAAGGTCTGTTGTGACCTAAATGTTAACTCATCTTTGAGTTAATATTTGCCTAGAACTCTGACAGATGAGAAGCGTTGACTCTTACAGTAACAAAATTGCAACTAATCATACAGTAAATTTTAAGCCTAAATTTTATCCACTGTATCTAGAAAAATGAGCATAAAACATTTTTCTATCTTTGAAGTATTCAAAAAATAATCATGCTGAAGCATATTATCTTCTGCTCCTCCTGCTTTTGACAATAACTCCCAGGTAACATTTACAGTGAGTGAGACAGGGAATTAAAGTTAATTAACATCTTAACATTTTGCTTGACGAAAATTAATGGAACTTTTTCTCCAAGTTAGAGAAAAAACATCCCTTTACGATAGGAGACTGACTATAACTACACTTTTAAATATAAATCAAGATTAAAAAAAATATATATATTATTTATATAAACACATCAATACAAATATTACTATAATTTTTAGCAGGTAACGCATGTAGCCATATAATCAATGTTCAATTTTAGTCTATTTTACACATTGAACTTGAAAAATTATGTGGAAGATTGTATAGTAGTCTCACTTTGCATTTTGTTGCTGGAAATTTACTGCTATTTTCTATCAAACATTATGTAATATATGTTTAAATTACAAAAGGAATGCTCTTCTTCCCTAGCTTACTAGCTCACTATTAATATACAATGAAAATAGAAAGCGAAATAACTATATATAGTGCCTTTAAATGTAATCTCTGGAATGTAAAAACAATTATTGGCTAATGCTCTTACGTTTGATTCACATTATTATATCACTGTTTATTTTGAAGTATGGAATATATCAGCACAAAATAATTGTTGTAGTTATCTTATTGTGACATTCTTAACAAAGCAGAAGTACTGACATCTATGACTCAGCCGAAGATATTAACCTAATTAACTCTGCAATGAAGGGGATACTCTACTCCTTTCACTTGAATTTCCAAAAAAGTTTTTTGTTTTTTTTTTTTTCTTCTCCAAAATCTTAAAAAGAGTGTCTGGCTCCTAAAAAAATATTTTTGCATCATTGCTATATTGAAAGATAGAGAAGCACTCTTCTTTGTGCATTTTCAACTCAAAACTAGGTCACCTGATCATGCTATTCAGTTGAGTTGAAAAAAATGATGATTGATAACATCGAAACCAAGTCTTCGGTTGCTCCATCCCTACTCTTTATTCACTGCCTAAAATTGAAGCAGATAATTTTTGACCCCATGAATACCATCCAATAGCAGACACTCCCTTACAGTAATGAGATTTTAACCCATAAATTAAATTTACCATTCCTTTCATGATATTTTACTTCATATAAACAATAAAGACTTTTTAATATTCTTCTCATTTTATGATTTCATTCATACCCTCAAAAAGTATGAACTATTTCACAAGACACACGTTTGTACAGTTTCCTGTAGTCTTTATGGTACTTATGTGGAAAAAGGTTGTAAATACAGTCACTTTATGAAGTGGAAAAAAGGGTGTGGAGTTAGTATGATTTGTACATTTTTTCTTATGTTCACAATCTTCCAAAAAAGCCCCACACAAAATTATTGGAAAAATACAATATGGAAAGACAGAACATGAATATTCAAAAAATATCTGAAAATTACTTGAAGGTGTCACTAACATTTTAAATATATTTATCATTCATACACTACATGGTGATCACGTGACACCAACTATTCACAGCTACTGTTGCCTTTTATATACACATGTGTACTGCGAATGCATGGGTGTGCAGAGGAAAAAGGCCTTCAAATAGTGGACAGAAGGGTACATTTAATCATGTTATATTCGTTAAAAAGTGTTTAGGGTAAAAGTAAACATACTATGGAAATTATGGATTTCTAATACTACTGCAAATTTTCAGTATTTTATTATTGCAAAATCAACAAATGTCTGTTTACTCAAACTCTGGTCAGCATTAACAATTTGCACTTATTTTTGAAAGGTACAGAGCAACAAGTATTTACCAAAGTTAATCTGAAACACAGCCATTATTGTAGGCTCAATTCTGTGTTGGTGTAAGGTAAATAACTGGGCCATTTAGCAACTTTTATTACCCATATCTGACATGTCACACATTAAAATACATATATTTGTAATTGTTTAGAAGAGCACAAAATAAGACAGTCCTTTATGTGGACATAACTCTTCCATCAAGTATAACATTTCATTTTTTTCCTGTTGTACCAGCTCAAGGACAACAAAACTTAAGCCCACAAACCTTACTCAAACAGCTGTGTTAATGTTCACCTTCGTGTTTCTCAGGCATATAAACACTGTACCTCAAAAACTCTCCCTGAAGGAACGAAGAACCAACATAAAAATAAGAACAAAAAATATCTCTATTTTTCCCCCAAACCTACTTTTATTGAATGTAATTCAAAAGATGTATTTTGCTGATAAGATGGAAACAAAGGCTGTTGGCGCATTGCACAATGACGTGTTATGAATCTGAGCAGACCTAACAGATTTTCCTGAACAGAATACTGATGTCACAGCTGTACAACGCTCACTTTAGTTGTTTTCTAGCTGTTCTAGTCCCTCTAGAACTTTCACAAAAGTTCTATGTAATACATATTGCACATGATCCAATTTTCCCACAACAACATAAATCTAAGAAATTATTTCCAGTCGCCTACTAGCAATACTAACTGAATGTTGCCAAACTGAAGAAAACATTGCTAATTGAACAATAATTATTTTTTAATTATATACTTTCCCAGGGTTATCTAACATGACTTGGTTGAAAGCAGATCATTCTGAAGGAATATGCATTTTGACTTAAAGTAACTGAGAACTTTTTTTTTTTTTTTTTTTTAAAGAACAAGATGACATTTTAGATAACCATCCTGGTTTCAGTTAGGACAGTTAATTTTCCTCCTAGTAGCTGGTAGGGTGCTATGTTTTGGATTAGGATGAGAAGAGCGCTGATAACATGCTGATGTTTTAATTGTTGCAGAGCAGTGCTTACACTAAGCCAAGGGCTTTTCAGCTTCTCGCTCTGTCCTGCCAGCGAGCAGGCTAGGGGTGCAGCAGGAGCTGGGAGGGGACAGACCCAGGACAGCTGACCCAAACTGGCCAAAGGGGTATTCCATACCATCTGATGTCATGCTAAACAATATATAGGGGTGGCTGGCCGGGGTGGGGGGCCTGCTGCTCGGGGATAGGCTGGGCATCGGTCAGCGGGTGGTGACCAATTGCATTGTGCATCACTTCTTTCGTACACATTATTATTAGTAATATTATTATCATTATTATTAATATTATTATTGTTATTATTTTCCTGTCTTAATAAACTGTCTTTATCTCAACTCACAGGCTTCACTTTCCCGTTTCTCTCCCCCATCCCAGAGAGGGAGGGGGGAGGGTGAGCGAACGGCTGTGTGGTTTTTAGCTGCTGGCCAGGTTCAACCACAACAATAACATAAAAGGCTATGAGAGAGAGAGGGGGGGAAAAAAAAAAGTCTTTTAAATCCCATTAAATGTACTGAGGTCCAAGCAGTCAAAGATTCTGGTCTTTGCCTTTTGAATGAAGAAAAGGGGAAGAGGAAAAAAAAAATCCTACCAAAATGCTTTTTTTTTCTTACCAAAAATTATGTTCATTACTTTTTGTACTTACTTTTGAGCCTAAAGTCTATATCACCTCATGTGACATGAAACTTCCTCAGTTTTTCTTCTTTGCAGTAAAAAACACAATTCAATCAAGATTTTTACTTACACTGTCAAGAAACATTTCTAATTTCTTCTGTGACTGATAACGTTTATCACACTTCTAGATACCAGTTCACTGAGAAACATGGATATACTCAAAACCTGCCTGGACACAATCCTGGGTGACCCGGTCTAGCTGGTTGTGCCTGAGTAGGGGAGTTAGACCAGATCATCTCAGAACATCCCTTTTTACCTCAACCATTCTGTGAAAAGTGCGGCAGAATAGCTTACTGTGTGCAGAATTTAGCAATTAGTTTACTAAGTTCTGTCATAAGTTTTGTGATCTGATGGACATATAAAAAAAAGAAAAATTAAACTTCCCATATCCCATTATCTTCACTCTCTATTAAAATGAAACCACAGACTTTTCCCAGCTTAAGT
Source organism: Anser brachyrhynchus (assembly GCF_964034855.1). Taxonomy (NCBI): domain Eukaryota; kingdom Metazoa; phylum Chordata; class Aves; order Anseriformes; family Anatidae; genus Anser; species Anser brachyrhynchus. The sequence goes on along the minus strand of NC_137698.1, from coordinate 30,102,147 downwards.
CTGTGCTAAAGAAAAATAGCACAAGCAAAACTAAAAGAATCTTTTTACTTTTACAATGCTTACCAACTCTCAGAAGACAGAGAACAAAATCTTGTAGCGTCAAAAGTTTGCAGTTCACTTGTTTCCGACTAATTGATATTATGTCACGAGAATCCAACTTGCAGTGTGGAATAATTAAAAGTGGAAAACGAAAATTAGTTGGCTCCTATTTAAAGCTCCCAGTGGGAAAGACACAGACAAGTCTGTACAATATAGTACCTTGCTAAGAAAGGTCAAACCTTTGGGCTGTATTCAGAGTGAGACACAGTATGTCATCAACCTCAAAGGTGAACGGCCTTTGCTTCCATAGATTTAAGTGCTTGGATTGTGTTTCAGTGACCTAAAACAAAAGGAAGCCTTAATGGAGTTAAACTTTCCATTGATATAAATGAGGGTAATTGGGACTTCAGAAATAATCATTCTGCCCTTCTTATGACTGAAATTAGGATGATTAGAGAACTAAAGTCCACAACAGAAATAAAAGTATTCTCTCTTTCTTACTAGGGACAGACATTTTGGTAAGTATAGAAATGATACAGAGAAATCATTCCTAATCTTACCACCTTTTCTAAATGTCGCAATGCATATGATATCTAAAAGCAGTTTTGATTTATTGATTAGGAACATAAGGTCACACTGTCTCACAGGCTTTTGTAGAAAGAAGGAGTACCTGAGAAATACTGTTATACACAGGAGCTATTTGTCATGGAAGAAGTCTGCCTTCTTTGTTTTGTTTAATATAATCTAAAGGAGAAATGTATCATTTGAGTTTTTAAATAAGCCTCTGAAAATGATTGAAGGATGGATGCCTAGCTCCAGGGAGATTCCTTTGAAACCTGCTCTTAGATCTTTGAAGTATGTTAATTTATACTATCTATATGTAGATTAGTCACATTTAAGAGTGGTCACGTTATTAAGAGATTACAAAAGTATATAAAATCCCACTGAATAAAATCCATTTGGTGGATATTATAAAAATTTGGATGACATTTTGTTCCAAACAGCTTTAAAAAGTAGCTTTAACATGTCTCCCTATTTTATATATGTGGAAAATGTGAATGAACTGTGAACTTCACAGTGAATCAATTTTTAAGTGGAGTTGCTTAATAGAAAGCATTTAGTACATATATATATATAACTTTTCAAAAAAAAGTGTATTAACATTTCTTGTTATCCTATAACTTGCTTAAAAACATGCATTCTCAAAACAAGTCACATTTTAACATTTCTCACAGCAATGGTTATACTTAATACACAATGAAACTTGTAAGGCATTTAAAGTGTTTTTCCATTTTATATCAAGTATTTCATACAGCTAAATTTATTATCAGTTTTGAAACAGCTTTTAGGAGACTCAGTTCATTTCCATTTAAATTTTTAACCTTCAATGTCCATTTTGGTCTTTCGAACCAGAGTCGTCTCAATGACTGGAGGACCAAAACAGAAGTGAGAGCAGATTGTGTAAGACTTCTTTTCTTCCAAGTGGTGAAAACAGGATAGGAATTATTATTGCAGCTGAGTAGGAAGTGATATTGCATTTTCACGTATTGTAATAATATGAAAATAATAAAATGTTTCTTTTTCAGTAAGCCAAAATCTAGATGAGTTGTACAATTTGAAGATTATACCCAAATTCATGTCATCAGTGCTGAGTGGACCAGATTTGCGAGTCATAATGCAAGCCGCATATAAAAATGGTTATAAACAGGGAGACAGTTCTTGGATGGAACTGCATCCAGTATTAGAATGACTTCAATTAGGAGTCCACATATGTGCTAGGAGTCTAATTACTATTGCCATATGAGGATGGAACACCAGTAAACATTAGGTGCCAGTCTTGAATCCCACCCAAAATTCCTTACATCCCTTACTAGGTAACTAGGTAACAGCTGAGATTTCAGACCACACATTTATTTGAGCAGAAGACAATTATGTTAATTTTGTCAAGGAAAAATACAGACTTTAAGGGACAGAAAGGTAGAACAGCTTTGTTACCTCTCAGACTAACAAGCCAAGTACACTGCATACTTCCCCCCCCCCCCCCCCCCGCCCCGGGATAATAAAGAAGGATAAAGAAGGCAGCTGATCTACATCACAAGTAAATATAGCACCTCTAGTGCAGAAGAGTCTGTATTTCACTAACTCCTTGATACTGTGCCATACAAAGCTATATTAAACACCTGCAGTACCCCCAATAAGCCATTGCACAAATGGAAGGAAGTACACAGCAGGTACAGTTGTAGAGAGTAGAACACACTGCTTTCTCCAAGGCTTTTCTTCAAGGTGTTCCGTCTGCTCAGCCTATATAATCTCCAGGGAAGGTCTGTGCGTTTAGGAAAGCACAGCATTAGCTCAAGCTTACTCCTGCAGAAATGACTGGAGACCATGCAGCCAACAGATCTTGAAAAGCCCTACTGACAAGAGAAGATGCAAATATTTTCATATAAGTAAACCTGAAATGTAACTACAGCAGTAGGTATGTGACAGAGTTGCTGAATTCAGCATAAATCAACACCTGCTAATTGCCAGGTCTCAAGCAGGTTTGCCAATCTGTGCTGTACAGCTAGACTGCTACCCAAAGTCAGTCTCAATATTTTAGGCTGGCATAATGATTTAAGACAAAGAGGAGGGGGCAGAAGGGACATAGAAGGATACAGACATGGCCTTAGTTTTAGACTACTTGGTGAGTCTGAGCCATAAAAAACACACAAAAATAATATATAAATAAAATTATATTATTCTATCCTTATTTTGTTAATTATTTTTTCTTTTTGTGCTGTGAATCATGCTGTAAAACAATGGGCCCCCTTGGTTTCTTGTATATTTGTCAGAAGCACTCAAATTGTGTATAACATATGAGTACGTTCGAATATCGCAATCAGAATGACAGGGTGGCATGGGCTGCGTACCCACTCTCATCTTCCTTGCACAAAAGGACGCTTACCCCTGCTACCTCAGACGCTGGTTTGTACAGGTGGGGAGGAAGATAAATTTTCTAAGCTGGTGGACCTCTTCCAAAAGATTCTCCACAGCCGAGACACAGGCCTGTAGGGAAGAGGAGAGACTTCCTTCGTACTGCCAGGGTTGTATAGCCAATTCATCCACTGCAGGTTCCTCATGGTCTTTCCAGGGGAGGTGCCCCGTTCCAGATGCCTGCCCATATCCTCCCACTCTCCCTGCCAATCCTAACTATCCTGCCTCAGGACAGATCTCTGGATGACACTCTTAAGTATTTGTTTAACCTTAGACAAAACCTGAAGTGTATTCAGGAGACATAACGATAAGAACATGCTGATCTCAACATCCCAAGGATAGTCAAAGTTTTGGAAAGCTCCCATAACACTCCTGGAGGAGAAGAAAGGGAGAGTGAACAAGCGGGAAAAAAACACCTTCCCCTGACCCTACCTCAGAAACGATTAACTGTTACATCTTTGATGCTTTTTCTTCAGGGAGCCAATCTAAGGAGTGGTCACGGGGAAATGTCCAACAATAGCTTCTTTCTTTAAAGTTATCTCCTTGAAGCTATAACTGCTGGTAATCTAAAGGCTTTTGACTTGCATATTGTGAAAACAGCATTGCTTTTATTAACAGCACATTCTCACAATTTCCACTTAGTGAAAGTCACGATCATGCCACCAGTATCTATCCAAATCTGTTCCTACTTACCGCAAGACATCATTTGAGTTCACATTAAGGCACCTTTTTCACACAGTCTGTTGTTCAGTCTTAACAAATACTTAGGAACATTCTTCAAAGTCAAGCTTACCTGTAAGCACTTGAGCTCCTGAGTGTTTTTTTTTCCTTTTTATTATTATTATTTTATTTCTAAGGGCTGGAAAGGGAGCTTAGAATCCACCTAAGTAATTTCACTGAAAACAGACAAGGTGAAGGAAGTACTCAAGCTCTTCAACATTAAACAACTGTAGAACCCAGGAACACTTACCCGCCAGCTTCTGAACTTGAGTCACTTCCAAGCTACTTCACAGTGAAGTCATACCACCAGGGTTTTACTGTATGGAGAAGGCACCACCAACGTAGCTAGCTCATAGAGTCACTAAAACTATTTCACAGAAATGGTAGAAAACATGAAGAAAAAGCAGCCTCCTGGGGAACACTGTCCCTTTCACCATGGTAGAAAAGCACCCTACGTAACCTGAACCTCAAACTCCCCTGGGCAAACAATTCCCCACACGTCCTCATGCTTCCTATATAGCAAAGGTCAAATGATCCACACCTGGCAGATTTCACTTAACAAGGGTGGAGCCAAGAGACCTTGTGGAATAGGCTCATCTACTTGGCTTCAGTCTTTTAAGGTCAATCGCTCCTTATCACTAATAGAAATAACCCAACAAGGGGCTTAGTGGTTAGAGTTGACCTAATGAATTAACTACAAAAGGTGCACAAGGGTCATATTTCTGTTAGTCATTCTGTGAGGAAAATTAGTACAGAGCCTGTTAAAATAAATAAATAAAGAAAGAAATAATGAAAGAAATAAAAGAAAAAAGAAAATGGCCTTAAAGGCAAAATTGCTATCATAGATTTTCATCTGTCTAGTCAGGACAGATAAAGAATATAGCAATCAGAATTACTTTTCTTGACATTAATGTTATTTAAATTTGCTTTTCTGAGATCTCTTCTTTATGTAGGACTTTTCGAAATCTAGCCCTGTGACCTCTGACTAAACTATTTACTTTGGCTGTGTATAAACTATCACATATAAATGCCAGGATCTGGATCCTCACTCACTATTCAGGTCAAGGACTGGGCTGAAGGTTTGGGCTTTAATTTGGTTACATGCCTACATTGCTGTTTCCTGGCAGGTCGTGGGAAGAAGATTGGCTGGCCTGGGGGTGCTTATGTACACATGGCTTTTAGGCTGCAGCCAAAGTGTTCCTCTAGATCTGGAAGTCTGAAGAGGGTTGCAGTCTCCAAGCTCAGATACAACCACATGAGTCTGGCGCAACTGATTTTTGTGTTCCTTGCACTAGCTGCTTCTTCACCTCCTCTTCAGAGGCAAGGACATGCGTCTCTTTCGTGCTCCTTCGTTAGTAAACAAACCAGGATAGATTAAAGCCTCTTTCTTCAAGTCAGTAAGATACTGGGCTACAAAGATTGTGAAGGGCCTAGAGGGGAAGACGTATGAGGAGCGGCTGAGGTCACTTGGCCTGTTCAGTCTGGAAAAGAGGAGGCTGAGGGGAGACCTCATCATGGTCTACAGCTTCCTCACAAGGGGGAGTGGAGGGGCAGGCGCCATCTATTCTCTTTAGTCACCAGTGATAGGGCCCGTGGGAATGGTGTCAAGCTGAGGCAGGGGAGGTTTAGGCTAGACATCAGGAAGAGGTTCTTCACCGAGAGGGTGGTCGCACACTGGAACAGGCTCCCCAGGGAAGTAGTCACTGCACCAAGCCTGTCTGAATTTAAGAAGCATTTGGACTGTGCACTTAGTCACATGGTCTAAAATTCTGGGTAGACCTGTGTGGTGCCAGGAGTTGGACTTGATGATCCTTATGGGTCTCTTCCAGCTCAGGATATTCTATGATTCTATAATTTTGAAGAAGTTCTACTGTTGTCCTGAAACCAGAACTTTTCTGCAGTTCACCTCCCTCAGAGAATATGAAACACGATGGATGACAAGGGGATGAAGTGCCAAACCATTGGTAGTTATTATGAGAGTTAATATATAGAAATAACTGTATTTTTAGCACTAATTTATATTATTGTGTGAATACATCTCTAACTCAAAGACTTAGTAATTGATTTCTTCCTATCTCCATATTTGCTCGTTGAAAAGGACTTAGAAAAAAAAATATCTAAGAAATGCCACACATCCCATGAGCCTAGAGAAAACATCAGATGAATAAAAATATCTTCACATATCTGTCCATGCAATTAAATTAGATCTGAGCTTCAACTGGCTTCATCAAGGATGGAATTGGGCAACGGGGACACTCTGGTTCAATACTTCCAATTCTATGAATCCTTTTTTTGAAATAAATCTTATCTCATCCTTACCAAAAACCTAGAGACAATACAGTACTGACCTAAGAACCATCAGCCAAAACAAACATCTAAAAACTGTTTGAGAAACTTTGGTGCTTTGGATATTTAAGGCAGTGAAACAATGTTTTATCTTACACTTACATATAGTACACCTTCAGAAAGTAATGGTGCTTTCACAGAGTCTGGCTAACACCACAATCGCCAAGTTAAATGAATAGTGCTGGCAGTTCCTATTTTGTCATACAAGCAGAATAAGGATTACAGAAGTTATTGAAGATGGAAATGTTATATAAGATTTACAGCTGCATATCAGGAAACACAGGCTATACTTTCAAAAGTATGGTTTTCTTCAACTTTTGCCTTAAAGCTGTGATTTGACACAATAATTCTAAATAATAGAAACAACAGCAAAGAAGTACAGATGGTAGTATGTAGGGAGCAGCATAACAAGGAGTCAGCTTTAGAAAAAACCCTATAAAGTAAAGGGGATTGATGATAACTCGTATATGATAAGGAAAGGGAAGACAAATAACAGTTTCTCCATCAGTACAGTACATGTGAATAATATATACATATATTAGACCTAATCCCATTTCTATATATCATACATCTGAGGCAATCTAAGTAAAACTGCCAAGAACAAGAGGAGAATGAATGTGCACTGCAACTACTGCAAGTAGAATCTACTGTTTAACAAAATAAATAAATAAAGGAGAGAGAAAGAGAGAAGTGAAAAAATGCAGCTTCAACTGAAAAGATGGAAATAAATAATAAAAAATAATAATATGCCTGCCCTCCATTTTTGCTTGCTGAACAAAAAGTCACAAGCCTGCTGGGCAACTGCAAAAAGGATGCGCTTGAGGATTCGTGAAATATATCAACACCTAAATAAATTAAAATGAGATGGCAGTTACTCCACTTGAAGACCATGAATGAGATGGAAGTACTAAGACTCACAGAAACAAGCTATGCCAGATAGAAAGAACAAAAGAGGCATCTTAGGGGAGGAGGGCTCATTAAAAAAAGTGACTAAAGTACGATGAGATGTGATGGATCTTGATGTGGGCAAATGGAAACCATATCAATGTGAGATACATGAAAGCAAGTTCATACAGAAACCGAAATTGTACATAAAAACTGTTCTGCCTCAAAGCAGAAGAATAAATGGGGTGTAGAAAGAGGTTTTATGTAAGATGTCATTTAAATAACTAGAATAAAGGAAATAGAAGTCGTATGGAGGGAAAAAAAGCCAGTACATTGTAGTTCCAAGAAGTGAAGGACACAAGAGTATATAAATTTCTACTCATCTCTGTAGACAGACTCTTAGGCTTGAGTTCTAAATCAGTAGAGGATAATCAGATTCGTCACTAGAAATTGGAGATAATGAGACATTTTCCACATTTCCTTCAGTTGAAACAGAACAAGAGGCATTCCGATTCCTGCAGATAGTAATGAAGATCTATTGAGCTGGATAAAACAGAAATGAATGTAATTTCAGGCTTACAGTTAAAGTACCTCCATCGTAAGTGAAAGACACGTTATAGTCCCTACCATAAGCACATTTTTGACCTTTTAAACAAATAGTTATTTTCTACAAAATGAACAAGAAATCCTACAGGAGAGAGTTAACAGCTGCAACTATTCCACCGTTAAAAACATACCAGGTAAAGTAGCTCTTGACTGTTTTTCTACACTGGACTCCTAAGGTCTGGGGAAGAGACCATATAAATGTGAAGCATTAATTTAATTTTGATGCTTAGAAGACTCAGACCACAAATCCACAAAGAAAAAAAATATTAAAATTATTAAATAAATTAAATTTATTAAAATAGTTGTAAAGTTTTACTGGTGGCTGAGCATCTTCTCAGTACAGATGATATGTGTAACAATCATTCTCTGCACCTGATGAAACCTAGCCCATCAGGAAGGAAGGGTGGATATAACATTATTAGCAGTTGTTTCATTCTTTTGAACAAAAAGGCAGAATATAAAAGCTTTTGAAAAGCTATTTAACTTCCCTGAAAAGCCAAACTGATAAATCAAGTTTACCAGCAACCTAGTCACTGTAGTGTTTTGGAATTTAATAGTGAGAAAATAGTTCTTTAAGAAAAAAAATTTAAAAAAATGTAATCTATTCATTTGTCCTTATTACTTCCCTTTAACTCTCCACTACATACACCTATCTGCTGTCTTCAGCTAAGAGCTTTCAGAGAAAGGACCATGACTTTGTCCTAAGATCCAGAGCACTCAGAACAATACACAGTTGTTCTGTGTGCTTCCCATGATACTCGATACTGTAATGCAAAGAGCTGTTATTAAAAACTAAAAAAAAAAAAGAAAAGCTAATCCCCACAGAAATATTGAGCATATTTTATTAGTAGAACGCAGAATGAGTCACAGATTAAATAAAACATCAATCATTTTCATATTTACTGTAATACTATTTTAATATATAAACTGATTTTCTTCTTCCTTATTCAACCTAATTTCAAATATAATGCTTTTCAATGTATTTTCTCTGTAACACAAATTAATCCATGATTTGTTTATTTTACAACACAGTACTTTTTATTTAAATTCCTAGCAGTTTTCTCAGTGTGAAAAACATTTCTGTCATTTTTGAAGAAAGACTTGTATGCTTCAAAGTGTGACTGCCTCTGTCCTCAACTACGGGGAATCTTGCTGACAATGGATGGCTTTTGACCCAGGGACACACTTCCACTTTGCAATGAGAGTCATTTAAAATGCTGCTTCTGCTCTACAGTGTTCCTAATTCCCTGAAGAAGGTCACTAAGTGCAAAAAGCTGGATTGAGCAGTTTGTATGTGGCTAAAAGATAAATGCATTTTGAATTGCATACGAATAAAAGTCTTCTCTTGGAGACTTTTTTGAGCTGGAAGGCTGAATCCAATTATGTTTTTACACTGCCAAAAGATAAACATGCTTTGAACTCCGTCTAAATTTAAGAAAATAAATTTATTTTTCTTATAGTCCTGTGTTTTTCAGTGGGTAGCACCTCATTTCCTTAAGAACTTCCAGTTCTGAGAATCAAAATGTAAAAAAGAATGCTCTGTATATCAATAATACTGTTGGGAGCACAGCTGAAGCACTATATAATTTCTGTCAAGTGTTTTTATATTTTTTTTATTCTTCATCTACTAAATGTTTCTTGTCTTATGAAAAATCCTTCCCCTTCTTCCTCTCCATTCCTGCTTCCCTGGTCTTTCCTCTCTCTCTTATTTATTTCATTATCATGGAGCCATGAATCTTCTGCAAAAAGAAAAACACTTCCTAATGAAAGAAAAATCTCCCTCTTATTCTAACATACAACACAAGCAATTTCCATAGTGACACAGACCTATCATTGTTCTGTCCTTGTTACCAAGAGCCATATCCTGTCTGCAACAGCAAAAAAGCATATGATAAAGTCAACATCAGAGAGGGATATTAACAACTGAATACTTAGCATTAAATTAGCTGATTCATTTCACCGGAGCTTTCCTCCAGCCTTCCCTTTCCTTTCCTGCCCATTTGTTTGCCCACTTCATCAGTGGTGTTGTTCTGACCCAACTATGATTGGGTAAGATTTGTGAGGATGCATTTTCTTCTTGTTTTTAAAGAAAATATTGACCTTCCTTCACTTTTTAATTCCGAAGGTCTTTAGCATCAAAGTTGGAAAGAGCAGAAGAAAGCTATAAAGATCTGTAGAGAAAAGCACCTGTTTGGGTTACTGTTTAGATAAACTATCTAGTATGAAAAACAAATATCAGAGAACATGATATACACACTTGGCAAGTTTTGTGAATTCTTTTTAACTCTTACTTGTTCTCAGACAACGCAAGGGAAACTATGCAAGAATCCTGCATGCCACAAATTGCTTCAGGCAGCTTAAATCCAAAACATCATGTTGAGCTCAATTTCAGTACTGTGACAGGTACATCCTATCTTATCCTGGAATCATAGTCATCTTTTTTTGTATCTTTAAAGTTGGTGACTCACATCTTATGCAATCGAACATCTGCTTTCCAGCGCCTTATCAAATCTGTTCAGAGGCAAAAGTAATTTATAATGCTTTTCATTTCATATTACAAGCTCAAAAGGTTACATGTAAGTTTAAGACCACAACATAAAATTTTTGTTGGCTTAATGACAAATACCTTTCCCTTCTCTAAGGCTTTCTGTTAAACAGAAACCTCAGAACTATGCCAACATAGACCAGATTCTAACAGAAACACTATTCTGTGTTGAATCATGAATTGTGTAATTTGCTCAAGGAATTATCAGTGCTCTGTGACTTTTTAATGTATAAAGATGTATCTACATATATATATATATATATATTTTTTTTCCCCTGTGGCTGAAAAGTAAAGTGCTCTCTCTGCTCCTCTGTTACCTGCTAAGTACTTGACAGTTGAGATCGGTGATTCCACAACTCATTACCTGTTATTGCAACCTACCTCTGATCTATTACAGACGCAGTGTCTATAATTTTGCAAAGCACCCTACCTATCTACAACAGTTCCTCTTGTAAAGCAAATCAATCATTCACATTCTCCTCATTTATTATCAGCAACTTTGGCTGACAGAAGCCGCAGCTGAGCATCTCTCCTAGAAGTCCCATATACTTCACTCTATAGTATTGTCTAAAGACGCATTTTTTCAACCTACTTTATGTTTGCGGAATGCATTTATTAAAAGCCCTGAGCATTTATAAATGTGTATTAAAGTATCATTATAATATTGGTTGTAGTGGTTTTGTGTTACAATTGCAAAATTTGCTTGAGCAGATGTAGGATCTCCAAGCTTACAAAATCAAAATTAACACTTGATGCTCAATCTTTTAGTATTAAACCTAAACACCTGCTTTTCTCAGACTATCCAACAACACACAGATAGATTGTTTATTTCTTACCTATTGACCTTCCCTACTGCAATGCACGTACAAAATCCATACAAACTTTAAAAGGAAAAGACACATAAAAGATTACTTCCATTAGGGAAGGTTAAAAAATCTACCAAACAACAACAAAACCAATGACTGAATCATTTTGGAACAGGGAGAACTTCCATTGTGTTTCCATCAAAGCTTTTTAACTTCTGTATTTAATCTTTCACAACTAATTCTTTTCTACCTGGGCAACGTAGCATTTAAAGTTTCAAGGGGGAAGACGAACAAACAATCCATTCTAGTATTTTTTTCAAAACATATGATTTAATAAGGGAAGATTTATTTGTATGCTCTCCTTGAATTACATAATCTTTGAGGACAGTGCATGCATAATGAAGTTAGCTGAGTATAGCTTCTAAAACATTAAAACATTCGACCAGCTTCTACAATCTCTTGAAAGGTCTTTCTCTTCTTTCTAAAGCAACAGTAGTTATCACCATAGGACTAGGAAAACTGTGGAATACAAGGTATAAGCAGAGGCATGGATAGACAGTGCTGGAGATTGAGGATCTATCTAAATTGTCCATAGGGACCCAAGGGGATCAGTAGCAAAACTCAATAAATTTATCAGTAGCTGTCTTAAAGCTGTGTGCTATGGCAAGAGAAAATAAATACTACTAACCCTACTTTTTCTTTTCGGAGGTGGGATTATATTTGTATTATTTTTGTTCTAAAATAATAAGTATACAATTGTATAAGCACACACATACATATTTTAGTCCCAAGAATCATTCTCCTTACAGCACAAATAATAACTGATATCGGGACTAGTAAATTAGAACTCCCGAAGAAAAAAAAAAAAACAAGCAAACAAACAAAAAAAAACCATAAAACAGAACTCTCCATTCAGAAATACTAAAAAGATCACAATCACAGCCTGTATTAAATTTATGATCATATACTACAAGCACATTTCCTTCTTCAGATTTCTTTTTCCACACAAATGGTCAGCAATCCTCTACAGGATATAATAAGTTCAAAGTTCTAAGAGGATACACTACCTCCTACTTCCAGAAATGAGTTCGTTTGCTTATAGGTGTAGTAGGGAAAGTGACAAAGACTAGCTATATCCTTATCTGGGTTCACAGGATGACAGCAAGGGAAGAAATCAGGACAAATAATCCTTTCAGTTTTCCCCCTGAAATCCTTTTACAGGCATGGACTAGCTTTTAGGCACATGAGTGCATGGAGCATTTCTTCAGCTTAATAAATTTTTCCAACAGACTCAGTAGCTGGCAAAAAAAAAAAAATCTAGCAGAAAATGAATGTATACAAACAGGATAAAACCTCTCCTGCAAATACAGAAGATAGGTCTTCAGCAACACTGATATAAAACCCAACTTTAGAAAGAGATGTGTATTGGAATGAGCCAGCACAAACAAAGAAACAAAAGATTTAATTTCATTTTTCTAATTACTCTAAATATGACATACTCTCTGCTTAAGAGTAGGAAGGCTCTTCAGGGGGATCTGGATAGGCTGGATGCATTTAGGCTGGGGGTATTTGTTGATAGTCTGAAGACAGGCTACGTGATTTGGGGTTGTTCAGCCTGGAAAAGAGAAGGCTCAAGGGAGACCCCATAGCAGTCTTCCAGTACCTACAGGGGGCCTACAAGAAAGCAGAAGAGGGACTCCTTGTAAGGGAGCATAGTGAAACAAAGAGTAACATTTCGAAATTATAAAAGGCTAGATTACAATTAGATATTAAGAAATTCTTTACTATGAGGGTGGTGAGGCACTGGAACAGGCTGCCCAGAGAAGCTGTGGACACCCCATCCCTGAAAGTGTTCAAGGCCAAGCTGGATGGGGCTTTGGGCAACCCGGTGTAGTGAAGAGTGTCCCTGCCCATGGTAGATGGAGTAGAAACAGATTATCTTTAAAGTATCTTGTAATCCAAGCCATTCTATGATTCAATACAGAATGTCTCCATCCCCCTTGAATCTGGTAGTGGAAGAGTTCTAACTCTCGTTTTCCTCACATGCACTGAAGATAACGTTTCCCTTTGTAAAGAAAAGAGTAGATAAGGTAAAGGGTGTGTTAAGAACTCTGAGCCCCAAAATGTTTGTTCACAACTGCTATGAGTTACAGCTCACTGATCAGTATGCAGTTTTAATTTCAAAAACACTAACAAGCTGTGAAATGTTTGCAACTGTGATTAAAGGCAGAAATGACACAGTACACCCATGAGAAAGAAATTAATGTTTGACACCCCAAGGGGCTATTGAAATTTTTTTCTTCTTCCTTCAAGGCATTTGTAAAATCACTCAAAAGTGTGATTTTTTTTTCCCCTCCCCTAAATAGCAAGTTGCTGTTAATTCTGTCCTAGTTCAGACTAATGTCAAAACAATCCAAGTTTTGTCCATAAAGTTCAGAATAAAAGCTGCATCAGACAGTACATAAGCAAGTCAACATAGGGTAAGAAAAATAAATATTTTAAAAAATATATTAAAGCAAAGAATTAGAAAACTTTAAGTCATGCTGACTTTAAGACACCTGCTTACTGCATGTTAATAACAGTTTCTGAGGGAAAGGGAAAAGATGTTTTACTCTATTATTTCCTTTATTATTATTATTATTTTTTTTTTTTTTTTAACATACTGATGAACATTCCATGCTTTATGGCTTGTTTTCCCCAGGTAAAACTCCAAGTGTTTCCTCTAAAATCCAAAGAGATTCAGATTCATGAAGACTGACCAAATATTGGGACAACTTCCACTCATAAAATTTAATGACCTGAACTCAGATGTTAATGGAAAATATTCATCCAGACATATTCTCCAGTCCTACTGAACTGCTTGGTTTTGTGATCTTGCTGTAAATAGGAGTGCTTTGAAAACTAAGTTCAGTTGTCTTCTGAATACATAAATTTATCCACAAGAACGGTTACATTTGTGAAATAAACCAAAGTTTCCTTTTCTTTCCTCTGCAGCAGCCTGTCAGTTTATGAACCAAGCAGCATAAACTGCATAGCATACATAAGGTTTTCAAGAGAAGTGGAGATTTCACAGGAGTGTGGAGAAGGTGTTTAGCTCAGGTGTTTAGGTCAGCCTCATGCATGCAGCTGGAAAAAATATGCAAAAATGAGATGAAAAGTGCAAAAATGTAGGAAAGCTTTAATCCAAAACACTTGCACACACCCTCAGTAAAGTCAGAATATCGAAGACAGAGTGCTGCTACTGTAGTCAGTAGACTGGAAGAGCAACTTGATGATCGAAACAGTGACTGAGTCTAGTTTCCATTTAAGACAGGCAATCATCATTTTTGAAGCTGACTGAAGTTTAATGCCTTGCATTTTCTTCCTGATACGCACTTCCTCACATAAACCAACGGAAGGCCTCTCAAGGCTTTCCCAATGCATATATGTATGTACTGTTCAGAATTAATTTGATGTAACATATTACTCTATGGTAAGTCATGACTATCAGTTAAAAGTCCAAACTTTTAGAAAAGACAAGTAGTTCTGAGTTGCTAAAAAGGATTTTCACAACAAGGGCTTTTCAGACTCAGGAGCCAAGTTACTTTAACAGTCTGTATTGAATTACACTTGTTGAGGCTTGTGACTAACGGTTCAAACATAAATGAGCACTTAGCTGTGCTCATCTTCATTAAGGACGGACCTCACAAAGTAGCTGAGGTAGTCCAGCACTGTATTAAGATGCTGTCCTAAGCAGGCAGCATCTTCAGGACAGCTGTTACAGAGGCATCACTGCTTGCTGCTCACAGCAGGACTCATACTCTTCATGCCTCAGAAATGGTCCTAGTTGCAAACCCTGCTACAAATCAACTGATCGCTGTTTGCACTGCAGCAGGCATATAATCTTGCAAACGAGAATGGGATGCTAGTTTTCAAGCGCTGTTTATGGGTCTTTTTGCACTAGATGGGGATCATACATCATTCACAAGGTCACTCAGATTCTGTTAAAAACATAAATTAGTATTTGTCCATAAAACAAAAGAAGGAAATCTATTTTATTAGTCCCCTGGTGAATGTAAACAAATTATGCAACATCACACTTCCACCTAGTAGAAAATAATAAATTATGTATGTAGTAAGGGGAAATAAAAGTGGAAGTATCAAAGAAGGACAGAATATATCATAAGAATGCTGTTCACTCCACAGGATACAAGGCTCTATGACTTTTTCTACTCTGAACCTGCTTGCTCTGGAGATCATCTTAGCCTCAGAACAATTCTTTTCTCTTGACATACTACCCTACAGCAGATGTGTTGTGTTTCTTTTATTTTTGTCCATCCACATAACCAGCAAGGAAATCCTAAATGCCACTGTACAGGTACCTGTATTGTTGAGACTCAATAGGCAATTACCTCATAAAAAATGCCAGCATAAAAGACTATTAAAACTAAAGCATAAGTGTACTGTATTACTGGATAGTTAGAGTTTATGATTATCTTATGTACGAGTTAGGAATATCAGGATTCCAGTCCCTCCCCCCTCACCCCCCCCCCCCAAAAAAAAAAAAGGATATTGCAAAATTTTGGCTAAGTCAAAGCTGTACAATTATTATTATTTATTTTATTTTAATTTTCCTTTCGGTTTTGCCTAGAACTGTTTGAATCAAGCCTGATTTTTGACAGGGCACAAAGAAACCTCATTCTTCACTTTCTTGAGAGGAAGGATCATACATGATGCCTCTATCTCTTGCAATTCTGGTATGATCTGCTTATGCACATTCAAAGCTGTTTCCTCATGTTCCAGCAATATTTGCTAGCAGTACCACTCACTCTAACAGAGATGTAAATGTAAGCTGGGAGTTCTGCGGCAGCTTACTGCTGCGGTTAATTTCAACAGGACTGCCACAGCAAATGACAGGCCATAAATTAAATCTGATGACATTTCTGCCTCTAAAGTCTTGGCTCGTACATATTGCTGCGGCTGCTTGGATCTTCATAGACTCATCTATCTCTTGCAGAACATTTCTAAACACTCTAAGCTAAATTCTATCTTACTATTAATCAAGGTATGAGAAAGCAAAAATATCACATTCACCGTTTCCTCTTGGATACTCTTCTGTAACACAAAGGCAGAAGGAAGGCTGCTAATCATGCTAAAGCACTGTTTAACAGGGTGCTTTGGCTAACACAGGCAACATATCATTTTGTCCTAATGATAAGTTACAATTTGCAAGAAAGAAGGGTACAGGAGGTTTTCAGGGCTCTGCAATTAGGACAATAAGGTCTTAGAACAAAAGGTAATTTTTTATTTAATTTTTTTCAAAATTACCTTTGTATATACGTTTGGTAGTTTTATTCACAGAACATCCAGTTACCCTTTTCTATAGATCACACTGTTTCTTATCTGGAGTTTCAAAAATCAAAACACTGAATGCAAGAGACTGTTAGCCTTTACTTTGCTGATTTAGACCTTATTTCACCAGAAGGGTTAAGGTATTATGAACTTTTGTTCACCCTTGCATCCCTATAAGATGGACAGGGAAGATGAAGAAATCTTGAAAGGAGAGAACTCCTAATCTTGTACTGTAAAACATCAACTGCTTACCAAGCTGAACTAAGGCTTAGTTAGCTTACTACATTATTTAGATTCCTGCTTGCTTTATAGCTAACTTGCAAAAAATAGAAGATAGCACAAAAATCATTTTTCAATAAGTATTTCCAGAATGAACCATGTTTGCACTAGGATAAAAACTCGTAGCTTTAAACACACAAAAACAAACAGTCCAAACAGAACTAATATCAGATCTGATATTGGAAGAGGCTCCTGTGGGTTGTTTGCTCTCATTTTGACAAGTAATAATGGAGTAAGGATCCATTCAGCCTTACTACCCTTTTTGTACTACAGAGAAATAGCATGATTCTACTTCTGTATAAAATCTGAGTTAGGTTAGAAAACTTTAGTCAAAATATCCTATATTCTCACTTTTATTTACTTTTAAACACTGTTGTGTTTTGAGGTAGCTTAAATCAACAAATATTGACTGTCAGTGTCCAAAATGTATTTATATTTAGTGCATTTGATCTTCATCTAGCTGCCTGAACTTCTTGTACATTCAAAATTTTTGTTAGAGGTAAAAAAAAAAAAAATCAATTTACTTTTAGTTTCTCTACATATAGAGAAGTCATAGGCAAGAAAGATTACAGAAATATCCGAAGATTTGTTACAAAATTAAAACAAAAAAAACTTTATAGCAATAACTATCATTTGTCATACAGTTATGCATGCTCCAATAAACTTAAACTTTTTCATCTCTCACATAAGCTCAATTTAACTGTTTAAATGTAAAAATAATAATAATTTTTAAAAAGTGTTTACAGCACATAGAAAGTAAAGCCTTATTCCAAAAAGCATTGAAGAGAACTACCAATATCAGTTTAAGTCTAAGTAATGTGGTAATGTAATCATAGAAAAATGGATTGATAAAAGAAAAAAATCCTTCTGTGCAGTGTCTCAGTTGCTGGAATTGGTTCATTTATGCACAAGTACTTCACAGATGCTTGAGGAAGTCAGTTGATGTCAAAGGAAGTTCTTCAATTACAATAAATTACCACAGACAGGTAACAAAGGGAGAATATTTTGTATGGATGTAGTAAGTGACGGGACATCAACTGTTATAAACAATGATGCAAACAAATTTAGTATAGCTACTTTCAGAAGCTAACAAGTCTCACGTTCCTTTTTAAATAACTCAGCTAATGAAAGCAGGTTATCATGGACACTGAAGGTTTTCAGGCTGCATGCTTGAAATATCCAGTGTTCCAAAGGACTACTTGTGGTCACATTGGAACATATGAAAGCCTGATTTTCACTCACAAATACCCCAGAGGACTAGATTGTATTCATCATCAATGGTATCAAGGAAGTATTTCTACATGCTCTTACTAGCTAGAGTAGATCTCAACCTCTAGAACAAACAGAATACAGAAGCCTAGGGTCTTCACATCATACTCATTTCATACTGATTATCAGAAAATATGATCTATGATGGTATGCAAATGCTGTCAGGCATATATACATGAAGACATACAAAGTGGTCCAGAAACCCAGGGTGATGAGGGGGAAAAAATCGTAAGACATTTGTGACTGTGTGAAACTTGGAAACTCCTGATTCACTCAACTGTTATAAGCTTCCATAAGTAAACCCAATCTACACAGCATGACAAGAACACACAGATACTTGTAAACAGATCCTGCCAAAACAGCTTCTATAAACAGCTTCATGAAAATAAATTAAAAACTGTAAGACAGTTCTATATTTTCAGTATAAGAGAGAAAATATCTTCATTAAATCCTTTCCTGAATTTGATGACACCTCTTTAGATTGATTTTCTTAAGAATTTGACATGAAAAGGAAGCCTCTGGATACTAAATTTCTTAATTTTTAAAGTTACCTCATTTATTTTATTTTTTTCTGAAACACGGTAACATTATGATTATATGTGGCCAAGAAAGTTTATATGTATTCTTAAGTCTTAAGAAAATGCAGTTGAAGTCTGTACTAGTCAAAATATATACTTTGCAAGTGTTTTGAGGGATTGATAAAACTTTCAAAAATTATTTAAGCTGTATTTGGAGCAAGTTGTACAGGGTTTAGCATAGGTTCGTGGACGCTCTTTTGAGGCCTGCTACCAACATTCATTCACTTTTCAAGTATATATTCGTAATTGCTTAAACACCATAAATTCAGTCTGTTCTTACAGTTAAGAATAGAGAGCTGCTGGCTTACCATGACAGCCAAAGTCATTTATGTGAGAACAATATCTGACAGATTAGGCTGAGGTTCTGTACTGTTAACTCTGTAACAGCAATATGCCACATACCACTTCTGCAAATTCTTTCTTGGTCAAAGGGCATCAGCAATCTCCCTCACAATGGTGTAATGCCTCTCACTCCAAATGTTCCTACATACCCATGTTACCACTATTCATTATAAAATAGAAAGAATGGGATTGGTTTTGCCCCCAAGTACTTCTGAATTTTTCTCATCAAAACATACAACTTTTATTTATCTCAAAAGCCAATTTTATCTTCTGGACAAACATTAAACTTTACTGGTTTCCACTATGAGACAAAACCAAAATAAGTTGTAGTTCTTTGGAATTTTGTTTGTTATACTAATTGCAACTATCTTTGCCATTAGTCCATTTTAGTCCATTAGTGCATTAGTCCATGCAAAAAACTAAGTTTAACAGAATGAAAGAAAATTTCTCCTTTGTTCAAGTCTCTCTTTCTACATAAGCTCAACCACCCAACAGAATTCTGCCCTCCAGGTTATCAGATCTGACACCTGATATCTTTTTTTCAGCAGTCATTCCTAATCATAACCTAAGGAACAGCTACATCCTGGAGCTATTTGGAATCTTATAATCATATTAAAACTTTTTTGAGGGGATTCTGGCCGTAATCCAGTACAGGCTTCTTCTGCAAGTGGGGACTGCCTCACAGGTAGACCAGGTTTCTTAGAACCTCACACAGAGTCTTGAAACCCTTCATAGCATCTCTGAGTAACTTGTCCAACAGGACAAGTTCACAGGAAATATTTTTTTTTCCTTACACCCTTACATTTTATTGCAGATTGTGACTGTCACCTTCATTTAACTGTGAATGTCTGAGAAGAGTCTGGCCCCCTCTCCTCTGTAACCCTTCTCTATGTTGTAACAGACTACAATTAGATTTCTCCCTTTCCATCAGCTTTCCTTTTTTCCAGGCTAAATGAACTGAGTTCCTTTGGTTTCTCTTTGCACGTCTACTGTTCCAGCCCACCTTAGTGGACCCTTCATAGTTCTTCCTCTAGTTTTACATCTTTTTTTTTTGCACTGGTGACCATCAAACTGGACACAGGCTGTCCTGCAGCTGCTATGAGGAAAGCAAGACTATAGATATGGGAAACTGATTGCAAAGAGGAACCAGCTCAGAATCTGCAGTTACCAGAATGCCAGCATAAAATAATTCCAGCAAGCACCAACATCAGCTGCTGTCTGTACCTTCTCAGCCTTCCCCTCTGCATTTTGGCTAGCTGCTTGGTGCAGTTTCCTACTTTTCTCGCACAGAAGTTCTCAGCTACCTGTTTCCCCTTCTTCATATTTGTAGTCCTTAAACTTACCATACATGGAAATATTTAAAGTCAACCACAACAAGACTACTTTTTTTTTCTGATTTTTTTTAAAACTTAAAATTAAAAACCTTGGGATCTGAGAACCAACAATAAGCTGAAAATCACTGATTGCCTCCTAAAATTATACCAGTCATAAAAAGGTTTTAAATTAAAAGCCATGCGACCCGCCACTCAGAGTGCTCTGCTGTCAAACAACAAACTCTGACAATCCTCTTTAACCCTCTTTTCCCCATCTCAATCACTCCGTTTTTCCCACGAATTAAACACACATACTTCTTCCTGCTTCATATTCTCAACAGGTCTTTTTCATCTTACCACAAAGAATTTAAAGCATAAATTCATTCTGTGCCATTCATGCCAAAGGCTAATTCTCAATCAATCTAATTTTATGCTATCTGCAATCCCTTGCAGCCCTCAACCAAAAACAATATGACATAATTCACAACTTGGGATCCTTTTTCCCCAAAAAATCTGCAAGAGAAACAGTTTATTTCCAATGTTTTTCTGCTTACCTGGACTAGATTCTGTCTTTTATATAGATATAGATATCAATAAAAATCCAAAATGAATACAAAGACTAATGGGCAATGAATTCTGCTTACTAGCCAGAATTCTTCTGCTTTGAATCTTCCCCTTGCTTCTTTCTGAAGGAGGCTACAGCAGATTGATGGTTGGCTTTGCACATTGGTGTTTCTCTCCTATTTAACATCTGCCATTAGCTGTTTTTGTTTCTGATTTTTGTGGCACTATGTAAAAAAGCACTAAGCACAGGAGCCAAAAATATATCTAGAAGATTCTGAAGTCATTTATAGAAAAAGGAATCTTTAAAGCACCACATTTTATTAAGATTAAAAACATATATATATATATATATATATACTCCCTGTAATATATCTAGGCTAATTAAGGCCAGTTTGGAATTCAGTGTCAATTTTCAACAAAGACCTTTCTGTGAGGTTTCTAAATCTATTTTGAAGTTCGAAATGATACACATTTTAAATGCTATTCTTATAAAAAGTTTAGTTTGTATTTAGGAGTGTCACTGATAGTAACATCATGCTGTGAAGGGATGAGCAGAATTGCCAGTAGGGAAACTATGGAAATCCTAGCAATAAGACTCTCTCCTAGAATGTATGACATCTTTTTTTTAATGCAGTGTTGCTCTTTATACATACATATATATATATATATACACATATATCTTTAATTCTCTTGGCAACTGTTTTACTCCGACAGCACACCCTTGTAGAACAAACTCTAGGAGTAAATTTGCTGCATCATTATATTTTACTGCTATACAATCATGCTTAGTTTTCCTATTTGGAGTCAGCCTTTTGCTGTCAAAAGTGCAAAGAAAACCATTTTTCTAAAGAAGAAACAACAAAATTAAGTACTTGATCAGTTTGAGAACTTTTACTCATCAACAAAAAGTCTAATAAAATAGTTTTTAACTTTTGTCTTACTAGTAACGTCAAAAAGACTTATTTAATAGGCTGGCTTTTAGTCTGTCACTTAGAACGAAAGACAGAAGTTGAATATTGTACACTGAAAAACATACAAAAAAGATGTTTTAAAATAGAGTTCATCAATTGCTGCTCATTCTGAAATAGATTAAGTAAAGCTGCTAGATGCACACATGCTCCTGGAGTTTCTTCCTTAATATCAGCCATCAAACACTCTTCCTTGGGTTTGGGGTTTATGATATAGAACATGTTGCCAAAATGACAGTATTACAGAAAGTTTTTAGAAAGATATGAAAGGAATGTCCTTCTATTTTATTTCCACAAAGTATGCTAGAGGGCAGTTTTCCAAGACAAAATTGTGTTTTTAGTCATCCTTTTAGTAATGGCTGAATAAAAGTCTAACATCTATGAAAAATAAAAAGAAATTGAAAGCTTTTGAAATGTATCCATTCCCCTCAAAGAGCATTGTTTTAAGGAAGTAGATCTTGTAATAACCAGAATTCAGCATGAGGCATTTCAGCTCGGGGCTGCAAATTCACTTTTCAATTGAGATTTTCAGGCTACACAGCTGCAACAGGATGCCTTACAACCTCAGAAGTCCAACAGAAGCTTTGCAAACATGTTTCTGGGAAAAACATACTCAGTGAAAAATTAGAAACCTGTGCTAGATACCCAGTAGACTCCCAATACAGGGAATGACCCTAACCACCCATCTCAGTAGGCCAGAAGCCACCTAACGTCAGTGTGTCCTTAGGTGTGTAGCTCCTTACATCAGGTGGCTAGTGACAGTCTACAGAGAATATGGAAGTCATTGCGTGTCTTAGTGCAAGCAACTGTATGAATAATATGAAAACTGTTATTACTTGGGATCAACAATGAGGAAAATCAGGAAATCTTTCCTTAAATAAGGATCTTACATTCAAAAAATGAGGAGAAAGATGTATTTTTTAATAACAAAAACAAATTACTAGTATGACAATATTTTAACTGGGGTAATATCTGAAGTACCAGGTTTTCCAAGAAGAGTGAGTTCTTTGAGAATACTGCATATTTTATCCTGACAATATTTGTCTAAACTTACAATGAAATGAGCCATGGATCAGCTAATAGTTAAAATCATATGGGGAAAAAATAACTTTGTTTTATTCTAAAAACAAACAGATTAACTACATTCATTGTTATTTTCCACAGAAGTGAGAAGAAGTGAGGGAGAGCAAAGGGAAAGGTAGATTAGACTTTTCATTTTAAAGTAGTTTTTCTATTTCCTTTGGTTTCTCTACGAAGATTCAGCTGCCTCAATTGAATGAATAACAACCTATACAAAAAGATTTGGAAAATATGCCATACAATGAAAGAACGAAGGGGGTCAGACTATTCAGACTACCAAACAGAAGGTTAAGGAGTGAATCAATCTCAGTTTGTGAGTATCTACAGCAGGAACAAAGCTATGGTAATGAGTTCTCCAGTCTAACACACAAAGATACAACAAAGACGTAAGAGCAAGAAAACAAAGCTATATAAATTCAGAGTAGCAACAGAGTGGTTTTGTTTGTTTCTTTTTTAAACAAGAATAAATTAATCATGGGAACAATTTACCAAGGATTTCAGTAGATTCTCTGTCACTGCCATTGCTAATAATATCTGATGGGATGGCTTTCTTTTTTTTCCCCCCTAAAAGACATGTTTCTCAGAGATACAAATAAGTCCTATCTAGTGTGTTATAGAATAGCTATGATCACACTGTTTCCTTCTTTCGTAATCATCTGAGTAATTATACCAGACACCACTAAAATGCGCACACGTTAAGGGCTTCCATCAACAAATTTACAAAACAGATTTATTGCTTTATGTACAAGTGATGCTATGTTTTTCCTTAAGAGGCCAATAACATTTTCACAAATCTTGAAATTAAGTTATGATTTGGAAAGAAGCAGATGCCCCTAGGCAAGCATAAGTGTTATGTGCACATTCATTCTCCTTCTTACTGTTCAGGGACCACTTGGCACAAAGAAACAGCTAACTACAATGCCTTGCACAATAAATATGCCATCTTTCTGCCCACTTACCACCCACAGCTATTCTGTAACCAGTTACCATTCTGTAAATTGGTTACTTTAAATAGCAGAAACTGATTCTCCCTTCACATATATACCAGCTGAAAGCTATGGGCTACAGGCAGGAAAGACAAGGTGAAACTTGGTTCTCTAATTATTCTGGTCAAGCTAGTAATAAGTCAATGTAACAGATATGTACAAAAAAAAAAAAACCAGCAAATACAAGCCACACCTACTCACTGCATAATAGAGTGTATGCATTGACAACTTATTTTTCTTCACTGCATAACTTCTTCTCCTTCATTTACACCCTTAAATTTCCCCTTGGGTTTCAAAATGCATTGTTATCCAAGGCAAATCAATGCTGACAAAACAGTATGATACCAAACAAGTGTCCTTCAGCAGCAGTTCATCATTGTTTCTTACCTGGCACCATTTGAATAGGATGATAAAAACAACTAAATCCCACTACCTGAAGACTTTGTGTGCTTACATTTGGCCTTTCATCCCAGAACTAGCAACTATTTCACAGAAGAAAATGTTTGGGAAAGAGAAATGACAAAAAGGTGTTAAAAAATTGAACACCGTTAATGATTTTTACTGTCATTCTTCCCCAACAGACTTTTTCAGCTAGAAGTTGCGTATTGAAAGAACTCGGTCTTTTAATATGTTTTTAAAACTCCTATTGATTCAGCACATCTCAAAGATTAGACCTGAAGGTATTTTGCTTTTTGCTGCTATTTTGCTCCTTCTCTTTTTGATTGTCATAAACAATCAAAACATAAAATGGTTACATTTTGATATATGCCTGAAAGGAAAGTTTTCCAGACCAGCTTAAATATTTGCCTCATGCTAAATTGCCATAAATCATTTCAGGTCATTCTAATTACAATTTTTTTTTGGGGGGGTGGGAGGGTATCCTATCAAGTACCAGGTAAAAAGCCTGTCATTTATACAATGGTCAAGCCAAAAATGAAACTAGTATTTTTGTAGTTTTTTGGTTTTCTGAGTGCTGTTTTAAATTAATAGATCCCATCCCCCGTAATGTCTTCTGGCTAGGAAAATAAACTGCACAGGAGGATAGGAAGCAATATCCATGAGAAGTAGAAAAGATTACTTTCTCACCTCAAGGCTAGATGTGTATATATATTTCTACATGGCAACATCCCCCAAATATTTTTTACTTCAGGCTTGTGATATGGGAGAACTGGGCCATGTTATATCTAGCCCATAAGAAAAGTTACACTGAATGATGAAATTCAGTGCAGATTTTTTACCTGGAGCACTCCCCACACAGATGATGAAAATGCAGAAAATGTAAATCAATGTTGATCTTAGCCCAAGAACATTGGTCAGAGAATAGTAGCAGTCTGGGGCTGGATAAGAAGTGAACTGAAGATCAAATGAGAGATTTCTTGCAGACTGCACTTTTGCAGAGCTTTACCTTTAGTCCAAGAAATATACCATGTTCTTGAGAAGTAAAAGGTTTCTCTTTCAGTCCCACAAGGGATTTTATATATATATATATATATATATATATATATATATATTACTCTTAATTACACATTTATTCTTGTATGGGACTGTAAGAAGGTATTCGTGACAGCCTGTAGTTGTACTTATATAGAAAATGTCACAATATAAAATGATTTTTATTTCACAAGTGAAGAATGAGTCAATAATTCATACATGGCATAATCACAGGCCAAATTCACAAATGTTTCTACAAATACAAGCTCAGATCTATCCATGGCATACTCCTCTGCACTGTATTTGAGATTTTCATTTTACAGTTCATACTTATTTAATATATAAATAAATATATATATAATTCCTTTATTCTTTCTTTGTCCTTAAGGTTCCAATGTCATTTACTAAGACTCCATTTGCTGTGACTTATTCTTCCTAGCTTATGAAAAATTTCAGTAACTTAGAGAAAGTTAAATTTCAAGGTAAGCATGGGAGTCATTTTGAAATTCTACTCTAAGAAACACAACAAGAATAAGAGAGAGATGCAAGAAGACAGAGCTTCATAACATAATTGATATTCCTGGTCCTACAAACAAAAGCATCATTATGAGCAATTATCAAACAACAGTCTCGACTATCCTTGGTTGGGGTGTAGAACTGGAGAGTGCTAAACTTTTTTATTTCTTGAAATAAATTTTACAATGATGCCTAAAAACATGATAGGTACTTTTCTTTGCTGAGTCATAAATCTAAACAAGTGATTCATAGCAGTGACAGTATTTTCCTCCAAGATGCAACTTTTACATCTTGGCACTCCAAAAGGAAAAAAAAGTGAATCAGTTTTTCATAGCAACTGAATCAATTTATTTTTGCTACATAATAAAAATATGAAAAAAAAAATGTACACTGAAGTGTCAATGAGGTATACTTGCACTAAAATATTCTCACCTTCAGTTACAACGGCGGTTTCCATGTTATACTGTCAAATTCTTTATTTTTTACAATGATCATTTGCTTTAGGAAGAAAGATGACTGAAGAAACATTATGTAATAACATCTGCAGGAAAACTGGGAATATAGATAAAAAACATTACAAACGTGCAAACAGAATATCATTAGGAAAAAAAAAAAAAGGTTGAAAATCCCTGCAAAATCCACAGGAATTTTAAACTGATTGTAACTTCTATTCCTATATAAATCTTCACTAATGTGCTCAACAGTATATGTACTGAAAAGAGATGGAATTTAGAATGTCACTGAAACTACATACCACAGAAACAGATTAGATGAAGTCATGTCAAACTTTATCATGTAAAACAATACGAACAGCTAGCCATACGCAGCAAGAATTAAGGATATGCCTTATCATAAGGATAAAAATGGTACCAAGGAAGAGTAAGGGATTGAGGATAAACTAAACCAAAAGGAAAAAAAACATTCACATTATAACTACCTGAAAGTACAATCCTGAAATAGCTTTGCTCAATTTCCATCCAGTGTTTAAAATTCAACAAAAACACAGAAGTTCCAATTTCATGCTTCTCCACAACCAGAAGTAAGATGTGGGATTGCTATCAGATTTCTGGTACTTACCTTTTATTTTATTTTTTTTCCATTTTATTTTCATTTTGTAGATTGCAGAGTGCAGGTATACATCTTTCAGATGACTGACTGTGAGCACTGGTGATTATGGTATTGTAAAGTCTTTAAATAAACATTTTTTCAATAATAAAAAATATCCAAATGAATAAAAAACAGCATATAAAGGGAACAAAAAGATAAAATAGTTCATGTTCAAATGAGAAAAATAGATGGCAATTTAAATGTAAAACCAAAGCAAAGCAAGCCAGGTAATACTAAAATGAAACTTGCAGAAGATATAAAAGCTAAAAATAAAGATGTTTTCAAACACAGAAGTGGAATGACTGAAGAGTCAGTGGGGCCGGTAAATTATCAGGATAAAAAAGGTGAGACCACTACAGAAGAGATAAGTGAATCCTTTCATTAGCGTTCACTATGGAGAAGGTCAGGAAGGTTACCTTCTTCACAAGGGATGAGATGGAGAAGCTATTAAAAAAAAAAGAAGTGTCAATAGAAGAGGTTTTAGCACAAATTAATAAATCAAGCAGTAACAATTGTCAGGACCAGGCAATTTGTACAAGAGCAAAAGAATTCCAGTATGAAGTTGCTGAGTTACAAACTATGGTATATGAACTATTACTTAAATCAGGCATTGCAGCAAGAATAAAAAACTGAACTGAAGAGATCATGACTCCTTTCTCAAGAGTTGAATGACTGAGGGGACTACAGACTAGTAAACTGGCTACCCTATCAGGAAAATAGGTAGGAATTATGACAGAGAACAGGATTAATAGATTCACAGATAAGAGGTGAAATATTCAGTAAAACTCCGGATTGCTTTTATATGAAGAAATCCCACAAAACCTATCAGCTTACTTTGAAAAAGTTAATGAGCATTGATTAATTGAAATAACTCACTTGGATTTCAAGAAAGTCGAGAAAGCTTTCAGCAAGGTTACTTCCCAAAGATTCTTGAAGGAGCCATGCTTCCCCAATATAAGGCAAGAGTCTCTCCCGCAGAGTAATAACTAAAAGATATTAAATCCAAGAGAATATATGTTCAGTTGGTTGATGGAGGGGTCTGTGCCAGAGTTGCGGTTCCAGTGACTGTTACTGTATTTCAGTAGTTGAGGAATAGGCTTTGGTACCATTGTGCAGAAGTGTGTTCTTTCCTCCTCTCATGCATCTGGGGCAAGAGATATAGATGAGGGTTTTAAGACAACTTCTTTAAGACAACTTGTTCAAAAAAAACCTGAACTAGTATGGATCCTATTCAGAGGATTATTTGCCCATTTCAAGCTACGGAATGAAGTCCATAAATATCCTACCTCCTCGGTTACAACTCCAAGAGTCAGAGCTTTAAAACTTTGATAGTTACGTGCCACTTTTTCTGGTATATAAGGTATTAGAGAAAATGTTAAAACAGGAAAGTATGCAATTTTAGAATGCATTACTATTTCACATGAATTCTTTTTGTGGACAGTTTTAGCCTGCTATAAATTGAGTCAGTACATTAGCATCTTTGTGTATGTCCTCTAGGTAAACAAACAAAAAACACCCCCCCCCCCCCCCAAAAAAAAATCTTTTAATTTCTTGGCCACAGAAAACAATTACTCATATATGCAAAAGTATTTCTGCTCAGTAGCAAACTAAAAGCCAATTCAGAATTTTAGAAATAAAATTGATTTGGATAATATTGTTCAAAGTAGTAGAACATATATTTTTTGTTAATGAAATATAAATTCCAAAGAACCTTTAAAATGTCTCTTCAACATGACAGCAAAGATCTTAACTGTGCTTAAATTATATAGTATGCTCTCTGTGACAGACTGCAAATACGTATCCAAATCTTTCGCTCTCAAGTGATACCAAAAAGCTTATATTTCTGAAGTGTGAGTGAATAACAATGGAATATTATTTCTAATGATATATTATTTCTATTATTTTAATGATATGTTTTTCTCCTAGAATTTTGAAGTTGCATTCTTCAATGCTTGACCCATGTCGTTCTTTCTTTATTCTATTCCCCCCCTTTTTTTTCCTATCAAATGGATTATTTTTAGGTCATCATTATCAATGTAATTTCACATTCCCACTCTATATTCTCTTTTCTGTTGATTTTTTTTTTGAGTTACTCAAACAAAAGCAACATGGGAAAAGCTTTGATACACATTGATCAAAGAATTGATAAAAAGCTGCCAAGGCTATTGATCAGTTAATTTACAGAATTTCCTAGGGTCCTTTTACAATGAAATTCTGACAATGTTCCATTTTAATTTAATGATAAATGCATCTCCTGGGATAATATACTGCATTGTTTTCAACCTTGTGTTTATTCTGTTTAAAATGCAATTAGTATCAAGGTAACAAGCAGCACTGTCAAATCTCAAAGGCAAACACCCTGTAACATACAGATGAATGTACAGAAAATGACAGTCAATTTTTATGGAAGCTGGGCAAAACCACCACTTGCATTCTCCTGAAGAACAATTTTGAAAGGCTAAGAAAAAATGCTTCTTAGAAAGGGAGAGGAAACATTCTGAAAGTATTGGAATTAGATATGAGCCTTCTAATTGCCTTTGAAGTATTCCTTTTTTAAGTAAAGAGAGAGAGTAGATTAGAAGTCATGTTTGGACTTCGCCATAGATAGTTAATTTTTGCAAAACTACAAATGTATAAGTTAAATAGTAATATGACACCTTGACAGAGAGAAAAATATCCATAGTACCTTCTTTTAATTCCTATAAGCCCTGATACACCGAACTTAGCTAGAGGAACCAGCACGTAAAATATTGCTGCGAAAAAGATGATTATGATTCATAAAAATGAAATACAACACAATAAGCTCAATAAAGCTCTTTTCAGAGTAATTTGAATCAATCTTATCAACACAAGTTTCCACCACCGAATAACTTTCGTAAGTGTGATAATTTCTCTGTTATTCCCACACAGCAGAAAATGTAAGTGCAAGCTAGGAATGGTGATGTGTGACATAGTCAGAGTAAAGATAGCATGGATTTCATGCGCAAGGAAGCATTTTCTGTGGAATCCTTCAGACCATGGGGAGAAAAAAAAAAAAAAAAGGAAATCAAAATCATTAAAACAGATGTTTTGTACAGAGACATCCTCAAAGCAAAAGTCAACAAATTAATCAGCTGTTTATTTTTTTTATCATGTCTTCACTCTATTCCTTAAGTGCCTTATTTCATATACACAACTCAAAGGGCAAATTAGGAATAGATAACCCTTTACACATGACTGATAACGTGTTTCCTGAAACCATGCATTCAGAAATATCTGTATAATAGCAAGATTTTGCTCTGAGGAAAACAGAAGAAATCTGCAGGAATCAGGACTTGAGACTAATTAAGTACAAAGTAAGTAGAAACATCAATGAAGGATTTCGTATCTTTCTTGACCACGTTATTTTTTTGTTCATATTATCATATTTTCTGTATTTACCATTGTATTTAGTAGTACTGTTTATTTGGCTCTGGGTTGTCAATGACAACAGTTAAAAAAAGAGTTTAAAAAATTATCTCATTCATAATAGACTATAAATTGGAGTTGATAAGTCTACTGTATTCTCATACTTATGAGACACTGTGTACCCCTGTTAATATAAACCATACCATATAGTTGTGTACTTTGGGGGTAAGACTTTCTATTCAAGGTCAAAAGTCTGCAAATAATAATAAAGTTTGAGGTAACTTTAAGAAAAATGCCTCTTAAATTGAACATTCCACTTGGTTGAAGCTCAGCTACATAACTTCGTTATGCAGGACAAAATTTCATCTCACCTGCAAAACCCTGTCTCGTAGTTGTGCAAAGGCTTAACACCTCTCTCAAGAGCAAAAGGAACAGGCCCCCATTAGCCTCATTTCAGTCCCCTCTTAATTTGTTTAGAGTATTTAAATTGCATTTAACATTTTAGACAAGCAAACCCTATGAAACCTTAGAGGTAAAAGTCTTCCAAAATACATTTACTACAGCTTTGTTTGAGGAGGACAGAAATTTGCCATTTGAGTGGCTTCCACAGTGTTCAGCAATATCAAATATAGCATGTAACTATCTAGTTCATTATATCTCATGATTTATATATAAAAGGGCATATTTTGGTAGCATGACATATATATATATATATTTATTATTATTATTTTTTCCTCCTGTTACTAGGAAGGTGAAAAATGGATTACAGAACAGGATAAGTTTAGTAACGTGTGAAAGGATGCTTTGCCGCCCTAGGTTAATTTCATCCTTATCGTTAACTACTGCTTGCAGTTTTGCTTTAGCAAATGCATGTTTTATGTCTGCTTAGTACTTTTGTTGTGTAGCTCTCAAAGATTATCATATTTAGATGACCAAAGAAAGTGGAAAACAATACACTCATCTCTCCCAGATTAATAATTGAACACAACACAAACAACAAAAGAACACCGTATCTTCACGGTTACAAATATTCTATGGGTAAGGAAGTATCTAACAATTTAAAATATTACCAGGCAGCCTATTTTCTATGGTAAAAACCCTACCAGGCATACAATACAGTTTGCAAAAAAAGATTATCTTGACCTCTGCAATATCAATTTTGTATATTTGAGCAATACCTGACATTAGTATGGTACCACACAGAACAGCTTTGAAAGCTAAACTAAACACAATATTTATTTCTAATCACGAATCCAGGAGAATTAAAGTGAGGATTGCCCAAAAAGGGATTATTTGCTGTAGCCCAATATGGGGCAGCAAATAAGGCACAGATAACTAACTCTTAACCGTTTATAATCAATAAAACAGGAATGCATGAAGATAATATAAAATCTTCAATTTAAATAAAATTTGACTTGATCCAAACACACTGTAGTACCAAGGAATTGTAGAATTCCAATAGAAATACTCAAATACATGTAATATACCATATGTGAAGGCCTCCAGCCCTGGCTACAAATCGTCATAGTTTCTATTCTTTTTGTTGTTGTTAGTTTCTTTTTTTTTTCTTCTGAACTCAATATATTTATTCTTAATGTCAAAGAATTTCAGTGAATTTAAGAAAGCAGGAAAAAAAAAAAGCCCTCTGCCACTGCCAAGCTAGTACAACAAAATTACAAAAGATTTCAGACTTCTGAGAGATGCCTTCCAATAAATCCCAGACATTAGTGGGACCATGCAAACCTCAAAGTTACATCACAACAAGAATACCTATTTTTAGAAAAACCCAATATTATCTGCACTAATAAGCACTAAAGGGAAGAAGTTTAATCACCTCTTGAAAATGAGAGAAAACTCACAGAATGGAACTGCAAGAAAAGCAACAGAAAAGTTTAAAAATAGAAGAAGACAATAGCCAGTCTGAAAGATGTTTCTGTAAACGTATTGTAGCTACTGCTGTCACAAAGAAATAAAGCTTTATAGAACTATTAAAATGAGTATTTTGTACCATGAGGATTTGTATCTTGTAAATAGAGTCAGTGTATCATTACTGACAGCTATAACTTTTCTAAAAGGAAGGACCAAATATTTGTCTGCTAGGCTGTATCATTACTTCATAAGATGCCACAAAAATTAATTCAACATCAATTTTTGTTAAGATCTGAGATCGTCTTGATTCAGATTGGTGCTTTAATGGGAAAGATAGTTGTAAATTAGTGCTGGTATATCCTCCACAAACTGTATTTTAGGAGTTCCTACATAGTACATATCATCATGTTAATGTAAATCATAATACCTAATCAACATTTTTAATGAGAGTATGGTCAGAAACTGCGCATAACCTCTAGCAACTTGGAAGAGGTTATGAAGAAGTTCAGACTGTCTACCTTCTAACTGATCAACAGTAAACAACATAAGACAGAGAAAGTAAATTCCAAGTTATTCATGTCAGAAATTTATAAAGAGTGCAATCCCCACGTGTTCCTTTCCAGAACATATTAAAAAGTTTGGATAATTATTATGATCATATGCACTTTTAAATATTTAAATTTAGTCTTTTAATTACAAGACAAAACACCATTAAGACCAATCAATTAGCATTCAGAATGCCCTGCTTCTGTCTTTGGAAGTGTGGATTACTTCACTTATCTGCTCTCCTATTTGCTGTTCTCCAACACTGGAAAACTCCCTTGGGCTTAGCATGAAACACCTCCAGTAGATTTTTTGTACACAGGAAACCTTTTAAGCAAGATGCCACCACAGCGCTCACTTCAGAGATTCACACAGTGTGATTTCTATAACAAATTGCAGATACTGGGTCCCCAAATTATACCTTTTCCTGTTCCACTAACTAACAATAGTTTCTAGCATTGCATGAATCCTTTACAGTTTTCACTGGAGAAAACTGTCAAGAGGTGGCAATCTACTCTTCATGCTTCTCACTATCCCTTAAGCATATGTTTCATTCTATTTCTAACTTAACTTTAGCCTTTCGACTCACTGGTCACTTTGCAGTCTAATACGTCATTTATTTATTTATTTAAACAAGATATCTCTCTTTTTTGAGCTACTGTGAAAACAAGCTGGTGGAAATAGCACCCTCACATTAGGAGTCCCACCCCCGTAAGATGTTAGGAATTACTAATTGAAATAAGCAGTGGGAGAAAAGGTTTACACGGATATGTGCTAGCAGTCTTCCCATATTGTTATCCTACCTCAAACTGATCCATCCTTTACCTGTTTTCTTTCAAAATATTTATTATTACTTTCTTGGCCAAATTCACGGTTTTGACAACAGAGAGATATCACTGTAATTTAAAATGACTAATAGTAACAACTGCAACT
This sequence comes from Anser brachyrhynchus, assembly GCF_964034855.1. NCBI lineage: Eukaryota > Metazoa > Chordata > Aves > Anseriformes > Anatidae > Anser > Anser brachyrhynchus. Next base: position 30,068,731 of record NC_137698.1, on the reverse strand, counting down.
TCAACCCATAGCCCAGTTAAATGTAGGAAGAATGACTGGTATACAAAGACTTGGAAGCACTAGGGAATCCAGAGAATACCTCAAATAGTTAAGGCTGGTATCATGCTGTAATAAATAGGCTGTAATAAATAGGCTGTTTCAGCTCCAAGAATTTCCAATTCTACTTTACCTCTAGTAGAAAAAAAAATTGCCAACAATAAAGTAAAAATGCAGTAATTATATCATTGGGATATATAATTATATATTAAATACAAACTTCTAACAAAAAGAAGTTATGAGATATTCATATGGATACAGGCTACGCTTGTCATTATAGAACATTGCTATCCACTGAGATCCTTTTAGCTTACAGAGTGAAAAAATCACATAAATTTACTTGTATTGATATATCTAAGTCATCATCTTACACAGGTCCTATTACATGAGATTGGAAGAATTGTTATTTATCTGATAGCAGAGTTATTTTTATTTGCTCTATGGCACTTCTTACTGGGTATAACATTCTCTGTAATAATTTGTTCTGTTTTAAAGCCAAATGGTTTCCTGCATCTCATTAATAAATTAAGCTCTTTATTCCTATCCTAGAGGTCTGCAGTAAAATACATGCTTAATGCAATAGGGTAATTCCTTATTTAGTTCTAGCTTAATCATTTCTCTGCGTTATGTTGCAATGAGGGATTACATTTATGCTACATTAAGATGACACTTTTATTTTAAAAACGACATTGATCTATGTTTCACTTGATCTTGATTAACTTCCATCTAACAGGTATAATTTTCTGTTTACACAACCTATTAAATTTTCTGTGCAACTCTCCTTTATATCAATTAAGAGAAATGTAGATTAATAAAAAAAAATAATATTTTCACTAAGTAATAAGAGAATTAACTATTTCAAGTGACCAAAAAGGAAAATTTCTCAGAATATGTAGTAAGTTTAGTAGCAAAATACAGCATATAAACCCATTTTCAGTGGCCAAGATGGAAACTAGAACTTTTTGTTTATGTATCTTTTATAATTTTGAGGCTGTTTCTGTCACATAGTGAGCCTGAGTAGACACTCTTCAGTGAAGTAAATAATAAAATAGGTAAATCATACATTTTGCAGGGTCCATTAAAAACATTTTGGTTCCTTTTTTGCATTGCCTGTCCTAAAAGTACATTGTTCAACTGAATCTCCAGTAGAGTAGCTTTATAAAACAGACAGCAAAATAAAAAAGTTAATGATATAAAGGTTTCAGAAGTTCAATAGCAGACTGGAATTCTCTGTATATTTAGCAAGTCTGGGGTCTGGATCTCCAAAATCATTTATCTGAATTGTGCTGTGTACTTAGTTCCTACTGAGGATATGGATCTGTTTCTCATAAGTGCTACCGAACTAACATGTAGGCGGCCATCTGAATATGTTAAAATCTCAGCCAGAGGACTCTGACAGTCTCTGATGGAAAGGTCAGTTTTCAAATGAGAGATTTTTTTTTTCTTTTATAAGCAGTAGCCCATAATGAATGAGCAAATTGTACTTCACAATCGTAGCTCAACTAGAACATGGAAATTAATTGTGCCAATCAGTCAGCAAGCAGTAACCTGTCACAAGTGCCTGCACATATTAACTATGAAATGAGTCAAAAGAATAAATATTCAGTAGGAAAAACTGAGTGCCTTGCATGTAGTTGTGTCTGCTTCCAGTAACATTCAGAGCACAGCTGTATTTGCTGTGTCAAACAGACGCAAGTCTAAAGCCAAAGTAGGATTAATTAAGCAAGGGTTGTAGGATCACCACAGACTGATCTCAGCATAACAAATGAAATGAAGCCTTCAGTTCCTCCTGCATGCTGGCCAAAATTGTTCTACAGTAGGCCATGCCTGGAAAGACAGCTCTTAAAGCATGTTATTTGGGTAACCTCTTACAATTAAACCATGGATTAATCTGCTTGTTAATGTTTGTCATCGTGGACAGATACTTTAAAAATCCCAGATACATTACTGCTGCCCACTGTGACCATCTGCAACAATCAACTCCTTGGAATAAATTTGAAAGTAGCACTTCATTTTGAGTTGATTATAGATAATACAGCTGCTACTGCAGCAGCCTTTAAAAATTTGAAAAGATATTTTAGAGGAGATAATTAAAGCAAAGTCTTTTTTTTTTTTCTGTGATTTCTACCAAGAGGTAGGATGATGCTGGAAATCAGTGGCTTGAAAAGACTGTACTTTTTATTACTTATTAGGTGTAAAGCACATATACATGATATTATTTTTGTCTTAAGGATATTCTACAAAAGTAACTCCTTCCAGATAAGCCCTGAATACTCTATTTCTGTTAATGAAGCAGCTCAGCATACATCCACCCTTGCTGGTGAGAGGAATGGGTCGGGAGGGTGGGGCAGGGAAGAACCACCAGGACTATATTCATAGCAACTGAACACCATGGATGCAAAGCATGAAATCAGTGGAAGAATAAATACTTCTTGAAAAAGGGGTGGTGAAAGAGAACATGAACCATGAGAAACTCAGGTAGACAGGCTGAGGTTAAAGGGGAACTACTAAAAATTGCTCAAGAAAATATCAAGGCTCAGTTCTGAAGGACAAATATCCCTAAATATAAAAATGTTTGTTTAGGACAGGTCTCAGTAAGTGAGAGATACTCAAGAGCTAAAAATAATTAATCTAGTTATATGCTGATTATTTCACCTTTTTTTTTTTTTTTCTGCTCATAATCTGGTTTCCAGCCTCTTAATCAAAACTATTATCTTGATTTATTGGGTTGGTTTTTTTTTTGGTAAACTCTGACCCGTGGACTAAACTTCAACAAATGATGTCCATTCCAAATCTAGAAGAACTTAGACAAAGTCTTACCTACTAGGCTGACTGAAGAGGTGTATTGATTTACATAGCGAGGTTTTGGTAGTGGGCAGCTGCAGGGGTGGCCTCTGTGAGAAGAATCCAGCAGCTGCCCCATGTTGGATAAGGGCCAGCTCTAGCTCGCTCCAAAAGGGACCCACCACTGCGCAGAGCAGAGCCAAAAAGTGATACTGGTTGGGCCTCTGTGAGAGCAGATTTAAGAAAGGGGGGAAAAAAAAATCTGCTGCTCAACAGCAGCTGGGAGAGAGGAGTGGGAACCAGCCCTGCAGCCCCCAAGGTCAGTGCAGCAGGAGGGCAGGAGGTGCTCCAGGCACACAGCAGTAGCTCCCCTGCGGCCTGTGGAGAGGCCCCAGGTGGAGCAGGCTGTCCCCCTGCAGCCCATGGGTCCCACATGGAGCAGATCTCCACGCTGCAGCCCCCCCGTGGAGGAGCCCCCGGTGGAGCAGGTGGATGTGGCCTGGAGGAGGCTGCGGCCCATGGAGAGCCCCCGCAGGAGCAGGCCCCGGGCCGGAGCTGCAGCCCGTGGAGAGGAGCCCACGCAGGAGCAGGGGGTCTGGGGGGAGCTGCCACCCTTGGGGGACCCGTGCTGGAGCAGTTTGCTCCTGACAGATGGGCCCTGTGGTATGGAGCCATGTTGGAGCAGTTCTTGAGTAGCTGCTGCATGTGGGCAGCCCCCGCAGGCTCAGTTCCGGAAGGACGGCATCCCGTGGGAGGAACCCCACGTGGAGCAGGGGCAGAGAGTGACTGTGAAGGAGAGGCGGAGATGAAGTGTTAGGGACTGACCACAGCCCCGTTTCCCCGTTCCCCTCCGCTGCTCAGAGGAAGAAGGTAAGGGGAAGAGGGTGGATGGCGGGAAGGTGTTTTTAGTTTGTTTGTGGTTTCTCACTGCTCTAGCTTGTTAGAAATAGGTTAAAAAAAAATATTAATCTATCTATGCTGAGTCTGTTTTGCCTGTGATGATAATCGCTGAGTGATCTCCCTGCCCTTATCTCAGCCCTTCAACCCTTTCCCTTTGAGGAGGGGGAGTGAGAGAATGGTTGTGATGGAGCTCAGCTGCCCACCTGGGTAAAACCATCACACACAAAAAAGGATGAATAAGTAGTACAAATGGTATCTGCAAGAAGAACTTTGTCTTGACAAATTTGGATTATTGGACTATTGGGACATAACGCAAGGTCAGAGTCATCTTCCTAGCTAGGGAACGTCTTTTACCAGAGGGGAAACAAGACAAGAAATGCTTGTACAAAAAGCCAACAGCAAAATTAAAAAATAAATAAATAAAAATAGCAAGGTGCAGTATGAGTTATTAAGTGAAAAAAATTGAATTTGGACTAAGGTCTTCCCTTCTATAGGTTGACTTGAATGTTACATGACATTACAGAATCTCTGGAAAAAAGAAAAAAAAGAATAGTTTATTATCACAGAAGTATATCTAGTTTCCCAAGCATGGTTTCTTTTCCTCTTTTTTTTTTTTTAAATTATTATTGCCCAGCATGCTCTATTTGAGAACATTGTGGCCATATTCAAGTCAGTGGAAAATTTGAAACCATCTTCAGCAGAACCAAGATGAAAAACTGAGTGCAGTCCCATCGATTTCAGCAAGACCACTAATTGTCTGAAGCTATGTGCAAGCATGAATGTTCAAAGGAGCAGGGCGTTTGAACAATTTGGTTGTGTGTATTTACCAGTTAAGAAAACAACAACATTTTGAAGTGGGCTGCAACACTGACAGGCGTTTAAAATGGAATTAAGTGCACTATTTCATTTTGGTGAGGCTCACGTATTTAACTGAACTGAGCCCTCTGGATCAGCAGGTATCAGTTCCCCACTGCGAGGCAAATTAGATAACTAAAAGCAATCGCAGGACCCTGAAGTGGAGCCCAAGAGTGATCTGGGCTTGGTCTCTGTAACCAGGAGCTTGGGCATGCAGGCAGCCATCTCTCAAGCTGAGGCTCTTAAGCTTTCCAGACCTACAGTTTCCAGGGTCCTCATCTTTATGGAGTGGAAAGAACTCCAGACACAGAAATTTCAGATTTTTACCCTGCAGTGTGGGATGTCTCAAAAAGCTCAGGATCGTTCCAGCTTGCATGGGACAACCTAATTCCCTCTTCTGCACTGCTTCTGAAGTCAAAGGCAGCACAAGGAGGCCCCAAAGCCAAAACAGCACAAGTTTTGAAGTTCAGAATTGAAACTAGTTCTAACATTGCCAAGATACTTCTTTGGAAATTTTGTATCAGATTCACACAAGCAAGTTTCATTTCTCAAATACATTGAATTAAAATGGAGAATAAAAATAAAATAAAAAAACTAACAGAGGTTATCGCCTAGGCAATACCTAGGTGATACAAGTGTACAACAACTAAATGTATTCCAAGAAGAAAATCTACTCTTGTTCACATTTAAGTCACGGAAAACACTTTTTTTGTTTTTCCCCATCCTCTAAAATGATCATTACTATCTTAAATCTTCTAGGTGTTGTCCCTCTCCTTTTTTTTTTTTTTTTTTTAAATGCATTGTCATCACAGGCTGAGATGTAGAAATGTGCTTAGGAAGCATTTGCCTGTATTATTGTTTTGTGTGGATGTTTCCCTTTTTTAGGTGAGGAGAATGAGGAGTACAGGAAAAAGTACTTTACAGTCTATTCTGTTCTTTGTACCCCTCTCATCAAAAAAAAAAAAGTTGAAATACATTTATATCTAGCATGTTACTTATACATTTACAACCATTGCCTTGTTTAGTCAAACTTCACATTTCAGAATATAGTTAATTAAATGAAAATATAACATTTAGTCCATAATATACAATCAGATAAACTCTGCATGTAAGAGACATCTTTACAAAATATATTGCAATATGATTTACCCCTTCAATATTTTGCATCCAAAAGGGCAGTAGTAAAAGAAGTTTAGTCCAATATATGTAAAAATTCCCAAGTCTTCCATTTGTAATTATTTCTTGAGAATTTCTATAAGTTGGGGTTTTATCATTAGGAGTTCATTTCCTAATATAGCATTTTGTAATTATATTAACTGTGTTCAATTTGTTTTAAGTGTGTTGCTTTTTTTTCTTTTCTTTCCCCCAGCTGTATAGGAGGACATTTAAAGGACTGACTAATAATGGACAGGAAAATTCATGAGAACAGCATATTTTAAATGAGTTTTGCAGAATAGTTATGATAAATGAATCTCATATTTATAGTGATGAACACCTGAGACACAATTTGGACCCTAAGATATATTCAGCTATCCAGAAAACATGAACTGTATTTCATTATTTACATCATTGATCAAAACAACCAAAATTTCACACATCAGGAGAAAACACACTGAATGAACTGTTTATGAACAAGCTACATATTACCATTTAATAATTAAGAACACTGAAAAAGCCTTCTTTGGGAAACTTTTTTTCATATTTTCAGCTTCCTTGGAAGAAAAAAACATACACTGTTTCTGATACCACACATATTGAAATAGGTGATTCTCATGACAAGAACCAGAAAGTGAGCCTGTGCATCACAGCAACTACATCTACAATCCAGTGTGAAATTCAGGTTTGCAGTATGGAAGGCAGTATGGAAGTGGTTTGCAATTAGCCCTGCAAGTCAACTTGGCATGCAAGACCAGTATAAGCAGGTATAAACAGGAATGTGCTTCAGTTCACCATTCACTCTGACTGTGAACCTGCCTGGAACATCCACTTTGTTTTGTGCCTGAACTTTTCCTCTTTCAGAAACCCAAGGATGAGGAGAAGCCTGGGCACCAGGCTAAGCTAAGGTCAGACAAAACCAGGGCTAGGAAGTGCTAAGGTTCTCTACCTTCCTCCAGCTAAAAATATATGCTTTGGAAGAACTGAGTTAAGGTTGTCTGGTGGACTACGTTATTGTTACCCAAACTATCCAGCTCATGCCAAAGCAACATCAAAATTGTATCCAGGGTCTCATTTTTCAGAGCTCCAGAATTCATCTCAAGTCTTTTCTTGATCAGACAATCAAAGCAGTCTAGGATTACTAAATAACTACATATCTCATTCTTCAAGAAACTGGGAGTATCAGTGGAAATACATGGTTGCCTTGGTCTTACACTTTTCCTGAATTATCCAGCTTTAGCAACTCCTAAAGACATACAATAGCTAGGTGGACTTCTGCTCTAAAAAGTGGGTGTGTACTATTGAATATTTCAGCCTACTAGAGCCTCAGATATTCAGACTGCAGTCTTCGCTGAAGACTAGAGTCTCTTCTAAACTTTGTATGCTATCCTTTTGCCTTTGCACCTGGATTTTCTTATGGTGAAAAATACTATATAAATAGATAAATAGGAAAGGAACATCAGATTTATTTTAAAACCTATAACCAGGATTTTATCCCATTAGAAGAGAGAATTGGTTCACTAGAGAGAAGACATGCACTTTGTTATTCAGTGAAGTCAAGCATGAGAGAAATAAATAACCTCCCCCAGAATACAAGGAGTGCTCTGTCTTTTCATGAAAACATATCTGCTATACATAAATATACACAGATATTTATGCACTAACAATGTTCAGGGCAAGGGGGAGTGTGACAAGAGTACACAGGTTCTGAAGGTCTGAAAAATCCAGATGACTGCACTGAGGTTATGAGAAAGTATTGAAGAATAACTGAACTATCAATATGCAAAAGCTAGAGTGGGCACTGGAAACGGCAATTGCAGTAACATGATCTGTCACATTACTGTGGCTACTTTTTCCCTTTAGATAAAGAAGTTTGTTTCTACAATACCTTAAAATATAAACTATAGATAATTGTTTTCACAGGTTAATTTCTTGGGGGTATAATTGGCAAAACTACAGAAATATTTTTGGGGAGTATGTGCACAAAGTATTTCAACATACATTAATGATGTGTATATACTCCTTTTATATTCATTCAACAATTATTATGCATTACTCATATGTATTACACAATACTGCCTAACAAATACAAACCAAATATTCACAGATGATCCAAGGCCTACAGTGTATTCAAGAAATATATTCAAGTAATTGAAGTGTTTCCCTTATTGTCCCTTTCTTTGAAGCTGCATCTCTGATGAAAGATTTGGAAGAAAGAAAAAAAATTTTTTTTTTTTTTTTTTTTTAAATAAGTACGTTATTTTGCTAGTAGCTCCAAATACTATACTCATAGTTCATGATTTACTTCACTGGTCAAATGGATTTTTTGACAGCTCACAGAACTCTGTAGCTGTCAAGGTAAGTACCAGCAGGGAACCTGGAGCACAGCACAGAATAAAAGAAGGTTTTTATATATTAGGAAACAAGAGACCTTTACAAAGGAACCTAATTACTTTATACTCTGCAAAGAATAACTAAATGATCTGGAAAATGAGAAATCTTTGAAAATATTAAGTTTTACCCCTACTATGCATTAAAATGCAGGTTGAATTTAACACCACATGACTTACTAGCTTCATTAGTATGATCCATAAGAAACATTCATTACCAAATGTTTGTTTCCTTTTAACTCATTAAAATGTTCACAAAAACAGCACTTTTGAAGAAAAATCCAAGACAGTTTTTTCTGAATGTTTTTGAATTTCATTAACAATAGTTATTTTTATTTTTTCCTTCCAGATCGTGTGTGTGAAACGGTGATAAAAACCTACGCATTCAAATGTTTACAAAAATACAGTCCCCTATTTACTTTTGAAATTAATTGATAGGTCATATAGCTTCTTTCCTGTCTCCAAGGAATTCTCAGTATACCATTAACTTCTTTCGAGTTTCTATCAGTAACCTGTGCTGAGAGCCATGCTCCATGCTCAGGCTCACAGTCAGACAGCCTAGTATGTATAAAGGGATCCCCAGGAATCCTAACTTGCTTAAAAATAATTTCTCCTCAAAATCACACTCATATGCTATGTGGTTACCAACTCTAATATTTCAGTGTTTCTCAAAAGCCAAGTTAAAAGTCATTCTGGTGTCATTGAAGGAGGTCTTAGTAAATATGAATGGATTTTGGTTTAGTTCAAAAATATCAGTAGTTAGTAATGGGATAATGGGTAACAGGCAACAGGAAATAAAAATGATCAAAGCCTCAGTACTGGCTTAATGTTTGATTGCTAATACTTGAAAGGGGATAGATGATTTGCAGAACAGAAGTTAAAATCACTAGCTAACTTTCTGAGTATAAAGAGCTGAGTAAGAGTTGGAAAGCAGTACTGTGTGTTGTCAGTACGAAAGTTACCAAAAGCTGGTAAACAACGTAAGCAAAAATAATACCTCCTGGAGACTATCAAAACACATGGAGAGAGCAAGATATGTTATTATACGACTATTTCTAGGTAACGTGCAGATTTTAGAGCTGTGGTGGCAGCAGGCACTTTCATTTAGGAGATGTACAATCTCAAACTAACTGTATTCAGACTAGACATTTTCTAATTGTTTAAAGTACCTGTTTTCAAACACAAAGGACATACTCAGCATCACATTATACTCATTTGCAACAGCTTCAAGATTAAGCAATCACATGCTAGGAAACCAGTATCTTTGAAAAGATATACAAATAAGAGAATAAATGTTTACACTGGTCATGGCACAGGTAATAAATACTTTATCATTGTAACCCCAAACTGAATTTTACTGACATCACCTGATTCTCAACTGATGTAAAGAACTTCTAGAAACACTTACAACCATCATAAATATCAGAATGTTTGACTTTCAAGACTTGAAGTGAACTCTGATAATTTCTGAGGGGAAAGACTAGTTATCAGATTTGAGGATATTTTTCTTCTTATACAAAAGAGCCAAAAATTAAGTAAACTAAGCTCAGGATTCTTAGCTCAGCTAGAATTTTGAAATTAAACTTGGCTCATGATAAGAGCAAACTATGAGAAGAATATTGGATTAGCACCCTTTTGAAATCTTAGGTGGTTTTACAGAAATTGTAATGCAAAGTAATTTACAGAAAGGCATCTGATCTTTTCTTTCTGTTTACATATTTATAGGGTATTTGACTCAGTAGAGGAAAAAAGACAATGGCTTCTGGTGCACATAAATCCCGACCAGATAACCCAATAGTTCTTTCAGACCTTAATTTTTTGGGGGAAAAAAATATTTTTTTGTTTGTTTTTAAAGAAGAGAAATGAAAGGGAAGATATATTTGCTGTTATTTTCTGATGTTTTTAACTCAAGTCAAACTGATTTTATTGCAAAAAAAAGCTATATATTGAAAACAGAACAATAATTAAAGTTGTTTATCTGTATCACAGACTATTAGGTTTTATTATTATCTGCCAGGAAGTGTCTAGCACCAAGTGAAGGAAAAAAAAAATTTGCAAAAACTTGAAGTAAATTCAAAAACAACTGTTATAAAAAGCAGTACTATTATCTATTATACTATGAAGTTCTTAGCTCACATCAGTTAAAATGTGAGCTGTTAAAACTTGTTCCCTATCAGTAAATAATATGAAATAATTTTATGCACATTTTAAAAATAAATGAATAAAAACCATGAACCATCCCACACAGTCTACAAGCTGAATTTCTCTACGCTGTAACATAAAATTCAGAAAAATCTGACACTAGGTGATTTAATTTCTGTTGCAGAAGCAGAGCAGTCCTAGAGCTGGAGTAGCACATGTGGTCCTCCCTGGATGCTCAATCCTGTGACTCAAGAGCTAGGTTGAGCACTCAAAGAACATGCCTTCTGCCTATTTTCTTTCATCGACATGTTGTAGGAGGAGGACCGTGCGTGGTATTGCTTTTGCCTGCCCTAGAAAATATTCATAAGCTGAATATCTTGAAATATCTTGTATTTGGAGAACTAATGGTTCTAGAAGTCTGCTCATGTCTCGTTTTTGTTTTAAAGTCTATGTTCAAAACTTGTTCTGATCCTTGTAATGAGATTTCACTTGTTACAAGCATTTTAATATGTACGGATGACTGAGAGAGCAAATGGATGTTATGATGCCCTAATGAGAATGTTTGTTATCATAGGGATTAATACAGATAATAGATTATACCACCAACTGCTGCTGTATTGGATCTGATGTCTTGGTTGTGTCAATAAAATAATAACCACTGATGATTGAGTGTATGACAGAATAGCTCTTATATAGAGAGAGAGATTCTAAATAATCCATATTTTTAACTGTAAAAAAAAAAATATTTTAGATGGAAACTAAAAATATCAAGAGTTAAGTAGTAGAGTGGTTTATGAGATTATATTTCTGGTAAAAGAGAATGGGAAGGCCAAAGTACTGCTATAAAATGGGCAATATTTACTTCACTTTATGAAGATCATACAGCAATCTTGTTCTATGATTTTCTTAAAAACAGGCACTGTAACTTTAATAACTAATATCAGCAGCCATGCATACAAAGAGGAGGGAGGAAAGATCATGTTTCCTTTGTGCCAGTACAGAAATTAGCAATGTTACCTTTTGTACAGACAAGTATATCTATGCCAAAAAGGAAAAATTGTCTTTAATGGGTTGCTTCCTTTCTTTTAAATAGAAAGGAGGAGGCAAAAAGGGGTGCAGAACAGATTAAGTAGTTTTTGAATCCTTCAGGCAAACAAGCATAACACAGCCCTATCGGTATGATGCGACAACAATTTGCATAAGCTTTTATAAAAGATTTTCCATCTCTGAAGCTTGTGACAGAGCACAGAAGAGACTATCTTTAAAAAAATACTTTAAAAAAATAGATATTTTTGAAAGAGTAAATTTTACATTTCCTTTTTCTTTTCTCAGCTGCATACAACTTCACTAAGCAGCACACAACAATTGCTCAGGAGCAACATAAACCAGGAGGAAATCATGGGATCAGAGGACAACCAACCTGTACAAAATGTGAATAGTCACATCAGTCACTAGTCCTAGAGCTGATGAGAAGAAATCCCCGTCTACTGGAAGTGTAGTCTTTTCAGCAAGAGTTTTTCTTATTTTTTTGTTTGTTTGTGTCTCCTATGAAGATGACAAATGGCTGACACATTATATTCTAAAGCAATACACCTTTAGAAAAACCCATAGCAACCTTTTAGTATGTTATTTTCCCTCTTATTACGCAGTTGGCTGCAAATAAGTATATTAAATTGAACTTCATTTTATTTACTTCAGTTATTTTCAAACTCAAATCCATTACATTTTCTGGCATCATAATTAAAAGGATATCGGGGGAAAATGTTGTATTTGTGGAAAAAATAAGTGACCAACATGGTTTTTATATGCAAAGATTAAATCTCTACAGTCAGGAGGTATTAGCTAGTAATAAATTATGACTTATTTTTATTTTTTTTTAAAGTTATGGGATGATAATACTAAGATGAACACTACAGTGTCATGTAATATAGAATAAAAGCTACAAGGAAGATCAAGACATATGCTACCTGGTGGCAGCCACAAGCTGCTTTATTAACACATCTAAACATAAGACATGATTATTACGTTATCCAGTGAGTTACTTCGCTAACAAACAGGTCCTGAGTGACATACTGTATTTCAAAGTTGTAGAGACAATGAAGCATACATTTCTATGGAAACTGGAAAAGATTTTTTGGGACACAGGCCAGTTCCCTGTTACTCACCATTTAACAACTTCAGCTTAAAATTAATAATTATTTTACACATAATATTGTTCTATCATTGATCATAACATCTATTTTTAAAGCGTGAAGGGTACTTAAATGATAAAACCAACTTTTAACAGTAAACAGAAAAAGAAATAAACATTCAAACAGCTTGTCTCTGAAAAGAAATGCAACAAGAATCTTCACAACAATTACAAAAATATGATTTTTTTTTAAACACAAATAAGTATCTAGACTTCCCCTTTTAAAGCACTGTGTTGAAATGAGATACAAGATGGATACGTATTTCACTGTTAGAATTTTATTTCTTTCTGAGTAAAGATATTTCTTCATATTCTGCAAGCAGGCTTTTTTGTTTTTGCTTTTCTTCTTCTGTGACTGAAGTTTTGAGACAGTGAAAAATTAAACACTGGGAATTTATCCCATTGCACATTCTGAAGATTGATGAAACTCTATCCACCTTGAATGACATACTGAATACATGGAACTGCAGATGTGGGAGCTATGAAGTGAAACAGCAAAGTTATTTGTGATTTATAAGCTCAGGAAGGCTTTACATCAAAACAGCAGGAAGGGGTCTCATATGGTCTAGAATGAATCCTGTTTCTTAGCAAAGAGGAAAATACCCTTAAGAACTAAAGTTGATTTAAAGTATGTAATCTTCCTGCAGGTAAAAACACCCCCCTATTGCTACTTATTCTAAATGAGGTCCTCAGTTTTGTTCCTTGCACCAAGCATTTCTTGGCTTCTGATGGATTTATTGCTTTGCAGCCTGCTTTCAACAAATGCTTCCCTTCCTCAACAGATGAGATCAGTGGCCTTAGACTTTTAAAGGTGAAGTATACCATAATGTTGAAATCCATATGTTATATGCTGGTAAATTACAGCAAGTACAGCCTGTCATGAACTGAGCCACAATTACTTGTGATTAGGCAGTTACCCAAAAAGTTGTCCTCAACTTAAAGAAGAGAAATTCACTCATTACTCTATCTGTATACACTCATACATCTATATCTGTTTATATGTCTTCTCCATTTCATCATACATCACTAAACACAGGTGACTTTGGAACACATGCATAATGATGTCCCATCAAGGGATGTGAGACATGACAGCAACACCACACTGGCTAGTACAAAAGTCTTCACAAAGCTAAACTGGGAAATGTATGCTTTGCTCTCCTTTCCCTGCCTCACAGAGGCTTAACGTGACATGTTATTTAGGCTCATGAGTGATGGAGGAACTGAAGTTCTGGAAATGGGAAAGGGAAACCATGTTAAGGCAAGGGAAAACATGTTCTGGGCTTTTTGCTAGTAGTGGGTTAAGCATAGATCATTTGAATGGTAGGCTCTTGTGCTGGCATTAGACCTATAGGTTATTTAAAATAACAGCATATTAATAATTCAAGAGAGTATGAGTATCAGTATGTGTGAAGTGATCAAAAATACACTGGTATAATTCCAGGAGCCTTCTGTTGCATGACTGGACTTACTGCAGTAGGAGAGGATTTGGGACATGTCTTAACAGTTGGAAAACATCTAGAATGAATGAATCGTGGGAAGATTTTCACACTGCATTGAATCTGACAAAGGCCTGTCCCACCCACAGCAAGTAGCTGCTCAGTCCAGTTGATAGTTGCTGGAGTGGATGCAGCCCTACATTATATCAAAGAAATATGAGAAGAAAATGTATGGTGGATGCATTTGCCGCCACCTTCTCTCTCTCACACACACTCCCAATCAAGTTCATAGATGCCAAAGTGGATGCAGCTCTATGAGCCATATATTACACCAAAGAAAGATGAATGCATTTGCCACCGCCTTTGCACCATCCTTCTCTCTTTCACTCTCCCTTCCTAACTTCCTACTTCTCCCAACTCCTTGTAGTGCCACAGGACCTAAATACCAAGCCCCAAATGCAGGTGTAGCAAAAGACTACTTTCACGTGACAGAAGCAAGCAAGTCTTGTTGGGACAACACCAGAGCAGAGTGACAATGAGGACAGAGGAACCCCCTTTGCTTCACCTGTCTGAAGTTATCCTGTACTTATTACAACAACAGTATTTTCTGTAAAATCAAGAGTTGTTTCTAGAAGTCAAAGTAACAGTGTAATTTTTGCCTGTTAACAACAGTTAATGGTAAAAGAGTAATTAGATTCAATGGTTACTGAAACTAATAAAAATAACCCACAAATCAAACCATAAAAGAAACAACACACCAGCTCACCCAACCCAGCTCATATGATAAATTTTATTCTTGGGAGAGTTGCTGCCTCAGGGGCTCTGAGGCAGACTCTTCTATCTGAGGGCATTCTGAAATAAGTTAACAAATAAAGACCAACATCAGGAAAAAAGACAGAAAAACACAGCAACGCATACATACCTTGTTCCATGCATTTCTGTGTGTGCGGTCATCCCTGTGCAAATAAATAATTTTTTTGCTACAATTTTTCAGTATCACTTCCAATGCCTTTTATTCCTTGTGGTGAGAGTCACTTTTAATAGGTATGTGGTGATAACATCTCATCCATTCAGCAAGCTTGGGATTGTTTTTTTGGGGCTTTCTGGAAAGGATTTGGTTGGTTGGGAGTGTTTTTGTTAGGGTGGGGTGGTGATGTGTCACATCCCTCCTTCCACTCACGTCTCATATTTGAGAATACTCTCCACACAGTTCTACTATTTAACAAGGTTATAATTAACTTCCCCCATGAGATTTGGAGAAGTCACAGAACCTTATTTAACTTTTCAGCTGTCTTTTGCATATTCAATATGAAAACTGATTTGATAGAGACTTCAGGGAAAGCCTAAGGCTTTAAGGAGGTGTTACCTCCAGAGCACAGCAGCTAAGACTACTTTATACACCTGAGCAGAATCCCAGCAACTTAAAAGGTGGTCATTGCCACATATTAAAGGCAGACAGTATCCAAGTTTCTGTGATGGCAAGTAAGAGTGAATGTTATTAATCCCAGACAAGCAACTATCTCTATTCTGCTACTTTTATATTGTACTGATACAGGGATAGTGCATAATTTTTTTCTTGTGTGGCAATGTTTTGCCTTGTCTCACACCAAAGTTAGTGAATTGAATCTTAAAACAAGCTACGTGTTTCTTACTGAATGTTTTCCCATTTCACAGAGGACGCAAATGGAACATTATAAAATAGAGTGCTTTGATCTAACAGTAGTGTTTTTTGCATGGCACGAACTCACTTCGCTCTCAAGACCATGGTCTTACTCACCTAATCGCATAAGTGGAAATAAACAAGTCTTCTAAAATTGAAAAATTCATAATGATTTAGCAACATGGCCCTAACAGAGAGCTGAACTCTAGCCATAGCTGCAAGTACTTTACAGAAAACTCACTTGCTGAAAACTTCACAACTCAGATTCCACATAAACTACTTTGCTAATATAGTCAAAGCATCCTCCAGGCCACATCCACCTGCTCCACTGAGGGTTCCTCCACAGGCTGCAGCGTGGAGATCTGCTCCATGTGGGACCCATGGGCTGCAGGGGGACAGCCTGCCCCACCAGGGGCCTTTCCACAGGCTGCAGAGGAACTGCTGCTGTGTGCCTGAAGCACCTCCTGCCCTCCTGCTGCACTGACCTTGGGGCCTGCAGGGCTGCTTCTCACTCCTCTCCCAGCTGCTGTGTTGCAGCACTTTTTGTTAACCCTTTCTTAAATCTGCTCTCACAGAAGCCGAACCAGTATTGCTTATTGGCTCTGCTCTGGGCAGCAGCAGGTCCCTTTGGAGCCAGCTGGAACTGGCCCTTATCCAACATGGGGCAGCTGCTGGATTCTTCTCACAGAGGCCACCCCCTTACAGGCCCCTGCTATCAAAACCTTGCCGCCTGAACCCAATATAACACTGTCGATAAGAAGTCAGGCTGGCCTACAGCAAAGCAGTACAATTGCTTTGTTTAGCTGTGCAAAATTGATATCCTCCGTCTCATAATTGTTTCTTGATTAAAATAAACCTGCAAAATCAGCAGGTTTGGGCATTTCTGGGTTTACCTGAATGATGTTGAAAGCCAGGATTAAACATGTATCAAATTTTGGGAATATAATCATTTGTATATTGTTACTAAGTGATCAGAACACTGGCGTGTAAACAGACAACTATGCAAATTCCTTATAGTGATGTTCACAGACTTCTGACATTACTTTGCTATAATAACAACTGTTAATTAAATCCACTCAACTAAAACATACTCTAGGAATGACTGACAATTTATTGAGCATTTTGCATTTTAAGTTATTAACGAATGCCAAATGTGCTATATTTTTGACACTAACTTCAGTAGCTTCCTTATATTGGAACAATTAGCTTTGCCATTATGGAAAAGTAACATAGCAAGAACAAAGCATTTTTCATGCCAAAGTTCATACTACTAACTGTTCTTCTTTATATATTCGTACATATATATGTATATTAAATTATCAATACAATCTCATCGTCCCTAAGAACATGTTTTATTTGAAAGCTAGGTTCTTTTTTTTCTTTTTTTTTTTGTTTATTCATTTTCCCACTTGTAAAGATAGTATACTTCCCTACAGACATTTCCTTATTCTTCCTGTCCATGGAAAATTTTAATATTCAGGATGCTAGGCTATTACTCATCACATTAAATTCCACTGCTTGGAGTCAGAGAGCAGTCCAGTACAGATTAACTATTTACTGCAGCACCAGCATCTAGATGCAAAGTCCATGGGAGTAAAGAATTACATCTAATTGCTTTTACTGGAATTGCTAAAATTATATGGGAAATTTACCCTAGCTCAACATAGCTGACAACACAATATTTTATAGAGCAACATGGCCCTGTAGAGTTGTCTGACAATAAGTCTCCTGAATGTCAGTGTCCTTTTTTTGACATGTAAACATTGCTGGAAGATGTTGGAACTTCATCACTAAGCTTTCCCATGACAAATCTATCAAAAATAGCCACATTAATAAAAATGCGCCTTGTTTCCATGGCACACATATATCCAGGTCTGCCCCGGAGAAGTGGTAGACACCTCCTCCAAGCAGCCATCCATTCCCAGAGCTCTGCCTTGAGTGCAGCGTGGTCATGAACCAAAGAAAAGCAGACTTCTCTGGTGTTGCTCTTTCTAGGCAGCGTTGCTTTTACAAACCAATTAGTGCAGTAACACAACTAATCTTCCCAAATTCAGGTTTAGACACCCAGGAAAAAAGCAAACTGCAGATCATTAAATGTGACAGTGACATCCACCTAAGGACTATCCCCATGTTGAATTACATGATTATCTATCTGTCTGTGGTGGTTTTACTCGTGTGGGCTGCTGAGCTCCACCACAACCGCTCTCTCACTCCCCCTCCTCAAAGAGGAACAGGGAGAAAATACAATGAAAAGGACTCAAGGGTTGAGGTAAGGACAAGGAGATCGCACAGTAATTATCGTGACAGGCAAAACAGACTCAGCATAGGGAGATAGTAAGATTTATTGCCTATTACTAACAAGCTAGAGAGGCAAGAAACAAAGGAAAGAAACCAAAAGCACCTTCGCCCTCATCCACCCTCTTCCACCTCCTCCCCCTGAATGGCACAGGGGAACGGGGGTTATGGTCAGTCTGTAGCGCTTCTTCTCTGCCGCTCCTTCTCGGTCACTCTCGTCCCCTGTGCTGTGGGGTCCCTCCCACGGGATGCAGTCCTTGCTGAACTGATCCAGCGTGGGCTGCCCACAGGCAGCAGCTCTTCAAGAACTGCTCCAGATACGGGTCCGTACCACGGGGTCCATCCCTCAGGAGCAAACTGCTCCAACCTGGATCCCCCACGGGCAGCAGCTCCTGCCAGACCCCCTGCTCCTGCGTGGTCTCCTCTCCACGGGCTACAGGTCCGGCCCGGAATCTGCTCCAGCAGGGGTCTTCCAGAGGCCTCAGTCTCCGTTGGTGCAGCTCCACCTGCTCCACCATGGTCTCCCCCATGGGCTGCAGCGTGGAACCCTGCTCCACCGTGGTACTCCACGGGCTGCAGGGGGACAGCCTGCTTCACCATGGTCCTCACCACAGGCCGCAGGGGACTTCTGCTCCGGCGCCTGGAGCACCTCTCCCCCTCCTTCACTGACCTTGGCGCCTGCAAGGCTGTTCCTCACTCCTCTCACTCTCCCAGCTGCTGTGTGGCACAGCGTGTTTTTTTTCCCCTGTCTTAAATATGCTCTCACAGAGGCACAAAACAACATCGCTTCTTGGCTCAGCTCTGGTCAGCAGCGGGGCCCTTACCAAACATGGGGCAGCTTCTAGATCCTTCTCACAGAAGCCACCCCTATGGCACCCTGCTACCAAAACCTTGCCACATAAACCCACTACACTGTCTTGATAGTGGAAGAAAACAGGAGGCTCTGGAAGCCTATTTCAGCTGTTAGTCTTTGATATGCTTAAGCATGCAGTTAATCTATGTAGCAGTCAACCTAATGAATTAAAGATCACAGTATAATTAGACTGATTTCAAAGAATAAGAGAAAGGTTCTATAACTTAGTAATATGGTAGTGTAACATATCATGACAAGGAACTACTTTAAAATCACATGGATTATAGCAATCATCAGGAACAGATCCTCATCCAGCATAACCCAGATAAAATCCAGGTCTTTCCTGGAAATCTTATATTTTCTATTTCATTTATAAGTCCATTAAAACTGTTTAAGTTGATGTAGGAAAACACTATTGCTACTTCTGTGCCTACTTCTTCCCAACAGTTATGCATTAAATAATGTGGATAATGTATATCTAATGAATATTTTATCCACTCTGCTTGAGATCAGGCAGAGTACAATAAGGTTCACTAAGACTGATTAGGGTCATACAGAGCACTTTGCTCTACCAGTGATGCAAGCAATTCCCCTCCACCCCTGCTACCTTTAACACCTATATATTCAGTAGAGATGTAAAAAAAAGTACCCAGGAAACTTTTATCATTTTGCGTCTGTGATTCCACGGACATTGTTAAATTCTTGTTACAGTTATGCTAATACAGGGATTTAGTTCTGCAAATGCATTTTGCTACTTGTCAGGGATTTTTATCAAGCTTCAAAAAATGAATTACTGCAGAAAGAACCTAGTATGAAGTAATGTTAAGTTCTCTGGGAACTATTGTTTTCTTATTAACTGCAACTGAAAACTGTTCAAAATAAAATAGCAAAATAATGGAGGAGATAATACTGATTTTAATAGTCAAGGTGACTATGTATTTCACACCTATGTAAATGACTAAAGTTGTTAGTTATGCACAAGCCATATTTTTAGTTTGTCTTAAAGATGTCCTATTCCTCCAGTGTACTACTGAAGTTCATATATCACAGGTTCTGTTGTATGTCAGTGATGCTCTGGAATACAGACAAGAAGTTTGTTGTCGTGAGGAATAGCATTGCTATGACACCCTCCTAACACTCTAAGTACTTTTTTGGATGGATCTTTAAAATTACTTCTAATTGCCAGAATTACTTCCAGCATTCAGTGTTTGTCAATAGTGGGTCTGGGGCAGGCAGTGGGGAAATAAAGCAATAGGGCAACAAAAGATGAGAAAGAGCATACTATTATTGCCAGTGAATGTAAACATAGGTTGTTACTCACTGAGGGGTAAGAATTACAAGAGTAATACTAGTACAGCAGAAATCCCTAACAATAGAAGCTCAGAATACCAACAGAGACTTCCAAGAGTGAAAACAAACCAAGAAGATTAGATATTGGCCATTAAAGGAAAGTAATCATTAGCACTGTGTAGAATTCCTTTTACAGAATATAAATGAAAACAAGAACATAACCAGCATATGTGAAACAGCCTAAATATGAAGAAAATACAAAACAAATAAGAAAAATTACAAGACAATTACAGTCCTTATAAGAATGGGAATCAAGAAAGAAAAAAGAAAAAAGTTGCTCCAGAATTGTCTTTTCCGTATAAGGATGTAGAACCTAATGAATGCCAATAATTCAACACCAGCATAATACACCTCCTCTTTAGAAAAGAAAGCTTTTTTTTTTTAAATTTGCTACTTCCTACATTTTATATCTAATTTATGAAGTTGCAGTAGTAAAGTATCATTTTTTACTACATAAACAGAGAAAAAGAAATTACTGTACTGCACTTAATTCTTAAAAGTAAAGTCAAATGTCTTTCCTGTTACATTCATTAACGTGTTACTCAGGACAGACAGCTGACAGACTCTTGTGGACCACTAAAGGGTTTCAATGGAAATTGGAAGTTCAGAGCTTTCATTTTTATCAAAATAAAACATTTTGGATGGCCTGAAGCAATAATAAATCACTTTCAAACGGTGCTCTGAATAAAAGATAAGTACAAGTATCACAAGGATCAATAGCCTGGGGTTTTATCATTGTACTATAATTGCTAACGTAATTTAGCTTTAATACTATCTAAAGATGTGTTTAGATACCTAAAGGGATCAGAACAATGGAACAGAATATATAAGCTTAAAAATTGACTATTTTTCTCCCCTACAAAAATGGATTTTCAGCTGATATTATTTGTTAACCAAATGAGACATTGAAACTACTACTTGAACCAATGTGACTAATTTCAAGATGTGAACTGGAAAAGTCTAGGAAAATGAGTTTTCTACATAATAAATATTTGCTGGTAAACATTTCTTTCTCATATGAGTTTACCTTCCTATTTGATACTAAAACTCAGGATTTTTTTTTTCTTTTTAATGAAACTAGGGACAAAATCTTAATAAATCTACTAGTAATTCTGCCTTGTGCTGCACTACCACACTTCAATCCTGACCTGTAAAAAATAGTATTTCTAGAGACAAGAATAATTGAGTCAACACCCTCAGGGAGTGATGTCCCAAAATGTCCCAAACATTATGATTTATTTTGTTGTTGTTTTATTATTAGCTAACAATATAACAATTTAACAACTAACCAACTTAATTCAACGTAAAAATATGTGTGTCATTTTGCAGGAGTTATTAAAAAAATCTTAAGTTTTTTCTGTTTAACATATTTGGAAAATAAACATGGGAATTGGTCAAAGAATACTGAGTTTACATTTTCCCTAACATAACATAGCTCTTCACTGTTAGCTATTCAGAACAAACTTAATTGTATTTAGTCTATTTTCATTATTTAAAATAATATGTAAGGTGAATGCTAGTTTTCCTATCCGTCCCCAAGCAAATACTTGGTTTTATACTGACTTTAGAAAACAGATCTCTATTAAATAAGACCTTCAATGCCAATTAATAAGCTAATGAAGAAAACCTTTCAGTTCTCACGTAAACAAGACTGAAATCCAAGAACAATTCATAGAAGAAAATTTATGCTGATCTTCAGTACAGTACTAATTTGTAGGAAACTGTAAAATAACCTTATCTAAATTACTTCTCCATAGCTTGCCTTTAAATACAAACATAAGAACTAAAGCTGCTACTCTATTTCTACCTAAGAATGAAATGCCACAACCTGAATTTAAAAAAAAAAGTATTCTGCAAGATCTTGCCCCAAATCAAAATACAATTCAAAATTACAATAATAGAAACAAGCAGAAGGAAATATAGTAATGCATTGATAGAGCAAAGTTAAGATGAAACAAAATTAAGGAAGAAGACTGTGAAAACTAAAGTACTATAATTATAGCACAGTTCAAGAAAGTGAAAGTCATTTCCGCATATTTTAGAATACAGAGGCAGCTGGAATGATTGAGGGATAAGAGCTTAGCTGTTTCTGATATCCCCCAACTTTTTTCTCCCGCTGTTATGCAATAGGCATCAATGTCCCAGATGTTTTGTTAACACAGAACTAAGCCCTCAACAGGTGGGAGAGCACACTGCTTTACTTCTCACAATGCAGTGTTTCAGCAGCAATACAGACAGTTCATTACCACGTTACCTATCAAGACATATCCACTTTTGCTATTTATGATTGAGAGACTACGCTACTTGTGAGAAGGTGAAATAAAATTACTTAATTTAAATAGTAGGGGACATTGGGATTTGACTTGCTCTGCCAATTATTTTCTCTCACAATCACTTTAAAAAAAAACATTGATTTTCCATAATTCTGATAGTTATTGAGTCACAGGCAGTTGGTTTTCCACGCTTTTCCCATTTTCTTCATAGATTGATTTCCAGCTGCAGAGAAGTCTGATCTCATGTTGTTTACTTTTCTATTTGCTCTGGTAGTCTTTGACATTAAACACTGAACTGGCTATCTTCAACTCCAGTAACTTTTTACTGTTTCAGCATGATTACAACAGACTAAAATCTCCGATGACACAGAACTAGTAAGGAAGAAAGCCTTCAGAATACAATAGGTGATGGGCCTGTGTTGTGGCACAGCCCTGTCAGGCAGCTCAGCAGCCCCAGCCACTCACCCACCCTCCCCAGGAGGGATGGGGAGAGAAAGGGAGAGGTAGAAGTGCGAGAGCTCAGGGGCTGGGTCAAGGACAGCTCAGTGGGGAAGGCAGAAGCCTCATGAAGCAAAGCCTGACTGGGCCCCACTGGCTGCTTCCCACTGGCAGGCAGGTGCCAGCTGCTCCAGGCCAGCAGGGCTCCTCACACGGGACGGTTTCTCGGGGAGACAAACGGCATCACTCCCAACATCCCCCTTCCTCCTCCTCAGCCTTGGCTGTCACCGCTGCGCATGACACCGGGCGGTGTGGGACATCCCTTTGGGCAGCCTGGGCCAGGTGTCCTGGCTGTGTCCCCTCCAGCTCCTGGGGCACCCCCGGCCCCTCGCTGGCGGGGCAGCACGAGGAGCTGTGAAGGCCTCGCCTCTGGGCCAGAGCTGCTCTGCAACAGCTCAACATCCGCATGCTGTCACCACTATTTTCTTCAAAAATCCAAAACAACATTGCATGAGCCTCTAATGAAGAAAATTCATTGTCTCAGCCAAAACCATGCTAGTATGGAGCTACAAAAGCAGAGGAGATGGTAGCCTGGTTGCTTCATTCCCAAAATCTCTAGTTAGAGGGGCTGGCATTTTTTTTGTCTGTCACTTCATCAGTGCCTTCATAGGATGATGATGCAGGATAGGACTGAATCACACAGCGCAAGTTGAGAGCTAAATTTCCCTTAGCTCCTATGTCTATAATCTCAAAGCCACATAAATTCAGCTATTCGTGCTCATTACCACAGAAAGCATAAAGATTTCCTCTTCATCACATAAAACTTCTACCATTGTATCTAATTCTTGCTGTTTCCTAATACCGTGTATTCAGATGTTGAAAAAAAACAGAACTCTCCTGTTTTATAATTTATATCAGAAAGTGTTAAGTGTTGATTAGCTACTTGAATAGAAACTAAAAGTATTACTATTTCCATCAGTAGTGTATGTTCAAAACTAAAGATATTTTTAGCCTTTAGAATTCAAGTCTTAAGATTTTATCCAGTTATTTTAGAACTTCTGGTTCTAAACAATGTAGTCCCCACAGAACACACAAATTACACCTATAATCAACTATTTAGACAAAGAAATGAACAAGTCATACCAACAAAACAGTTAAAAAAAGTTGGAAGTTAAGTTCTTAACAATTAAAGTCTCAGAGTGAAACCATTTTTGTGAAATACTGCATTTTTCTGGAAGCTAATAGACATTAATTTAATTAAAAGAAATTTAAAGTTCATATTGAACATTTCACATATCTCAAATGGCAATTGAAATTATCACTTATGTATATCTATATACATTATATGAATGGAAAGAAATAGTCCATTATGTATAGTAGGAAAGGTAGAGAACTCAAATATAAAATGTAGAGAAAGAATCCTACACTGTACTGCATCCCAAGACAACCTACAGCTTTGAATTTTTCATTTTATTTCACTTAGTTACTGAAAAAGATAAGCTAATACTTTCCAGAGATGTCAGTCTATTCACACAGGTCCCTCATGAAAAATACTCATTTATAACTTCTGTCTGAAGAGGTGATTGCTGAGGTTGAAAGCTATTGGTATATCACTGAAATCTGCTTAAATGATCTGTATCAGAAGTTGCCACATACTATGTTTTATGAAGACCTTTCAATTTTTACTTTTGAAGTGTGGGTTTTGTTTTTTGTTGTTTTTGACCTTTCTAAAGTTACACACCAGCTCATAGGGTTTGCATCAGCCCTCTATCCCTTATATCACACTATTGTCAATGCTTTCATCCCAGTAGCTACTGTGAGAAACAAAGTTGTGTTTTTGCAGTAGAGAATTACTTTTCTGTATTCCAAGGTAGCTGTGTGGTCATAATGAGGAGAAATGCTAAGTAGATAAGTGGACAGTAGAAGGCCTCACTGTTCCAAAATATGGTAGAAGCTTGAGAAAACCAGGATGAGCAGTGTGAGAACAGTAAAACAAAGATCACAAGTTCTCAAAACATAAGAAAGGAGAAATTAAAGGGTTGAAAAAAAGAAAAATTGTACATATATGGTATAGAGGAGCGTCGAGTAGCTTGTAAACCTGTAGTACTCAGCCAATGAGGAAACAGGGGAGGTGATCAGGTGTCGGGTAATAGGGAATATAAGGTTATGATTTGTTTACTAAAATGCGCTCCTGATTGACAGGACGCCCGCCTTGCAACTGCGAATAAAATAGCTTCACAGAAGATCCTGTCTGAAGAAAATTATTTGAGATGTTTCTCACAGGTACACGCAAGAAATATCTGGAGGGTGAGAAACCATCACCACTTGAATTTTGAGAGTATTATTTTTGCTCTATAAGCTCTGGGACAAAATCTATGTAACAATATTACTAGATGGAGACTAGTTGTCAGTGCTGATAGGATTCTTCTGGATTACTACATTTGTAAATTATACAGAGGTAATAAAACCTAGTTGTTGAAAAAAAGAAAAAACAGATGTGGCTTTAACATCATATCACATAGTTTATGTTAAGGGAAATACAAAGTCTTTACCAGATTGTGTTTAATTTTGAAGTATACCTTATTCAAATTAAAGATCAATCACAAATGTAAAATGTAAAAGGCAAGGCTCCATTCATTTCTACACTGTTTCCTAAACTCAGTTATGCAGGAGAGAAAAACAACATACACAAGCTGCTCAAAGGTCACAATCTCAATATGGGTACCATTTTGCTACTGTTTTTCGCAATTCTGCAACAGGATCCTCTGTGAGAAGTCAAGTCGATGTTCACCTTGATTTTTCAGGAAGGTATGTTAAAAGCAATTCACTGCAATCAATAGGAATCAAATCATGCATTTACAAATATAGCTGATGAAGTAATTTAGAATGATATATTAGCTGTTATATGAAATATTTACACAACAGGTAAGAGGAGGAATATTCTTTAGTTCCATATTTTTAATGTGGAAGGTAGCAATGAGTTCTATTGTTAACAAGCTTCTTATTGTTCTTGTCAGGAAGCTTAAAAAAATGTTTTTAAAGGAAGTATCACAGTACAGTGATATGGCAAAGAAAAATATAAATAGATTAGCCAACCGATAGTAGTACCTATAATGGTGTTTTAAAAAGTATTTTTATGCTATCATTATGGAA
The DNA here is from genome assembly GCF_964034855.1 of Anser brachyrhynchus. NCBI lineage: Eukaryota > Metazoa > Chordata > Aves > Anseriformes > Anatidae > Anser > Anser brachyrhynchus. Next base: position 30,042,820 of record NC_137698.1, on the reverse strand, counting down.
ATTCAACCAGTAAAGTTTTAATTCATTCACGACTTAATGGTTGCAGAAATTTTGGCCGTGTAGAAATTGGAGATAAAAACTAAATTGTTTATTTTTTCCTTTGGATTGTGTGGGAGTGGGAGGGTTGTTTTTTCTTACCAACCTCAACACCAGGCCTTTAAGAGCCTCAGAGAAATACCTTAAGAATTAAACAGTCATCCCCTTCCTCTGCTTTTGAGACTAAAATAATTTCGTGGGGTATGAGTTGTTGAAAAGTTCCTTCCAGGAAAATATTCATACAGGTTCAGTAAAATTGTCTGAATACTTTATTATCTACCTACATCTATTAAAGGTACATTAAAACTATCTATATTTTATCATCATCATTTTTCTTCCAAAGGGTCTAGAACACTTGTAGAATAAGCTACTATAGGCAGACTAATGCCAAAATCCACGTTTTGCTTCTTAAAAATACATGTCTCTGTATAGACGGCCAATAAACACGCCACTATAGTGCTCTTCCCATACAGAAAAACAGATCTTCATTGAAATAAAGCAAACAAAAAAATCACTATCAAGTAATTAATGTTCTCTGAAAGGTCTGGTGTTGGTCTACACCATATCTTTGGATACCTTATAGTTGCTGTGGTTCATTCATTAGGCAGATACCAAGACAGAAAGCTAAATAACAGAATGTGTATTCTTAAAATGAGGCAGACAATTTACCTCAATATCACATAACCTTCAACAAAAAGAAAACAGATCATTAAAAATGAAGATGCAGCTTCTACTCTCTTCACAAATCATATTTTATTGTTATTTGTGAATTTTTTCCCCCTACATGGGCATTTGAAAGGTATACATCATAAATTTTTATGATCAGATGAAGTGAGTAATATTCCAAGAAAGTAATAACTTTATAAATGGTAGAGAAATGAATGGCAAATAGGATGGCGCTGCTGACTTTTACATACACCCTCCAATAACATTAATCAATTTAAAAGACTTCGATTCAAATTCTTATGTCCATAAGCCTTCTTCAATACAAAACATTCATTGCTTAATGCCAAATCCTACAGACCATTCTTCATTGCTGTTCGTATTTTCCTCCTCTTACGTGTTACATTTTTGGCCAGTTGGTCTTAATATTGGAGAACTTAAAGGAATTACTGGGGAAATTCAAACGCATGGACAGTAAAGTTTCTGACCACGATAAAGGTGATATGTATAACATCTGGAGGCTTACTTGAAAAAATGGTTCTAATATTTGGTTATAAAAAACCTCTGTCACAAATGTGAAGGTGTGCGATTGGCATTGACTAAATTTTATTGCAACCAGGTTCATTACAGTGCAGAGGCAATGCTGCTGAACTTCACACTTCTAGCTCTGCAAACATTATGAAGTTGAAAGAACATTATGAAGTTGAAAGCAACTCTGGATTGCTGTCTTTTCCTTCTACCTTACATCCCCTTCCTTCCCACCAAATTAAAAATAATTAAAAAAAATCACACAACTGAAATACCTGTGTCAACTTCACCTCCCTTCCAGACTTCAGATGTCTAGTTTTGAGAGGACACAGCTACAGCTGCAGAGCATTCTTCATATTTTCAAACCTAGGCTAATTTGTGAGAAAGTACATAGACTAGAGCCAAGTGAGAGAGGAAAGGTACAACTGCAGCCAAAGATAAGCTTAGCAGCAGCTCGGGAATTCAACAGGAAACCACTAGTATGCAAATGTACAGTTTCCAATAAAATACAGAAATTTTGAACATGTCAACCCAGCAACAAGGAAGATCAGCCCCTTCAAAGCAACAATACAGACCAACCCTTCCATATCTGACTGGCAAAAGCTTGGCCAAATATTTGGCGTCACTGCCAACATATCAATGCTTAGCCTTGTGACATCGTACACATTTACCAAAACCTAAATGCTTTGCAATTTTATTTTTTTATAGTTCATTTGCATTCTTTCTGCACAATGGCAAAAAGTGTCCAAAGTGACCTGGGCAGTGAAGGCTGCACCCAAAATGGCTGTCAGTATCAGGACCAAGACTCTCCATGACAGGCAGCCACAACGCACATCCCTGACCAGCTCAGTTCCTTAAGGAAATCTCTGACATCAGAGAGAAATTACCCTCACTAAATAACTTGCAGGAAACTTCTAAAGTACTTTGAGTAAGACCTAGTACTGGTATTCAAAGTAATACCTGCTAAGCATCTGATTTTCTGGCTTTTCTTTTGACCTTTGTTATAGCTTGGCTTCTTGTAGCTGAGATGTGTTGAAGGAGTAAAGACAGTAAAGATTGCTGTGATGTCATCTCAGATTCTCTGTACATGAAGAAATGCTCTCTGTGATGGAAGGCAGGCAACAGGCGAACTGTGGCCCTCCCTGTCATTCAGACGTTTCATACTTCAGTTTCACTTAAAACCAATCCCATCTGTGGGTAGTGTGCCAGTGACAGTCAAACACATAAGTGAAAGAAATATGCTCTTCTTATAGAAAACTATTCACTGGAGAAGAGACAAGAATTATCAAACAAGGACTTGGTAACTTTTCCACGCGTTAATGGTTCTATACATAGACTTTCCAAAAGGACACTAGATATTTGTACCTAAAAGAGGTAGCCGAGGTACTACCTTACCAGGAGATACACAGGAATTAAAGTAGCCTTTATAGTAAATTTTTATTAGTAAATTGATTTTGCTTTGGGAATTTGAGAGAAATAAGAAAGCTAGGGGATTAAAGAAGTCTGTTGGTAGACACTGAAATGCTCGAGGCAGAGAAAAAACACTTGCAGTCATGTAATGGCTCCAGTTAGTCTTTCTGCACAGGGCACTCCTTTCATTTTATGAAGCATTGAAGTAAATTTATGAAAATCTGGTTACTGTTCTGCCCTGGCCTCTGGTCTTTAGGGAATAGGGGGAAAAAAAATCAGCTCCATGTTCTAAGCCTCAGCTTTCCTGCTGATGAGCTAGGGAGGAAAGTGACGATTGTTTCTGTGAGAACAATCATTTGTTTATGAGAACTATCCAAAAGGCAAGCATTGCAACTTTCACAATCTTGTTTGTCCTTGTGTGTAAGCCACAAGAATATGAGAATATGTAAAGAGGAAATCCCAAACACTTCTTTTGCGTATTTCTTTAAGTCAATTACAGAAGAATTACCACTGGCAGAACTAATTTTTTGCTTTGAATATGCTGACATCTCTCAGTTACAAATATAGATGTTCATCTGAATTCCATTGAGGTCAGCGTCAGCTGTATGATTTCAGCTCCTACATACTTGTATGAAAAACACAAAAGTACAGTCCTGAATTTTAAACATTTCCATGTTACCAGTCTCACAAAATATTCTACACAGGATGCAAGCTTAAAATGGACCCCTCCACACCTGTAATTACAAAAAAATTAAAATGCAATTAAAAAGTACCTTAGGGTATGAAGTGCCCATGACTTAAAATTACTAATTCATTTTTATTCATAACATCCCCAACTCTCTCGTTAATTGTTGTTGTTAAAGTCAAGTTTTACAGAATTTTATAGTCATTGAATTTTACTGGCTGTCTGCCTGCACTGAACAGATCTGATGCATGGTAAAAGACGAACAGGACAGGAGATCTGTAGGAGAGAAAGTTAAGAAATGTGGACCTTTGTAAAAAAAAAAAATCAGAGCTGTTTTTTCAATCTATTATCTCACATGATGTAATTAGTAAATTACAAATAGGATTGGTCTGTGAAGAATGTTTAATAGAAGCCTTAAGAGATCCGACATCTTACTTGGATAGAGTAATACTGGGCATTGTGGGAACTGTCACTCACAGAAAAGTGTGTCTGTCTTTCCTCACCCAGCTTGTAATGTCACAAAGTAAATACCGCCAGAAATGCTATTCTCACACAGAATACAGTGGTAGCTGGAATGGTGCTCAGGAAGCTAAAAATATAGATAGATAAGTTGTATCTACTAAGTCACATAGCTAAGAAATGCTCTGAAATATTTCCCAAGTCACTCCTCTTTTCACCCTCAGCTTTTTTTGTTTTCCATATAGCTCCTTGTCTTCTTTCTAGATAAGAAGATCAACATAAGTGTACAGATGTAAAATGATAAAGAGTTGGTCTTAATAAATGGTTTCATTAACTATTGCAACAGAATTATCTGCATCTGATGACATTTACATTTGATGCTTCATCCTCATATGGAGTTCAACCAATTAACTAACAAATTTCTTCTTCCAAGTAAAACAGATATTTAAAAGATCCAGACTACCCCTGGGAACAGAGAGATGTCTTAATAGCAAGGTATAATTTTATGCTTCCTTACCAAGAAAATATCAACTAAACACATCTACATTTAATTTCAAATAAAGATGAATATGAAAAGCTGGAGGGCCTGCACAAACATTGAAGATTTAATTAGATATAGCCTAAAGAAATAGCTTTAAGTGCCCTATAGTTTATTCCACAAATAACTGCATCATTATTTTTTTCATTAGATAAGCAACATTTTTCCTGTCACTGAGCACTGTACCAGAAACACTGATTATTTGCTGCTTAACCCAGGAAAGTTGCTTCCAAGCACTGTTGTCTGTTATCCTCCTACATACTCCCAAACATATACTTCTTTGATATCTTTTATAAACAAAATCAACTCAAAGACCCGCTATCAACAGCTAGCAGAAGCCCTGATTTACTCGCTAATCAGTGTATACTTCATTCAATTTTTAATAATGTTTAATGTTTGTCAGATGTTTTTCAGTTCACTCACAGTATATAAAGAATTATAGGTAGTATGTCAGATGGAACTGTCTGAAAAACATTTCTCCCCATTATGAAAAGAATTTTTTTTGCTTTAAGTTTCATCGCTTCAGCCAAATATTTCAGGATCTTTCTTCAAATACAGGATATTTAAAGAGAAACAAATTTTAAATGTTAAAATTTTTGTAGTAAATTTCAGACAACTTTTTTTTTTTAAAGTCTTGCTTTAGCAGTAACACACAGATATCAATACTGAGAAGACTTTTAGTTTGAAAATTATATATTAATTTAAATAGTGACTTCACCTTAGTTATACATTTACAGCCAGCATAGAGTGAATATTCGTTATATCTCAGTTTCTTCTATGCTATACTACTTTAACACTCACAATTTATGAACTGCTTGTACTACCCTCCATATGTATATTCTGCTACCAGGATAACGTTTGTAACTATTGAGGCAACAGGCAAGTCATTTCAACTCATAACCAATGTTCTCAGCTTTATGTAATGTTCCAAAAAAACACCTATATGTGGGGAATGTTCCCCCATGTTCCACTTCCCTCCCCCCTCCCATTTTCTGCAACCCTAAATGCCCGAATCAGGCCTATATAGGAAAAAATTAACCACCAGTTATGGACAAGCAAGTTTGAATCACTCTCTTCACATTTTTGAGCGTCTAGTATTAATTTCACTCAGCATGATCCCAACACTTAATACATTTATATTAAAGTTAATAAATTTAAGTAATAAATCTAGCAGTTGTCATGTTTCTAAAGAAGAAACATGAGAAAAACAACAGTATTATGAAAGTAATTCTCCCTCTACACATGCCATAGTGGTAAGTTTCACCATGGTCTGGCCTTATTTTGGTATGAATTGTGTGTACAACTTTAAGAAGTTATTCAGTAATTCTAAGTTATCTCAAATTCCTTTAAAAAAAAATCAGTAGTCAAGTCTTGTAGAATCTTATTCTACTTGTGGTTTTTAATAATAATTTCCCAGAAGAAAAGAAGTCTATTTCATCTGTTTAAAGCATTGTTAGAATTCAACATTCAGCAGCTGTTGGCTCAATTTACATCACACCAGGTTTCCTCAGCACTGTGCAATCTGAGGTAGATAGATCCCATTGGTCTTGTGAAGAACAAATCACTGACTCTACCAAAAAAAGGGGGGGGTGTTGGGGGAAGGGGCAGAGGGAACGACAGACCAACAATTTGTTTTATTTCTTGACAGTTTTTTCCTGTTTCATAAATATACATAAAAGGCCTACTTCCGATAAATGAGTTAACTTATTTCACAGTCATATTAAAAGATCCAAATTTGAGGAAAGATTTTTAAATAACATTTAATTAAAAAGACATCAAAAACTGTTTGAAGTGAAATCCAATTTAAATTCATTATACATTTCATTTAAAGTATTCAAGCATAAGTTTTGACAATTGAGAGGTCCAGTTAATGTTATATTAAAAAAATGCACCTATTGTTCAGCTATCTACTTAAAGTAAACATTAAAAATAATTAATTGTAAAATTTCAAGGAAATGCTTCTTAATTAAAGCATTTCCATGTTTCAGAGCATTACACATTTTGGCTTTTCTTGTCAAAGGAAAAAAACGTTTTTTCTTTTTTTTCCCTCTAATCTTTAGTTTAAATCTTTTGTTAAAATTGAGGTAAAGTTTTGCCAGCTTGCTTTTTGTAGGTGTAATTACACAACAGACTGAAGCCTGTTGAATTTAAGCCACTGAAAAAAAATCATGAGTCCATGCATAATAGCCTGTTTTAAAGGTGGGTAGCTTGTACAACATTTGGTTAGTGGGCCAGGAGCAGTCTGGGACACGCTTGGTAAATGCACCTGTACATTGCCTTCTTTATCTATTTCTTCTGCTCTTACTAAATGATACAAGACTTGCCATTATTAGCATTCTGGTTTTGACCTTCTGATTATCTCATTGTCCAAGATGACTACACTTGATGGGCTGAATCCTGTGCTTCCTTGGATATCATAGGGTGCAAATGGGATGAAGGTACACCATGCACTGATGGGGAAGGTAGAGTACTATGAAAGCTTATGTAGAAAGACCAGAACTAATCTACATCTATGGCAGAACCAGTTATCTACTTCCCTTTCCTAAAGTATGGCAAATGAATGAACATCTTACACAAAGTTAACAAAGAAAGAAATAGGATGATATCAGAAGCATTCTATGAAAGGACAAGAAAAATATTTCTACTACAAAAGGAGAAGGAGATTCTGCCAGTAACTTCACTACAAAATTCAGCAGTGAGGTTTCAGCTGCTATTATTCCAAGGCAACATCCTGTTTGCCTTACAAAGGAATTCTACATCCACCCACAATTGGTATGGCCCATTGTTATCAGCTGGTCAGGGGATTTGCACAATTAATTTTCTGCTTGTATCAATGAAGTGCTCATTATGAGGATCAAAGCTTTGTTTCCGAACAATTACTCAGCATAGCACAAAGAAAAAAAAGATAAGCCAGCAAAGAATACATTGGGTTGTTTTTCCACACGCACCCACCCCTAGTACTTTCAAGTTAAAGCCTGTAGATTACGTTTTAAATGCTGTCAGGAATAGGAAGACTGACAGGGATTTAGTGATCATTTAACAGTCCATCAGTTTTGCCAGACTTACATCCTGAACTGTTATCCACATCCATGTTGTGGACATTTTTCATCCACCCATTTAGCTGTTCTTTTACTCCGAAGCATAATAATTTTAATAAGATTTATGGTTCTTAGCATCAGCTATTTCCCTAGGAGTTTAAATTGTCATAACAGTATAGAGGATATTTTTTAATCGCAGTCTTTCAGTACCACAGCACACAAACATTTCACTTACTATCATATTGACATCAGTAATTATTTTGTCCTGTCTATATCCCATAGCAGAAATTAAGAAAACAAGTCTACAAAAGTCTAGAACCATGTAACAAACGAAATACTCTTGATTAGATGAAATACAAAGTGCATTCTTGTTTCAACGAGTCATTAACAGATCATAAAGTAAACACACGTTTTGCATTGGAACACAGATAACATGCAACTTTAGGACAATTATTTTGGTAAAATCTTTTGCTTAAGATTCTGGAAAAATCTGCCTGTGAAAAGGAAAATAAAATAACCAACCAAATCATAGAAGTATTTTTTGAAAACACTTTGTAGCATACACTTAGAGAGATGATATTTTATCTCTGAACTTTGAGCATTACATCTGTTCTCTCCCCACTTTTTCATGTTATTTTATGTAACCTGTAAACTTTACATCACAAAATAATTATCTTTTGTTTCTTCAAATAAAGGTGAGGACCACCAAAGTTGTTGAAAATACAGAAAAAAAGTGTTGTTTTTTCATGTTAAACTGCTGTTGGAAAACTATTTGTTTTCACTCTTTTCCCCCTCCAACAAAATCCCAAGGAAATAAACAGTCAAAAAAAATTGTAGGAGCTTAACTCTCTCTCAAATGTTGTCTGGTCATCCTCAATGTGGAAATATAAACAGAAGTATTTTAAACTGCATTACATGAATGTGCATACATAGTTAGAAAATAAGTTATCATATGAAATGAGAGAATGAAAAGAATACATATGTATAATGCATTTTACTGACCTTAAGGTTTTTAACTCAACTGGGAAAAAAAATATATATATATAAATATATGATCTTGAAGTTCTTTTTTCCTACAGTTTTATTAATAGCTACTAGTTTCTTACACTTCCCCCCCCAACCCCCCTTCAGCATCAAGTCCTTTCTATAAGCACTTTGTACCACAGTTCTATCGGGTTACTCCTAGATCATTTCTCTCTCTCAAAATCATGCATGAGAAACAATAGGGTTTCTTCACATTTCTCGCAAAATCAAAGAAAGGCACCTTCTTCTAATCTTTAGATTCAAATTTCTCATCTCCTTTCAGCAAATTCCTTAAATTTTAAAAAAAAATCATCTTTCCTGTTTGCAGCTACAATGTATTTTATGATGAATGCACTAAAAGTCCCTTTTAAAAGATCCGGTTAACTTTATGTCATGAAATGCAGCACATTAAAAAATCTTATAAAAGAAAAAAATCAAAGGGTTCTTCCATATACTTAGATTTGAAAGCTTTCTGCTTTGCTTTGATATCTACAAACTCAATTTCACTTCTTATTTCATAATAGCTTCTTACATAGGATGAATTCTTCATGCATAGAATGTGTAATCAGACTTTCACAATTAAGCAAGCAGGAATAAAAGGAGCAATATTTTACTCGAAACTTCAAAATTCTATTAATACAACATAGCCCAAAAGGTTAGTTTACTTCATGTGGGCAAGAACACAGATTTTAATTCAAAGTAACGATAGTCTAAAAATGGTAATCAGTACATACAGCAACATATAGGTCTTAACACTCAGTCACAGCATCACCTTGTCACACTACCTTAGAAAGTCAAAGGTCAATAAGTAATACTGTTAAATGTAATAAACATTTCCATTAACTCCTCTAACAGATCAAGGGGAATTAATGAACATTAAGTTATTGTTTGCTCTTGTAATTCAAATTGGTTGAGACTTTTTGCCAGCAAATACAAATAGTAACTCCTGTTTCAAGACAAAATAAGGACACAAACCACAGCTCTTAATGACATATTCCTAATATAGCCATGGATTGAAGACTACATAACTGATACTACATATATTGTTCTGCTTTCACTGTTAATGTTAGAAAATAATGTAGAAACGAATAGTATATCTTATGTATATAACCTACAAAGATTTCATTGTTAAACAGCATCTTGGTTTAAAGTCATAAATACACTTTCCCTCACCTGTGGAATATCCCTGGATTATCAATTGTAACGCAAAGAGGAAAGAAATATCACTGTTCATCTCATTTTCTGGGGTACAGTAGACTTCCCCCCCCCCCCTTTTTTTTTTAATTTTAATTTCCCCAGTGCTTGCAACTTCAGGGCTTTCAAGTGTTAACACTTACCTGCAGCACAAGAGAATTCTACTATACTGTATTCCTTCATTTTAAACCTACTTGCTGCAACAGGATAGAGCAGTTTTCATTCTGCATTTTTGTACTTGTTATTTACTGATAGCGATATCTTGTTGCAGTTTCCTAAGAGGAGTTGTAAATTTTCTTTCTGACACATTAGAGGAACATTGCTTAAGTACATACCTCCATGTCTCTCTGAAGAAATAGGAAGAATTTATTTCTGCACATATTTTCCATCAGAAAGGTATCACAAGTCTGTCTTCCTTTTGAGGAACATTGAAGATTTACTTCCTTTAGGAATGTATTCTGACTTCAGAACTATATGTAGTTTAATGCTGATATCAGTACCTTAATTACATTTTCATTTCCAAAACACACACACACCAACAATTAAAAAGCACAACCCTTCCACCTTCCAAAAAGGCAACCTACTTAACACTGGTAGAAATTCCAGAAGCGATATTTTCAAACATAAATTATATCTTCAAATTTCTTATGGATCTCTTCAGGGCAACACCGTTATAACCTGATGGGTAACAATGACTACTGGAGGACACTGAGGTAAAGTGTTATTCTGTATCTTATTGACAGTTTATATCTATATGACATGGTTATCTTTAAATAACTTTTTAGTAATAATATCAAACCAGAACTCAGCATATATGGAAGTTATTTCATTTAAGCATGGGAAATTTTATTTTGTGCAGAAATAGTTTTTACATTTTGCTCTTGGTTGTCAAAATTTTTCAGTTCCAACTGATTTTACTGTATTTAAGTTTTCTTCTCCCATCCCCATTTAAGTTTTGTTTTCCCAGCTTATCAGCTGTTGAGAAGTAGGGCAATTATACTGATTATTTTTTTTAAAGTTTACATCAAAGTCTCTGCAAATATTAACAATCCACTAACAACAGATAAGATGGTGTGCAGTTTTTCACACCTACAGCATCTAAGTGCAATTATTTCTTCATCACAAGAAAAAGCTACTAAAGTAATCTGAAGAGCTAATAATATTGTTTTTAACTGAAGATACTGGTGGACTGCAAGCAAGATTCTGAGACTAGGTCCATTAAAGACATACAAAATGTAAAACATTAGTTTATCTAATACACTTGGAAAGTGAAACAGGCTAGATGTGTGGGGGGCACATGGGGAAAAATTGCTGTTCAAAATACCCTTCAAGCTTTACTAACTGGGCTTTACTTTACTATTTTATACCAGTGTAGGTCAACTGAGCCACTCTCTCTCCTTAACTCCCCATACATCACTCTAATTTCAGAGAAACTCTCTTAAGCATAGCAAGTACTTTTTCACTTCAGTGGTCTGATACTCGAATCACTGACTAAAGTGAGTTTCATAGAAGTCACCTGAGGCAGAGGTTTACGGTTCACTTGTCTAGCACAGGCACAATGTCCTCCTGAACCGCAGGAACAAGTCAGCCAACTTCAGGAACATATTCAGCAGGTCAGAAATTAAACTACTATACCCAACATTGTATTCTGCTTGTATTATAGACACATATTTGCTTTCAAAAGCTAACCTGTAGTTTTAACCCTTCACACACACACACACTAAAGAGAGCAAACAAATGTATTATGTTTTATGTTGCTGGTGAACCTGATATCTTCAGTAACATCCAGCAGTATACGTTCTTTTAAGGTGATTTACTGTTCCTACACAATACCATGCAAAGTCTAGAGATTTACCTGCTTTTATATAGATTGTAACACAATCTATAGTACTACATAAAATATTACTTCATGTGTATTTAATGGAAGTAAGTCAATAAAACTCATGTACCTAGTTAGCATCAACAGTTACAAAGTAGTTCCAGGTTCTAACACTTGCCTATTGAACTCTGTAGTTAAATAGACAATGATTTTTAACTCATTTGCAAGTCTCATATGAGCTGCATCACATCTAGCTTATTTTATGTTATTTATTAATATTTATTTTCTAATTATGCAATAAAAGGTGACTTATTTCTAGGTCTTATTCTATTTCTCTGCCCTACTTGTATATGAAAATTTTACTAAAATTTGCGTATTCTTGAAGCTAGTTAGTATTACAGTGCAGTGCATTTCTTTTACTTCGTGTGTATTCTCCATCCCTTGTACACTACTCTACCTTCACGGTGCACTGCATTTCCAATAAAGTACAAATATTTGCATTGTAAAGCTAAAGTAAATATAGGCCACAATTAAACGTTAGCTCAGTTTTGTTTGCTTTTTTTGAGTATATAGAACACATATGGAGCACGTGAAAAAAAAGATCCCATGTACTGATGTTCAGGTGAAAAAAATCCAGGCTTTTCCCCCAACTGTAAATCATCCAAATGGAAAAGAAAGTACAGGAATATTAATTTATAGGTAAGAACATGGTAGTTTATCTGTTTCATTATTTTATTTAAATAAACGTTCCAATCTACATTATTATGTTATAGTTGTAAGAAATCCTGCCTAAGACAAGTTAGCATCATACAGTGTAACAGACCAATTAAAGCCAGTGCAGGTGTGGGGTGTTGTTACAGATCATGTGACAGAAAAAACATGGAAAAGTATAAACCTAAGAAATAATCACATAGATATGTTTCAGTTGTAAATACAATCATGAAACAAATCTTCCTCTTTTTTTTGACATCTGTAGAAAAAGGCTATTTATCTCTCTCCAAATTTTATATCATGTCATGAAGCAATGCCTTCTCCTATTTTCAGACGTAACAGTTATTTGGAACCATTTGTAGATACTGTTCTATATGCCTTCCTGTTAACATGGGTGAATAGACATAATCTGTAATTTTAGGCTCCCTTGCTAATATTTTCATGAAATATTTTTTACTAATGTTTCCCAGTGAAAATTCCCATAAACACACCATTTTCAAAGTTAAGAGCAAAATATTAAACTCAAAAGTCTTCTTAGAATTTAAAGACTGACAGAGGATCTAGAAAACTTTAATCATCATAGAATGGTTTGGTTTGGAAGGGACCTTAAAGATGATCTAATTCCAGCCCCCTGCCATGGGCAGGGAAGTCTCTAACTAGACCAGGTTGCTCAATTGAAACAAATGTGGCAAGAGGTGAAATAGATGCAGAAAGAAAAGGCTGCCAGATGTGACATACGCCTGTGTTTTCTAAATGTTTGGCTCTCACAAATTTCTCTCTCATGTAATTTTCTTCCATTCCATTCAATTCCACCTTCCTTTGTTGAAGAAAGGTTTTCCTTTCCATTGCAGTCCTCGGCATGTTTTTCCACACCACCATACTTGTTTTGCCTCCTCATACACAAGTCTAGTTTATTGATAACTTCTCTCTGCAAAGACTATATACTAAGTAAAATAACAGGGGGTTTTGTTTGTTTGTTTTCATGGAAAAATTCAAAGTATATTCTGAAAATACAGCAATATATCTATATACACACACACACTGAGTAAAGTACTGTAAAATTATGAACTTGCGCAAAGGTGGGAATATAATTTAAAAATACAGCTTCAGATTACATGTTCCATTTTGTTCTGAAAATACAAGTAATTAATTTCCAGGGATACATTCTCATGAAAAATGAGTACAAGCTAAAAAGCAGTAGAATGTATCACATGCACATAATACAAACCCAGTACATAGGAGAAAAAATGACATTTATGAAATTTGTGGTCAGCTGAGCTGCATAATGAATGCACATTTTTTTTATCTGAAGCTTTTAAACAAAGAAGAATTTCAACTAGTCATTCCAGGGAAAGAGAAAACTGTGCAATCAAGTATCCACTGGGGGATATACAACTCAGTGTAATCCCCTAACAAATAAAAAAGATGTGCAATAACAGGCTATCATTAGTCAGAAAATAAGATCTGTATCAATTGTGGAAAGGAACTAGCGTTCTTATCCTTAGACTGAATTTTTACTTGGAGATGTATATTTTAAAAATATTTGTTAAAAAGGATATGTTGGAAAACCAAAGATGTCTTTTTGTCTTTGTTCTTTCATACTGCACTTAATTTGGTATTTCTGTTACCACTTTGAACTAATTCAAGTGCTGAGTACCTGAAAGAACAAAAAGGCTTGATTACCTTAGCTTCCAGCTTCCAGCCTGGTGAAATAAGACACTGAAGGACAGAGGGTCTTCCTGAAACTTATACTAGAATGATACTTTGGCAGCTTTGCGGCAAGCAAAATGCACATTTTTAATCAATTGAGTTACATATCTTAAATATCTTCAGCCTTGGTTGTATGTTAAAAAGTGCTTTACAAAGTACTGTAGAAACATGGGGAAGGTTTCTGTCTCTCCCCTCCCACTTTTTCCTCCACATAAGTTGTATAAAATTGCTCCTGTAGCCTTGCTAAAGTCCTTCAAAAACTTTTTAAAACAAGGTATCTTCCAATGCTTTCTCCAACCACTGAAGTAGGCAATTTGTATAAAATCAGTTTTTTTGGACCTGAAAACAGCATACAGGATAGCAATACAGCATTAAAAACCCCAGAGGGAGCAGGTAGCTACAAAACAGAATGCACATTTCTGAGGAAGATTTATTCCACTGAAACATCGAAATGCCTTCAAATGAAATAAGAACTCTTGGGCTTCATATGAGTATTTTAATTAAGTGGAAATGCCAAAATCAAAGTCTTAAAGTTACAGTTTTGGTCTTGAATTTCCCCAGGTGGTAAATGTGATATGATAACATGCCACAATGGGAGGAAAAAACAGGAGGCATTCAAAGCATTGTTGAGCAGAAATACTCAGGAGTCACATGCATGCATTACTTATCACATAACTTAAGCAGGACTGTTTAATTGAAAAGTACATAGCATGATCTGATCTGCCAAGCATTCCTCAAGGTTTTAGTGATAAAATCCTTTGGAGATATCCTTAATACAACAGGGTGAACAAAAGCATTACTGAATTCCAATTTCTACTATTAACATTTCATTATGTTTACCTATAAAAATTTCAAAGATCCTCTCTTCAGAGAGTGGAAGTGTCTGTCAAAGTGAAAATGAAAAGGTAGACAGTCTGAACTTCTTCTATCACTATTTCTAATGGAACTCTCCTTACTCCACATAGGGCAAAACATTGGAGATGAATAATAGGGATGAATAATCATGTGATCTAATGGCTTGCCTCAGTAGGGGACTGCAGTTAATGATCCAAGAAGTCACTTCAAGTGACTATTTGTACTGGGATGGGATGTTAACTTTCCCTGCAGCAGCCCATACAGTGCTGTGCTCTGCACTTGTAGCTAAAACAGCAGTGGTATCACACCAGTGTTGTGTCTGCTGCTGAGCAGTGCTGGCACAGCATCAGGACTCTCTCTAACCCTCCTAGGGGTTGGCAAAGATGTGAGAAAAGAAACATCACCAGGGCAGCTGACCTAAACCAAACAAAGGGATATTCCATACCATATGATGTCACACTCAGCAATAAAAGGTGGAAGAAGGAAGAAGAGGGGAGGCGTGGGCTCTCGTTGTGAAAACGTCTGTCCTCCTCCCGAACACCGGCTACATGCATTGAGGCCCTGCTTCAAGGATGTGGTCAAGCATTGCTCATTTGTGGGAGGTAGAGAGTAATTTCTTTCCTCTGCACTTCCACATAGCCTTTACTTGTTTTGTTTAGTTTTCCCTTTCCCCCTTTCCCCTTTTTTTCCCCTTTAGTTAAATTGTTTAGTTAAATTGTTTAAATTGTTTAATTAATAATAATCTTTCTTTAATTATTAATTTTTTTCCTTTAATTAAATCATCCTTATCTCAACCCGTGAGTTTTTCTTTCCTTTACTTCTTCCTCTTCTCATCTAAGGAGGGGGAGGGAGAGAGCGGTTGTGGTGTTCAGCTGCCTAGCACGGTAAACCACCACAGTCCTTTTTGGCGCCCAACGTGGGGCTCGAATGGTTGAGATAAGAGTAGAATTGATTAAAACGCTTACAACTAACACACTTACTTGCTAGTCACCATGTTCAGTGTCCTGTTAATATTGGCTTGTTTGATCACGTGTCATGCAATCCGTGTCATGTTCTCCTTTCTCCTCTATATCCAGTCCGAGAATGTGTGCTACAATCTGTTGTGGATTTTTTTTTTTAAATTCGCTGTGCTGCCAAGCACTGGCCTTGAGTTTAATCTGACATTCAGGCTCTGCACTGTTATCATTTGGGTCTCATGGAAACTATCTTTTAGAGAATGTTCAGAATTACACTGCCTTCTTTTCCTCATCTGGAAGTCAGTTTATGAATAATATCAGGAATGGTACCTCCTCCTTCTTTCACAGTGGGCTAATTACAACAGTTTCTGAGTATTTTGAATATCCATGCTTAACCCATATATTACTATTTCTAATTCTGAATAACGGGTTTCCTCTTCTGTCTAAGATTAGTCGATTGTTTAGAAAGCTTACCCAGGAATCTGTCCCAAAACAGTCTTGTGGCAGGTGGCAAGGTGTGTGGGAGGATATCGGCAGGTACCTGTCATGAGTGTCTCCTCCAATAGTTTTGGACTTCACCTCTGAACAAGTGCAAAATCCTAAAAACCTGATAGAATGTTTGAGAGTCATATGCCCTGACCCTGATAATGCTGGAGAACGACAGCTTGCAGCATTGTGCTGGGTCCTGGCTTACTCCTATCAAACACTGTTTAACATCATCCAGCACCTTGAAGAGAGGGAGGAAGTCTCTGAATCTGATGACT
Source organism: Anser brachyrhynchus (assembly GCF_964034855.1). Taxonomy (NCBI): domain Eukaryota; kingdom Metazoa; phylum Chordata; class Aves; order Anseriformes; family Anatidae; genus Anser; species Anser brachyrhynchus. The sequence goes on along the minus strand of NC_137698.1, from coordinate 30,026,431 downwards.
AGATAACACATGCTATGACTGACTCAGAGGATCAACCAACTATGGTATCAGTTGCCCCATAGTCAGGTCAAAACGATGGAAACGGAAGTCAGCTTGTTTAGTAAGGGAAGAAGCCTCTCCTAAGAAAGAGGGAGAAGAGGAGAAGGCAGGCACCTCTAAAGCAGAGCCATCACAAAAACAGCAGGAAGAAGAGATGGAAATCATAAACGAATCAGAAACCACTCGATCCCTATCCCTGAGTGAGTTGCGAGAAATACGAAAGGATTATGGTCGACACCCAGGTGAACACATCCTCACCTGGCTGCTTCGACACTGGGACACTGGGGCCAATAGCCAACAATTAGAAGGCAATGAAGCCAAACAGCTGGGATCCCTCTCTAGAGAAAGAGTCATTGACAAAGTAATTGGGAGAGGGACACAGGTTCTCAGCCTCTGGAGGCGACTCCGGGCAGCTGTGAAAGAAAGGTATCCCCATAAGGAAGATATTGTATATCAAGTAGGCTAGTGGGCCACTATGGATGAAGGTCTCCAACATCTGCGGGAATTAGCTGTGCTGGAGATGATTTATAGTGATTTGGACAATGCCCAGACACCTCAAGATCCCAATGAAGTCCAGTGCACAACATCCATGTGGCATAAATTGGTGTGGAGTGCACCATCATCACATGCCAGTACGCTGGCAGGAATTCAGTGGGATGAGGGGATGGGACCAACACTGTATACTATGTCCTGCCAGCTTCAAAAATATGAAGACAATCTCTCTGCTCCGCTACAGGCCTGAGTCTCAGCTGTGGAGAAACTGTCCGAAAGACTTGACCACCTCGTAGAACGAGCATATCCCTCCTCATCCAGACAGTGATATTTCAGCCACTAAGAATCAGTATTTTCCTGCTTATATGGATATGGGCATGCAAAAAACTGCACTATAGTATGCAGGTTTTGCTGCATACAAGCATCACTGTTTATAGCCAGTGCTTAAAAACAGTTTAGCAACTGGAATTGCAAGTGCATATAAAAATCCAACAAAATTTATCAGCTGCCAGGAAAACTCTTAAGACCAAAATATTAGAAGACATCTGAAAATGGAGATACAGGGTATGGATTTAAGGTATCTTGTTCCTTTATTCAGAATATCATCACTAAACAATTCTACCATTTCTGCAGGATCAAGATGGTAATATAGTCAAAAATGAGTCATGTGAGGCCCACTTACAAGATCAGCAAAGGGCATCCAACAAGATCAGACTAGAGACAACTAGAAGTAGAATTGCTGAACTAATTAAGGTTAAAAATAATGGTTGTTTTTGAAGAATACTAGAAGCATTAAGTTTGAAATAACCATAAAAGAAGTATAGAACTGTTAATTTAATGTTCTGTTTTAGACTGTGATGCATGATAAAAATAAAACCTTTACCTAATAACACTTTTTTTTGCTTTGCAAGTGTTTGCAAAAAAAATAGCCTGTTCTTCAAGTTACAGACTCTATACATTCTTCCTGAATTTGTTTAAAAACAAAGTACACTCACAACAAGTGTAATTGTGATTATTTTTTTTTTTTAACTTCAAAAGTAAAACTAATAATAATACAATCTTGGAGAAGCATATTGACTTAGATCTGAATCCCAACTTTTTCATCCAAGTTTAGCTATTGTGCTTGCTTCTAGACTTAAAGAATATCCTTAGATTTCAGGGAATGTAATTTTATATCTGCACTACAATAAAGGATACAACTCCAATTTGGCATTTTATCTTTAACAGGGTAAATTCTCCCACAGGTAAAACTTCATAGGTTCCGTCAGCCAGTATACTCGTAAGATTAACCTAAACAGCCAGTTTTACAGAGTGTTCTGACTAAAGAGCTCCCACACAGTCATAAGATCCAGCTGATTAACAGCTTGATCCTAAAAATATTAATGCCATTTGAAGAGTCTGAGGTGGCACAGCTTTAATTCAAGACATTTTGTCCCTACTACACATCTTTTATTCTACTCAGAAATAAACAGTTGACTGATATCAAAGGTTAGTAGAGTGAATAATAATATGTAAGGAAAGCATATTAGAATTTGGAAAACATTGATAAAAAAGCATTATACTGGAGCTGCAGACAGTGGTTAAAGTTAATAGCATATTAACTCTGAAATTAAGAAAAAATGATGTTCAGAAACATCCTGGCCATACTGTTAAAATCTTCAGCTCAAGATTTCCAATACCATATTAAAGCCACATGTTCTTCACAAAGAAGATGGTGACCTTCTCTAACTACTGAACTAAACTGACTCCCTAGCAATATGATTGGACCTCTTCCAAATACATTCATCTTCCTAAATACTCATATAATAGTAAAAATTAAGGAAGTCATCAAATTGGGAAGTCTTTGCCTTTCATGAGTTTTGATGTTCAGAATCCTTCCCCCACACCCATGCACTTTATGAATAAGCTTTCAATGTGAAAAACTGTTTATTTCTCTACTATTTCTGTAATAAAACATCTAATATGGGTTCATTATTTTTAAGTTTGTGATCTTAACCCAAATCAATATGGTTATATTTTTATTTCACCTACCACGTTTGCCAGGGGAGAAACTACCAAGTTTCATATTTTACTTTATCCTTGTGGAAGTGAGATCAAAAATGGTTCACAAAAAGTTTTAGAAGTTCCTTAGCTCTAGTGACTCCAGTCGCATGTAGAACTCTGCTTGCTTTTCAGACCTAAATTGATTTAAATGCTGCTGAGAAGTTCCTGTTTGCATGGTGGTTACTTTACCACCTTTCTAAGGTCATGTTTTCATCACTGGCTGCCTTAACCTCATTAGCTACACTGCTTGGAAATCACATCAGGTCATACTTTATTTAGAACAGGTGAGTTCTACTGCACAGGGCTGATAAATCAAAGTGAGCACAGATTTGTTTAGAACAGATTTTATTTTGGATTCTCATCAACAGTTTTCTCAAGGACTGTTATGTCACATACATACATCACCCACCAGACAAGCATGTTATTTGTAAGGAAGTTATAATCAGTCGTAGGGTTGTATTTTTCTGAATGATTCCAGTTGTTCTACAAGTTCTCTATTACCTGATCTTTATTTCTCATGACAATTAAAATAAATCAAACCTCTAAAAAATTAGGAATAAAAACATATCTAAATAAGGACTGAGAAATTCTAACACTGAAATACCAGGGCACCATTCAGGTGTTGCCTAACACTAAGCCCATATGCTCAGGATTCTGCTGTTGATGTCTGCCTATGCTTTCAGTGGTTGTGGATTGCAACTAGTCTTTATACCACCAAACGACTGGCCCTTACAGCAAGAATTTTAAACAGATCAGACAATTCATCAGCTAAATACCTTTTATAATGACTCAGTGTCATTAGTCACGGTGTCAGTAAGATGAAATATACCTCTTCCTTCTGCTGGGAGGGGGGGGCAGAATGGACACGACAAAACACACACACCACAACAACTGGAGTTCCACAAAACAAAGCACTGGTAAAGACAAACTTACATTTGTCAACAGGCAGTACCCCCCATTTCTATAGCAGGTTTACTTTTGTGTGGGCTTTTGATGAACCAGTGAACTAAGCAACATTGTGGGAGAGAAACTGTGGAGGGTTAAGTGAATAATTCAGGAAGTGGAGAGGCTTAATTACACTGTCAGACCATCAAAGTTTCCAAGTTTCCTCAAACAATAGAGATATTTGATAGCCCCTTTCCTACCTCCAAACTCATCTCAGTCCCTGAAAGCATGGGCAACTTCAAAATCATCTCTGCTTTCTCCGCACAAACACCCCTCCCCCTTTTGAGGTGGGGAGGTAGGGGAACACTGAATTTCAGATTTGGCTTACATTATGTAAAAGCCTCGAACAAACTTTCAGGAAGGTAAAGTCTTAAATTTCATTGTTCTCTAGTGCCCAGACATATTAAACTGGGTTGTAGAGCAATGCCCCTCTTAACTGGGGACACTAAGTCATCTTCTGGATTTAAGTGTCTAAATTCTTTCTTTCAAAAAGTTTTCATTTTAAAAAATCTCTCAGAAGACAAAGATGTGTTAGTAGTCTTTCAGCTAACAAATAGAACAATAGTTGAACCTAAAGTACTAATTAATTCCTGCCTGACAGCATTCCAGCTTTTTTGACAGTTTCCCTGATTGTCATGCTTTCATTTCACATCATAAAGACAGACCAAAAGAGACCAAGACCTGGTACATTAAACTTTCAACTTCAGTAATTGATCCTATTTTTAAATAATACTCGAAAACTGCTGTTTTATTTTATTGCTGTTGGTTTTTGTTTCTGAGTTCTAACTAGAACATTGCAATTCTGGACAAAAGTAAAACCATGACTGATTTGTAACTTAAGTATCTTTGATGAATCAATTCCTCAGCATGAGCAGCAGAATCAAAGTTGGTATCTTGGCTTTTTACCAATAAACACTAAGCAAAGACAATGTAAGCATTCACTTATTTCTTAAACTAAAATTTTTCATTATCATGACGACATAGTATTTTTATTTTATGTTGATGTCTTCTGGTCTTTGGAAGGTAAAAACACTGAGAAAACTATATTTTATTTTTCACTGGCCTAACATGACAGGAGAATAGGAACCATGATAATATCTCTCAGCACAACTGACATATAAAGAGAACAGAACAGTTTTGCTTTACTGATAGCCTAAAAAGAACTGTGACTCTCCATTTAGACTGCCAAATTTTTCCTTTTTATCAGGAACTACATCCAAGTGTCTCCCTTGATGCACTAAGGGCATTCTACTTCATGAATGGAATAAAGGTCAAGTTCTTCTGCACTGACATTCACAGGAGTGCACAGGGCATAAAAATATTTTCGTTCACTGCTGATTCTCAGAGAAGCCTGCCTTCTGAGCTTCCAGAGCTCTCTACTTCATCATCTAAAGGAAACCATACAGCATAGATCATCACTACTGGGACAGCTGAGCAACAAGCTATGGCCTCCTAACAGAAGAGAAGAGTTCTAATGTACCCCTTATGGGCATATTGTTCATTTTGTTTGATGAAATAGTCACTATCCCGCTGACAAATCTGAATAAGCTCTCCGGTGTAACTACCATTTATACAATCAGTGTGAACTTCTTGGGCATTTTCACTCTACTTTTCAAAGATACAAAGTATATTCCCACTTTTAAAGATATCTACTACTCTAGCCATTATATAAGCATAATCAATATTTTCAACTGCTGCCTAATACTGAAAGAAACCCCTTTTGCACTTGAGTTACCACTGAGGTACAGCTCCTTTTCTGACCACGCATATGATGAAAAGAGAAATCATGGATCAGTATCATCAAAAAGCATTCCCTTATCAGTTTATCTAGGCATGATTCTAAGAACATTCTTCAACTACATGCAACCCCCAAAGGCAGCAGCACCAGGAATGGCTTCTTGCTTAAACTAGCCTCATAACTAGAATACTTCTCTAAGGAGTTGAAGATTAGGGTCATCTCTCTTCTTCAGGGAAGCTCCCAGGTATTTCTACACTGCAATCAAGATGCAACAGCAACTCTCTCGTTTGGATCTATGAACCAATTTCAAAAGCACAGAGGCAATTTCTGTTGAAGTGCAACTATGTCAGTACTTATCCCAATACTTTTGCAGTTCAACATGCTGAGCTACATGCTGCTAAAATAGTTGTTTGGCAGTATCCAGGTGGCCAATTTTATCTGTGTGTACAAAACCTCATTTAAATTTTAACTGTATTTACTCTATTTGAAGATGAAAACAAAAAGTGACATTAACTTTTTTTTTAAAGGGTTACAGAAAAAAATCTTACAAAATAAACACTTTAGGCTTGACAGTTGCACCAGGAAAGGTAGAATAAACTACCATAATTTGGGGAGGGAAAAAAAAAACACACCACAAATCTCCACACCACGTTAAAAGGAACATTGTTACGTATATCAGATAGTCAAATTGACAATTGACTTTTCAACAGTGAAAGAGCACCATTAGGTTTGGAAATTGGCATTTAAAATAGCTAACAAGGTCACAGATAAGGGAGATCCAGCTGACAGTCAGCTACAAGACTTTCAACAAGATTAGTTGCCAAAGCTTCTTAAAGAGACTAAGTAGTCATGGGATAAAAGGAAGGTCCTCACATGAACATAGAATTTGTTAAAAGATTGGATAAGGTGGAGTTTCATAGCAGAGTAAGGCTGTGAAGATTTACACGTGCTGGGTTACACGCTGTTCAACACTACAAGTTACATGGAAAAGGAAATAAACAACGAAGTGACGGATGATGATATTATGTTGTTCCAAATAGAAGAGCTTAACATTGACTGCAAAGACATGCATAAGACTCTACAAAACCGGATAATAAAATTCACAGATCAAATTGAATATAAGTATCAGGTAAGGAATAAAAAAACCCACAACCCTCTACACATAGCAGTGGGCTTACCACTACTAAAAAAAGTAAGTTAGAGCTACAATAGTAGTTCTGGAAAAAAAAATTTTTAAGCATTAGAATAGACAAAATAAACCTAACAAGTATGATGAAAGGTGCTGAGCCTTGACAGAGCCCACAATGAAGCTATTTGAATCTCAAAAATCAAGCAGATCTAAAAAAGGCTCAGAAGTTGCTGTATAAGAGCTCAAAAATCCACAGCTGAAGGGCACATTCTGAATGTGTTTTCAGAACACATTAGAAAGACAGCTACAATAAAAGATCTTTCCCCAGTAACTGTAGCATTAACATCACCACCTAAAAATATGGACTGGTGAACAGTCTTTCAAACATGGTGCAACAGTTTGCTCTGATCACATAGAAACCTGAACATATACCCTGGGCAGTGCTTACATAGTAGCCGGTAGCAAGATTCATATGAACAGCAATATATTCCTTTACAGGATTTTAGATAATCCACTTTGTGTTCTATTTGGTGCCAGGTTGCCGTTATGATTGCTCCTAAAACATGCTTAAGACAAAAATTTTCTCCTAAATCACTCTTTCTAGACTATCTCCCTCTAAGGTATGGAAGAGTTTGTTGCTGGTACTCACTTTCTCACATTTATAAATAAAAGCTTCTTGAGAGTAATTGTAGTATAATTTAAAATACATCATATCGGGCTTATCTTGTAAATTTATTCAAAACTAGTATGAATTTACTTCTATAGTATTAAGTTTTCTTGCCACTTCCACTAGTCGTGAAGTAATATTTACTGTTTACCCAGCACGTTATTGCCCACCTGCTCCTTGTACTCTCAAGAATAATCAAACCTAAAGAAAGAGTATTTTGCTTGATCTCCGAAATAACTCTTTACATTCCAAAAAAATACAACCCCCTGAATATTTCAATTGAAACACTTCATTTTAGGTCTACATTTTAAAGTGTTGGACTTAAAGTACTGTTGAATAAAAGAAAGAATCCTCATTAGTGACCACATTGCGTCCATCATAGCAAGATGTATTACACTGAAAATTGGTTGGACTATTTTGTTCTCAGACTGATAAAACATGAAAGTATGTTCTTATTTCAATTTGCAGTCATGCAGCATAGCAAAGAATGCACAGAGAAGCAAAACCACTTGATTGCAACAGACAATTCAGATTCCTCACCCCCCAACACACCCTGTCCTTCCCCCTCCTCCCATTGCACCCCTGAGGGTGGGGAAGAGAAGGAGGGGTGGAAAAAAAAGGGGGGGGAACTTATGCTTTCACATGTGTTTACAGAAATAAAGAACACCTTCAAGTTCTTTATATTACCAAGTAGTCTGAATATCTGAACAAAACACTTTTGCTTTCCAACAGGCATACACTACAATTCTATTTTCTCTTCTTCTAATGTAACAATATCCAGCATACACTCACTAAATAAAATAGTGAGTAAAATAAACCAAATAAACAGTGCCAGCATACAAACCCCGGTCAGAGTGCAAATAGTCAACACAAATTGCAGTATTTCCAAACTACTGATAACTCTGAAAGCTTGCAAAACAAATATGTAAGAAGAGTTAGGTATTTTTCTGAACATCCAAGGAAGTAAACAGAAAAGGCAAGACTTAACAGATTAAGGTATTATGCAGCCTGTTAACTCTAAGACATTTCCATCTGCTATTCTAGGTGCAGTAACCTCTGCAACCATGAGAGGAGGATTTGGCTTACCTGTAAGAGTCTTTAAATCTATAAAGTGCACAAACCTACGAAAGCATTACATCAATCATATTTTACAACTAATATAAGTGCTTTTCCAAGGCTTATATTATGACATCCAATGGGGAGAATTCTTTTCTATAGCCACTTCTTGAAAGTTATCTTCTTGTTCATGCCAGTTATTAAAGAGACAGTTTTCCAAAAAGGATCCAGTAGTTTCAAAGACTGACATTTTTTTCAAGTTGTATTTTCTTTGCATTAAGAAATAATACATTTTCAAGCGAATTGTATTTGGCTTTTGTGGTGGTCTGGAAAATATTTGAAGACTCTACCTTAGTGCAGAAAAAGCCTTTTTAAAAATATATTTTTATTTCATGAACTTGTTCTGATGCTGCTTTGAAAAGAGCTAAGGGCACTGAAGCCTGGTTTTGAGGTTGTACTGGAAAAGATCCTAAATGAAATCACATGCTGCAATATTCCAGGTAATGACTTATTTTTCTCTTTTCATCTTTGCTCTTACAGATGTGTTATTTTTCACCTTTTCACCTCCTTGCACTCAGTCTGCAAAAAGAACCCATCTCAAGGCAGAGAGAGGCCCTGCTGCTGTCCTGCCTCACACCAGCAAAACTATCAACAGGTAGGAATGGCATGAGGCGTGGTGACTGAAACCAGTGAAAGAAGTCACCAACAAGGTCAACTTGCACAAAGCTGGAATCTAATGATAGAGACAGATCGGGGACCAAAGGACAGACTGATTATAAGACAATAAAAAACAACAGCTGAGGCACATCATCCCTAGCTCATTTGCAGACTATAAGCTGAGATGGACTTAGCACTTAAACTGAGTGAGAAATCAGAAAAAAAGAAATAGCATTACTTCTCCCTTTTAGTGGAAAGCTCCTGGAGCAAGTCCTGGGAAGTCTTACTTTCAGCTGGTCCTGCATCTATTGGTCTTGCTGTCACTGCCATCATTGACAGTAACTTATGTTGTCATGCATCACCATGGAGATCCCATAAAAACAATTAGTAGCTTTTGTTCAGTCATATGCTGTCACCAGAAGAGGATATAGCCTACGTACAAGAACTATTCTGGGGCCCACATGAAGCATTTTATTAACTCATTCCTAGCCAAAATTCAAAACTGTAAAAAGGATTATCATCTTTCCTTGCAGGTAATTCTGTGTTTCTGCTAGTAATGTGCACTTGTTGCCAAATGGAAGACCTGAGTATAAATGCCCTACTTGGTATTCATTCCTTGGTCAAACAGCAGTTGGGTGATGCATACATTAGTACATAAACTGCAGGGATGTTTGCTGGAAGATTTAGACATAGTGGTGATGAAACCAAGAAGAAAATATTTTTTTTCCTCCAAAACTCAAAGCTTTTCTTCAGAGCAATGTCTCAGACCCAGGAAAAGTAAAATAAAATTAACAAAAATAAAAAGCTTCATAGCATAAAGTTATTGTGGTAATACATGCAAAGGAGAATTTAAATTTTAGCATTGATAAACTGACAGTAAACAAGAGATTTTCCTATAAGAATGAGACTTCACAATATTTCCCATAATAATTAAAACAACTAACAAGTACCAGATACTTTTAGTCGATTCTCTGCTGTCAAGGAATGCTTCAGAGTTTTATAAATATCTGCTCAGCAAGCTCATTAGACTGGTGAAGTAAAACCTGGGGAATACTACTAATTAATAAAAGACAGTCCATGCAGAAGTGTCACAGGGTGAGTCATCTGCAACACTGCAAAGGAAGGACTGCTTCATGCTGTAGTGCAACTGCATGGGCATCTGTGTCGATATTCAGTGGAATGGCACAGCTACTCTAATAGAATCAACAAATCACATCAAGGCTGTCACTCCTAACTGGGACAACAAAGTGATGCATATCTTCTTTAAAAAGATTATTTTATGGAAAGAAATCTACTGTAAAACTCCAAAGCTATCAGTGAAATGGCTGGTGATCTTCAGTTTCCAACTGCAAATATTTTTAGCAATCTATACCTGTCATAACTGGTGAGATTTTCTGCTACCATTCTTAAAAGCTTTGTAAAGCTTCCATTATTCCTGAGCAATTGGTAGTGACATGTTGTTGTTCTAATGAGTGCTGATGCATGAGTGTAATATTAAAAATATACTCTGATTTTAAGCACTGTTTTTAACAGGAAGTATACTGAATTTTCAAAATGTTTATAGCTGATACAGTTTTAAAACATTTCAGAGCTTCAAATCATTTCTTCCTCCTATTGCAGAATTTTTTTCTAAACACTACAAAGGAATTTTGGAATTTTATCTACTTTTGTAGCTAAAAGAAAAATCATGACCTTAGCTGTTGTACATGTCATTATAGCATCATGGCCAGAAGTTTAATAGCTTTGCTTTAACAGCTCATAAAAGTTGAGAACAATCTTTTTTTTTTTTTTAATAAAGTACACTGTTGTAACCTAAGGAAAGCCTACAACTTACATTTGATGAGGTATACATTGCTTACTAAGGTTACAGTTGATTCAATTTTCAATCAAAGCAGTTTGTCAGGGACATTTCAGTAATGTTTAAGACTAATTTACACGAAGTTTTTTTTTTTGTGACTCGGGAAAAAGCAAGACAAACATTCTTTGGAAAACTGTCTAACTGTGGATATCAAACACCAGGTCATGCATGTATTCCCCTGTTCACTTTAATACTCCTCGGGGCAAAGCCTCGCAAGAAAAAGCGGTTAAAGTCTCATACAACTCAGGATAAATTATTTATGAATATTGTAGATTTAGGACAGACATTGTAAAGCCACAGAAGATTCTGAAGCAGATTTCTAGAGCTATCTAAACAGAGATTGTTTTATGATTGATATATCACTTCCTGCAGCAACGACACAGCCCCAATGTCTTTCATACTGATAGACTTCCAGACGGTCATGCCATGGAAAACAGCTGTTAAACTTTTCTGTTTACCCTAAGCACAAGAAACTCAGTGCTATGCATAAGATTTCTTAATCAAATCCTTAACCCACCTCTTGAGATAAATACCTCTAGAAATGTATACAGCAATGACTGTCACCAGCATTCTGGAGAACAGCAACTACTGATTGTAAGCCCTAAAATAGAGTACAGTGATAAAGTCAAGCAGTCGTCTTTGTGGAGCAGGTTAGATTGTCCACAGGAAAATAAAAATGGAGTTAGATATAAGGACAGGAAAAGAACTGCTCAAGGCTGGTCTGACATCAGCTAGTGAAAAGCCTTCAAAGCATTAGACTGATATTTTCCTTCCCGGGGTTCTTATGTTCCTTCAGGTGTTGAAGGATTTTTTGGTAGCAAACAGTACATGGGAGGTTTTCCTAATTCTGTCGGAGAACTCAGAAACACACAAAATGTGCAAAAAGATGCACAAAGTGTGGAATCGTAATCACAGTATGAAGAAAAGATATTGAACACAATACTCACAACATAGAAGTAGTAAATTCAGGAGCATGATATCACTGTAGTTTCCCAGTGGATGGGAGAGAATTGATTCCAGGTGTTGCAATTAGTTCATTGAGAAAGAAATAACCAGATAACAGTAGAGAATATCAAATTCCAGGGTTGATTTATTCACAATTATTTGTATGCCTGAGCAGGTGTCTTGACAGCAACAGCAGCAGCAGTTTTACAACTCACAGGTGTAACACCCCTTTCAGATCTCCAATGAAGGCAGCTGTGTTTGAACAGCTTCAGCCTGCCAGCATACAGCTCTTCATACTCCTGTTTTTCCCAAGACACTGTTCCCAAAACTGCCGCAAGCTTGTTCCATTCTCTTTACAAGTAAACTAGAGGCTCTTTGTGCTTAGGCACAATCATAACCTTATTTAATGTATTCCTGTTTTGCAACTGCAGGTATAGCAGAATCAGCAGTTCCCTGGTAGGCAGGAGTAAGGATACTATTTGCAGTTTGAGTTTTCCTCAGCTAGAAGCCACGCACAACTACCATGAAAAGTTTGGAGTTTACTACAGAACTTACCAATCCATTTTAGATATTCATAAATGCCCATTACCTAGCTGCACAATCAATACGGTATTTACCTTTATGCCATCTCTGTGAAAGGCCATTATCCTGACTTTATAGAGTGCGACACGGGAAATTAGAGTCTTGAATTCACATTGCACAACCGTGACTTGAATATCCATTCCTTATACACAGATAACGCTAGCTGGTTTAAAGCAGGATTAAAAGACACATCAAAGCTCCACAGATTAAAACAAAACTACTTAATAAGTAGTTTCCACAGGTACAAGATGAATTTAAGATTTTCTTTGGTGTGGCTGCTTCATTTTGGCATGTAGGAGTGCATAATATTAAACCTTAGTATGGAAACCTATCCTACTAAAGTCCTGTAGAAGTGAATAGACATTCAAATGGCTTACCTGTGCTCTGTAAATTCTCAAAACCAGCTATACTCCAATTTGTTATTGTTATTTTCAATGACATGAACATAGCTTAGAAGCTAGATTATGATTTTGAGTATTTCAACAGTGAAAAGGAAATTGAGAAGAGAAAAAGACTCTTCATTATACCTCTACTTAAGTTAACACTGGAAGCTGTGAGAAACACTGGTACTCAAGAAAACTGAGAATCTATTAAAATTCACCATGACTGATTCACTGGTGAGCATCAGCGCATTATTTCTAATCTCACTCAGATATAGAGATGCCACAAATTTATTGTTCCACCCTTTTTTTTTTTTTTAATTCATCCTTGCAAGGCCTACGTTTAATGGCTAGGTCTTTTTTGCTGTTGCATATGTGGTCTAGCTATCCTGAGGAGTGGAGACACAAGGCTAGCAGAGAACAAAAGCGACTACTCGCTTTTAAGAACAGCATTTTAGTTCTAATGGATCTCCTCCCAGCACCTGAGCACGTCAGAAGTGTGGCTTCCTCTCATCATTGTGATCTCGGTTCCCTGCTCCTCAGTCAGCAGGGACAGAGATTGACAGCTTGCTTAACTTCACAAGGAGAGAGACTAACTCTTGCCTCATGCGACTTAAAAGCGAGCCTTCTGGCAGGATAAGAGAGACAGGCTGCAATGGAAGACCCATCTGTTCTTACTCAACTAAAAGGAAGGTGGCTCTGATGCCAGGATTCAAAGGCAGAATGATGAAAATAGGGCAGCGTGGAGGAGCCTCTTTACACTGAATGATGCCCTAGTGGAGGCCTCTTATGTTAAGCTTCAGATTTTATCCATGTCTAGAACAGCATGCGATATGTTCATTAAAATAATTGTATATCATTATACAATTACATTTTATTATGAAACATGACCAGTAACTGTGATATACTTACAATTACTTCAGAAATAGAATACCTACGTAGGCCTTTATAAAGTTGCAACACCCCCACCCCACAAAAAAGTCACCTTAATGGCATTTGTATGAACCAGATATTAAAAACATGTTTATATAAAGAAAGATTATTTAGATCCTCCAGTGGCTGAAGGGAAAAAGTTAAATATGTATTAGCAACTTATATATCAATTTGTCATATAAAATGGGAGAGTCAGAAGGAAAAAGCTACAGTTCCATAGAAACAAGTTGTTAGAAATTACTCTCTGATGTTTGTTATTGCTAAGTTCACAAGCAGTCCAAGGATGGTATTTTTATGACTACTCCTGAAACGTTAATATTTTGTGGCCTTCTTTCAGACAAAGCACACGCTACTTTAATACTAAACTGTGACATAGCTCAGTTAAAGTCCTAGGAGAAAAACACCTGTTAATGTTTTAAAGCTTGAATAAATGGATTAGATTGAAAGGCCAAATGTTTCAAACGCTTTTATAACCCTCAGCAAATTTCTAAGTCTGTGTGCTGCTGTTCGACTCTAAGAAAAACAGACTTGAATAACTCCCCCCACCTCCTGGGGGTGAGGGTGCATTTAGGCTTGGATTGTTTCACACAGTAATCTCTGCTCATCCATTGACCTAATGAACTTTATTCCATGACTTTAGCTAGAAACGCTACAAAAGATTTTGGCTATTCAGAAACTTGTTCTCTGACATGTTACAATTAGAGTGAAAGCGTAGAACCTCATATTAAGTTCTTCACTCTGATCAGGCAAAACAAGTGTCAAAAGCCAAGCCGAGCAGAATTTGACCCACTAACAACAACCACCACCAAATAAATATTTACTAACAGCTGAAAGTTGGAAAGAAGAAATTTCTTGAAATTCAACTGTTCTTGAATCATGTTAGACTGTAAAAGAGTGACTAGTTAACCTGGAGCCAGGGATAAAAACAAAGAAACAACAACAAAAACAATAAGATGAGAAATCTCCATTAGCTTGTCTGAGGGTTTGAAAGAAATTTGCATGAAATTTTTGATTTGTTCTAAACCACATCATGACATTTCTATAACAAAATTTAAACTCTTCAGATATGACACTGGTGTTTGTGCTTTGTGTAAGTGGGCAACTAGAGCTACATTACTACTGGAACTTGTGTTTCACTGCAGTAGAACTCACGCCCTCTGGAGCTGTCAATTTCATAATCTTGAAAACAATGAAGACAATAAATATGTTCACGGTAGGGGATTAGCTGGTCTGCTAACCTGTCCTTTGGGACTCAGCTAATAGCATTCTGTTTGTCAGGGCTGTCAGAAACAATGTGAGGTATTTTGAAGGTTTTGAGATACCTATCACTCACAGCCCTCCAGGGCTGCCTAGAGAACAGGAACACAGTTTCATGAGAAAATATCAAAGTTTTCATCCTGCATTAGAACAAAAATGATATCCTTGACAACCTCAGGAAAAAGCGCAAGAAAAAAAATATTTATATTTATAGCCCAGTTTGCCATCCACACTATGGGTTTGAGCACCCATCTGGAGCATTGAGGGCTCAGGAGCATGTGCATGCTAAAAAAAGTCCGACAGAACTGCAATTTGGACCTATTTCTTGTTGCCCAGGTAAATGACTGACTTCTGCATGTCCCACCCCATCACACATTCAGCCTTCCCCAAACAACAGTTTTATAAAACATTAAACATCCCAACAAAACAGATGGTTTTCCTGATTTAGTATTTTTCTGAGAGGAAAAGACTTTCAGTACAACTCAGTGATTAGCAAGCACAATTTTGGCCCACTCTATTTTGCTGATGATAGCTAGCTGAGTGCTTCTGTGGTTGTCCCTCAGTTTTAAATTTGAAAAGCTACATGCTGGCTCTTACTGTACACGACATTTGATAACTGCTGCCTATGAAACAGCAGCCATCCAGTTGGTAGTAGCTTCTGCTGTGAATCAGCATTAAACAGACCACAGAGCATAACTGTAAGCCACTCTGATGTTCAACATGTTCTTTGTGTGCATTTAAAGAACAATTAAAGAACTCAAGATAGCTTTCAAGTGTCTGTCTTAAGTGGAGCGCATTTTAGCGTATAAATTCACTTTTTTTTCCATTAAAAATGCAAAAAAATACACATTAACCTTTCAATCTTGCCATCTACTCCCCATTACATTTTCTTCCTACCCTCCAATTGAAATATCACTTTGAAATGAAGCAATATCAGAATATTTATGATTTTTTCATACTGAAACTTTCAAAGCATTCAGTAATGTTTGAACATAAATGTGTTTTTAAATGGTTCTGTTAAATATGCAGTTGAGGCATAATATCAGCTGTATCTACCAGCTTAAATCATTGCAAGCCCCTTCAGTATTGTCTGTCATAAAAAGAAACATTTAGAGATCAGATCTCCCAAAGTTAAGTATTTACATTTGAGCCAGGTTTCTAAACTATCATCACAGTCAGTAGAGATACAGCCATGAAAACTAATGGATAAAGGTATTCAATTGACTAGCGACCTCCATGGAGAATGGCTCAGCTCATTCCAGATCCCACTGGCTAGATCACAACAATGCTTATTTGGCATTAAAGGGTAAAAGAACCCCCTAGAAATCAGACTAGAAATCAGAATCTGACCATTCATTTGTCATTTATTTTCCTTTTAGCCAGTGAATGCCTTTAACATTTTACTTTTCATTTTTAATCCACAAAATGGTTTCCATGTAAAGCTTTGTATTAAAAAAAAAAAACAAACTAGGCACAGAAACATAAACAGTTTCCCCACTTTTTTCTAAAACTATTCAAAGTTTCTTTTAGGTTATGTATTTTTAAATGAATGCAATCTTATTCAGATCTCATTGATAAGACACACTGTACTTTAAAAGTATTTTGGTTAGGCTAATACAACATGAGGTTCTTATGAACATTATCATCACTTGTGCAAACTTTTTAAATGAAGAGATACTGGTCTAAACTGCATGCTTTATGTAATATTATAATTCGAGGCTCTCATGGAGAAGTGGGAGCTGGAGTGCTTTTCTGCAAGAATATATTCTTGGTACATAGCAGCCCTGCAATTCACTTTCATATGTGATTTCCCCCCCATGTCATTTGAATAGTAGCTTTATGACTATTTTTGGCCTCCTGCTGTTAAGGGCCACAACGTTAATGGGAATTCTAAAGAATGCTCATTATGTACCAGAGAGTGCTGCAAGAGTCTTTTGGAATTATGCATCTCATCTGTGAAATTGAAATATGTTCTTTAGAAACAAGAAACATTACAGCCTCCTCTCGCAAAAGGAAGAATATCAATATTCTGTAAGGAGATCACTCTTAGTACAAAATCCTCAGTGTTTTCAATAGGTCACACTGAAACACGGCCTATTCAGAGACTTTCAAAGCAAGAAGCACAATGAAAAGAACTCAGTTCTCTTTCTTTCCTTGACCACGGGCATGGCTACAGGCAGAAGATTCTGAAATGAAGGGGGGAGAGTGGGGGGAAGGGAATTAAAGGAGGGAACAGGCACTTGGTCCAGATTTTCTGTAATCCTGACTCTAGTTCTCATATTTCCATCTCTCCTCATTCTCATTTTATCTTTGTGAAGAATTGTGTGCTTTTTTTCTCTGTTTTGTTCCCCCCCTCCCCCTTAACAGAATATGTGCATAGGCATCTTGTTTATTCTTCATACTATAAATCCTTAATCCACGTAATTACAGCTACTGTCAGGACACAGTTTAGTTTATTAAGGACCAGTCCACATCACCAAGAACTCCTCACATCTGCAAGCAGAGCTCTACAGTTCCCTGAAACAGATCACCTCAATAGTCACACGTGCTACTTCAGACAACTGTTTTATGAACAGCCATATTGCATTTGGAGATTCCGCTCTCATTTTAGTTCTCTCTGTAAATTACCTATAGCTTTAGTAGATCCTGCAGCAGGTACCATCTTAGCTAATGTATTTTTGCTTATCCAAGGCGTTTAGTAAGTATCCCAGCAGATGTACCCACAAAGGAGATGTCTCCGATAGAAGTTTTAAGAGACTTGTTCTGTACTCTACTCTTAGAGTTTCTTCTTTCTGGGGCTTAGCAGATAACATGTTAGACGCAGGTGCATCATTGTTAACTGGTATTTGAAATACTCCCGATCACATGGAGCTTTAATTAGACTACCCTATACCAAATGTTCTCAGATTTTTTTCTTAGCAGAATTAATATTTTAATAGAAAACATCTCAGAGATAAATTCAGCCAAGCAATATAATCCATCACTAAATTAATGAATGTATAGATGGCAAAAGAAAACCTTTTCAATGCATTTGGTTTCTCAGATGGCCATTACAAGCCAAATGGTTATATGTCCTTTATAACAAAGCACTCATATGACTCCCTTCCTACAGCCTCTACACAGAAATAACATCCAGCAGCTCCAAAGTGTCTTTTTTTTTTTTTGAACAAATTTGGCTTAGCAACACACATCATCATTATAACATTTTTCCCCCATCATTCCTTTCTTTCGTCTCCCATTACTTGCAGGAAGAAGATTGCCAGCTCCACTCAGAGACTCTACCCTGAAGCACCAAGCTGCCGACAGAGACACCACTTTATTTTTAAGAGATTATTGCACACATAAAACAGAGCACTCAGAAACAGAAAAGACTGCTACCCACAACCTTTTCAGAACATGTTGCACCCCTGCCACTTTAAGCTATATAGAAGCAAAATAAGCACCCTGAAATTCCCATGCCACACACAAACTTAAAGGCAGAAAAAGTTAGTGTAAACCCCTACTAATCCCATTTCACACTACCTTGTCTCTATTTTCTTTTCAGAACAGGAATTCTTTACATCCTTAAAGTCAGTAGCTCCTATCAAACACACATGAAGATCTACCCCTCGCTACAGACCTCACAATATATTTCAAAGGCTTCCGAAATTTCTAATTCTAGCTAAACAATAAGATAACAATTTACAAGAAAATACTTGAGATTCATTGCATAATTACCTTAGCATCCTGCTGTGATAGAGTTTATCTTCATAACTTGTTGATAGCTGCATACTATATTTCCTCTGACACCACACAGAACAAGAATAGTCCACCCTACTCTTGGGCAAGCAAAATTTGGGGGGGAAGGAAAAAATATTCCTCCTTTATTTAAATTATAAAAAATAATTTAAAAAAGCTGTCTCAGCTGTGCACACACTCCCCCACAAGAAACCCACATCACAAATTCACAGCTGTGGGCCAAGTAATTTTCAAAGAAGAGTTTGCAGCCTCAGCTGATCCTTAAATTCCTTTAAGGGTTTCTATATATTTTTTTCTGTTTTTCCAAGGGGAAAATACAAGATAAAACAAATTAATTCTCAAATCCAAATTATTTATGTAATCCTTAAACATAACGGACAGAAGTCTAGCTATTTGTCAGTAACAAGCAAGTTCTATAGCCACACAATAATATCGTTTCTTCTGAAAAATGGCTAAAATAAAGCAAGCTTGTGAATATATATATATATAACTGTCAATCAGAATCAAACTTTCAGGAGACATTCATTGGTTTCAGCAGCACAAACTTTTCTTGGTTCTAGATAGCAGATTAATACTCAACAAAGATAAAAGAAATAGGCAAGGGTTTCAGTTTATCTAGAGAAGACCATAGTTCAAAATTTTGCTTTTTCTTAGTTCTGAATAGAGTTGGGACCTGTTCTTTTTGGCAGTCCCTGTTACAATTACTCATCTACCAGCTTAGCAGCTGCTCCATTGCATTCTCAGCTGGCCGAACGAGAATCCCCTCCCTTCACCATCAGAACACACACCTGAAACTAGGGTAAAAATGAGTGCTCTCAACCTGCAAGTGCAAACATACGAAGCTGTAATAGAGAACATTTTCTTAGGTGATGAAGAAAAATGTCTTTTTGGTGGTGTGTCTTCTTAAAAATATCAAACTCTTGAAAAATTTCATTGGTTGAAAATATTATTTGGCTTTGCCCTGCTCTAACTACATGATTGAGAAATTACTCCTACGGAGCATATTATTTGCATTAGCTTTAAAGGAAGAAAATATCCTTAACAACTGGCACTACTAATCATAATGATGGGAAGGGGAATCATTAAGGAAATTTATGAAGCATTTCACTGACATCCCAACAGGGCAATAAGGTTTTTTCTAAATAATAAAAGTCAGTAATTGAGAGAGTAAAACTTTGCTCTGGTGTGTTATGGACAATGACAAGGGTGATGTTGATATTTCAGTCATGTTGAATAAGGCTGCAACACAAGTCTTATTGCTTGGAAGTAATTTCTAAGTAATAGCCTAAGAAAAGACAGGGTCTTATAAGCAATCAGACCTGACTCTTCCCCTTCCTGCTGCACTGACAGTGAGCAAAGACTAGCAAGTACTTTGCTCACTGGGCTCTTCTTAGCCAAAATAAAAATACTTGTTGGCTCTAATATAGGATGACCTTGGTAACATATAGATAGATAGGATCTTCTTATCACTGATATGACAGAGGTCATATGTTTGGACTACAAACCAATTCTGATTATCCAAATTATGTTAAAAGACTGTAGCCAGTTTATCTTGTGTCCTGTTAATTGTAAGAATTTATATGGAGTCACACCAAAGATTCATACAATCTCCAATTTAGCAGAAGTTAGTAGCTGTTGTTTACGATACGTATTAGAAAGAGGGAAAGTAGAGAATAATCTTTCCATTTTCTGATAAGGATTTAGGGATTTCATGATTTTGAGATTCTATCTGGAGTTTTATTTTTAATAGCAATTGAAAAAATAGGGACCCACTTAACATCTGAATAAGAACAGAAAGGAAAATTCTGCTCTTACCATAAAAAGTCTTCTGGTTCTGAAATTGTCTAGAATAATTTTCATGAAAGGAGGATTAACCAATTTGGTCAACTTCTTGAGTATTTGTTAAACAAGTCACATTTTCCAATGCATCTATTTTTTATTTTTTTTAGAGAAAGTAGTCTGGAAAATTGCTAGTGAAACAGAAGCCTCTGAAGACAGTTGGAGAAAGAAAGAAATTAGGATCATTCAGAATAAAAGATGTTATTTCAAACAAGAAGAAGAGGCTGTTACAAATGTCACTCTAATATATACATTCTACTTTTATCTAAAGGAATCATCTGACAGACAGATTTGCAGGTTGTCATTACAGCCAGCATCTGCAGCGTTTCATCATCTGAATGCCCTGACTTAGTCCTTCTCTTTGACACTTCTCAGGTCCTAGAGGGCTTTTTAGGACTCAGGCAGATTCTGTTAAACAAATTTCCCACCTGTCACTTGTCCAAATAAATTTGCTTTCAAGCTTGAATATATATTTTCCTCTAACAGGTAGTAGCTGCTAATACTGGATCAGAAGAAGAAAATTTACCTCAACCAACAATAGAAGGGATTTGGACTACGTTATCTGGAAAGGAAAAGTAGTGGCACAACAGTATCTTCAGCATCATTAAAAGGTCTGGGGTCATTCCTCACCCCACTTTCTTCCATCCCTTTCCTAGCCCTCTGGTTTCAGAGACAAGACCAAAAACTAGATAGGTAGATAATTACTGTAATGAAAATTAAATTACTGTCTGTGATTGTGCTACAATGCTGAGGATTTTATGACAGTTCACCAGCAAAGTGCATGCACCCAGAACCAAATCTTTGATGTGGTATGTCAGTGTATTTAGACACACTGGCACTTTTTGCATGTGGCTTCATCATTATGAATCTGCAGTCATTTGCTTTCCAACAGATTGTAGAAACCTTTTTGCTATTTCATGAGAAGGGACTTAGATTTTTTGACCAATTCCTTCCTATAATTTTGACCAAGAACAAACAGTTTACAGCAGTAAAGGATGATGTCATAACAGTTTGGGGGAAAAAATTCCACTTTAAATAGCTTTTGTGGGCTATCAGCATAGCAAGCTCTTTGTTGTACATTCAGACTAAAAGCTAATCCATCTATTAGTAGGAAGTCCTAAAAGGCAATCACTTTCAGAAACAGCAGAACTTGACAATATCTATTGTTTGAGGGGGAAAAGGAGAAGGGAAAAAAAAAAAAAGCACATTATTCATTATGACAGTAACTGAAAATGCAAAGGAAAGCTCTGGCAAAGCATTTCCAAAAGGAAGAGGTTACTGTGAATGACACATTGCTTGTTAATAGCTCATTCTTAAAATATTGGATTGAATCCATGCTACTTGCCCTCAGAACCCAACAGCAGATACCTTCAAGAATTTAGAAAGTGCTAAGAAGACATTAAGAAAATATCTTAATATTCACAAGCACTGCATACGCTGGCTTTCATGTTTCTGTAGGCTGCATAAAGATGGCATTGCCTTTCATACTCCAAATTCTTGGTCCACGCTTGACAATAATTATGCCTTAACATTTTCCTCCTCATGGAAATTATAGAGATTTTCATGTTTTGAAAGTTTCATTTCATTTATATACTTCACCTATTTTCAGATGCTGGAACAGGTAAACATCTGGAATAAAGATATAACAACACAGTTTATACATCTGTGAAATTAATAATAAACATTGCTTTTCACACAAAGGACGAGATTTTCAGAGAGTCATCCCAGTCATTTTGTACCCCAAATAGTATAGTTGGGATCCATAAAATTACATAGCCCCAAGATATAGTTCAGGTAGATCACTAGTTGATTTTTAGGTGCAAGTAAGTTTTATCATTTATGCCTCCAATTGATTGAAGATGTAAATGATGCTTATGATGAAAAATTATATCAAATGGGAAAGAGGTTGCATTACAGATCTCATACAAGATATTTTGAGCTTTGTTCCAGGAGTTCATAAACTGAGGAGAGTAAGTGCTTTACAGTCCAAAATGTTCTTTCAATATTTTATCCTTTAGTATAGAAGCGTTGTATAATACGTTTTAATTATTCAGAAAGTGAAAGTTAGTATTGCCAAGACATGCAGACTAACTGTGTCTTCAAGAGAAATCAAAAGGATGAAGTGAAATGAAATGAAATGTAAAATAGATCTTCTCAATCCTGATTTAGAGGTGGCAGTATGAAAAAGAGATGGGCATGTTATACTCAACGAATCATTATGGCAAACACAACACGATATATGGAGCCAGTAATTTATTTAAAACCTAATAAAGATATTAACAGTATAATTAAAATATAACCGATTATTGTAGTTGCAGTAATATTAACACATAGTCCAAATTCATACTGAAAAGCCTCACTAATGATGTCACTAAATTATATACAAGAAAATACAAGGTAAATGGTGCTAAAGTCCATCAAGCAGAGAGGTGGGGTGAGGATGGGGGTAACAGAGTTGCAGCAGGTCATCAGCATCCTGAGTTTTTTTTCCCATCAGGACTTTCAGCTTAGGTGTGTGTGGGGAGTCCCTTCTGCCTCGATACTGGCATTCACTTGGGACTATTTTTACATGCTTTCTTATCAGCCTGCTTCTTCCCCTGGTTGTCAACTGAAGCTTGAAAGCTGCACCATTGACTACCTCAGCTTAATTGCTGTAGAAGGCTATTGTTCCTCAGAGAATGAAAGAATGCCCAGGTCTGTCAGACCTTTACCGTAAAGGTTATTCACAGTACCTGATCTAAAACAAACTAGGCAATAGTCATTACAGCACCAGAGAATTATTAAAATCAGATAAAATCAGCTCAGGCCAAGGCAATATAAAACTTATGGCTTTTTACTGATAATGGCAATGGTCATAATTACAGGGCTACAGGTACAGAAAAATATGCAATAATAGTCAGGTGGAGCAAAGTGCACTAGAAGATTATGCATTCACAGATTTTTGACTGCTCGGTCATTACAGCTTGAAAAGAGGAAATGAATTGAACAGGGCCTAAAATTCAATGAAAAATGGAAGGATCTGAAAAAAGAGTAAAACTGTGAGGTCAAAGATGTAGGTAAAAATATATTATAGCATTTTAAATCACTTTTTAGGTGGAAGAAGATGAAGCATTGTCAATAAAGAAATTAATAAAAAGCTACTCAAAATGGATAACATTACCAAAAATTTACATGAACTGAATGTCAAGTTTTGATGCCTTAAGCGTATTGAGATGGGACAGGAACTTTCTTTTTTCTCCTGAGTATGTGGGTCACTGTAGATTTAGATAGATATGGGATTTGCTTTCATAATGGTCAATTCCAAGTTCCTAGTCCAAGAGATCCATCTTCTTGTGTTTAAATCATGCCCAGCCATAAACAAACAAACAAACAAACAAACAAGTCAGGTTTCAGGGTTACAGCTAGCTTCACCACTAGATGGCCGTGTTGTTTACTAGAGCATATCCTCTTCGACATTTGCTGTGAAAACAGCTTCTCGAGAAATAAATTTGTCTCTTATTCAGCAATAATGTATCTCTGTGTTCATGGCTAAATGGAAATAATGCGCATCTAGGGAAAAAAAAAAAAAAGGACTTGCTATGATAAAGCAGGAGTTTCTATACAACATTAGACTAGATACAAAAATGGAAGCTAGGGTGCTGTTGAATGTATTTCATGTTTAGTATGTTCAATCAAAAAGCGAGTTATGTCAGAAATTCACATACTGATCACAAGCAGCCTTGTATGCAAATTCACATTCAAAAAAAGTGTTTTAATTCTACATGCACATCTAAATAATTTGCATTTCTGCTTTTGTGCGTGGGTACCTCAGCTTTGGTATTGATGAAGAGCTTTTTATGTTTCAATCATGACAGTGCAATCTAGATCCGGAAAAAAGCAAATCCCTAACTCAGCTTTCCTGGAAAGCTCAATCCATTAGAATTCTCCATTGTCCTGGTTCCAGTTAGGACAGAGTTAAGTAGCTCATAGTAGCTGGTAGGGTGCTATGTTTTGGATTAGGATGAGAAGAGCGCTGATAACATGCTGATGTTTTAATTGTTGCAGAGCAGTGTTTACACCAGGCCAAGGACTTTTCGGCTTCTCGCTCTGTCCTGCCAGCGAGCAGGCTGGGGGTGCAGCAGGAGCTGGGAGGGGACACACCCAGGACAGCTGACCCAAACTGGCCAAAGGGGTATTCCATACCATCTGACGTCATGCTAAACAATATATAGGGGTGGCTGGCCGGGGTGGGGGGGCCGGCTGCTCGGGAATAGGCTGGGCATCGGTCAGCGGGTGGTGAGCAATTGCATTGTGCATCACTTGTTTTCTTACACATTATTATTGTTAATACTATTATCATTATCACTATTATTATTATTATTGTTATTATTATATTCCTTATATTCCTTATATTATTATATTCCTGTCTTAATAAACTGTCTTTATCTCAACTCACCGGCTTCACTTTCCCGTTTCTCTCCCCCATCCCAGAGAGGGAGGGGGGAGGGTGAGCGAACGGCTGTGTGGTGTTTAGCTGCCAGCCGGGTTAAACCACAACAGTCCTTTTGGCGCCCAATGTGGGGCACGAAGGGTTGAGATATTGACAAATCTGACCAGAGTGTGTTAAACTAAAATTGGTATAAGTATTGGACCTGCTTAATAGTTGCTAGTCACGATGTTGATTGCCTTAATCTCCAGTCTGCTGTACCTGTATTCCAAATTGAGTTTTATGGTGCGTTACTTTCTGTATGTGCTCCCTGTTGCACTGTTTATCCTTTCCGGGCCCTGGTTTAAGATTGTTATGGTACTGTGCGGTGTAACAATGGCTTATGAAATGATGAAATATCTGGTCACGACTTTAACCTGGTATTTGTACTCAGCACTGACGTCGACTCTATACTTTGGAAACCATATCTCGGAAACTATTAGCAATTATACCTATTGCCTGTTTTCGTTAGGGAGCCAATCTGTGAAGGGGACAGGGGAAGACATGTTTCCCTACCTGTTCACTCTCCCTTTCTCCTTCACCACCACCCTCTTATCCCCCGAGCTAGTTACGGTGGTTCTCCGAGATGTTGAATACCCTTGGGATACTCAGACCAGCCTGCTCTTGTTGTTATGTCTCCTGAATGCGCTTCAGGTTTTGTGGAGGGTTAAACAACTACTTAGGAATCTCATCCGGAGATCTGTCTTGAGGCAGGATAGTTGCGAGTGGCAGGGAGTGTGGGAGGATATGGGCAGGTTTCTAGAGCAGTGGTCACCTCCAGTGTTTTGGACATTCACCCCTGAACAACTGCAAAATCCTAAAAAGCTGGCAGAATGCTTGAAAAAAAGGTGTCATGACTCTGGCAGTTCCAAAGTGACACAAATCACTGGGCGGAGCGCTCACACCCGCCCATAGGGACAACTCCTCCATCGGCACTCTCCCGTCAGCTGGGCTGCGATGGTCTCCACCAGGCACGGTGCTTTCTCTAGGAAGTCAGTACACACCCAGACCGACTGCCCGCCCAAACATGCGGCAGTTCAGGTCACCGGATGCGGGGAGTGTCTGAGCCTCTTGCTGCCATTGGCGGGGGGCAGAGAGACTGCTTGCGTGAGGTGCGAGCAGGTGGACGACCTGGTCCGCATGGTGGCGGAGCTCAAGGAGGAGGTGCAGAGGTTGAGGGATATCAGGGAGTGCGAGCGGGAGATAGACTGGTGGAGCGACTCCCTGCAGGACCGGAGGGAGAGGGACCAGGGTGAGACGCCCCAAAGGGGGGTGGACCCCCTGCCCTGTTGCCATCGGGCAGAGGGAGGGGACCTGTGAGTTGAGGAGGAATGGAGACAGGTCCCTGCTCGACCTCGCAGGAGATGCCCTCCCCTTCCGGTGCCGCCTTCCCAGGTGCCCTTTAACAATAGGTTTGAGGCCCTGGAGCTGGAGAGACCGGTGCGTGAGGATGAGGTAGGAAGCCTACCCAGGAGGATGCCTGAGGTGAGGAAGTTGACTCCACGCCTCAGGACTGCCTCCACCAAGAAAGAAAGAAGGGTGATTGTTGTGGGCGACTCCCTCCTCAGGGGAACGGAGGGCCCTATTTGTCGGCCCGACCCCACACATAGGGAAGTCTGCTGCCTCCCTGGGGCCAGGGTCAGAGACATTACCAGGAAGCTTCCAAACCTGGTTCGCCCCTCTGACTATTACCCGCTTTTGATAGTCCAGGCTGGCAGTGACGATGTTGAAAAGAGAAGCCTCAAGGCTATCAAACAGGACTTTAGGGGGCTGGGACGATTGGTGGAGGGAGCGGGAGTGCAGGTGGTGTTTTCCTCCATCCCTACAGGGGAAGGGAGAGGCACGGAGAGGACATGGAAAGCTCGCGTGGTTAATAGGTGGCTCAGAGGCTGGTGCCAGCACAGAAATTTTGGGTTTTTTCACCATGGGGAGCTTTACTCGGCACCCGGCCTGATGGCCCCAGACGGGTCCCTATCTCCAAGGGGAAAACGGATCCTAGGCCAGGAGCTGGCGGGACTCATAGAGAGCGCTTTAAACTAGGTAAGAAGGGGGACGGGGCTCAAACAAGGCTTGTTGGAGCTGTGCCGGGGGAAACAATGGCTAGGCCGGGGAAGAAGGCGATGGCCCAGCTGAAGTGCATCTACACTAATGCACGCAGCATGGGTAACAAACAGGAGGAGCTGGAAGCCATTGTGCAGCAGGCAGGCTACAACTTGGTTGCCATCACGGAGACGTGGTGGGACCGCTCCCACGACTGGAGTGCTGCAATGCCTGGCTATCGGCTCTTCAGGAGGGACAGGCAGCACAGAGGGGGTGGTGGCGTGGCTCTCTACATTAGAGAATCTTTTGATGTTGATGTTGTGGAACTCCAGGCTGGGAATGATAAGGTTGAATCCCTGTGGGTTAGGATCCGCGGGAAGGCCGGCAAGGCTAACTTCCTGGTCGGGGTCTGTTATAGACCGCCGAACCAGGATGAGGAGACGGATGAGGAGTTTTATAGGCAACTGACAGAAGTTGAAAATCGTCGGCGCTTGTCCTCGTGGGGGACTTCAACTTCCCGGACATATCCTGGAAACACAACACGGCACAGAGAAAGCAGTCTAGGAGGTTTCTGGAGAGCGTGGGAGATAGCTTCCTGACGCAGCTGGTCAGCGAACCTACCAGGGGTGGTGCCCCGCTAGACCTTCTCTTCACAAACAGAGAAGGACTGGTGGGAGATGTGGTGGTCGGAAACTGTCTTGGGCAGAGTGACCACGAAATGGTAGAGTTCTCTATTCTTGGCGAGGCCAGGAAGGGGACCAGTAAAACTGCTGTATTGGACTTCCGGGGGGCTGACTTTGAGCTGCTCAGGACGCTGGTTGGCCGAGTCCCTTGGGAGGCGGTTCTGAAGGGCAGAGGAGTCCAGGAAGGCTGGGCGCTCCTCAAGAAGGAAATCGTGATGGCACAGGAGCGGTCCGTCCCCACGTGTCCAAAGACGAGCCGGCGTGGAAGAAGACCGGCCTGGCTCAACAGAGAGTTGCGGCTTGTGCTTAGCAGAAAAAAGAGGGTTTATAATCTTTGGAAAAAAGGACGGGCCACTGAGGAGGACTACAAGGATGTAGCGAGGCTGTGCAGGGAGAAAATTAGAAAGGCCAAAGCTCATCTGGAGCTCAACCTGGCTACTGCTGTTAAAGACAACAAAAAATCCTTTTACAAATATATCAACACGAAACGGAGGACTAAGGAGAATCTCCATCCTTTACTGGATGCGAGGGGAAACCTAGTTACTAAGGATGAGGAAAAGGCTGAGGTGCTTAATGCCGCCTTTGCCTCAGTCTTTAGCGGCAATACCGGTTGTTCTCTGGATACCCAGTGCCTTGAGCTGGTGGAAGGGGATGGGGAGCAGGACATGGCCTTCGCTATCCATGAGGAAATGGTTGGCGACCTGCTACGGAGCTTGGATGTGCGCAAGTCGATGGGGCCGGATGGGATGCACCCGAGGGTACTGAAAGAACTGGCGGAGGAGCTGGCCGAGCCGCTTACCATCATTTATCGGCAGTCCTGGCTATCGGGGGAGGTCCCAGTTGACTGGCGGCTAGCCAATGTGACGCCCATCTATAAGAAGGGCCGGAGGGCAGACCCGGGGAACTATAGGCCTGTCAGTTTGACCTCAGTGCCAGGAAAGCTCATGGAGCAGATTATCTTGAGGGTCATCATGCGGCACTTGCAGGGCAAGCAGGCGATCAGGCCCAGTCAGCATGGGTTTATGAAAGGCAGGTCCTGCTTGACGAACCTGATCTCCTTCTATGACCAAGTGACGCGCTTGGTGGATGAGGGAAAGGCTGTGGATGTGGTTTACCTTGACCTCAGTAAGGCTTTTGACACAGTTCCCCACAACATTCTCCTCAAGAAACTGGCTGCTCGGGGCTTGGACTGGCGTACGCTTCGCTGGGTTAGAAACTGGCTGGATGGCCGGGCTCAGAGAGTTGTGGTGAATGGAGTCAAATCTGGTTGGAGGCCGGTCACTAGTGGTGTCCCCCAGGGCTCGGTACTGGGGCCGGTCCTCTTTAATATCTTTATCGATGATCTGGATGAGGGCGTCCAGTGCACCCTCAGTAAGTTTGCAGATGACACCAAGCTAAGTGCGTGTGTCGATCTGCTCGAGGGCAGGAAGGCTCTGCAGGAGGATCTGGATAGGCTGGAGCGATGGGCTGAGGTCAACTGTATGAAGTTCAACAAGGCCAAGTGCCGGGTCCTGCACCTGGGGCGCAACAACCCCAAGCAGAGCTACAGGCTGGGAGATGAGTGGCTGGAAAGCTGCCTGGCCGAGAGGGACCTGGGAGTATTGGTTGATAGTCGGCTGAATATGAGCCAGCAGTGTGCCCAGGTGGCCAAGAAGGCCAACAGCATCCTGGCCTGCATAAGAAGCAGTGTGGCCAGCAGGTCTAGGGAAGTGATTGTGCCCCTGTACTCGGCTCTGGTGAGGCCGCACCTTGAGTACTGTGTTCAGTTTTGGGCCCCTCGCTACAGGAAGGACATGGACGTGCTCGAGCGAGTCCAGAGAAGGGCGACCAAGCTGGTGAGGGGTCTGGAGAACAAGTCTTACGAGGAGCGGCTGAGGGAGCTGGGCTTGTTCAGCCTGGAGAAGAGGAGGCTCAGGGGCGACCTTATCGCTCTCTACAGTTACCTTAAAGGAGGCTGTAAAGAGGTGGGGGTTGGTCTGTTCTCCTACGTGCCTGGTGACAGGACGAGGGGGAATGGGCGAAAGTTGCGACAGGGGAGTTTTAGGTTGGATGTTAGGAAGTACTTCTTTACCGAAAGGGTTATTAAGCATTGGAATGGGCTGCCCAGGGAGGTGGTGGAGTCACCATCCCTGGAGGTCTTTAAAAGATGTTTAGATGTAGAGCTTAGCGATATGGTTTAGTGGAGTGCTTAGTGTTAGGTCGGAGGTTGGACTCGATGATCTTGAGGTCTCTTCCAACCTAGAAATCTGTGATACTGTGATACTGTGAAATCACTGTAGCGTGCTGGGGTCTGGCTTGTGCCTATCGAGCTGCAATTGATGCTACTATCAACCTAGCTCCAGCTCTTGCAGCCGCTCCTGCTCCTGCAGCCATTCCAGTTCCAGCAGCCGCTCCAGCTCCTGCAGCCGCTCCAGCTCCAGCTCCTGCAGCCACTCCAGCTCCTGCAGCCACTCCAGCTGCAGCTCCTGCAGCCGTTCCAGTTCCAGCTCCTGCAGCCGCTCCAGCTCCTGCAGCCGCTCCAGCTCCTGCAGCCGTTCCAGCTCCAGCTCCTGCAGCCACTCCAGCCGCAGCTCCTGCAGCCGCTCCAGCTCCTGCAGCCGCTCCAGCTCCTGCAGCCGTTCCAGCTCCAGCTCCTGCAGCCACTCCAGCCGCAGCTCCTGCAGCCGCTCCAGCTCCTGCAGCCGTTCCAGCTCCAGCTCCTGCAGCCACTCCAGCCGCAGCTCCTGCAGCCGCTCCAGTTCCAGCTCCTGCAGCCGCTCCAGCTCCTGCAGCCGCTCCAGCTCCTGCAGCCGCTCCAGCTCCTGCAGCCGCTCCAGCTCCAGCTCCTGCAGCCATTCCAGTTCCAGCTCCTGCAGCCGCTCCAGCTCCTGCAGCTGCTCCAGCTCCAGCTCCTGCAGCCACTCCAGCCCCTGCAGCCGCTCCAGCTCCTGCAGCCGCTCCAGCTCCTGCAGCCGCTCCAGCTCCAGCTCCCGCAGCCACTCCAGTTCCAGCTCCTGCAGCCGCTCCAGCTCCTGCAGCTGCTCCCACTCCTGTGTCTGGGTCAGAGAAACGAGCTGTAGCAGTGCAAGTTGACCCCGCAGAGGGTATTCCAACCCCTGTGACAGACCCTGTGTCTGGATTAGAGAAACGAGCTGTAGCAGTGCAAGTTGCCCCTGTAGACAAGGTGAAGAAATGGTATAGAGGCTCAGGTCGTTTACAACGCAAACAGTCTTCTGCTAAGTCTGGGCATAGTGAAGACGAGGCTGGGCCATCAAAGGTGCAGGAGACTGAAGATGAGGATGAGGATGTCGAAAAATCAACAGTAACTACCCGGACTCTACACCAGCCATCAAAGGTGCAGGAGACTGAAGATGAGGATGAGGGTGTCGAAAAATCAACAGTAACTACCCAGACTCTATACCAGCGTGAGCTACGAGATGTGCGAAAAGATTTTGGTCGCTGTATAGGCGAGC
Source organism: Anser brachyrhynchus (assembly GCF_964034855.1). Lineage (NCBI taxonomy): Eukaryota > Metazoa > Chordata > Aves > Anseriformes > Anatidae > Anser > Anser brachyrhynchus. Next base: position 29,995,493 of record NC_137698.1, on the reverse strand, counting down.
AGCTTGTCACCTGGCTGCTCCGGTGCTGGGACACTGGAGCCAATTATGTGGAATTAGAGGGCAAGGAAGCCAGGCGGCTGGGATCCCTTGCTAGGGACGCATGCATTGACAAAGCAATTGGAGATGGATCACGATCTCGCAGTCTCTGGAGGCGTCTCCTGTCAACTTGAAGAGAGATTATTTTCCTCCCCACCTGTACAAACCAGTGTCTCAGCTATTAGGGGTAAACGTTCATCTATGCAAGGAAGACAATATGGTGGGCACACACACCGCGCCACCCTGTGGTTTTACCTACGTGACCATGGAGAGGACATGAGAAAATGGGATGGAAAATCTACTGCGACCCTAGAGGCACGGGTACGTGAATTGCAAAGGAAAACAAGTGGGAAAAAGGAATTCTCTGAAAAGTTTGCTGCTTCAACTTCCAGCAGGCAGTCCTTTAGACACAGAAACGAAGATTCTGACCAGGACTAGAGGGGCCCTGCCTCCAGCCAGGGGGAGGAAAGGGACAATCGAGTTTATTGGACTGTGTGGATTCGATGGCCTGGCACGTCAGACGCACAGAAGTATAAGGCTTTGGTAGACACCGGTGCACAATGTACTCTAATGCCATCAAGCTATAAAGGGCCAGAGCCCATCTGTATTTATGGTGTGACGGGGGGATCCCAGCAGTTAACTGTATTGGAGGCTGAAGTGAGTCTAACCGGTAATGAGTGGCAAAAGCACCGTATTGTGACTGGCCCAGATGCTCCGTGCATCCTTGGCATAGACTATCTTAGAAGAGGATATTTCAAGGACCCAAAAGGGTTCCGCTGGGCTTTTGGCATAGCTGCCTTGGAGACAGAGGACATTAAACAGTTGTCTACCTTGCCTGGTCTCTCAGAGGACCCTTCTGTTGTGGGGTTGCTGAGGGTTGAAGAACAGCAAGTGCCGATCGCTACCACAACTGTGCACCGGCGGCAATATCGCACCAACCGAGACTCCCTGAGTCCCATCCATAAGCTAATTCGTCAACTGGAGAGCCAAGGAGTGATCAGCAAGACTCATTCACCTTTTAATAGTCCCATATGGCCAGTGCGAAAGTCTAATGGTGAGTGGAGACTAACAGTGGACTATCGTGGCCTGAACGAAGTCACGCCACCACTGAGTGCTGCAGTGCCGGACATGCTAGAACTCCAGTATGAACTGGAATCAAAGGCAGCCAAGTGGTATGCCACAACTGATATCGCTAATGCATTTTTCTCCATCCCTCTAGCAGCACAGTGCAGGCCACAGTTTGCTTTCACTTGGAGGGGAGTCCAATATACTTGGAATTGGCTGCCCCAGGGGTGGAAACACAGCCCTACCATTTGCCATGGACTGATCCAGTCTGCGCTGGAGCAGGGGGAAGCTCCTGAACACCTGCAGTACATCGATGACATCATTGTGTGGGGTGACACTGCAGAAGAAGTTTTCGAGAAAGGGAAGAAAATAGTCCAAATCCTTCTGAAGGCCGGTTTTGCCATAAAACAGAATAAAGTTAAAGGACCTGCACGAGAGATCCAGTTTTTAGGAATAAAATGGCAAGATGGACGCCGTCAAATCCCAATGGATGTGATCAACAAGATAACAGCTATGTCTCCACCAACTAGCAAAAAAGAAACACAAACTTTCCTAGGTGTCGTGGGGTTTTGGAGAATGCATATTCCAAATTACAGTCTGATTGTAAACCCGCTCTACCAAGTAACCCGTAAGAAGAATGCTTTTGAATGGGGCCCTGAGCAACGACAAGCCTTTGAACAAATTAAGCAGGAAATAGTTCATGCAGTAGCCCTCGGGCCAGTCCGAACAGGACCAGATGTAAAGAATGTGCTCTACACCGCAGCCGGGGAGAATGGTCCCACCTGGAGCCTCTGGCAGAAAGAACCTGGGGAAACTCGAGGTCGACCCCTGGGGTTTTGGAGTCGGGGATACAGAGGATCTGAAGCCCGCTATACTCCAACTGAAAAGGAGATATTGGCAGCATATGAAGGAGTTCGATCTGCTTCGGAAGTGGTCGGTACTGAAGCGCAGCTCCTCCTGGCACCCCGACTGCCGGTACTAGGCTGGATGTTCAAAGGAAGGGTCCCCTCTACACATCATGCAACTGATGCTACATGGAGCAAGTGGGTTGCACTGATTACTCAGCGAGCTCGAATAGGAAACCCCAGTCGCCCAGGAATCTTGGAGGTGATTATGGACTGGCCAGAAGGCAAATACTTTGGGATATCATCAGAGGAGGAGGTGGTTCGTGCTGAAGAAGCCCCACTGTACAACAAGCTACCGGAAAATGAGAAGAAATATGCCTTGTTCACTGACGGGTCCTGTCGTATTGTGGGAAAGCATCGGAGATGGAAAGCTGCTGTATGGAGTCCTACACGACGAGTTGCAGAAGCTGCTGAGGGAGAAGGTGAATCGAGTCAGTTTGCAGAAGTAAAAGCCATTCAGCTGGCTTTAGATATTGCTGAACGAGAAAAGTGGCCAGTTCTCTATCTCTATACTGATTCATGGATGGTAGCAAATGCCCTGTGGGGGTGGTTACAGCAATGGAAGCAGAACAACTGGCAGCGCAGGGGCAAGCCCATCTGGGCTGCGGCATTGTGGCAAGATATTGCTGCCCGGGTAGAGAACCTGGTTGTAAAGGTACGCCATGTAGATGCTCATGTGCCCAAGAATCGGGCTACTGAAGAACATCAAAACAACCAGCAGGTGGATCAGGCTGCTAAGATTGAAGTGGCTCAGGTGGACCTGGACTGGCAACATAAAGGTGAATTATTTATAGCCCGATGGGCCCATGACACCTCAGGCCATCAAGGTAGAGATGCAACCTACAGATGGGCTCGTGATCGAGGGGTGGACCTGACCATGGACACTATAGCACAGGTTATTCATGACTGTGAAACATGTGCTGCAATCAAGCAAGCCAAACGGTCAAAACCTCTTTGGTATGGAGGACGATGGCTGAAATATAAATATGGAGAGGCCTGGCAGATTGATTACATCACACTCCCTCAAACCCGCAACGGCAAGCGCCACGTACTTACAATGGTGGAAGCAACCACCGGATGGCTGGAAACATATCCTGTGCCCCATGCCACCGCCCGGAACACTATCCTGGGCCTTGAAAAGCAAGTCTTATGGCGACATGGCACCCCAGAGAGAATTGAGTCAGACAACGGGACTCATTTCCGAAACAACCTTATAGACGCTTGGGCCAAAGAACATGGTATTGAGTGGGTGTATCACATCCCCTATCATGCACCAGCCTCTGGAAAAGTTGAACGATACAATGGACTGTTGAAGACTACACTGAAAGCAATGGGTGCTGGGACATTCAAAAATTGGGATACACATTTGGCAAAGGCCACCTGGTTAGTCAATACCAGGGGATCTGCCAACCGAGCTGGACCTGCCCAATCAAACCTGTTACGCACTGTAGAAGGGGATAAAGTTCCTGTAGTGCACGTAAGAAACATGCTGGGTAAAACAGTCTGGGCTACTCCTGCCTCAGGAAAAGGCAAACCCATTCGTGGAATTGCTTTTGCTCAGGGACCTGGATGCACTTGGTGGGTAATGCAAAAGAATGGGGAGGTCCGGTGTGTACCTCAAGGGGATTTGATACTGGGTGAGAATAGCCCATGAGTTGAATTGTAGTATGTTAATTATTATATAATAATGTATGTCATCACTACCATGATTGCTATATATCATAGATGAAAATGGTGATTAATTAGAATGTATTGGAAAGAGTGTAACCTGAGCATGACATAAATGGTATGGAATAAGGGGTGGATATCTGTCCTGGTTCCAGTTAGGACAGAGTTAAGTAGCTCATAGTAGCTGGTAGGGTGCTATGTTTTGGATTAGGATGAGAAGAGTGCTGATAACATGCTGATGTTTTAATTGTTGCAGAGCAGTGTTTACACCAGGCCAAGGACTTTTCGGCTTCTCGCTCTGTCCTGCCAGCGAGCAGGCTGGGGGTGCAGCAGGAGCTGGGAGGGGACACACCCAGGACAGCTGACCCAAACTGGCCAAAGGGGTATTCCATACCATCTGACGTCATGCTAAACAATATATAGGGGTGGCTGGCTGGGGTGGGGGGGCCGGCTGCTCGGGAATAGGCTGGGCATCGGTCAGCGGGTGGTGAGCAATTGCATTGTGCATCACTTGTTTTCTTACACATTATTATTGTTAATACTATTATCATTATCACTATTATTATTATTATTGTTATTATTATATTCCTTATATTCCTTATATTATTATATTCCTGTCTTAATAAACTGTCTTTATCTCAACTCACCGGCTTCACTTTCCCGTTTCTCTCCCCCATCCCAGAGAGGGAGGGGGGAGGGTGAGCGAACGGCTGTGTGGTGTTTAGCTGCCAGCCGGGTTAAACCACAACATCCATTAAAGGTTTGTACAAGAAAGACATGGATAGTACAATGACAGCAGAAACAGTATGAAGAGGAACAGCATACAATTCATGTATGGTGCTTAGAAACCCAACAGCAGGGGCAGCAGGGGCCCTTTGAACACATTTAAACAGTGGATGGGAACTGAACCTGTCTGTCCCACTTAACAGGTGATTGCCTCCTTGGTGTGAGGGAAACAGATCCACTGTAAGACTCTCTCTTCTTCATTTGGTGACACTTTCAAAGCAGAATGTAATGTCTCTCTCTGGGCCTGTAACAGAAGTGTCCAGACATCAATTGTTATTTAGTCCTTGCGCTCCCCAGGGTAGCTGGCAGTTGGTCCCAGCCAGTGAGCTCCAGCTTTGCAGTTACATACATAGGATCAGTGTTTTAGATTCATGGAAGAAATTGTATGAAGCATGATTGAAGTAACTTAATGTAACTTAAACGGTTTGCAGTAATAGATGAGCTAGTAGACATAACTGACTAATAGAAGATATTTTAATCCTCATGGAAGTACATGCAGAATCCAGCTTTCTCAGATGGATGAGCAAAATAAGAAAATGGGGATGGTGATATTCCAAATTCTGCAAAAGCTGAGAGCAGATGTCTCTACGGAAGCAAGCTACCAGACATTTGGCAGAGTCTGTGCAGCCAGAAATTTTCATGACAAATTCTGCAGACGGTCAGCCCCCTGTACAAGTGTCAGTTTTCATTTCCAATGAGGTAATACCTCCTGCTTGGGGAGTGGAGGGGGGCAAATAAATAAATAAATATAGCAGGAGCCACCAGAGTGATCCTGCTGATGGGATCCTGACACCTTACCTATGGGTAGTCTCTTGCCTAAGACAGGCACAAAAGCTGCTGCCAAATTCAGATGCAATTTGGCATCCTGTGCTGAGTGAGCCTATGGATACCGAAGTCCTTGTAGGGTTCCAGGATAAAGGTGCTTTCTTCAAAATATCACACTATGTTTCTGCTCAGCATAAAAACATGACCCTATGGTATACAGTATTAGGATTAGAGAATATTGCAGAGGAAAAACTTTATCTTTCAGATGTTATGAAACAACGAAGTGCTAACAGCGAGCATGTTGATACTACTGTGACTGATTAGAGTAAGTTGATTAAAGACATTTTTGTTCTAGTCATACCAATTTTTTTTAACTGGAGTCTAAAATTATGAATATATCAAACTGAGGAAGCCCTATTTTTCCTGCCTGCAGGTCTTGTTTGCATGTTTTTCCAGAGATAAGAGGCAAGCCACAATAATTTGTGCAGTGGAAGAGCAATTCTCAACAACTCTAGCACTTGGTAATCATCTGCACAAGTGTGGAAACTGTGTGGCTGCTATTGCAATGGATTAGTGCAGAGATCTCTCAGCTTTTTCATATTGCCACTTATTTATATTCCTTAACAAAAGGAAAAAAAAAAGTGAGCCAGTTTCCTGGTATGTGGCCATTTCTCCCCATACTTCTTTTTCATTTGGTGTTTGAAACCCGATGGATCTTAAAGGGTCAGGATTTGCTTGAACTGCCTTTAGACCAGCCCTAGTCACCATCCCTGCAATCCTGCAAGCACTGGCTAGGGATAACTGTGATTCCAAAACAGTTCCCTCCCTGTTTGTAGGTATTCCACAGACAAGAAAACATTTGCTTAGATGGTGCTTGTACTAGCAATGGGTGGCTATGTTAGCTAGACATTGTACACCAGATCTGCCCCCAGATTTAGTATTGCAACAGTAAGTTCTGTTTCAGTCCAGCCCTCTAGCATCTTTGCTTCTTTATAGAAACATTCAAGCTATATTAAGCACATCTAAATAATGAAATGACAGCTAAGTCTGGTAACAACTTTTACCCTTCAGCAAGCTAGGACATACATGTGCCCAATTCAGTTTATTTGGAGAGAACTCGCCATATGAACAGAATTAACATCCTCTAGTCATACCTACTTTGGATGAAACCATTGTGTTTCTTCTTTGCAATGTCTCTGTAATGTGTGGCTTTGCTCCACTCAGTCATGTTTTCACATTTTCACTTTCAAGCTTTCAATTAAAAGTCTATCTTGGACTGCATGCACTTGAGAAACAGACGAAGTAAACTAAATCTCCAGCTCTCTTCTGTGATTCAAATGCCCAGGCTTCTTTACAGGTACAGCACTATATACCTACACTCTTCTGACAGCATGCTCTTCTGAACAGCAATAAGGAAAATGTTATGAGGATTCTGTTCATCCCAAAGGCAGCCAATGGCATATTAGCTTGCACTTCTTTTATATCCACTGATATATCTTTTAAAAAGCCAGAGGAAAACAAACCATATTTTGCAATGTAGTTATCCCTAATATACTTTGCTGCAAGTATTTTATATACGATTCCAAAGCCATTCTTCTACCCTTGTTCTATCCTAGACTTCTACCCTTAGACCATCACAACTTTATTGTGTCTTATGCATAATTACTTATGCCCATAAACAGAGTGCTTGCAGGCAGGAGGAATAGGGACACGCAATCATTTCTTCTATTGGCATATAGCCAACAACATAAAAGTAGCAGCATTTCTGGTACTGAACAATAGGCTATAAATGCTAAAAACAATATTAATTATAAAGGCGATAAAGACAAACATAATGATAATAAAAAAGTAAAGCAAATGTAAGGCTTTTTAGGTCCTTTGAGGAAATTTCCTCAGCCCAAACAGGAGTGCCCTAACACTAACTGGAATTCTGTCAGACCCCATGCTTTGAAGGGCTATGTACAATGTCTGGTTTGCAATCTGGAACCAACATTTGCTTTCACCACTTAACTGAGTCCAAAAACACTGTAGTTTCCAGTGCTGAAATCAAGTTAGTATTCCACCTGCTTGCTCCTAGCCACAGTCAAGAGCAACATCCATTACTATATCTCAGTGTCTCAGCATCCCCAGCATGTGAAAGAGAAGGAAGCAAACATGGGATGAAAGTACTGTAGTGCTGCTACACAGGTCTTCACTGATGTGCCAATGCCTCTCTTTCACATCTTTCCTCCTCAGTGCTCATAAAGTACTGCTGCAAGTAGGCATGAAGGACTAGTACTATGAGATACCCATTCTTACTCAGAGTAAATAAAGACATGCAAAAAATGGAGTGTGATACCTCATTTTAGTGAACTGAAGGTAAGATGTTTTCTTTGGGTGAAACATGGAGATAGGAAAATGTCTCTTCAGTAGAAGACTGAAGTTAGTCAAAGTAAATACAGTTTAACAAGGCAAGAAGAGTAGAAGCAGTACATTGTGGAAGTACCATTATGAAAGTAAGGGTTTCACAGTTTAATATCATTTGAGAGAAAATGATAAATCATTTCAGCCATATCTACTCTGGGCATAAGATACAACTGGAATGGTCATGCTGATCAGGTGGGAAAGATGTTTGCTGCTACCACAGCAGTGCTGGATTTTGTCTCTAAATTCACAGGTGAAAAGAGGGCAAGACAGCAGGAATGCCAACCCAGCAATCCACTTAACTGAAAATACAAAGGAGCCAGAAGCCACCAAACAGTGGAGGAGTCTAACAGTCCAGACTGAACAGATTAAACAGTGTAGTTCTGCTTTCAAAGAAGTATCAGAAGAAACTACTTGGAAAGAGCATCTAAGTACAGTTTGCAAGCATATCCTGTTAGCTAATCTTTACATAATTACAGAAAAAATGATTATTTATTTAGAATGTTGATTTTAAGACACCTCAAAACTAATTTTGTACTAATTTGGAGACTTAGCTCCTCTTCTTTCCTTATTTACGCAATAATTTCTCCTTATGCAATCCCCAATGTAACTATGGTGTTGCTTCTACTTCCTCACCGTGTATGGCTGCATCATTAACAATAGTTTGGCATAGGTCTACTGAGATGAAACAATAATAATGATGATTATTCTTTTTGTTCTCTATAATTACATTTACATCTTATATTATCTCTCAAAGGGAGCGTTCACATTAATAATTTGCATTGCACACTTTGCACAAGAAGCTAGGGGAAAAATCCTTTTTTTAAAAAAATGACAATTTCATAGAAATAAAAGAATATCTTTAATTATTATAACACAATGAAAACTGTGAAAATTTTATGCATAAAATACTTCGTTGATGTTTGCCTTTAACATATGTTTATATTTATAACATAATGGTTGTAGGCTAGGCTGCCAATTTGTTCTAAGAGAAGATAAAGAAAGCTTGCATAAGGAAAATGGAGCAAGGCATGAGTAAAGGGACACAGAGAGCCAGCTGGGGGAAGGGAGTCTTCTTGTTGAAGACTTCAAGGATGTGCTGGGAGATTTGCTGGGAATTGTGGTTTCCTTTTTTTTTTTTTTTTTTTTCTCTTCAAAAGGAAAAAGCACTGAAAAATGTCACTAGTCAAAAACATTACTTTGCCATAGGTTTAATACATATTTAATTAAAAGCAAAGCATATACCTAAGTTTTAATTACAAGAGAAAAATATTTTATAAGTATAACAAAATGAGAGAACTATGGTCCAGCCTTGTGAAAAGGTAAAGGACACACTATCTCATGAAGATTAAAAATAAGAACATTAACATTATGACTAATAGCAAGAAACTGTTTTTTCATCTAGTAGATTAAAATAAGAATTTTAATATTCATAAGCTAGAAGAAGTGATTTTTCATGCATTACTTCTAAATAGAAAAAGGCAATTTCAGTATCATTCAGTCCTTTACAAGTAACTGAATTTGTCATACTTTGTGAAATATAGCTCAACAAAGATGGTTTTAAAATCATTTTAAGGTAGTGGCACACCAAACATGGCTTTTAACCCATTAAGAGGTGACAGATAGGATAGATTCAAGTGAAATATATATATTTATACACTGGTTATTATTCTTTATAAAATTAATGTCAATAGATTTTTCTTCTGAGCACATAGCCTTGTTAGTAGTTCTCTAAACAGTTATTTCTACATTACTATTAAAAAAAAAGGGGGGGAGGAGCTGATTTTAATTACCTCTATCAAGAAATGTAAACATGTCTCCCTTGCAAGCGTAAAACACTAAGTTTTACTCTTAGTTTACAGACCCATCATATTCTCTTCCTTCTCCAATATAAGAATGACAAAGCTCACCAAATTACCAAATTGTCTTTTTTGCCTTTACTGCAGTATGCTTAATGTGGTGCGCACTATGAAAGGACTCCTAATATCAACATAACTAAGATTTTGCTTTACATTACTTTCAAATTTCATTATTTTTGTGATTTCATTAAGTTTAGATCTTTTTTTTTTTCACTCTAGTATGATACCAAATATATAATCTGTTGAACCTGGGGAATTGTGACCAAGGACACATTAAGGTGACAGTGTTCACATTTGGACATATGTTGCCTCAGAGTGTTAGAGACCTTATCTACAATGCTGTCCTTGAGTACCTTCTTCCTAGGCTATAGCTACTTCTCAGATATTTAGAAAGGAGCACTTAGCTGCATGTATTTCATCTTGTGCAAGTTCTGTTATCAGCTTGGGATCTCCTGGAAGCCAAGAAACGTACTGCAGATTTCAAAATGACAATACCCTTGTTTGAAAATGAGATGTTCAGAGCTAAGGATTACAAATGACAAAACACATTATTTTCTCAGGCTTACTTAGGCCATATTTCATTTCAACCTTAACACTAGGGCTTTTCATTTGCAAATGTGCATTTAAGTACCTGCTGTGCAAGTTCCGTCAGAAACTTAAACAACTGAAATAAATTGATTGGTATTATTTCCGTCCCCAAGTCAGAATCACAGGATTACCAGATAATTCAGGTTGCAAGCTGATAACAGAACTTTTAGATCTTCAGTTCAACACCCCGCTCAAAGCCAGTTCAGCTAGATGATAGACAAGGACGCTCCAGTTGTAATCCAGCAGGATCTTGAAAACCTCCATGGACAGAGCCTGCACAGCCTCTCTGGGCAGCTCACTTCAATGCTTGGCTGTCCTCACAGTGAAAAACCTTTTCCTTATATCCAGTCTGAAACTCTTGTTGCAGTTTTTGTGGCTGTGTCTTGTCATGTTAACATGAACCACTGTGAAGAATCTGGCTTCATCTTTTTGGTAGCCTCCTCATAGGTACTGGCAGGTATTAGGTCTCCCTGAAGCTGTCTCCTCTCCAGGCTCAAAAAGCTCCTCAGCTCCTCCTTGTGGAGATGCGAGCAAAAAATAGAAACTGGGGTCCCAGGCCTTCCCCTCACTCAGAATAGTGCTTTCAGTCTGGACATCTGTATTCAAGAAAGCTGAACTTCAACTGCAGCAGGTGCGAAGATGGCCATGGTGATCGAGTATTTGTCTAACTTCACCAAAAAAATGGTGAGAAGTTGTGACAATTGTTTACACATACAGTCTGGAAAATATTATTAAAGTAGTAGTAGTAGTATTGAAGGTGAAGAATAATATCACAACAAATGGCATTGCCATGAATAAATGTATGTTTCACTGTTTTAACAGAGCTGGTAAGGTTATAAGGATTTTATAAATAAATCAAAACATCTAGAAAGTAATTTTGTGATTACCGTTCTACAAGGTCTAACATTCTGTCATTTGTATTCCTTTAAACCATAGATTTTAAAGGAAACAAAACAATTGTTTGTATATTGACCCCTGTTTTAAGCATTTTTCTGGTAATTTGTGTGAGAAAAACAGGTTATTTCTTATTATTCTCTTCATCCATAATCCTCTTTATACTGGGCTTATCACCTCCATTGAAGCACTGAAATTGGCCCCAACCTGCCATAACCAGGGTACCGCCAGGTTACATTGCTGCTGGATGACACATGCTGCTTGAATACTTAGTGCTAACTTTGAGTCAGAAGTGGGTTAGGCTTAGGTATTGTTGCTAAGTAGCTTTCAGAGTGCATTGCTGGGCTTATTGTTAGGAGTCCTCTCTGCCAATGGAAAACATTGGGTAGCTCAGAGCTGAGAGAGGCAGAGGATGAAAAAGATGGTCTAGAGGCAGCTAATGGAATTGACGCAGGGTATAGGACCCTGCTATGACTCCAGGTTGTTACTGCTCAGCTGGACCAGGCCTCCCGCTGTTTCAGATCTGAGTTCAGAAAGCTGAAAATCGCCACCTACAGTCTTTGGAGACAAAAGATGTGGCCTTTCTTTTCTCTGCAGGAAGATGAAGGACGAGCAGGGGAAGGTTTCCTTCTTTTTGTACCCTAATCCAGTGGTGAGAGCACCTGTCTAAGACATAGCCTATTTCAAACACACACATTTACACACTAAAATTCAATCAGACAAAACTGGAATCTATTGATCTATAAAATATTCTACAAAGCTTTTGCACCTGCATTGGTTTTCCCTAAAGTTGCTTGAGTGAATGATTAGAAGAATAAGGAGAATAAGTGAAAATGGTAATTAATGCAATTTTAAATTCTTAAAATATTCATTAGACATGTTACCATAGCAACTAACTGACTCATTTTTCCAGAAAATCTTGAAACGCATTACAGGTGTTCTCTTCAAAATATCATAAAAAGGGAAAGATATGAGTACGGAGGATTGTATTTTTTTTTTCCATAATCAAGACCTACCAATTTATTTACCAAATATCCTGCAAATAACCCTGCTACTGTTCTTTTACTAGGTAAAAACAAATGTCCTAAATTAAGCTGACAGTAATCTTTCTGTTTAAATCAAACTGAGTATTTTGAGGTAACTCGACAAAATGGTTTAATAAGTATGTTATTATATTAATACAACCTTTATAATTTGTAATGCTGCTATTCTGCAATCTATATTTAGGAATATTTAATTCCTCACTGAAATGCTGATGCTACAGCAGTGTAACAAAACAGTTGTTCAGCAACACAAAGGAAACCCATATTCAATCTCAGAAGATTCTGTTATTTCAAAGAAACTGAAACTGTCCATGAAGATCGCTATTTAAAATCTATATAATACAATGACAGACTTAAATATTCAGATACCCTTTAACCTGTATTCAATAGACAGCCTTACTTAATGATATGGTGTGAGCAAGAGGCTCAATAAAAAACTCAGACTGACACTTTTAATCTCACTGATATAATTGACAACAATATGTAGAGTTCTTTGAAACTTATTTCATCATTTTTGCCACTGAATTTCTTAAAGACATACTAAATATGTTTCTTACGTATTTGAAAAGACATTTTAGTTTTGGATTTATGAACTCTACCTTACCAAATGAAACTCCATCACTGCAATCCCTGCTGAAGGGCACTGTCTTGTCCTCACATGCACTTCTCTCAAATTCATTTGCATTCAGGAACATAAAGGAAACTTTCAGCAGCTGTAAGAGAACTTAGCTTCCTCCATTACATTTATATTATCTTCCACTTCTTTTCTCTAATCTATTTCTGTAATAAAATTCTAAACCTTAAAGATTTATAACAGCTCGTGAAATAAATTGTGGGTGTTTACCACAAATTAACCAAAGGCATTCATTGCCTCTGCTTACAGCAGCAATCAGAAAAGACATGATGTGAAACCATCTATTGGTACATCTGGGTTTGTATTAAGGGAAACTTGAAACACTGAAGACAGTGTTTCAATTCTCATTTATTAATGGGATCAGAACTCCTGGACACCAGAAACCTGTTTCAATTCCGTAACAATGGGAAAGAAATAAACCATGATCTTTGAGCTAGGGCTAGACCTACAGCGATTTGGACAAATTCTATACAATACAAACAACTGTAATATTATTGACAATCAAATCTGTCAGGTACATGAGTAGAGATTTTGGTCTCCTTTTTCATATACAGGTAATATTTTATTTATATTTTAAAGCTTCTCCAATTGCCATATGCTGCTAATACAAAAGAATAAAGACACTACCAAAACTGACAACTAGCTTGGATTTTAATAGAGATTCTATGGGGTCATGCAACACGTCTTTCATTGTCAAAGAAAGAGAAGAGAAGGCTCCAAGGCCTTCCAGTACCTAAAGGGGGCCTACAGGAAAGATGGGGAGGGACTCTTCATCAAGGAGCATAGGAAAAAGGGCAATGTCTTTAAACTGAAAAAGGGTGGATTTAGATCAGACATTAGGAAAAACTCTTTACGCAGAGTGCAGTGAGGCTCTGGAACAGGTTTCCCAAAGAAGCTGTGGATGCCCCATCCCTGGAGGTGTTCAAGACCAGGATGGATGGGGCACTTTGGGCAACCTGGTCTAGTGGAAGGTGTTGGCAGGGGGGTTGGAACTGGATTGTCTTTAAGGTCCCTTCCAACCAAAACCACTCTACGGTCCTATGAAAGGAATCTCATGATTGTCATGAGATGCAATTCTTATCTTTTACTGTTAATGCTTATGCAAGGAGAAGGCAAAGTACATTCCACCTATACCGGGCAGACTGGACAGTGAGCTTTTCAGTTGTTTAGTGCCATGCTTCTCAGTTTAGGCTTTTACATTTAAACAGCTTCTAGACTAGGGGTCTTTGGATCCAGAAGCCAGGCAACAGAATAAACATGTCTATACTCTAATTACTCCGTACCTAATTGATTAGTAGATAAGCTTTTCTCTGTAGCAGCCAAAGGAAATTTTCCAGTTAGTTAAACTCTTGTAAAAAGTTTTCTTTCCACACTGGATATAATTTATTTTATATACATGTTTTATAGATATAAAAGGCAGATTAAATTCCTTCTACCCTGCTTTCAGATAAAATCTATGTTACATACCACTTCATGTGGCTATATTGGAGCATTCACCAAAGTCAGGTCAGTTTAAAATTTATGGGGTTTATTCTCCTTTTGTCAAGCATTTTCTACATACAGAACATTCACATGGTGTAAGCTACAGAAGAAAAATGCATGAAACAGACTACTGCAAATAAGTGAGTAACAGACAGATTACATGATTCTTGTTTGTTCACAATGGAAAAAACTTGGAAAACAGATTCAGTAACTAGAAATGTAAGCAGACTCTTAATTTAGTTAAATCTACCTACCAGGAGGTTTGCTCAAGCTAAAGAGAGATCTACTGTATCACACAGGGCAGGATGCTAAATGCACACAAGGTTACAATGCTAGAAAATTCCAGATTTCTAAATAGTTTTACACAATCTAGATTGGAGTAAAATTTTGTTTTAAAAAAGGTGTTGTTTCTTTTATTGATTGCCTTCAGTAAAAGGAGGTCAGTTTAAGAGTTTATAAGCATTCCTTAGCAAAAACGTAATAAAAATAAAAATACTCCCAAACTTTTAAGTCATTGCTCTAAGTCTGGATCGTTGTTTACGGCTCGCTTTCTTATCCTACTAACTACTGTTATTCTACTTCTGAGAATCTCATTTTTCCCATTTAGATGTTTGCTCATCATTAAAATTAGAATTCTAAGTTATCAAACTATAAAAAAATACAAAGTTTTTGTTTTTTATTCTTTTTTTTTTCACTAATTCAATTGGATGCATGAAATTGAAGGTCTATTGAGTTAACCAAATAGTTTAACAAATATGGTTCAATGGTACAAATGCATAAGCAAAAGTGTTACCTATAGGTTGTTGACTTCATTTCTCTGAGTTTCCAGTTTCCTAAACGTGTGGTTTTTTGTTTTGTTTTGTTTTTTAATACCAGTTTTCTTGTTGCTATAGGTGAAGCTTCATGATGACATGTTTTCAAAATGTGGATTACCCTGAACAGTTAAATGCAATGTTTCTCTGTAGTAGAACTGAAACTCCTCACTGATGAAACCCTGTGACAGCTGAAAAAATTAATACCTACTTTTTTTCAAAAAAAGAAAAAAAAGAAAAGTAAGCCTCTGCAAGCAGCTTTCTCAACTAAGACTCGCCATAAAAATAAACTCCACAAACTGCAGCGATCAGAAAACTGTGCACTGCAAATATAACTTCTCCTTTTTTCTTTTTTTTTTTCTCTTTGTATGTTCCAAAGCTTGAGACTAGAAATTTGATACTAAAGGTTTCTCTCCAATGACAAGCAATCCTGTAGACACAATGGGAATAAATTATACAATTTCTATGCTTTACCTTTCTTGTGAGACTTTCACTTCAAGGCACGAAAAGATTAAACAGTGGACTGGACAAAGCAGGACATAATATTTCTGTTTAAGGAATCAAAGGTTGTACAACAGCTCTTATTTTGTTTCTGAAGCAAACCAAACCAAAATTTGAATCATATTTACATATGATTCTTCCATTTACAAATTCAAAGTATCATGTTAAATTCCCTGAAGCTTTGTGTTTTACTATTTTATTTAAGGTAATGCATGATGTTTATCATCAATTTCAATATTCAGCAATTCCACTCAACCAATACAATCTTGGCTGATAGTTTATAAGGAGTACCATCATCATATAGCTGTTGTTTTAGTAACTTTTATATGGAAGTTGTCTCAAATTGTGTTTAAGTCAAAGAAATAACAGGTATAGAAGGATCTAACAATTTCAAATGAAATGTCTAGGTTTAAAGAATGGTATAATTTAAGTGCAATGTACTGTTAAACTATTAATTCAGTAAATATCCAACACACATCCTTATACTTCCCCAACCCAAATTACTGTGTTGCCTCTCTCAACTTCGGTGATTTCGCAATTTAACTTATTGAGGCGTCCATCCAGGATAAACAGAGATTCCTTGGAAGGGGTCATGAGATACTGACCAAAAAGGCCACTATCTTTTATAAGACGGTTCTTACTGTTCCAAGGCCATTCGCCTGCCTTTACAGGCTCCTTAAGACTCTTCACCATCTTAACCTTGCCAGAGGAGAGCTCCACGAAGAGAACATCAGTTTGTGTACTGGAGCTACAATAGACATTGTATTGATGAGCTTCAGTGAATGATGGCTGAAAAGCTACATCAGATATGTGCAAATTTGTATGAATGTCAAATGCATCCTGTATTTCTCCTCTCATTGTAATGGACTGGAACCTCATAAGACCCTTTGCGCCATCAATGCTGACAAGGTAGTGTCCATCTGGAGAGACGTGTGGTGTGCCTGTTACATCGCCATTATATCCAATCACAGAATCAGTAACGCTATCCACTATAAGCTGTGGTAGGACAGCCCCAGTAGTGTCAGGCTTACAATGGATAAAAAAAAATCCTCCAAGATGTGTATAAGCCAGTGACTGAGGAATGCAATTATAATCTTTTAAACTAATTGTCTTGATGTATGACATAGTTTCAAGATCAATTTTCTGGAGCACAGGCTCATCCTTATGCAGAATAAATCCAAACCTGGAAGGAAAAGCACAAAATCAAAGAAAGTCAGAGTTATTGTATGCATTATGTATAAATGTGGAAAGCCAATGCAACAAAGTCAATGAGTAAATATGTGCAGCAGTGTACTAATATATATCTCAGCTTCAGATGTTTCAGATATTAATCATTTTATAATTTTTATTTGTCAGCGTTCTTGTAATTTTAATTTAGAGTGCATCAAATGAAACGTCTAAAAATATTTATCTGATTAATTGGAAAAGTGTTTTTTTTTTCCAATTGACATAGGATAAAAGGTAAATATTACTTTCAGCATATCTATCCAGTTAAAACTTTCACTAAGAAGAAAGACTAAATATCACTAGATAGTACACCTCACATTTTTTAATTCATTTCATACAGTTCTTCAACTTTCTTGGGAATATCAGCTTAATCCAGTGCTCATTGTTATTCAGATAATTATCCAAATCTTTCTCATTTTAATTCAGCAGAAATGAATATCATAAAAGAATTTAGGTTTATGCCTCCCAACTATCTAAGCCCCACCATTTCTTACATTTTAAATGACCCTTTATGCATTTACATACATCAAGGAATTTTCACTGAACATGAATAATATGGTTAAGCCTTAAAATTCTACAGTTTAATGTTTATAACATTTTAAATATACACTATATTCTATAATGGTAACATATAGGTTTTGACTGCACAATCAATTGTTTATATGCCTAAACCACTGCTCTAAATATTATGAAGTTATGTCAAAGTAAATTAGTTTTGTTAATAATCTAAGAGCATTCACAACACTTCTCCAAAACAGCTGTTTTCCTTTGGCACATTTCTCAACATAACACTTTACTCAATCTTTGATCCTAAGAATGAAGCTTTCTTGCTACTGTGTACTGATATATAATCTAAAAATACCTTTCAGATTCTATTCATATGAAGCACTATGAGAGCCACAGTTTTTCAATAATTGAGTTGTTGGAAATAGCACAAAATTTCACACTCTACCTTGCAACCTCAACATATTCAGTTATCTGTGAACCACCAAAGAAACGGGCAGAAAGGTTTCAGGACATTGTTCAATCAGTTCTTCAGACGTAAGATAGGGTGAATTGCATTTGTACTTCCTACTGAACTAGTAGAATTTTCAAGAACATTTTTAATTTTAGCCCCACTTTCAGAAATCCTTGCATCCTACTTCAGTATGATAGGATCATAGAATTGTAGAATCGTTTGTTGTTTTTTTTTTCCTGCATGAGTACTGATGGAGGGCTAGACACTGCCATTAATATTACCTTCATTATTAATATTAAATGTGGGAAAAACAAACAAACAAAAAGAAACAACAACAACCACAAATATCTAGATTGCTGTATCAAGCACTGAAACATCAGAACACGTAAAAGCAACAAAAACAGAATGCCATGTTAGCATTATTATACACAATATAAACTCAGCCAACATTTGTAACCTGTCCAGTTTATGTTGTCAATCTTTAGCCCTATTTCTAGTGCAATTAGATTCATGTCATTACACACAGAACTCTTATTTCCTCATCCCTGCCCTGCTCCAGTGTTACTGCTTTGGAATCCACTGGCCACATCTGAGAAGGAGACGTTGCAACATGGGGAGTTTTTCACGGAATGATGATTGGTGGCTAAATGGAAGATAACGATGCTCCTGCAGAAGGAAGCATGAGGTGAACTCACCAGGAATTCATCTTTGCCTTAGATTTAGCACATAGTGTTACATGTCAAGGTGGCAGGTCAGAAATCATAGAAAATGAATGTGTAGGAAAACTGGACTACTGGCGTGGAAGAAGATGGCTGGCATATGCAAGAGAGGTTAGGGCATTTGTACAGGAAGAAACTGAACATGTGGGAAAATCTCAGATTATTGGGGAATGGTGTAACACGGGACAAAAAATAGACAGGTTACTTACTATCATTTAGTGATGTCATTTACACTAATTTAAAATTGAATAGGATGGTGATTAACCCTTCTCACTTTTCCTTATTTTAATGAGTTAAAGGTATCTGAAGACAAAGGAAAATATCTAACCTGAGGTCAGTGCAATGGCATGTGCTGAATACATTAAATACTCTATTTTCAGCTACTGCAGTATCATTTCATTTATTTAAATATGAGTACTTTGCACAGTGCAGACTTTTGCCTTAATTACTCTTGAACTCAATTTCAATAGTGAACACAATGAACATTTTTTTCATTTGAGTTTGGTTAAGTTGATTTTGGGTTTGAAAACATTATTTTGTATATGTATCTTGTATACCAATAAAAACAATAGGGAAAAAATGGAAATCTTATTTAAAGGGAAAGAAAAAGCTTTCACAAAACTGCTTTCAATTATGTCCAGAATTTATATCCAAGTGATGCTTTCAGGAGTGCACAAATATATACAAAAGTGGTTATGTGATTTTGAAAGTCCCATCACACACCTCTATGATTAAGTATATAATTACTTTTCAAAGTTTGTCCTACTGTTTTCAGAAACTGTATAAAACAGAGCTAAAAATTGTTTTCTGTAAAGAAATCATTCACTTCACCTTAAAGCATATTTGGCATATCTTATTGTTTATGTGTGCCCAGCACATTTCATTCTACCTTCATTGTAACTAAGAAAAATTACTCAAAATTCCACTGTATGTTTTCATCTGCATTCAAATTTCAGAATTAGAAATCAGAATTTGTCAGAAATCACAAATAATTTTAAAGTAATTATTTTTAACTATTTTTCTACCACAAAACAGATTTGAAAATCTAAACAAATGTATTTCAAGCTTGAGAAAACCTTGAACAATTGCTTTCATGTATTGCATATCGTCCGGACAAGCAAAAAGAAATCTTTATGCAGCTTGAGAATCAATTTATTTTACAGATTATTCTAAACCAATGAAAATGATCCTTTCTTTCTGAAGTAAAATACAAATGCAAAACAGTACAAATTACCTAAACCATAAACTCTGTCTTTCTGATTTAGATCACAATTAAAATGAATGATTTAAATCACTTTGATTCAAAGAATTCTTCCCTGCCTATGAATGCTCTACTAAACAGTGCTAATGATCAATTTATGTGATATTTTGCATTCAAAATGTCACTAATTTCAAGATGAATAAATAAATTACTAATCTATGTCTCTCAAACATTATCCCCTCTGTAATATGTTTTTGAACCACAGGTACACGCAGCTTATGATAATTTTGGTTGCATAAAACCTTTGATTATCAAAACAGTGAATATATATATACATATATATATATGAATATATATATAAGTTAAATATAAGGTCTCACATAACTTCCCTAACATTGCATCAGCTGAAGGTGTGGAAAGACTTACATTCAACAACCAGTTTTACTAATGGGAGAGGCTGCTGCCACTACCCATAATCCCTCCAGTTTCTCATAACCTGGTGGCATCCTCTGACAGAGGGATCCCCTAAATTCTACCACTGAGTAGTTTGATTAAACACCCCTAAGACACGCCATCAAAATAAATTTAGTCATCCTGGAATCATGCAATATGTCTGTTGATTAACCTGGGTGGTTGAACTAAATAGTTTTGGAGCCAGAGCAGAACAAAGTTTTCACTGGTATCAGTATGTTAAGAAGAGGATGTTTGTCTACATCCTTAGATGCAAATGTCTCCATATCTTCAGGGTTAATCATATGCTTATTTCAGAGCAAATCAACCTATGCATTTTAAAACATAAAACAACTAAAAATACATAATTTCTAAATTTCTAGTATCTAAACCACAACTTTTCAAAGCATTCTAGTTTCTTATGCAACTTCATATATCTCTTTGTACCACTTAGTTCCCAGTCCAAAACCAACATGTAAAAAGCTTTCAGTGTCTTGGATACATTAATCTTAGAATTCAAAAAGCTGTTTCAGGTTTGGTAACAGAATTCACAGGTAAATGCTTGAAAATCAAAGAAACCAACTTCAGGATTGCAAAAGCCTTATCCTGATACTGTATTTGTTGTTCCTAGGAGCACAAGTTATTATTCTTACGGTCTCTGCTTGCTCTGAAGCTATTAAGATACTTGATTTTACAATCTCCCGCTGCTGCAGCAGCTAATCATATAACTAATGATAATCAGCTATAACTGAATACCCATTTACAATGCATCTCTTAAAGTGTGCAAGAGGCAGCTTAATACAATTTCTTTATACTGATTCCTCAGTTTCATGCTTTTAAATATTTTCAACTTTGTAGCCTTAACATTGTTTACCACTATCCATGCTCTTCACTGTGTCCTGCTTATTTCTGAAATTTGAAAACACAGCTTTGATGGAAATTCCTTCCCTTTTTTCTTTATGTAGCAATTTCTCTAACACAGGAAAAATATACTTTATTATAATGTTAACATGAAGACTTTTTGCTTTATTTTTTTTTCTAGTTCAAACTTAAACAACTTACAACTTTGGGCACTGATATAATGCGGAAAACTATAGCCTACCAGGTAATGTTTTTAGAAGTGAGTAGAGTAGAAGCTCAGCTTTGCTAGCAGAATAATAATGCAGTGAAATTAAGTAGGAGTTTTACTGATTTCAAAGCACTTTACAAGTATCACAGCAAATGAAGTAAAAAGCTGAATGACTTTCCTAAGGCAATATAATGATCCACTGGCAAAGTCAGAGTAAAAATACAGGTCATTTCAAGTCCAATACACTTTTTTTTTTTACTGATCACGCTACAGGCTACCCACACCACTGCAGCTGAGGTCCTAGAAGATACATGCAGGAGTAAGTTCAGACAACTAACATACATCCTTTTGAATAAGACTATAGGAATAATATTTGCATCAAAATTAGCTAGGCTTTTGAAACTGGGTGGGGAAAAAGAGAAGGTTCAAAGGGGGAAGCTGGCAAATCTTTATGAAGGACCAGGACCTGCCCTTCCCTAGAGCCAGAAGTATGGCTGCCAAAAGTAATTTAATAGAACTAATGTGATTCATCAATATTGTCGTTCAATTAATTCTTTCTCAACCTGTCATACCAGCTTTATCTTCTCAGTGCCTCAATTAAAATTCAGTAAAGCTGGATGCAGAAGTAAATACCCAAACAACACCATAATACATATAAAAGCTGGGGGGGAGAGTTTCAAAGCAGCCAGTCTTTTTGGATGTAAAAGGATTTGTCAAGCTGTGTGTTTAATATATTTGCTTGCCTGCCTGCTCAGTAAGAGCTATGTGGCTGGGCTTTTGAGAAGCTGAACAAATCAAGAGAGAGGTCTACTTGTTCACGTGCCTGTGAGGTTTGTGTGCCTGGTTCTTAGTCTATGAGAATTGCTAGCAGCGGCATAAGCATGGGAAAAGTAATGCAAGTTCTGAAGGGAAAATGCAGAACGGAAAAAGGGAAGTGAAGAAAATTGATTAAAAAAAAAAAAAAGCTAAAGATTCCATGTCTGATATTGTAAAGTACTGAGAGGAAAAATGAGAGAGAAAAAAAAAACACTTTTGCAACATAAAGATGAGGTTATATTTTCTAGGCCAATAGCAACTGAGGAAGATGATAAACAGCTGTGAATTTTTTTTTTTATTATTATTTTTAGGAACATACATCTATCTGTCAGATTAGATAATTTCTCCTGAGAATGTTGGAAGAGTTTACTAGCTCTTAACATTTTAATAAATCTCAGAATAAAAGAAAGAATTGGAAAGTCTGGAAGAGGATTATTGAAATATTCAAAAGATCAAGTCAGGCATCAGCAAGCTGCAAGCTGATTAGCTTGATACACATCTCAGGGAAATAATAAAATGGATGGCAGACAAGCAGGTCAATATGAGATCTGAGTCTAAGGAGTCAAAAAGAACCAAACTTCCTCCTACAGTCCTTGGAGTAATATACAGGGAGAGGTTAGAATAATGCAGAAGTCTTATATCTGTATTATACATTGGGAAGACCAAAGCCAGAACGTTTCATGTTGCTTTATTTCTGATATTAAAAAAATAAAAATTAAAATTAAAAGGAATATTTAAAAAATGGGGTAACACATCTAAAATTATTTAAAATTATTTTAAAAATCTAAAATTATTTGAAGGATATTTTTAAGCAAGATAGGATATTTTTAAGCAAGAGCCTGAGAGAATTCAACATATTTAGCTTAAGAAAGATATAATTTAGATGTGACTTATTTACAACTTGTACATATACCTTAATGGAGAGAACATACTGTTTAGTAATGCTATCTTTAATCTCACAAAGAAAGTATAATAATGATTACAGAGTGAAACTAGACAAATTAAAATTAGAAACATGCATTTTTCTAACAATGGGGATGATAACATATTGCAAAAATCTACTATAGAGGTGATTAATTTTCTTTGGTGGGAATCTCCAGGTAAAGACTATTCTTTTTGGGAGACTTGACCAAGCCCAAGTAGATGCAGATTTAGAAATATCCGATTCACTATCTACATTTCTCAATTACTATTTGAAATGTGTAAAATCTATGGTATGCACAGAAATCACAGAATCATAGAATATCCCGAGTTGGAAGGGACCCATAAGGATCATTGAGTCCAACTCCTAAAAAGTCAGAAAAGATGTTCTCATGGTCTTTTCAAGCTTATGAATATAAGAAACATTAATTCTTTGTCTTTGTTCACACAAATAAAATAGCATCAGTACAGTAGATTTTAACCTCATACAACACAGGCATCTGATGCTGAGATTTTAAGAAGGAGCTAAGCGTTTCAAATCTTATGAATTTAATTTTGATTTGACATAGTATCTTATCTCACAGACCAAAAACAATTAAGAAAAAAAAAAGTCCCTCTACAACATATTAATTTCCAAATTCAGGAAGTTTGTTACTTGTTTGGGTAATATAACTATACAACTATAACAGACATAATTTCACTTAGGAAGAAAGATGTTCTAAGGCTGGGATGGTCATTCCTTTCAAGTTTATTGATCTAAATATAGAAGATATTGGTGGATAGCTTGTAGGGACAGTCATTGATCATAGAGTCCTGCTTCAAAAAGTGGCCTGCTTGCATACAGCAATGATCAGTTGCAAATAAATTTTAGCCCACTGTCCAATAAACTAATTGCTGCTTTCTAACAACGAGGTGAATCCATCCATACTTCCCTTCTGTCTAGCATAAAGAACCTCTTGACATGCCAATGTCAAGATTGTTAACTGTACTTTTGTTGTCAACTTGTGCTTTGTCTTTCTGGTGAGGTGGTAAGAATAACTAAAAGAACACATTATTTTCCAAATTTGTCAGAAAACAGTACTGCAAGTCGCCAAGGTTAAAGGAAGCTTTGGAGTACACGGGTTAGCTCTGATCCAAAAAAGGCCACGTGGAGTAAAAGAGTGTAATTTACCAGAGCTATAAGCAATGAATTATCAGTGTAATGTATTAAAATCTTGTCTTCCAATGGCGTCTATAGTCCCAATGCAGTGGGAACATTTCACAAAACTGATATTAGTAAGAGAATTTTACTGGAGATCTCAGTAAAACAGTCAGGAAGTAATAGGCTGAGCTTTCATTATGCTGTTTTTTTGTTTGTTTTTTCCCTCTCCCTTTAAAGTAAAGCAAGACTATTAAATCTGTGTAAAGAAGTTTGCACTAATACGTTACGTTTCATTCTGTTCTGTGGATATCTGAATTCAACCCCCAAAGCTACCATAATCCAATAACTTTTCAAAAGCCCTTAGTTTACTAGAAGGATTAAAAAAATTCAGCCACTCATAGTCAAACAATGAAATTGTGTTTGTCACCTGTGTGCTGTTATCCTGTTTTTTATGATTAGGTTGTTGGAGAACAAGTGATACTTCAGAGTAACTTCACATTTCCCAAATGATTTATAGATAGATGGTGGTGTATTTAATGCAAAATTTCCTCTCATATAGATTGATATGCAGAAGCCTCCCACTGTTCATTAAACTCTGATCAATATTTATGAGAATCTCAACACTCATGTCTTTTCTACGCAGTGACATCATGCACAATATCTGGCAGCATATAAAGGTGTTTGTCAGAGTGCATACTGGGAACTCATGCAATTCAAGTCTGAAGTATATGAGACCAAATTTTCACATTTTGAATCATTTTACAGTTAATGCAAGTGGGAAGCTGAAGCCTGTGGGCATGTCACTCCAATTGGAGTATATACTAGAACTATGAAATCTGAAATTTTCTTTCTTCATTTACTCCATATGTATGAATAATAAAGATTTTAATGCCAGATTTTAAAGAATTAACAATATTGAAGATTTTCCACAAAAAAATTTGTCACAACTATTTGTTCCGATGAACAGTTAGAAAAGAAAAATCTGAGTAATTATACTTAGTAATTCTATAGCACCTTTCATATGAGGAGTGCATTGGGCTTGGCTGGGATGGAGTTCATTTTCTTTACAACAGCCCACATGGTGTTTTTGTTTTAGATCGGTGACCAAAAGAGCATTGACAGAACACTGATGTTTTAGTTGTTGCTGAACAGTGCTGACAAAGTAGCAAAGCCTTCTCTGTTTCTCACTTGGTCCCCCCCCCAGCAAGTAGGTTTGGGTGTGGACAAGAGGCTGGGATACAGCCAGGACAGCTGACTCCAATTGACCAAAGAGATATTCTGCCATAGAACATTATGTTCAGCAATAAAATTATTTCCAGAGTAGCCAATGCTTGGAAAACTGGCTAGGCACTGGTCTGCTTGTGGTGAGTGATAGCTTTTGCATCTCCCTCCCCCCACCCCCCCCCAACTCCTTCACTTATTAAACTGTCTTTATGTTGACCTATGAGTTTTTTCACTTTTGCCTTTCCAATTCTCTCTCCCCCATCCCAACAGGGGAAAGGGAGTTGGGTGGTGGGTTCAGCTGACAGCCAGGCCAACCCACTACAAGGAGTCAGTTTTCTGTGAAAACCATTGAGTTTTACAGTACCTAGATGAAGAGAAATTGAGACAGATAAATTATATTACTTCTCTAAACTAACTTAAAAGAGGCAGAGAGAATATCCTAAAAGGTACCAACTTTGAAACGTATTTTTCAGCAATGAAGTCTGTACGGATGAATACCTTGTTTTCCTAATTTTAATAGGGAAAAACAAACAGACACACATATTTAAGAGAAGAATAATTACAATAATTGTAAAAACTAAAGTTAACATGCTATAAATGATTATTTCTAGAGTCTCATAACCTACATTCAAGACCATAATTTATTAAAGCACTGTTTTCTCCTTTCTACTTAGATATGCTTCTAATTTTTATTTATTTTTCTGTTTGCTGTAAATGAGAAACTTCAGTGTTATGCAATGTAACATACCAGAAAAATTGCTCTCAGATGAACTTCATATGATAATTGACATGAAATATATTTTTTCTTAAACAGTAGTGACATTTGTATTTACTAGAAAAATGCACAGTGTAGTACAAATGGGTTTACTTGTTTTAATGCTATAGCTAGAACAGAAACAAGTCTTGCTGCTCAGTTGCTAGAATGTATTTTAAAAATTGGATTTAGTATCCAGATTTATGGAACTATAAACCTGTATGAAAAAACAGTGAGCAGTAAACCTATGACTGATATACAAACATCCAACAGTCCAGTTCATAAGCTGTCATGAAAATGTTCATGTTTAATCCTAAGGGGAGGCAGCACATTTATACTTTCATCTAGAATGGCAGTAACAGATCTGAAGCCACACAAAACTAAATTTTGGATGGTTCTGATAAGGATTTCAAGTAATAACACACCTTAAATCCAAAAGAAAAAAAAGTGTACTTTAGACTATGCACATGTGCAAAAGGATTATACTGCCACAATGGCCCATGTCATTTAAGTATTACGTTTTTTATAATCTGTTCATCAGTTTATTAAAAATTGATATATGAACTAGGAAATCAAAAGGGACAAAACCAATACATGGCTTAACCCTAAGTGGCTCTTCCACATATATCAATCCATTTATGTTTACATCCTTACTGCTTTGAAATATAAAAATATATATATATAAAAAAAAAATCTGCAATTGTAACAAAGCACAGCTGCTTCTTTCCTCTAAAATCACATCAGCAGTCAGTAAGTAGGTTGAAAAATTGTCACTATGATAGTTCAGTCTCACATTATCTCCTTGTTACAAAAAAAAAAAAAACAGGTGGGATTCCTTTCTGGTAGATGCTTACATTTAAATAGATATAATATATAACTATAAATATATAACACAGGTTAAGTCTTCAAGCTGCTATTTTTGTCAGCAGCCTAGAGAATCTGTTCAGTTGACCAGCACAGGAGCCCTTGAGGGGATGAGCAAAATTGCCATCTAGATTCCTCTACCTGTACAGACTAGACCTCCATTAACTGTAGCAGAAGCTAGAGAGCTTGCACCCATAGATGCATAGATGCAATGGATTTTCACACCTAAATCTACCTGCCTACCTCCTGAGCATCAGGCTCACCATAGGTGTTCTATCCAAAAGAAAACATTATATCCCAAAATAGACTTACCAGAAATTTGCAGAAACCAGAAAACTGAAGTTTAATTGACTAACATTACATCAGGATGAAAGTAAAAGCTAGAGTTTGAAAACTTTGAAATGTGATTTTCTGTTTCTCCTAGCTATTATAACACGTTCAGGTACCACATAGCTGTACGGGTTATTAAAGCTGTCCTTTTTGGTCAGAAATTAAAAGTCTTGCTCAGAGGAGCAGCTAGCACTACCCTCAGTCACTAGATACAGAGTAAGTATATGTCAGTATATATACAGTATGTCAGTATATATACAATATGTCTCCATGCAAAAAAGAGTTAAAACCAGTGAGAATATCCCCTCTTTGGATTTTCAGGGATCTCTTCATCACTCTAAAAGGGTAGTTCTAGTACAACATCATGAATACACTTCACTTTCAAAAAAGTGTATTTTTCCAACTATAATGATCAACTTCAAATTTTCTCAAGTCAAGAGGCTTGAGACAACAACAAAAACCCACCCACCAAAATAACAAACCACTCACTCCAAAGTTTGTCTTTCAATTTTATCTCCTTAGGGTTCTGCAGAGCTCTAAGAATTGTAGGCAACATTTCTCAATGAATTTTCCAAAGGTAACTTTGCTTATCACTATGTCTGAGTATTGTCTACTGCAAAAGGTCAAGGTGAAATTACATCTTATGACTTTTAACATCTCTCATTTAGACATTGCATATACAAATCATAACAAATATTTTTCAAATAGGATGTGACTCAAATCATACTATATCTACTGATTTTAAAATTTTATGAAATTTCCTTTTTTTAAAAACATACCTTTTAAAAGCATATCTGTTTGTGCAGACAACTATGAAAACTCTGCAAGGGAATGGTATATCATGCATTTAGTATCCAGCTTAGTCATTGTCTTTCTACAATTGGATTGACAATTAGGCATTGTCCGTCTACAATTCTACATATAAGAACCATATTTCGTAACAACACAGTTGCTTCCATTAATACAATTATTTTTACATAATACCAAGATTTGTAAAAAGCATAATTTCCCAGTGTTAAGATATTGAGACAGTCATGTTACACAGTTTTTCTCATTCTATAGCATCCATCCTGTGTGAATAACCCAGGAAAAAATATTAGCCTACTCAGGCAGTGGTACCTTAATTAATTATAATACAGTTGGGCCTCATCTGTTTTACCTTTATTCATTGTGTGCATAACACAGAGTTTTGTGCAAGGATACTGGGCAAAGCATACTAAAGTGAAGGTCTGTAAAGAATTCAAACCCAAGGCAGACTTTAGGGCAGCCTTGTATAAACACGCTTTACCCTCATTTGCTGCAACCAAACATCTTCATTTCATCCTATAATAATACTGCATCTCCAATAGTTATTCAGAATGAAAGATAATACTAAGATCTGCAGCTACAGAATCAGTGAATATGCGACATTACTTTAATTGGAAGTTCTAATTGAGTAAAGTATAAATTAATAATGCACCAGATACTCCATACAATGTTTCAAAATCATGTGAATTCTGATAATGCATGTGAATCTGCATTAATGTTGATATTGAAATCATGTGAATTCTGAATGGCATGAAATTGCAACAGGGAACATTCAGGCTGGGTGTTAGGAAAAGGTTCTTCACCGAGATGGTGGCCGGGCACTGGAACAGGCTCCCCAAGGCAGTGGTCACAGCACTGAGCCTGCTGGAATTCAGAAAGAGTTTGGACAGTGCTTTCAGACATATGGTCTGATTTTGGGCGGTCCTGTGTGGAGACAGTAGTTGGACTCCACGGTCCAAGGAGTTGGACTTGATTATCCTTGTGGGTCCCTTCCAACTCGGGTTAGTTTATGATTATATGAACGCATCTTTAGAACAGTTTTTGCAAGGTACCATTTTTTCCACCATTCAGACAGAGCAAACTAATTTAAAAACAACAGCCAAGCAAGAAGCTAGGATGGAGCTGCCAACAAGCATTGTATTCACAACTTTGCTGCCTTTATGTTGTTATTTTCTTCCTATAGACAAGAAATAGACATTACTTATGAATGCAACTGCATTTACTATAAAACAGGAAACATGTAAACACAAATTAAAAAGTCATAACAACACAAGAAAAGCCTAAGAAATAATTTGCTAGAAATGGGGATTAATTTGTTTTTAAATTATTTTTATGAATACTTTAACATAAAACTGTATTTGTCATGGAAAGATGGATAGAGTAGAAAATGATGATTATGTATACACCAATGTCCCCTTTTCCTTTCAGTTTCTGGCCCTACACTCACAGATTACTCCACTCAAGTTAATAGACTTTTTGTAAAGAGAGATCTAAGATCAAACACTTTGGGAAAATGATGTTCTCAAAGCAGAAACCAAGTCAAAGAAAAAGAAGAGAACTAGATGAGCTATAATCAAAACTATTTGTACACAAAGCAAAAAAACAGTATTGTCGGGCAAAACAGAAGTTTTCAAGGAAACAGTAATAAACATTACCTACTTTATCCCACGTGAATAACATACATCTTTAAAACTACTCCGTATTCTATATTTTAGAGACCTTTATTCAGAATTTATGCTAAAAAACAACATGGGAAGATATAGTTTTATTGCTACAAAGCTTGATCAAATCTGATGATCAAAAGTTTCCTGGAACTCCAAGTAAATACCATTAACTTCCCATGAACAGTCTGTTAGAGGATCAGGGTGGTCCCTGACTCTATAAAGATCTTCTAATCTGGCAACATGGGAAAGTATTAGTATTTAAGCAAAATTCAAAAATAAAAATGTGTTATATATCAAGCCTTTTTTTTTTTTTCTGATGAAATGAAATTATCCATTGTAGTTCTGGAGAATGAGACTATCAGCAAGGAAAGGAAAAATAAATTGGCCGAAGAACTGTTTCTTAGTGGTATACACATCAATTGCTTTCAGTGGTCTTTTGAGTTTTTGTCAGTAACAAACACACACACACACACACACAAAAAAAAGATGCACTCTTCCTTGTAACTGTGGATTTTCTAAGAACTTGACAAACAGCTCTGTAACCATTATTTCTTGTATTAAAATCATTCTTTACTTTATATCCATACATGGATGATTCTCAGAAAGACTGTTTTCACTGATTTCCTTCACTTCATAGAGGCCTTGCAGTCATACCATTGAAATATCACAGAGTTAATTTTCCTCACTTTTAAATTACTCTTTTTAAAAAAGTTCAAAATACATTTTTTATGGTCATTTCCTATTACAACTGCTGTAGCATATTGCACAAATAAAATATTTATCTCTAGATAAAAAACACTTTTTTCATTTTTGAAGGGTTTCTGATTTCAAAAACTGTCAGCACTGCAAGGGCATACCGGTCTTCCCCTCAGGACCTACAAAATGATTGTTCCTGGAATAGTTCATTTCTGGCAGGTTGCTGAGAAAAGACCTTTCTTTAATTTCTGCAGTTCAGAAATGGTTGCTTGATGATAACAAAAGGCTAAGTGGATTTTGCCTGTTGGCTATTGCTCATCAGCACAAAAGTTGTTTTACTTTTGGGTACTACAACAGTCTTTGACCTTTGAAGTTTGTTTCCCTGATTTTGTTTCTGTTCTTTATGACACTAAGAACTCTTGCTTCATATTTCTGTTTTGCAGCAGAAAAGGCTCTCCCATATAATTGTGTATAAGTGTTAAGCACAAAGCATCTTCCTATCACTGTAAATAAAGACTCCAACTTGAAAAGATATAAATAATATTTGCATCAGTAACATGTGACTATTATAACATACCTTTGAAATCTTAACATGCCAGTCCTAAGAAATAGGAATGGGGAAAATAACTCAAGAATAAGAAAATTAAAAAACGCAGAACAGAATGTTGTGAGGTTGCCCTGTTGGAAAATGAGTAATTTCAACATATAACAACATCATTGCTACCATTTCTGTTAAATGAATAAAAAGATCAGTTCTGATGAAAAATGGAATTTGATGCCAGGTCTTTACCCCCTCTCCCTACTTCAGTGTAAGACTGTACCTGCAGAGTATTTAAATTATATTTCACTAGAGATCTATTGGAGGGAGATGGAGTGTATATTGAAGAATATCTTCAAATGACCTATGTTAAGGAACAGCTGGGAAGATTTTGCCATAGCTGGCCCAATGGCGGATTCTTCAGACACTTTTTTTTTTTTTTTTCGGTCTTGCAGGAAGAGCACACTTGTTATAACATGGACCAGTTAGTCCAGTGTTTTCCACTCATATTTAGTATACATTTGCACAGGATAGGGATAAGCCCTGATCTTTCAGGGTACTAGTGATGCCAGAGTCTATGAATTGTCTGAGGCTTCCCTCATAAAACACAACAGAAGTATATGAAACAGACTTTTTCATTACTGGAAATTGTTGTCCAATGATTACAGTATTCAAAAGAAAATAATCCAAGACATTTTATGACAAAGGAAAACATTTTGGTTTCTACATTTTTAGAATCCAGGAATACATGAAACTATTTGCATTTTATCATAAAAGAACTAATTCCTCGGCAAAAATAGTCTTTGTACATTGGCAGCAAATGTGGTTTTCTTTCTTGTACATTTTAGGAAAGGAGAGCAAGCAATTTAACAACAACAACAAAAAATCACTTCATTTTTGAAAAAAATGAAAGCCAAGTAAAGGGTTAGCTATACTGACACAGTGTACAAAATACAATCCTAAAGATAGCCCTGAATGTCAGTACGAGGAAGGATAGAATTGAAATTTGGCCAGAAAATACGGTAACAGCCAGGTGGGCAGATGTCTTATGGAATGCACAGCCAAATTTGTATATGCCAAAAGAAATAGTCGGTACTAGTAGAAAATGAATAATGAGATAGAGATAAGGACTGCAAAGGTGATAAATTATCTATGTCAAAACAGTCCCAAAAGGTCTTTTCTTCATTTATAAAATGAGGCTCCCATACTGTGATATCTGAGGATATATGAACATTGAAAAGAACAAACACTAAATTGTACCACAACTACTTTTTCTCCTTATTTACTAATGACCAAACTGAACCCAAACAGATATTTATTTTATTTAAAAATATGATGGATTTTTGCACAGAAAAAAAAAAAAAGCACAAGAGAGAACATTTCTATTGCAAATGCAAGATCTTCATGAGAAAAAATCAGGCACACCATGGGAAGTTGCTGTGTTTAATTTGTAGATATTAGTGGTTTGTATTATTAGGTTTTGTTTGTTTGTTTAAGATGAAAGTTTGAATAGTTTATCCACAAGAAAAAATTGTATGCTGACAGTTGGGAACTCATTGAATGTACATAGGCAAAACAGTCTACATATGCAGATCTGGAAGTTTTTTTAAACTCTTTGATTCGTATAATTACACAAGCATCTCAGCTTTACTAAACATTAGAAGAGAGGCTTCTAACATAACCTCAAATAGAAAAGATTAAATGTCATTATTCTAAATGCTCAAAAATAGAAATGTACAAATAAAAATTTGCAAATAAATTTTCACTATTCCAAAGTCACAAATCAAAAATACATAATAATATGGGTTGCTATGAAGAAAATTCACTCCATCTGAGGCATACCCAGCAAAACATTTTAAATCATTGTGCTCTGGAAGTTTATCAGCAAACATATAAAAAATTGGTTAATTACATAATTTTAAGATTGCCCCTTAAAGCTAATAAATGAATCCTTATAATTTGGTTTATTTGGAATACCAATAAGCAATTAAAGATTTACTAAAATAACTTCTGATCACTAGATACTAGAAGCTCAGTTAATCCCATACTTGCAGGGTTTAGTTTCTTTTTACAATTAAATTTTTATGTGTTTAATTGTGTAATGTCTTCTCACATACTGACACGTGCTATGTTTTAAAAGCAGATATGTACCAGAAGATAGGTACTACAGTTATTTATTTGTAATAATAGTTTGTTTGGCTACTTCAGAGGGAGAGATTATATTATCCTAGAAGTAATTTTTTCCTGCAATGATGTCTGCACATGCAAGAGGAAAAAAATAAAATATAACATGGAAAACATTTACAGCTTAGCAAAACTCCTCTTAGCTTTAGTAGAAACCAATAGACTTAAGCCAGGCTGTGGCTATTTCCTGAACTAAATGGGAAATGCAAGGAGAACAAGAAGAATGTTCCTGCTATCACCAGTGCTAGTAGCTGAACAAGTTTCAGGGCTGAAAACTGAATCTCTTAATCTGTTAGTTCTTCATATTCCCTTTAGAACGAAGATGCTGTAAAAATCACTATTCACGGCAGAAGAATAGTTTTTGCTGTCTCCCCTCCTTCTTCCCCACAAGTTCCTATGAGTTTGTTTTTCATAAAGAACACACTTATGGACCAAAAGGGACCTCCTTTGCCAGAGGGAAATACACAGAGAGGGGAAAAGAAGGACTACAGGTTTTCCTTCTAGCGCTATGCTCACAAAGACAGGGTTTACAGAGATGCGAGATGGCACAGTGAGAGCCCCTAACCCAGACAGACCTCCATTGTGTGCTGTGCTGCCATGGAGGAATCACTGAAAGATTCCACAGTCATTAGAAATTGCAGTTACTTGCTACATCTTCACTGATTGCCCTGGTGCTATGGAGCTCCTTTCTCCAAATCCTCAAGCTTTCAAGTTACTTCCCCTGTAGAAGTACATACATTTATAGCTTAAAGAATAAGAACTGTGTGCAAACATGATACTCCCCTAATAGGGCTTGTTAATTTAATTTGTAAAATATTAAATTGTCTCTTATCTTTGAGCTAAATCACATTGGCTACATTAAATATTCAACCTCCCAAATTAATTCCACCTCTTTTGTCTATAGTTGGCTCAGCATTTATCTTTTTTTTTTTTTGACATGCAAATCATTTGAAAAGAAAGTTCTTTCTGATTATGTAGGATTTTTGAAATAAAGTATTTTCTGTGTGCTTATTTTCATACAAATACTGAAAATGCTCTGACAGTCCAACTACTTCACACCACTGTATGGGCTTAAACTCTGGAATGAAGTGTGGAATTCTGAATCCAAACTTCTGAAAGTACTGAATCACCACCCTAACGTAGGTTTCATTTATGAAGGTTCACAAGGACGTATTGGCAGCACATTCCAATTACCTCTTTAAAAAAGATTAGTTTTTGGAATGTGTTGTGCAAATGAATAAGCATAATTTCAGAAAGACTGTTTCCCCTATTATCCTACACAACAGAGAAATAAGAGAGATAAAGATTCAAACTGAGAACATTTAACTTTATTCGGATCCTGAGCCTCCTCACCAATGGGTCGATCGTTCATTCTTCCACTTGTTAAATCAGGTAACTATATAACATTTAAAATACTTGCTAATAGATTAAAACATCTAAAAAGTTAGAGTGACTCCATTACAGTGAGTTCATTTAATATTGCTTTTGAAACATTTTTCAGCGGTGTAATGATAGACCTTAATTTATTCCAATTATCTTTTGTTCACTTCAATTTATGAACAGTGGAGCTGAAATAATCAGCTCTTTTGCTCCTTAGGCTTCTGAGAATATATTTTCATGAGTATTGTACAAGTCATCTTTTTGCAGCCATCCCACAAACTAATTGCAAATATCTATTTTTATGATAAGAAATGGGTGTTAGCAGACAATTAAGGACATGATCATTGGTTGCAATGAACTGCTTTGGCACAAAGAGTAGTTCAGTGATTAAAATTTTCTTCTCATTAAATGTATAATGCCAACTATTGAAAATATATGTACTCAATTTTTAAAAGGTCCATCTACAAAGGGAATAAGCTTTGTATATATTTTCTCCAGAAATAATTTGGCGGGGTGGGGGGGAACACGACTTGGGATCTGTATAGTTTATAACAGATTAACAGATTCCACCCTGTCCACCTATAAATGGCTAGCAGTTGCAAAAGGATTATGTCACTCAAAATTTTAGTTTTACAGGTGACAAATGCACCTGGCTGCAGAAAGCTTTCCTTTTTTTTCTGGAAAGGTCTGGTGTTGCACTGGAACTGACTTCTAAAAAAGAGCAAATAGGTCCCTTGAGCAGTTATCTGTATCAGCTAATTCAGCCAGTGTGTTTATTTCCCTTCTTTCTGTCTTTCACTATTCACACTCATAAAATGCTCCCCTGACTAGAATAAGCACCAAATAGCAATAAGTTAAAGCTTTATATTCATTGCATCACATTCTACAGAAACACATGCTGCTCTTGAGGTTTTTTATTGTTGACTGGTGACAATTTAGATTTAACAGACAAGTTTTCTTTCTTTATCACTACTACTTTGATGGATTTTTCTGATGCAATTAATTCAAAAACTTTCCTGACACATTTCTCATGTGGTTCATTTTCATTTAAACAACAACAAAAAAACAACTAAGTACTTGAAGGCCAGACTTTTTATGAAAGGCAAATTATTTAACAACTGAGTGATTTCACAAAAATAGCTCTTGAAAAAATATATAAAATAAAAATACAAAATTTCTGTATGTAGTCTTTTTTTAATAGAATCTGAAGCTCAGAATTAGGTAGTGTTTTAGAAAACTAACATAAGATTCTTTGCATTTTTAAAAAGTTCATGAGAAGGTAAAAAACAATTGGAGTTGAGTTGATTTTGTTGGTTAAGAACAACATAACCCAAAATCTATGGTTTAAGTATTGGACAGAATATTACAGGCCTCATGTCAGACTACAGCAATGTTGTTTATTTGGCGTGTGATTGAAAAAAAAAAGTCTGAAAAAAACACAAGTTACAAAACAATAATTATACTAATTCTGAAATTATATCCACCTTCATTGGATTGGATTATATCCACCTTTAGTCACTTGTTCAATTTGTTTTTTTCACTGTTTAATTAAGTTTAATATTCTTTTTCTAATTCTGTAGATTTTCTCTTTATTCTTTGTTTCTCTTTTATCTTCTCCTTCATCCTAACTCACATATAGGACAGGTAAAATGACTCTTCAGCTGGAGGTAGTTGTGACTCACCATACACAGCAGAAAACAACTACTTGACCTATTTAGACAGAATTCCAATTTCAAATAGATTGAGTTTGACAAAATGAGTTCTTCACTGTCTTTGGACTGGGCCTATTTTTCCTGGTTCCCCTCCTTGTATATCTTTCATACCTTTCTTTTCCTATTTACATGAAAATTAATGTATCTAAGTATCAGTGCTGTCCTATTGATCCTTTTATAGCAAAAATCTGCATGAACAATTATATTACTATATGAAAGAATATGGATCTTGCAAATGAATGTGCTTGCCTATACTGTATAGAATTATTTTACATTCCATTAAACAAAGCAAGTATTTTTACTAATACAATACAATTTTTGGTGATGCATTGTATAATATTTTCAAAATGGTTAAGTCATGCCAACATTTATTGAAATGTTAACTGATTAACTTTCTACACCCCCCCCCCCAGCAGTCAGGTCTTGGACTTGTAAAGACTTGCACACATTAATGTAACTTTAATTCATTTAATATCACATACAAATGTGCAACAGGATCCCTTGGCTTAAAAAATTGTCCAAGGAGACAACTGAATCAGTCATTGTAGATCACTAACTGCCCTCTTCTGTTAATGCAGTCTTTGGCAATGGATTAGGGAGCTATGCAGGTAGGAATCACCAGCTGTAAATTCCCTTAAAGATAAAGCTGAACAAATTTGCCCTCCCTAGGGCAATAATTTAGCAATAAACATCAAAATCAACTAGTCAGAAGGGTAGTACCCCTAATGCTGGTAGTTTATGAAGTAGTAGCTTCTGTTCTCTCAAAGCATGCCTGCTCCAAATGTAGCAGAATTATTTAATGGTTTTCTATGGCTGAGGTTAGGAACACAATGTGCATTTATCTACTTATTTAAAGCAATGTGGCAGTAATGGTACTTAAGAGTCAATTCCTATTCAAACATATTAATTTACACATTCCTTTTAAAGTGCATATGGCTGATTGCTAATTTACTTGTTAAAAGTTTTGTAGAAAACTAAAAATTTTCTTTTTCTTTTTTTGATATAGACTAGATTCTTCACAGGCACATATTTTAGAGTAAATTCTGGAACCAATTGTAAAATCACCCTAAATTTGATGTTTTCACTTTTAAAAAAGACTAAATCTTTTTTGAGACTAAAATCTTTTTGGATGGAGATGCATATTTATATATATGATTTGAGATTTTAGCTAAACATGAATGATGCCTTCTCATAACTGAAGGAAAGTTAGAATCATCCTAATTAGAGCATTTCTGTAGATACTTGAACTTAGAAGGGCACAATAAGCAAGTAAGTTAATTATTTGCTGAGGTCATTTGCACTGAAATATATCTGTGTCACTTTGCTAATAACCTAACAGTCCTAAGCATACAAAGTGCTAATAACTATTAATGTAAGATTCAGATGTACAAATCCTAGAAGGCAGAATTTTTCTACCCTATGGGTAGAAATGTTACAGAAAACATTAAAGGAAAGTGAAATTTCACATTCCTACTAATGCATTTTGAGGAAGAAAAATAGAAATAGATTTTAGTTTAACAGGCATTGGTGAAATTCTGAAAAGATTTCTGCTTTACATCTGTATTAAACTTTGCCCTCTTTTCCTCACACTCTCTTTCCTTGTCCCATATGTCTCTAAAATCCAACTTGTTACTTCCTTCCAGTTTTCCACACTTGGTATATTTCTATCGCAGCCAAAGTTGTCTATTCCTTGGACATACAAGCAATCCTACATTCACTGAGAGAAATAACTAAAGTCCCAAGAACTTACAGTGTTTTACAGTATGGATTATAGCACAAACCATTTTTAACATGTAAGAATTTCATTTACTCAGCACCCATGAAATCAGAAGAACTTTATGCATGCATCTAAATAGAGTTTACACAGCTTGCTTGTTTTGCACAGCTTTACACTCTAAATAGAGTTTATACAGTCACAGTTTGTTTTAAAAACAGATAGCCTGATTAAAAAAACACAGAACAGAATTAGCAAGAGACTCTAGTTCAGAAAGACTTAAGTTATGTTGTATCATAATTCCTTTTAAAACTCCCGAAGTGTCTTTTCTGGACTGTTTATCGAAAGAAAAACTTTAATGCAACATATATATAATACAACATGACAAATACTATATATAGCGACTGCTCTGGTGTAGAAGAAATTAGGGAGTATCATTTCCAAATGAAGATTTATGCTCCTAATTTAGGGAATTATTGGAATGTTACAGTTATCAATTCCTCAAGAACACCCCAGGTGATATTACATCTCAACTTTAGTACCTAGAGTAATGGAATTTTTGAACGTTTGATAAGAAAAGGAAAAAAACAAGATAACACATTCTAATAAATGTTTGTTCTGATAAATTCAACAGCCTTTATTCAACTAAACTCACATGAAGTTTGTATATGAAGAAGGGTCTTTCCAAGTGATACTGAAGAGGCATGGTCTCACATTTTCAAGGTTATTTTTAATTTGTTTTCTTTGGAGACAACATTATAGTTCATTTGAAAGTTAATTATAACTGAGTTAAAACTTACCTTATATGGGTAATGATGAGGGTTGTAGCAGGAATGAAAAAGTCATCTACTCTGTCAAACTGCTTTCCTACTGGCTGAGTATGGATTGTGTGATGAGAAACACTCCCACTGGCTTGTGTTATCACCTACATAAAGTAATATTATTACAAACTATGGAAATACTCCTTCAAAATTTAATCTATTTCTAAGTACATTCATACAATATTGCCTCTGTATTCCATCTGCTGTGTTAAACTTCAGCTAGAAATGACAACACAAATGACAGTGAATAAAGCTGATCAGCATTTCAGATTTCAAAGAATTGTTACATACCTAATCTTCATATTTCCTTTTTTCCCCCTTTTTTTTTTTCTAACAGAGTCCATGTTTATTCATATACATTATTAAAGTCTCCAGCAGTTAGTGCAAACTAATATTTTTGGTTTTTCACAGTTGACCCTAGATTGGGATTATGTTTCTTAAGCACTTCAGCCCAAGTGAAAATATAAGATATTATTAATTGATTCACAAGAAGCTATGCCTATACATGCTCCCAAGTCTTGTCAATCAGGAGGCAATTCAATATAGCACACATATATTTCAGAAGAGCAAGTGTGTTTCAGTTTACGTATTCCTTGAACCAATTTTCCTTGAATTTTCCTCAAATCCTGAACAGTCTCTGCAGTAAATCTTTATGGACAAGTAAAAGACAATTTTATATTAATAGCCACTATGATAATCATTTACATGCTCTTAAGAATGGATTAAAAAAGGAAAAGAATTGATTATGGATAGTGTAAAGGAAAAGGAGAGTGAAGATGATCACTGGCTTTAAAATAGGATATGTGTGACTCAGTTATCAGTCATTTTCTTAGGAGGAGTGACAGTGAAACTGCCACAAATTATCTTGCATATGCACAGTTACTAAGAGTCTAGAGGTGCTAAAAAGGTGTTTTCAAATGTTACTCATTTTTTTCTATTTAAGCCCTACGTTTGAATTTCTCTTACTCCTTATGCATTTAAAAACAAATAAGGACTCCATTGACTTCTAGAAAAAGGAAAGTAAGTTGAAATAATTTTGAAATTATTACACAAAGACTATCTCCATATTCTCATAGGATTACTTTAAATTAGAAGAAAGTAGTGAAAAAGCAGCAATGCAATTACAGTTTCCTGAAATGTTTCTTTAGTGGCTGTCCCTAGGCTTGCCACTGCTCAGAGGGCATGTAAAAAACAAAAATTTTTATTATATATCTGAAAAAAAAAAAAAAGATGGAACTGTCTTACCTTATTTTACTTACTCTTATATTTTACACTTACTTTAGTGAAATATGAATATGCCTAAAATCCAATGTATCCTCTAATTAGGGGCAAAAACATCATAAGCAGCAAGTTTGCTCTCAAAAGACTGGAATAGTGGCAAAACATGCTGCTGTTTTTACCTGTATTCCATGGCCTTCTATCAAGTTGATATTGTCAGTTCTGATTAAAGGTATCGAAAAAAAAAAAAAATATATATATATATATATATTTTAAAGCAAAGTCAGTTATCTATCTTACTACCTCTGCTGGGTCATCATAATGATGTTTAAAGGAAAATATACAAGTGTCTCAATTACATAAAAATTCAGCCTATCTAGATTTCATAGCATATAATCAGTCTGATCAATATACCCACCTGCAAAGTTGGTGAATTCTTTTCCATGTTTCCCCAGCTCAGAACCCAGACCTGATCATGTGATTTATCATAGTGTAGTTTCACTGGGACAGGATCTGTACTCACCGCCTGCAGCATAATGAGAGAAGAAATTCTTACTTTCTGTCACATTTTAAAAAGAAAAATAATAAATATGATTGAATTAAAATGATGACTGGACATACATTTCCTGATGTTTTAAGATCATATTTAAAAATTATATTGTCAGTTTTTGAAACAGTCCTCTGATTAATTCAACGTTACTGAATCACTGATTTTTATCCATTATGTGTTCTAATATTTGACATCAAAACTGCATCATATTGAGGCTATTAAGAAGCTGAAAATAAACATTTTAAATCAAGTAGAAATGTACTTACCTTCCTTTCCTACCATCCCTCTCTTCATACATATCCGTTAAAAACTACACAAATTATTGGAAAATGGCTAAAAAGGGAAAGTATTCTCAAACCACATAGTGAATCAACATGAGATGCTCCTGCACAGTCCTGCATAAAACCAACACAGTGTTACTGCAGCCAACTCTGCTAAAGTGTATACTGTTGAAGCTGGTAAGCCCGTTAAAATATAAATGTTTCCCAAATACGATTTCTACTTTTTGTAGATGTGATCAGAACCAAGGTGTTTTCCCTACAACCTTGAGTTCTGTCTCCAGAGACTAAAAACCTTTTAGGCAGTTGAGATCTACACTTCCTTTTTTAGGAGAAAGACTGAATAATTCAGAGGTATCAAAAGGGAGGACAGACTATTTGATTCAGAGACATTCTGCATGAGGTAACAGTTGTGGGGATTACTTTTCTATATTCATAATTAAAGCAGAAAAAATAAGTGGAAATTGTTTTTAAGTCTCACTATTATGGAACAATAAAGCACAGCTTGTTTATCAGTTTGTCAGGGAGTATACCAGCTGGCTAATTAAGTGAACCTAATTTAAAGTAATGATGTAGATCCTCAAGATAATGCACTAATGGCTGGCTGAGATTGCTGATGATACTTAACTATACTCCTGAGGTGTTGGAAGTCACAACTTCATGTAAAAAAAAAAATAATCCGTTTTTTTTCTTTTAGAAAATGGAAAACGAAGACAGGTCGCTACTCGCCAGATGATTTAAAAACAGAAAGGTGCCCCGTGGAAAAGGTCTTTCAAGTTTCATAACATTTTCTACTGCAAATAGAAGACAATTAGTCTAAAATAATACTTTGGTGGCTGTTGTATAGTTATTTTGTTTAGGCATATCAAAATTCAAGTTGGATTCCTCAAATGAAAGGTCTGGCTCGTGCATGTTCTGCTCAATGAGCACCAGTTGTGTTCGGGATCTGGGCCATGGCATTGCCTGGAGGAGAAGGAATTACCTGTGGAGTCATGCAAGGATAATGCAACTCCCAAGAAAGGAGCAGACAGCAAAAAGAAGCTCAGAGTCTTGGAGACATGCTTTCACAGCTGTTTCTAGCTATTCCAGGCTCAAATGCCACCAGCACAGAGTACTAAATGACAATGAGTTCTAGTTATATCAGCAAGCCTTGAAGTCGTCCTACTTAACTTTATGCTGCTAAGCAGTTCCAAACAATTACAGGTGACAGCACTTGTTTTCAAGAACTTACAAATGAAAGTAAATATTTTTCTTAACTTTATTATCTATGATTTAGATGTACCTGGCTAAATCACAAAACCTATGTATATCTCCTTAAAGATACACCATCCATGTTCCTCGTTTGGAAACATATATTGGAATTTAAAATGTCTATTCTAGGATCTTTTTAAAGTAATTATCTTGATAAAGATATTTTTCATAGAAACAAATAATCCTACAACCTAGTTATATACATTATCTAGATGTATATATGTACACTTGTATACACATGTGATATGTGTTTTGCTGTTGTTGTTTGGCCCTTGATTAGCATGAAGGCTTGTGTAGTATCTGGTTTTACTTAATATGCCCTCTGAGGAGCACAGAAATAATGCACAAACCTAGACCGTTACAGAAACTTGAATATTTAATCTAACTCCATACAAGAACTGGAGAATCCCTCTATATCTTTATTGAGGAGGGGTATACCTTTAGTTGGTGGCTAATTTATTGAATTTTACTCTTTAGTTAACATGTAATGTTAAGTATCTCTAGGCATACCATTAATGACAGAATAAAACAATTAATAAAATAATTACAAATCTCATTTAAAGCAAATTTGAAATGTCTACCAATCAAACTATTCCATAAAACTTAAGTTCAAAACAACTTCCAACTTTTTTTTTTTTTTAACATATTTCAGTAAACTCTAAAGGCATAATATTGTCTCTCTTGTCACTGAAGTCTAAATGTTAATAAATGCAATTAAATTGGGATATCATTCATCAGTTTAACAAATTAAGATGACAAATTAATGCCAGTCGGAGACCAGGGAAATCATTGCTAGAAATTCCAGTTCTTCAAATAAGAGGATTGCAGTGAGAATTTTTTTTCAGTGTCTCTTCCTGAAGAAGTACATCAAATTGGCTGTAAAAAGTCTTATTCTCAGAAAACCAATTCTGATATGCAAAGGTAAACTTAACTAAATAACGATAATAATGAAATAAAAAGAAGAAAAGGAACAAATATATTAATAACTTTTTATTTTTAACTTTTTTTTTTTAAAGCATTTTATCCATCCCCATCCTCATTTGGAGTGGCTACGG
Organism: Anser brachyrhynchus; assembly: GCF_964034855.1. Taxonomy (NCBI): domain Eukaryota; kingdom Metazoa; phylum Chordata; class Aves; order Anseriformes; family Anatidae; genus Anser; species Anser brachyrhynchus. The sequence goes on along the minus strand of NC_137698.1, from coordinate 29,952,510 downwards.
TTTTCAATGCAGCTATGTCTACTGAGTCAATTGATAGACAAGGTAGTAAATATAGATGTTTAAAGAATATAAAATGACAAGAATTAAAATGTTTTTGTCACTAATATATATAATCTCTATATTAAAGATTTTCATTCATTTATTGGCCAGAAAAGGCAAAAAAGCCTGAAGAAAATCTCCCTTTAAGTATTTTTTATTTAAATTAAATTAGAGTTCTAATACAAATCCATGTTATATTTAACAAAAAACATGTTGGTGATAGATGTGATGATACTATAAGTAACTCTGTAGATGTTATGTATAGTTTGTAATAATTTGTATGATTAAAATTTGAATCAGAACATCCAATGTGGTGTCAAAACCTCTGTATCAGAAAACCTCTCATACAGGTTTTCTTTCTTCAAAGAATCAGAGCAGAGTTGTTAACAATTTGACTAGCTTCAGAGCTTTTGCCCAGGAAATAATTTTATTTCAGAAAAAGCATAGCCCTGCTTTTAAAGTAAATTTCAGGAAGATTTTATATGATCTGTAATGTACTCAAACAAAAACCAAACCAACCAACCAACGCCAAAACAAAACAACAACAAAAAAAAACAAACCACAAGCCCCAAAAGAATGTTGACACTCCTGTGCTGAAAGCCTTTCTTTATCACTGAAAACCAAATATAACTTATCTTTCTTTTCAAATGACACTTGCCTGAAAAACTGAAGACTATACTATGAAATGTAATCTAATATAAAGGAAAAAAAAAAGTGTAATATGGTAGGAACACTAGGCAGAAACCAAACAGCAAAAATAATTACATTTTGCCTTTTTGATATGCCTTGTAAACATAAATATTTTAAGACTTTAAATAATATCTTCATGATCAGAAAGTATTTTAAAATATGCTGGATTTATAGCTATGATTTGCCAAATGCATTCTCATATACCTTTGACAATGCAACAGAATAAAACCTGTCCTTGTGTAAACCCCCCTTTAACCTCGCAGTACATTGACACCACTTATAATGCATTGATACCAGTAGAAATGGGAGAAAGAAAAAAAAAAAAGGAGAGAGATAGTAAGAGGAAAGAAGCCACGAATAGATTGGCTATAGTATTTGATTTCTATAATGGCAACCAAACTTCAATTTTTACTTCATCCCAATAAGGCTACTACTGACCATGTGAATTATATTGTGACTCTCAGGCTCTCCTGAGGCAATTGTACTGCTCCAGACTCTAGTACGTATCTTAGCATTGCCTTTACTACAAGGTCTTCTGCAAACTATATGAGTTAATTAATCTCTGTAGCATAGCATCATTTTCTCTCTTTTAGCCAATTAATTATTTTGACTAAGCAGAGTATCTCCAATAATGTCTCAGAGGCTGAGAAACAGACAGTACTACCTACATAGCAGACAGGAATAGAGAAGTTCCAGACCACAGCCTCCAATCTTTGCTAAGCATGGTCTTGTGTCTTCCACAATTAGAGCAATTTCTCTACCTGAAAGTTTACCGAATAACAGCCCTCCACCTTCTGTAGCCAACCTAACCCCCTGACCTTTCCTGTCAAAATGGTTAAATTCCATTATGATAAAATACTATTCTATACCTTCATTTTCAAGTGAAAAGTACTTCAATTCAGAAATTTTCCAAAGAACTACATTTCCTCAGCTACTTAACTTTTGTAAGAGGTATTTTTTCATATTGATTCTGTCCCTGCCAACTGACTATTTACAGGAACAATAACTAAACAAACTGTTGTTAAATGTAAATGAGCTTTTTTCCAGATACTGTTTGCTCTCAAACTAATGGCATCTTTTTTCCAAAAATATAATGAAAGAAACTTAGACATCAAATTAGACATCAACTCAAAAATTAGAAATACCTGTACAACTTTCTGAGACTGTACATCAACGATAAGTACTCTGTTGAGTGTGGGCTGAGTCACGTAAATGAACTTGTCTTTTACATTAACAGCAGTTGCCCATACACACCGCTGAACAGGATCTCCATCAGCTTTGGGACAAACTTCATCCTATATTTCAAAAGAAACAGAGAAAGTGCAAGAATCAGAACAGCTAACAATGCAATAGATAAAGAAAAATTAGAAAAATAACAATATTTTTTCTTCCCCTTTTTTTAACTGTAAAATACAAATCTCAGAAAATTTAGGGAAGGAAAAAGGATAAATCGACATTAGGACATATATTGAGGCTAGCCAAACTGCATGTTGTAAGCACCATGCTACTCAAAAGCATTCTAAGTGTAAAACATACTTCAATACATTCAGGCAGCATTAGCATTGCTGTCCTCAAAGAAAGGATGTGCGTTTTCTACACACGTCCTGAGAAAGAAACCCATTTGAAACAATACATGTAGAAAAGTAAGCAAGAGACCTTTTTAAAAATAACAAACAAATAAAACACACACAAATATATCTCATTACTGTACAGTAGCTTGCAACTCCCCCTTCTGCATCATCACAGTATCTTGCGAAGAAATGCAGTTATAGACAGGGCTTACACCTGAGGATACACCAGTAAGGCAGTTTCAAGATGCAGAAATATGAAATCAGAAAGATGACTGTGTAGCTGGAGAGCAAGAGAAGAGGAGGAGCTGTGGTTCAAGTTGCCACATGTTATAGGGACAAAGCACCAGTAATTAGAGGGATTTGCTTTTCTGGTCATGTGGAGTACTGATACATTGCTTCAGAAGTTTGCTCTTGCTCTAAGACGTTCCAGAGGCCTATCACACAAGTGTTAAACCCCATATAAATCAATTGCTTCAAATTATCATTCCTTATCCCTCTGTCCTTCTTTCCCTGCAAAAGGATGAAATTAAAACAAAAACAAAATTCCTGTTGACTTCAGTGAAATCATACTTCATATTCCATAATTACTAACTCTCACAGTTTATGTTCACTGTTCATGTTTACAAATATATTACTGTTCATCATATATATATAGGTATTTATATCTCTGTTTCTATTTATTTTTAGTAAAGTCTTGTATTTATCAAAATTTAAAAAATATTTGGACAAATACATTACCATATTTAGAAATTCTCTTAATGAAATAGCATGATTTATTCCTATAACAGACATCAACTCTATGTAAAAACAAAGAGCTGAAAAATATTCTTCATGGAGAGGTACAACACGTGTCGAGGGTTTTTTCTTGTTGTTTTCCTGACCTATTCTTCTTTTCCCTCTTTATTTTTCTTCTCATTGCAAGGGAAATTTTCAACAAATTAAAATTATTATTTATTTTTAGCATTTATCTGCACTTCCTCCTAGTTTAAAATGCTCTGTCTCACGCATCATAACTGGTCACTGTGAAAATAATTATGATATGTCAGCAGATGATGACTTCGGTGTAGAATGAACAGAAAGAGTTGAAGAGATCTTTAAAAATAATTCTGTTTTTAAGCTTTAGACTCCTTTTATATGAAGGGGAAAAATACTGTGACAGAACAATACATCATAGAATCACAGAACATCCTGAGTTGGAAGGGACCCACAAGGATCATAGAATGGTTTAGGTTGGAAGGGACCTTAAAGATCATCTAATTCCAACCCCATTGCCAAGGGCAGTGACACTTCCCACTGGATCAGGTTACTCAAAGACCCATCCAACCTGGCTTTAAACACTTCTGGGGATGAGGCATACACAACTTCTCTGGATCATGGAGTCCAACTCCTGGTTCCACACAGGACCACCCAAAAAAACAGACCATGTGTCTGAGAGCATCTTCCAAACACTTCTTGAACTTCAACAGGCTTGCTGTTGTGACCGCTTCCGTGGGGAGCCTGTCCTTGTCCCCAACCACCCTCTTAGTGAAGAACCTTTTCCTCACACCCAGCCTGACCCTCCCCTGTCCCAGCTCCATGCTGTTCCCTCAGGTCCTGTCGCTGTCCCCAGAGAGCAGAGCTCAGCGCCTGCCCCTTGGCTCCCCTCGTGAGGGAGCTGCAGGCCGCCATGAGGCCTCCCCTCAGTCTGCTCTGCTCTGGGCTGAACAAACCAAGGGACTTCAGCCGCTCTTCAGACATTCTCCCCTCTAGAATCTCTCTGTCTTCTCAGCCCTCCTTTGGATGCTCTCAGATACTTTTATGTCCTTCTTATACTGTGGTGCCCAAAACTGCATAGAGTGCTTGAGGTGAAGCTGCACCAGTGCAGAGAAGAGAGGGACAATCACTTCTCTTGACTGGCTAGCAATGCTGTGCTTGATGCATCCCAGGGTACGGCTGGCCCTTTTGGCTGCCAGGGCACACTGCTGACTCATATTCAATGTGCCATCAACCAAAACCCCCAGATCCGTTTCTGCGGGGCTCCTCTCCATCCTCTCATCCCTAATTCTGCACATGTATATCCACAATTGTCCCTTTCCAGGTGCAGAATCCATCAGAGCCTGTTATAACCACATTTACTATAACCCTTTGAGCTTGACCCATCTGCCAATTGTTCAGCCATTGTACTATATATTTGTCTAGCTGTGTGGTGGACATTTTGTCCAGAAAGATACTGTGAGAAATGTTATTGAAAGCTTTGCTAAAATCCAAAACGATTACATCAGCTGGCTTCCTTTGGTCAACTAGGTGGCTAGCCTTGTCATGAAAGTTGTTTGAACGGGACATTTCCCTTGTGAAAAGGGACTTTTCCCTATGTTGGCTGTGACCAATGACTGCATATCCAGTACTAAACAATGTTTTCAAGAAGTAGATGATGCATTTCAATGCTAACTTTTCTGTTTCATCAACATTCTTTGCCTGCTGTGCCTCTGTACATTAGAGAAAATACACTCAATCTTTATATGTCAAAATAAGAAATAAATCAATTTTGAGCTCTAACTGAAGGAGTTTCTTTACAGAAGATCAATAGCCCCTGCTTGTTCCTATGTGGTTCTTAAACCTCAACAAAGGGAAGGTTTTTCAGAAATCACATTCATAAGGAAAAGTTACTAAACTCAGGTTCCATGGGATGGCACATAATCAGGACCTTCAGCAGATCTTAGACATATAAAGAGTAAGATTTATCTTACACTGCTAAAAAAGCCATGCACTCTCTAGAGAGGTTTAAAATCTGTTTTTAAAGAATGATAAGCGTAGTGACAAAGCAAACTTTTTTTCTTAAACATGGCTAAAAGCTTTTCATTGCATAAAGTGAAGTGTCAACATAAACAAGTATGTTTCTAATATTATGTGCAATCATCAGATCTACTGTCATTTGCCTTCCGTGCAACTGTCACTTCAATTGGAAGGTTTTCACTGATCTCAAATTGTGCTTTATATTTATTCTAAATATGCCTTGTCTTAGTTCCATGCTTTATCTAAACAGATAACTACATTTAGACTGTTCTACACACTCCTGTTGTGTCCTCAGCGAACAATTACTTCAAGTAATGCATCCTTAAATGTTTATATCTTTAAATGTGTATCCTGTGTCCTTTTCAGTCCTTTCAGTCATCTCTCTTAGAAACTCACCATAGTTTTCTTCATTTTTTGGTGCTGTGATTCTACAAAGGCACATTCAACATACCATGTAAAAATAGCACCAACTCCCGCTGAAGGAGTTCAGGTTTCTCTCACATGGCATCACGTAGATTAGTGTAAATGATTAATCATACCTCCCACTGTGGAGGTATACCAGAACAGAGCTATTTTCCTGACTCTGAGTTTAAAACACTGATTGAAATGTATTTCCAAATATTCTCTCAATGTAAAAGATACATACCTAAACTACATATATATATGTATATAGATGTATGCGTACACATATTTTATTTGAATTATAAACTACAGGGCATGATTCTTAATATATGGATAATTCATAAAACTCAATCCTTATTTTCCACTTCAAATACAACAAGAAGAAAGCACAATACTTTCTTAGATCAAAAGTAAAAAATAGAAAGAGAAAGTAAAATATAAATTTACACATACAAATTCAATTCACTCATTTTAGAATATTGCTTTTGTTATAAATTCCTGTAACACAATGCAAACTCTCACTTTGCTCCAAAACTTTAAAAAAAAAAAAAAGTGTTTCTCCAAAGCAACAGTAAAAAATATGCACCCAAATTCTCATATCCAAAATAGACTTTTTCCCAGCACCAACGGGTTTATGCAGTTGTTTCCCTTCTTATTCAAGCCCACACTTATCTACAAGCTCCAGAAATACCTTCAATCAATGGAACCAAAATCTTACTTTTTAAAAGTTAACAGTTATCTGATTAGACAGTTCAGATTTCCTTTACATTCGAAGCAATAATTCTAAGTCTCTATATTAATTTCCCCAGAGGTTGGGTAATTGGTTAAAATAATTTCTCCTTAAAATATAAGAATAAAACCACCATTTTCTTCTTCTAATTAAAATATGAGCAATTTACTTTCTCCTAATTCATTCTCTGAAAAAGCTAACATCTGATAGAATATTAACTTATTCCATTGCTTTTTTCCCAGATTTTTAATCAAAAAGTGCCTCACCCTACATCATGTCAGCAAATGGAGGAAAATAAGTACTTACAGAAAGTTTTTCAAACTAGACTGGGGCAAAATTCTCAGGAGAAAACACGTGGTTACAGATTTGTGCGTGTAAACTCCTTGTTTATAAATTTAGACTTGTGCAAGAGTCCTCAGTGTTTTAACAATAATTTGAGTAAATCTCTTTAAGCAGTATAAGGAAAACTCCACCTATGCTTTAATCAGCTAATAGTAAGATGACATCAAGCATTTACAGGAGTGTATGTGTCCAGGTTTGAATTTATATATCACCTATTCCATCTTACAACAGGAAGTTGTATATGATGAACATACTTGTTATTCAATAGTGAAAATCACTGTGGACCTTTTTCATTTTTTTTCCTCAACAATTTTGCACTTACTATACTTCCTGTGTCACAAGAGTGTAAATATGTAAACAAAAGAAATTTCTGTGGACTAACTACCGTGTCTCAAGTTCACATCCTGTGGAAACTTTGCTCTGGCGCATAGTCACATTTTGAAAATTATTATGAAATTAAGCATTCTGTTCCCACCTTTAGCACACATTCAACTCATTCAACTTCAATTATTAGAAGTCTCAGTTTATTCAAACACACATCTATTTTATTCTGAAATATGGCCATGACGTGTTAGTTCTTGTAGTAAAGAGGGAATCAGAATTATGTTGAACCCAGAATGATTTTTCTATCAATCTCGACAAAGACATTTTTTAATTGCCTTACCCCCCCCCCCCCAATTATTTTAATTGGAGGGTAAAATAAAAACACTGTTGCATAAGAATTAGAATTCAAGGTCTTTGGATAATATTAATTTGCAGAATATGAATACAGGTTGCATATTAGCAAGGAATATGCCCCAAACACTTCAGAATGAGAAGACATTTAACTGCTGAGAAGCACTACTTGCAGCATGGATAAGGATCTATTTGACAACAGTTTAAACAGAATTGTCAATATTAGCCCAATAAAAGTCAACTTTCATTTGGTACTTACTTAGAATATTCCAGTAATTCAAATGATTGTGAGAAGGAGTGGAGGAAGCTCTTTATAACTTCCTGTGAACCAAGATGATCCAGTAAAGCACTACATCTTTTCATTCACTTTAAACACAATAAAAGTCTAATTGATTCCCTTGTTAGGCACACACTAAAGTGCTTCACTGTATTGACACTCAGTTGCATAAGAGGCAATTAAATATTTAGATAAGAGTTCTCAAGTATATCGTTACTGAGAAATTGTATTTACCTTTAGCAAAATTAGCATAGCTAAATAAGCACGTGTAAATACTGCACCACTCATTCACAACACAATGCAATGCCATGTAGAAACACCAGAGTTCATTCTTTTACAAAAGCTCAGATACAGGTAATTCTATTTTGCTGACAAGTAAACAGGAAAGCCAGAGAGGAACATTGCAGTATCATGTGTATTTCACTTCTAGTACCTAAACTGCACTGCAGAATTTAGAAATGTTTCTACACTTTAACAAATATTTGACAATGAAACAGGTCTACTGGGGTTTTACTAATCATTTGAACAGCTAATTGAGAAAAGTGTAAAGAAATGGAAGAGTTTTAAGCAAGCACGAAATGATTTCCTATAGGTATATATTAAGAGCTAAGTGACACAGATTCTCTTAGCAATAGCCACCATAGATTTGAAAGGCTATATAAAGCAACCTAAAAATATGCAATACAGCAATATCTCTGATTAGCAGTTATATGACAGTTGAAGAGAATTAATAGCAAACAATTTACAACACTAGCTCTTACATTAAACAATCACATACTGAGCTAGGTAAAAATTTGACCCTGGGATAGAACTAAGCCATTTTGTTATCATTATTTAGAGAAAACGATTTTTCCAAAGAGGAAGATAAGACATTCTGCAAAGGAGGCAACAGTTATCTAAAGCTCCACGAGTTTTTTGTTTTATTTTGTTTTGTTTTCAATTATGTACTATTATATGTATTACTGTTAGTAATAGTATTAGCAGTATATGCAAGAAATTCTTTTAAATTCACATTTCATCTTTTTTTTCCTTCTTGCAAGAATAAAGATTTATTAATTTCTATTATAAGTGAAGAAAGAAGTTTTTGGTGTTAGAAAACAGAAATATTGTTGAATTTAATGGGCAAAATGACATGCATGCAAGTACAAAGCTTAATTTCTGGCTATATATTTTACCACAGCTACCCACAAACCAGAGATACCCGAAGAAGCACAAGTCTATATCTACTTAAAAATGAAAGCTGTCAAGTAGTCTGCTTTCCTGGTTTCTTTTTTAGGGATGGTTGGGGGGGTTATTTATTATGCTAATTTATGTTTGAAGGCAACAAAAAGGAATTAAGTCTGACTTATCCATCCTGATTATTACCACATTTCAATAAAAATACACTTAAAATCTAGCCTGCACTTTAGACCGATAAAATTTTAACAGACTTCTTAAATAATCAGCTTTTGAATTAAACAGCCATAAAAAAGCTCTTTGGCTTATTTTTGGCTGTGTCAACATAATTTCACTTAAGCTGCACAAATCAAGGTATGATTAGCTGTTCAAAGCATAATTATTCACACTAAAATAAATCTTGCTGTTGAGTACAGCAGCCTTTGACATCAATAATGTAAATTGAAGAGGCAAATTCCAATGAGACAGTTCTGCTGTTACTTTGTGCTGTTCTGCTGTGCTTAAGGTATTAGGGAAAAAACAAACTGTACGGCTCATGGGTTATTACACATGGGTTCTCATTTCAAGGTCACTCATTCAAATCCAAATAATGAGAAAAAGCTATTATTTTTGAAAGCTAATAGATCATATAGAACAAGTCAATGTAGTGACTAGTACCAAGTGTTCCTGTGAGAACATGCATCATGTCAGCTAGCGATTTGATTAGCAGTAAAGGAAAAACAACGGAAGAACAAATGGAAGTGGAGAATGCACTACTGTTTTTTGTAGTGATACACGTAAAAGCTACTTCATAAATGCACAGGATTTGGTGAAAGCAGCTATAAATCCATTGACAATAATGTTATTGAAACTATTTATACGAACTGTAAGTTGGAGTCAAAGCATTGATCATCTCTACTAATTTAGTGGAGCTCTAAGGTTGTTTATCAGGATAAGGATTTGCCTCATGACAACTGACAGTTTAATACAGACAAACAAAATCCATGGTAGAATGATATAAACAAATATCCAGTGGAGAAAAACAAACCGTTAAAATGATTAATTCAGATACTATATTTAATAAAGAGAGTGTTAATCCTTGAGTAATAGAGATGCACCTAACTGCATAAAAAAAAAAAAGCAGGTAATAAAAAGGAAAAAAAAAAGAGAAGATACAGAACTGTTAAAGGAAAGGAATGGGAGAAAAAAGAGGGAGAGAAGGACAAAAAGGAAGAGTAAGAAAAGCAGAGGAGATAAATTCAATCTACAACTAAGACTGAAAGTTTGAATTTGATCAAAGACAAGACAACAAATTTTGAGTATACAATTATAAGTTATACATTAACTGAGAAGGCATATCTGAATTTATCAAGCTGATAACACTACACTAGCATTTCTTAATTAAAACTATAATTGAGAAAATACTGTAAATAAATTAAAAACAAAAAAACAACTTGCCTGAAAACCGAGGAGTTTTTCACTAGGCTTAATATGCCTCTGAAATTCACATTCCACTGGTTGTATTACTTTGATTCCATCTTCATAAAAAACATAAAACATGTTCCCAATTCCCAGACCTTAGGGAAAAAAAAACACATTGAAATGTACAAATTTAAATAATCACAAGAAAGAAAATCCTCGTATTGAAGTAAAACCCTCATCATATTACTCGTATAAGATCAGTTTGTTAATGTGTATTATACTAATACAACCAATCCTATGGGATCTTCTGTTGTAAAACTAAAACAAAGCTCTTATTCAGAATTTCACAGTTTTCTCCATTGGTAAGACATTGTCTTTATGAATATAGATCTAGAAATATAATCTATAGTTTGACAGCTGCAGTAATGAAAGTCTTCTCATGAAATAATTTACACTGAAATAAAATGAATATATATTCTTCGTGTATTCTTATTTTTCTTTTCCTGAGGGATGGAAGAGTTAAAATAATTTCTGTATCGCATTGAAAGAGAAGTTCAAAGTCTTTGTTATAAATCCTTGCTATATGTGACAGTTCTTTTAGTCCAAAAAGGAAATATTTTCTCTTAAATTTTATTGGAAAGCCAGAGCTGGACAGAAATTCAGTCCAAACTTGAAATGACACAAATATTCATAGAACTATTCAATCCTCTGGCAATGTTGCTGAATGAGAGGCATGACATAATGTTTTGTGGAGAAGGTGGGAACCAGGTCATGCTTATGACCATTAATAAGAACATCTTTCCAAGTTTGCTATGCACTACTTAAGACAGTTGTTGATTTGCTATGATGAATGACTAGTTATCTTCGTAGAATTTTATGAAGAGGAAAATCACCTTACTTATAAAATTATTATAATAAACTCTAACAAATAAACTGTGGGCTACAATGATAAAAAAAGTAGATGTCTCCTGTGTACAGAACCTAAGCTTGCACTTGACATAACAACATTTGGCGTATGATCACAGGAATAAAACCCAGGAAATATAAACTTGAGCCTGAACTCTGCTTATTCTAAATTCCGAAGGAATTTAGTGAACATTAGGGCGGAAAAAAGTGTGGGTTTGTGCACATATGTACCTATGTACATAGGTGTTTGTATGTATGTAAATACATACAAATTCACAGTCTACATTAGGAATGACACAGGTAATAAGGTCATTTAAAAGGCTGTAAGATGCATAAGGCTGCAAGGCAATGCCCAGAAACAGCAAGTTAATTTATCTTTGAGAAATCTCCTAGAATCATTCCTGCTTCTGGTCAATTTGTCCTAAAAAGAAGGAAAGAACAGTCTCCATGCAGGGTTTTCCTAGCTTTCTATCACATATATCTATTAATAGGATATCAAGGGCATAGGGAATATTTTGCAATATGTTCAAACTAGCTAATGGGATACTTTTGTACGCCTTTGCAGGTAAAGCAAATAGCCTGTATAAGATAACATGCCAAGTTCTTTCCTTAGAAAGTGCCTGACATTGTGTCCTGTAAGAACTGCTGGAACTTGTAGACAAGTCTGAAGTTAAGCTGCCCCTTCTAGTGATCATCACAGATAGCTGAGCAACTAACTTACTGTATCTTAGTGAAAAATAAATATGTATATCTGGTTGGGACGAAACAAGGTCTTCCCTTCTCCCTGGACCCACTGCCCTAAAGTGTATTATAGTTATTATCAGAATAAGTAATACCAGAATGTGAGGAAGTAAATCAGCCGATAGTCTGAAGCGATACAGTCATTTAATAAATTGACTCCTAACATGTCCCCCTCAGTTGCCAATATTCCAAAGCAGGCTTGCTAATTTACAGATAATATTTGTGCATAGCAGCACAACACAAAGTTTTATGACTGTATTCCTGGTGTCCAGATAGTAATGTTCACCAAAATGTTCTTCAAAGTCAGTGAAGGAGACACAGTAAGAAATGCCCTTTCTCCTGAGTCAGAGCAGCCAGTTCACATAAGGAACCTTACCTGTGGATCCAGTGACATAATCCCCATGCTTATGACCCCAAATCTCTTCCTTTGAGCATTCATCTACAAGTATCTACATAAATATCTAATCACTTAGGCAAGCCCCTTCTTTACAAATACAGGAGCTGTTCCTCTAAGGACATCTGATGTAATTTTGCAGCCCTCTCTCCTCTCCCTGCCTCCCCCAACATAAAACAGTACTTTTATAATACAGTTTCTCTGCCAGAAGCAACAACAACAACTTTAAATATATTCACTGCATTTAGACAAATGTGATTCTATGTTTAAAACTGGCTAACACCATTTTGGAAAAATGAAATGATGGTGGGTTTGGGTTTGTTTCCCAAATGTACAGTGATATATTTATGCTTGTGTATACATTATATTATTGTATTACATTCTAAAGTACCTTCAAAATCTTTTCTTACACACTCTTTTCCAGTTTTGTTCAAGATAAAACACAAGGGAATACTTTGATGGACACCTTCCCAATAAGCAGAGAGCTTACCACACATTTGAAAACTTTGAGATAAGCATCTGTTTATCAGTTTAACTTTTAACAGTGACGTTGTATGAAACTCTGAACACATCATTTATACTCTGCAAGGCCAACAGGGCAGGAGGATCATAGTTGAACTCTACTGTAATCAGGCAAATGATTGTTTATACCAGCTGAGGAACTGATAAAATAGGAATATATATATATAAATGTATATATAAAACCAACAGCCTAGTTCATATTTGTAAACGCATTGATAAATGCCAGTCTAGTATGTAATTAGGCAAATGAAATACAAATTTTTGAATTCTTAAATTAAATTAAAATATTCATTTAAGAAACACCTAGAAATATCATTTGCAGCATGAATTCACAGCAAAACCTGAGCCATGTATAATATTACCAATATTCCAAAGAATATACTTGAAACATTTCCTATTCCTGAAATATATAAATTCCTAAATTAAAACTTTAACTTAGGATCCAGATACTTAGAGCAAAGAGATGAGAGCTCACAACAACACTTATTTTCTGTGATATTTTGATATTTCTCCATGATGACACTTTTTCTGCAGTATGATTTATGAAAAGATTATCTTGTATGTATATGAAAATACCTATTTTCCCTAGTAAAAGATACTTTCCATGCTATTAACATCTGATACTGTCTGTATTTATATTTATTCTTCAGTCTATCACAAAGCAAATCACAAACCTCCATTCCCTACCCCAACATTCAAAAACCCCTCCTGAGTATGTAAAGAAGAAAACATTTTGTCTTGCTGAGAAACAGGAAACTCTATTTTAACTAAACTGTTTAAGATTATAATTTTCACAAGTAAGAATGATTCAGACAAGATCAACAGCATATAAGCTGATTGGTGGGAAGCTTTATCATGTCAGCAAACAAAGGCGTGCATTTTAAGTCTGAGTTTCTTGTTCTATTCCTTTGAGTAACTGTCTAAAATTTTTGATCAGGTTATTTTCTCCTCCTTCTCCAAATGAAAAAACAGTTCATAAAGGCACCCACGTTTAAAGGATTATTTTCCACTACATTTTTTCTTTAAACCAAATCCCTCAAATATTGCACTGTATTGTACTGTAACTGTAGACTATGAGAAAATAACAAAACAAACAAGGAACAATAGATGAGCATTTCATTATAATATACAAAAATATGAAGAAAACATTTATATTAGTACCTTGCTCTCGCCACAATATATTTGCAACTGCAGCATGTAAGAGAGAAAGAATAGAAAAAATAAATGAACAAGAAAAAAACAGCATAAAAGATATAACAATTCGGACATAATTAGGACGATTTAACCTCTGATTCACTAAAATACATGTACAGGTAATTCAATGGAAACAGTGAATTAACAATAAGATTAAATAAAGTTTCCTATGTCATGTGATAAAGTTGTGATTTACCAACATAGCTATTGGGGTTAAAGTAAACCCCACCACGACCAAGTTATCTCCATTAGCCTTTAATCAATAGTTACGTTTCATAAACATATATGTATATGTGTTATTATCTATATTAATATGTATATTTATTAGAGGTGATGTCATTTTCATCGTTTCCTTTAAGTACAACAGAACTTTGAAGAGATTTATTTCAGAACATAGTTATGAGAGGAACATGAAAAACGCATACAAGATATTGTTCTGTATTGCTGTAATACAGCTATGCCACTGAAGATGACATGATGTATGATGTTTGACATTATCTTTGGAAGACCACAATGGAAACTATAAGAAGGTATGGCAACTATGTGTTTAAGTTGTTTTTTTTTCTACGAAAAATTAAGATGTAGTTGACCACCTTATATAATGTTTGGATTTTAGACCTTTGAGATCAATGAAAACTAATTATGCTAATTTACTACTCATACTCTTTCTGCCTGGAGAGAATACAAAGGATTAAAGCATAACTGCAAATTTAAAATATTTAGAGTTCAGCATGTCGTAAATTGTTTGAAATGCCACCGCTGAACAACAGGTGTTCTGTAATACAGTGATCTTAAGAAACAGAGAAAAATTTAAAGGAAAGAAATACAACACAGAGAACATGTCACATATTAGATAATGAAATTGTGATATTTGCTGAAACAGTGTTGCAAAAGCTAAAAATATTAATGAACATTGAAAGAAAAACTTTGGAAGAAGTAATGGAAGAGACATTATTAAAAACAATGTTGGGTGCTCAAGCTTGAGACTACAAGCAAGAAGAACCATTATTCCTGAAAAGACCCAAATACTATGATTTTCCCAAGCATCTTTCACTGGGCACTGCTGCAGACAGGACTGTAGCCTAGATGGGCTTTTTGCCTTGTACAGTGCAGCATTTCTCTTGTTCTTGTGCTCTGCCAGAAGAGATAGATCATCAAATATATAGAGAGGCCCTTGGAGAAAGCATCAGTCTACTTTCTGACAAGCTCATGATTCAGAGCTTTGGGTTACAGCCATTAGGCTTTTTTCCTTTTTTTCTCTCTTCTACTACTTTTTTAATTGTCTGCTGATTTTATTTCATTAATTCTCTCAAAAGAGCTACCTTGTTATATTACCTTAGACACAGTGTCACTCAATTATCCCTTAATATAATGAGGGTGGTGATTGCTTTTTAACTTCAGTGCTTTGAAGTGTACAAATGAGAGAGCCCTATATAAGTAAAAAGCAGCAATGAAGTGATAGAGTGCTGGAATAAAAATTTTCACTTTCCCACCATAGAACAGAAGTACAGCTCATTCAGATATGCTCAGTCTGTGTTCTGTTTATTATCTTGAAAACGGCTTAGTTCTCACCTAATAGTGCTATGGGCATACTATTTTCAAATGTCATCCTTGCCTTTAATATTTGAACCACTACGATCCAATAAATTGCCAAAATCCAAGATTAATGCAGTGTGCCATCTTGTCACTTACCCAGGCTGAGTAGTACCCCTTTGTATCAGGAGGCAGAATTTCTGTTGAATTGCTGCTAAAGTCAAAAAGGAATCAACGTATTTTAAATTTATTTCTCAATCACCTGCTTTTATATTTTCTCTTCTCATTCCAGGCTGTTACTTTCAGAAGAGAATAGCTTTGAATGAAGTCTTGACTACACTGCTGAGTATGCATGCTCTAGATATCCAACTGTGTTGAAACTTCATGGTGACTAAATTGCTAACTAACTAGTATGGCTCTCAAATTTAGACCTGTGCTAACAGCACAAAACATTAGTATTCTTCCCACCAACTACATATGGCACCTTCTTTGTGACACCATGCATGCATATGCTTTTATTATGTATAAAAGCTGACAGCTTCAAAGAGGGAATACTAAGGTGCTAACATTCATTCTCCTTTGCCCAAATGTTAAATCTGACAGTTTGACATATGGCAGGAGGAAAGAAACGGAGAGGAAAGAGTTGAGGAAGGAATGAGAAAGCTCTACTTGCAAGTTTTACCACTGCTGTATGAATTGAGCACATATTATTCCCTTGACTTATCTTAAGTGTTTATAGAATTAGGGAATCATCACACAATAGCTGAGATTGTAAGGGACCCAGAGAGTTCCTCTTGTCCAGGGTCAACTACAGCAGATTGCTGAAGAAAATATGTAGTTAGGTTTTGAGTATCTCCAAGGATGGAGACTCCACCACCTCTCTGGGGAACCTGTGCCAGTATTTCATCACCCTTAATAAATAAATATTTTTTCTCATGTTTAAATGGAATTCTCTGTCTTTCAGTTTGTGCACAGTGCCTCTTATCCTTCCAATAGATATCACAGAGAGGAAACTGGCTCCCCAGTAAAGAAGAGACTCCCCCCATCAGGAATTTATACACATGGATAAGATCACCCATGGTCTCTCTCTTCTCTAGCAGAAACAATTTCAGTTCTCTCAATCTCTCCCCACGCTTCTCTTGCACTGGGGCACCCAGACATGAACCCAGAGCTCTAGAGGTGTCCTTATTCTCTGTATGCCAGCATTTCTGTATTTCTCTATATTCAGATGACAGTTATTTTTTTGTCTATGCAATCTTATATAGTCTTGTTCTGGGGGGAAAAAAAAAAAAAAAAGTAAATTAATTTCCCCAAGGAAACCTGGAAGGTTTTCATTAAAATTAGTTTTCTCTTCACATTGTGAGGAAAGAACCATGTAATTTACTGCACTTGAGGTCCTGTAAATTTAGCCATAAACTACTTTTTGTCTTTTTTTTTTTTTTCTAGAGGTGACATAGGAAAGAAAATAAAAAGTAATTACAACTATTCAATGGTGTGGAACTACACAGCATCGAATTAAATGATTTAAGATGTTAAATACAGAACACATTAATGTGTGTTAACACAAAATGATATATATGGTTCTGAGCTATATTATAAAAAAGAAACAACAGTTAAAGAGGATAAAAGGAGTGCTTAGCCTCACACTTACTCATTTTAAAAATAACAGATCAGCTGGAAGAAAAATGAGACATTATTTAAGAGTGCAATATAAAATCATTAATGACTACCATCACCTCATTTAATACAGGTCAAGAAACCTCACATAGTTTCTAATCAGTCCTATAACTTATATTCAAGAAAGATCTCCAGGCTTTAGACAAAAGACTTGGACCAGGTAGATCTGTAGATGGAAAGTATGTTAAGAAACATATTGTTTAGCATTCATTTAGTTTAAACCAAAATTAGCACCTTCAGTCACATCCTATACTCAATGCTTACACATATTTATGTCCCCAAATTTAAAAATACATAGTTGTTGACAGATCTCAGTAAAATTTTCTCATTTTAAGATGGAGCACCAATACCTCCTTTTGTGCCCTATTTCCCTCATTTATTAAAAGAAAACTACTCAAACAACATACAATTATTAAATAATATGGGATGTGTTTGCAACTTTGCAAGAGTTAGTGACCTTGAACAGGCTATAGCTTCTCTGTTGGACCTTGTACTTAAGTGCTTGTGAAGCTCATGTGTTAGCATGAGCAGCAGCTGTAAAGCAGTATGCTGTAGTGCCCTGCAAAGCACACTGGTGGGTGTTATGACAGAGATAACTTTTCAGCTTGTCAGGTGAAGATATTTGCTTTTGTTTGTTATGCAAGATAAAAGCCAACACAGTATGAGTTCTGTGCAGTGTGCTCTGGGAAATCCATCTGGGATCCATCTGATGCTAGATGAATGCTGGGTGCCCTGCATTTATAGGGATGTTAAATTCACTCAGTCTACATATATTCCTATTTTTATTCTTATTTTATTCTTTATTCTTATTTACCTTATTGAAGTAACTATTTTATTGCACTATTCATTTACAGCCCTTTCATGAAGGCATCTGGAAAGAATGCTGCAATATATCTCTCTCTCCCCACCTTGTGCAGAACAGGGGAGAATCCATGTTTTAGTGAGAGAAAAAAAAATAATAAAAAATAAAGCATACTTCTCCATAAAACACCCTCTTCATGGTCTAAAACACCCTCTTCATAGCTATTCTATGCTTTTATGCTCAGTCCTAGCCTCTGATTATGAGTAGCTAACATAAAATCTGAAAGCGTACGCTTCGTCCTTGTTATCCATTTTCTCAATTGGCTAAATAGTAATTGATTGTGCATTTTTCAGTAAACTTTGTCCTTAGTACTTTATGAAATTCTTCACCAGAATTTAACAGCAGTACAGATTCTTACCCACTTTGGATGGAAACCATGACTAGAAAAATCTTTTTTTTTTTTTTCCCCCGTTTCTTTTACTAAATGAAGTAGGGATAAGTCAGAAGTTTTGTCAGAGACTTTTGACATTCAGCTGTTATATGTAATTTCAGAATGAATAACCATATAAGACAAAACATTTCTTCACTCATACACCTGAGTCAATTTTGATACACATACTTAAAAAAAATACTATTCAAATCTTTCAGTAAACCAAATGATATGAATTGGTACTGCTGGAATAAATCTGTTGCTTGTCTTCATTTTTAGCTTATCGTTCTCTAATTTATTTTCTATAAATCTTTATAATGAATCATGCTGAATTCCTTTCCTGTAGCATATTAACTCAATACAGACCACACTGGTAGGAAGAAAAAATGGCTCATGAGCTCAAATTCTGCCCCGTACTTGGAAGTTTGAAATAAAGTCTTTGTCTATGATGCTGTCAACAAGTATAAACTTGTTTAGCACTGCCATAAAATAAAATGCCAGCATAAATTATCTCTGAGGAAATTAAGTGAATAGGTATCATTCAGTATAATATGTGACAGGAAGATTCTATTAAAGTTGCATAAAGCCTTTCAGAGAAAATTTAAGCCATAAATCACAGTCAAAAGGCTTTTAGTCTCATTCTCAAGTCAGTAGAGATGCCTGGTGGCTTATGATGGCCATAAACCTGTCAAGACAGTAGTATGCAGATCACATAATCTCTTGCTAGGTGTTAGGACTATAACATTACGTACAAAAGGTACTGTGATAGAAATAGATCTATTTAATGGCATGGAAAAGATGTATTATTTTATAAATGTAGCCCCAAGACTCATGAGGCAGGTAATTTTTATACTGTTGTGTGACCAGGTGAAAGAATTTGCAGTTGCTTTGTGATATATGATGATGTCATAGGGGGCAAACTGAGTAACCAAGAGTAAAACCTCATAAATATTAAAGCATCATCAAGTAATGTCAAATTACTGAAAATGCCTTAAAAACATTACTTGACACCTTTATATCATGATAGCTTTCTCAAGCTGCATGTGTTTGTCTCAGTAAAATTTATAGTAAAGCTTAAGGAGACATTAACCAGTGGCAAGCTAAACTGTGTTTTGGAAAAGAAGATTTTAGAAAACATCAAGAGAAATTAAAATATTGCAACAAACAAAATAAGACAACAACACACAAAAATTGTTTAAAAAATAATTAAGCTTTAAAGGGAACAGAACAATTTCATCATCAATGACTCTAGTTTAATAGGATTATGGTAAGATGAAATGGAGAAGAAATCTAAGCCAAACTGATGTATCTGTCCAAGTCTAGGAGAAATAAAAAAAAAAAAAAAAGAAAAGTATTTTTACAGTTATTTTACTTCAAAGTATTTTGTAGGGATTGAAGATAAGAATTTTAAGTACCTGAGTCACCCTTGCAAATATTCCCTTGTCTTGGACTATCAATATTTTTTCTTTTTCTTTTATTTCTGTACTGTCAAATTTTCTTCTTTAGATCTCTAGATTAAATTTATATTCTCTATTCCACTAATTCCATTAATTATCTCCATGCTATTTTTTCCCTCCTATCTCTTTCCAAGCTCATAAATGGTATATTTATACGTTAGCTGTCCATTATATTCCCTACTCAGCTAACATATTCTATTGTTCCTAACACCACCTGAATATAGCTTAAAAAAAAAAAAAAAAAAAAACAATTGTCAGAAAATAAAAGACTTTCTTAAAGTGCATCTGCATATACTGCAAGCTAGAAAATGAAAAGCCACCTTTATCAGTTAATGCCTAGATGCTGCAGTATCGGAATAAAGATCCCATTTACAATAGGAAAGAAATAGACAACCTTAAGAAAAGGAATTGGCCTTAGTTACATTTAACATCCTATTTTTATTCTATCAGTTGTTCCAGCAGCTTGATATTCCTTTACATCAATGCAGCAGCAAAGATGCTGGTTAATAATTACAAATGGCTGCCAGAGCTAGAAGAAAAGCATCCTGATTCCAGAACTACTCAGGGTTTAAGCTGTACTGATATGAAGCAGATTTTTTTTTAATGTTCTCGACAATATTATTCTATAAATGTTTTAATCTAGTATTTTCAGGATGATAATTGAAAACAGAAGGCTGATTAAATACTTTTTACCTTACAAAGCCACAAAAGAGGGCAAATTATGTATACTCAAGACAAATACTTAAAATAACCAGGTTCAAATGAAGAATATCAAAATACCACCTAAAATCGTCTTCAGGAGGTGTTTGGCCTACTGCTATTAATATTGAACAAATTTTGAAATATATTAGAAAGTTCAAGCAGAGTACTAATACATATGCCTGCATTGCCTCTTCCAATCTCTCTGAAACTTAATGACTCAGGTAGATGAAGCCTAGTTAGAGCAGGGTATATGTTCCAGGCAAAAGAATAGACAATGCTCACACAGAATTCAATTATGTCAAAAATTAAAGGATGAGAATATATTTATAGGCTAGCTAGTGTGTTCTAATGGAAACCAGATCTTGTCAAACAAACATTATTATTATTCTTTGATGCAATTATAAGTTTGGTAACATAAAAATTAATACAGATGTAAAACAGAATTTTGCTAAACATCTAATTTGTAACCACACAATGTTCTGATTAAATATTAGAGTTATACAATGGTAGCAATGTACATATCAATTTAATTTAAAATTGCCAAATTGATTGATCTAAAAAAGTAATTTTTAGTGTCAAATTATTAATTACTATTGAAGAAGACTGCTGCAATAGGCAGTGAGTCTCATCTTAACGATTTTCATCAATGACTTGTAAAGAAATATGAAGTAATTTTACAATAAGTCTATGATTTGTTTGTTATGATAAATAATGGAGTTCCACAAAGTAGCCTGGATTACTCTGTAAAGTACATTTCTAAAATAAATTATATTTTGACATAGACAAATAAAAACTTAGACATCCAGGGAAAAGCAATGAAGACTACTTGAGGGACAGAGAGAGGTGGGAAGAAGCAGGATTTGTAAAGGAGACCTGTTGGATATAGGGCTTATGGTAGGTAAGCATATGAACATAAATTTCTGCTGCTGATATGAATGGAAAAATATGAGAAGGGGTGACTGGATGTAGAACAAAAAACTTAGGAAGTACATATCTCTTTATCTAGAGCATTAAAGAAATATATAATACATTCTGCAAATAACTTTTCCCTTTTTTTTTTTTTTTTTTTTTTTTTTTTAAGAAAACCTTACCCAAACCAATTACAATCTACAGGCCAAAAAAGACCCTCCAAGTCCTACGGTAACTGTCTTATCATGAGAAACTTATCATGAGAAATTAATCAATATTTAGTAATTGTACATTCACAGGGCAAGAATACTTAATTTGTCATTAATTTATGAGAAAAAAAATGAAATTCAAAGGAGGAAACTGAAGGAAGAACAGAATTCAAAATGGAAACTGAATGTAATTCTAGCGCAGTGAAAATTATTAGTTAGTAAAGCAAATTACCAAGAGAAATAAGGGAGTTTCCATTTATTTGTATCTTTAACTCAGGTATAAATGTATTTCTGGGAGGATACACTTCAGGCAAACAAAGGATTAGACCTGTATTCAGGCATAGCAGGTTGCAATTTAATGTGTTGTGAAATGGAGAAGACAGATTAGAGCCAGATAAAATGGCTCCATCACACGTAAATCTATGAATCCGTGAAAATATCTCTTCTGAATAATTGAACTGCATCGGAATGAAACTAAAAACAGATTTTAAACTGCTATTTGTATAACAAATGTGATTACACTAGAGACTCTTTCCAACACAGCTGAATTCTCTGAGGCGTTTTTAGAGAAGCTTTACAGTAGGGGAGATTCTGTTGTCTTCAGTGAGATTTAGACCAGGTCGTTAACCTCAAAATGTTTTTACCATTCACTTCAGGGGTCATCCAGCTATCTCCCAGACCAACTACTTCATTCTCAGTGGATTTTACTGCAAACTTGAGGGAAAATGGAATTCAGAGCACAAAAAAAGAGGTTTCAGTCTCTAGAGAATTAAAACACAGTTCACGCAGTTTAGATGCCTCTCTTGTAGAAATGGCTTGTACAGCCCTATTTACCTTTATGCTGCATGCCTCTGTTGACTATGAAAGTCATGACACGTTAAAATAAGCATTCTGAAAAGCCTTGTAAGGAACTAATGATGACACCTGAATACAGAGACAATTAGTATTTTTTACATATAAATCTAAGATGCTAATTAACATAGAAGAGATTAATATGTAGTGGTAAAATCCAAGAGATTTTATAGAAATATTAAACAATGATAATAAATAGTTTCTAATTACAGCAAAACATTTTCATGAAACAGTTACTTTCAGCTTAAAGCCGAGTTTTCACAGGCTAAAGTATCTTCTCCAACAGAGATAACAAAATCCTAAAAATTCTCAGGCAAGGGGCCTGCTGGAAGTAGAAGAGAGAGCTAAGACCATATCATAAAGTATACACACACCAGGAAGAAAATTAACAATAGAACTGGACTAGTTACAATAGACTCTGGAGAAATCATTATTTTAATTGCAGTATATTTTAGTGACAATTTTTCTGCGTGAACCACCAGTATCAAGTCCCAGATTATGATGTAAAAGGTTTCAGTAAAATGACTCTAGAATTTTTATCATGAGTAAAAACTTGTTTTCTTCCTAACACCTGTTTTGTGAGTGATTATAGTATATTAGCAGAAGCATTAAAAATTCAAAGACACAGAAAAACTTTTCATTGAGACAGACAGCAAAAATGGAATGTTTCAACCTAAATGGTCAACATCAAAAGAATTAAACAGGATCTGATAATCACATTTATCAGCATTGTTTGAAACAGATGTTTATATAGGTAAAGCCTATATAAACAAACTAAAAAAAAAATCCATTAAAATTTCGTAAATCTAGCAAAAAGCAGGCACATATTTAGACACAGAGGTTAAGTATAATAAATTTTAGTTATAAAATGAGCTGATAATGTTGACATTAGGATATCTTAAAGAAAATAATACAATTCCTCTCACCTGAGACGATGCCAAAATGAAAACATTTTCAGAAGTTTTATTTTTCATGCACATTGCAAAATGCTGAAGTGCTAAGAAAAGGCCAAACTATTGCTGAGACTGTCATCCATTATTAAAAAATTTACCTATGCGTGAAAGAACAATGGTTCAGCATTCAGTGTTGGCATCTTCGGAACACATCTGAATGAAAAAGCACTTTTACAGTATTTTCCATTCACCTCCATCTCAGATTACCATCTTGATGATAAATCATTATCATTAAAGTATACTGACTTGGGAACTAGAACTCAAATTTCCATGCTAAAGCTCAAAAGCCTGAAAATAAACAATACCCTGGCTCCCTTCCTATGCGTTATATATTTTTTATTTTTGCGATTATCATCACTACTCCACAATTCATACAGGTTTGCCCTTCACTTTATTTCTTTAGTGTTTATAATACAGACACATGCATTAGATGTGTATGCAACCAATGCTGTGAACTCTGAAATCCTAGCAATCTGATAATATTTTTAGGCACACAGATGAAGGAAATAATTTACTATTTAACAGTTTATTTATCCATAATGGCACTGGTTTTAATTCAGGCAGAGTTACTGGAAAATATAAGATTTTCTTTTAGGCGTTGTTTACACTAGTAAGATTTATCCAACCCCAAAAGAATGATCTAGTCATGTCCTTTCTGTTGTATATATTAGATTTTTCTCAAAAACCACTACTGAGTTTTTCATATAAAAATTTTGGGATGCGTTAAAAATGAGATTCCACTGATAACTACCAAAAATTTGGCTTATTATGCAAGACAGCATTAATAACCCAAAGCATTCATGTGCATATAGACAGTGGTTTGGGGAAGTGCAAATGTGAACATTTCCTTTTACTATTAATTGGAAAATAAAATACACACTAGTAAAAAAAATGGAACCACTCTCTATGTTCATAATGTTGCTTATAAAGTTACCGTCATGTTCAATGCAATGCAATTAAAACTTGTACTTTAGAGCTCCACTGTAAAAGTTCTCACTACCTTCTCAAAGCCAATCAAGTCAATGTTCTGAAATTCTTTTCTTTTGCTATGAGTTTTACCTTGTGTGAAATTTAAAAAGTAGATAACCTCAGTTTAACTGACAAGCTAGTGAGAATCTGTTCTGCCTTTGTTCCAAAGCAATATTCTATTATAAGATTTCCAGAAGGGAGGATTCTGTATTTCAGTAAGGGAAAACAACACCAAAACAAACAAAAAACAACTAGGAATCAAAAAACACCACCACCAACAAAAAGAAACAAACAAAACCACAACTTGATTATAAAAATAAATGTCTGTTTTTTAATCCCTTAAAGAAGGATAAATGTAAATTTATAAAAATATATCAGTTTATATCAGATAATATAAAATCACATTTACATCAGAGAATACCTTTAGAATGCAACTTCTGACCTCAACAGCAGGCATTGAATTGCAGTAGAAGAAAATAGCCTTGGGTTTAAAATGTGTGGACGGGGGAACAAAAGCCCCAAATCCTATCCAGGTGGTTATACCCATGCCATTCTCTTCCCTAATAATCCCTAATTTGATCCATGAACCAGTGTTTTGAGATAAATATAAAAACAAGCAGAGAAGAGTTAATAATAAAAATTGATATCAAAGTACATGGGCTTTCTAATGCTGTTATCCTCCCAAGTTTTTACTCATGATAAAAATTCTAGAGTCATTTTACTGAAAAAAAAAAAGAGCCAGTACCTTAACTGTCTATCAAAATTTATATCTGTGAAGGCAGTTTATTCATATAATTGTGATGATATCGATAGCAATTGCTCTTTTTCATTAGTATGTACCTTTGTTTTCTTGCACGTACTGAAATGAGTTTTTGAGACAGAGTAAACAAATCAGACTACCAGAGTAAACATCTCCTGTAAATATGTGTTGCACCTCTATTTGAATTATATCACGATGCATCTCTGGACTATGTTCATTTTTATACATCCACTGGTATTGAGGAAGCCACGTTCAGGTGTGATGAACCACAATGATAAAACGCCTGCCTTCAACATATGACACAGAACTTCCATAGTGAATGACTTTTGTAGGAAGGAAAGAGATCATGTCTTTTGGATGAAATATCTTACGAACAATTTGAGTTACATTTGCTCTTCCTTCATTTATATCTTTCATGACACCGAAGGTTATCATAACAGCTTCCAACTTAGCGCTAGTGGACTGTGAAGCATTTATTGCCAGCAGTGTTCATTGCATGGTATGTGACTTAACAATCATGTAAAGTTAGCTGATGTAAAATTATTGCATCATGTTACAACTCCTGAAAACAGTATTTTGCATAATTACTGCAGATCTTGTCTTTAGAGAACACAATAGTTTAGACTACTACAATATTTGGAAACTGGACAGTTGGATATAAATGATTTGTTTTTAAGGCCAAACAAGTTTAACCAAACATAAAAAAAAATCCTGCTTGTCAAGGTTTTGTAATTTGGCAACAGTCTCAATTCTTTTCACAGCCTGGAAAAGGCAAATGAAGGTGACTGAGCTGCTTCATATCACCAGATTACTAGAAATTTAACATGATCAAACAACTTATTTATCCTCAGCTGCCTTCTCAAAACTGTCTGAGCAGTCATTTTTGTGACACACAGAAAAAACATGTTAAGAATTTTGAAATGACAGTTATAATTAGTGTTACTGAAAGCAGCTAAATAAAGATATTAACACTTGGGCTATAAAAATTTTCCCACATGGAGGATTTCCTTGAAACATTTAAAGCTTAATAAACCCATATGTAACTGAACTCAGCATCTTATGAGAGGAAGTGTCAGACAGACTTGCAGTGCTACTAATTCTGCCTCCAGTATCTTCTGTTGAGTACTCATTACTGTTAAATAAGCTTCTAGATAAATGGGAGTGCCTTAAATTAATGCAATGAGACTTACTAGTAAAATAACTATCATTCTACTATGTGTTACCAGTGAATATGTGATATTAATTAAAGTAACTCATTTAAAACCAAAGCCAAAACAAAAGCAGGTAAACTCAGGAATCGATTTTATGAGCAGAGGGAAGAAATGGGATGGGAAAGAAGTATTAAGACAAAGGTAAACCAGGTTTATAAGCCCTGCTACCCTTTCATGAAGGATAAAGACAGACACTTTAGGGTGGCAGAAGAGATTTATTTGGCACAGTGAACTCCCAACTTAGTAAGCAAATGTTGTCACTGTTGCTTCACGTTGCTCGAGAGCCACAGTTATCAGTGCATAAGACAGCAGAGGCCGACTAGAACTGATCTGGACCTGACTGAGCACTCCTAGCAGTTGAGATCAAGTCCTGTGATGATGGTATGTCACGAGAGCCAAGTCCGACTCTTGATACATGTCAAGAACATGCAAGAAGAAAGACTAGAAAAGTTTTTTTGGTGTCTCCCCCCTGCTTCCAGGACCCACAAATCAGGATTATTATTATTATTATTATTATTAAGTATCTGGTTCCTCTTCCCTTCATACGCAGCTAAGGTTACATGGGGAAACCATCCAAATTGCAACAGCAATGTAAAAAATGTCAATTCACAGAATGATTTGAAGATCTCATTTCACTTCTGAATGAACTTTTAGATTACTCACTCTGCCTTCAGCGACTTTTAAATATCATTATTTAAACATTTTTTTAAATAATTTATTTACACATACTCATTTTATTTAATGTTTCATAATTTTTAATACTGATTTCACATTTAAGTAAGAGCTACATGTATTTTTATAGTTCTTATAATACTTACGGGTCTTTCGAGCAGAATCTTCCACAAAAAGAGAAGAAATGTCTTCATCCACCCCTGCTTCATTCTTTGCAATACAGGTATATGCTCCTGTATCTTCATAGCGCACATTGCTAATATGAACCTCACTGCCATTTGCTGAAAGGACAGGAAAAATTCAACACACAGACATGCTACAGTGTTTTCAGATTAAACATTCAGAAGGCTTTCTCTGCTCATACTAATTAAACTGTTTTCACTCCTCACTTCATAACTTGGAGACATGCCAAACTAATCAAAAGGTATTCAAGTGGCTAGTGTACTGCATACACTCATTCATCTGACAGAAATCTGGAATGCCTCCATGGATTTTTCAGTTAGGAGCCAAGTATCAGTCTGAGATTTTATATAGGTTTAAACGACCATGGTCCCCTTTAAAATCAGGTAAATATTGTGTGTTCGTTATGTTGTATTTGGTCACTTGACACTCTATTACACAAAATAACCAAGACTTCCATGGAACATAATGGGGTAAATCTTCAACATAAATAATAATTTTAATAGAACTAATTGTTTCTAGCAACCAGAGGTAGCTGGTTTTGCGTTCTTGCAAGTGCAGTGTAACAACAGAAAAAACATGTGCACTTAAGTTTTATACCTACGCCAGTGTAGCAGTCTATGGAAACTACCCTCTGTAATAGTTTCAGGAGTATTTTCAGACAAATCTCTGACAAAGTAAACATAAATGCATTTTACACGTGAAAAATAAGCACTTGCACACAAATGAGGAGTTGTATGTCAGCTTGAGTAGGAATGTCAACAAACGGTCCAGGTTTCATGGGCAAAGGTCTTTTTAAATAACATGATATGAATAATGAATCAACGCATTGTAAGTGTGGAACACTTTTTCTGCTGTAGGATCTATATTTTAAAAACAGTTTTCAAGGTATTTTAAAATATGGACTGGGAGGAACACTGGGTCATGGTATAACATTCTCTCTAGACCATCTTTTGCTTGAAGCTAACATGTAGCTAGTTTAACTCTGGGATTGAAAAAAATCAGAAAATGCAATGGGATTTTCAAAACATTATTTCATAAAATGCAATCAAGAAAATAGAATTAGATGTCTTTTGTTTTGAGAAGAAACAATGCTATTTATTTACCATAAATACATGATACAGAGGCAAGAAGAGGAAAAAAAAGGGGGGGGGGGGAACTTTCCACTCAAATCCCTACAAGAGAAATCAACAGAATGCTGCTATGAAAGAGACATTCACCAGAAAGAGTCCACCATTGGCTATGCATAGCAGAAAGTCTTTCTGTAAGACAATTGTTCGCATACATCCCAGAGAGAGGGCCTTGAAAGTACAGAGAACTCCATCACTTAGAGAGAAGGTAAAACTCTCTTTACAGAAGCAGTTGCCATCTACCTGTCCTACTGTACCTCACACTGCAGCCTCAATTCTATCCTATCCTAATCCATGTCCTATTTTTGCAGATAAATGAGATAAGATTTTGAAAAGAAAACTGATCGCACAAGTTTTTTTTTTCTATGGCTGATCAAATATCACCAGAAGGAGTACATAAGAATGTCATACTGGCTGGGCAGGTTCACTGAAATCTCCAATCCCTGAAGATTCATAGAAGATTCATAGACTTGCCTTTAATGTTGTTTAGAAGTTAGATTTCCTTTTAGCTGTGTTGGTTTGGTTTTGGTGGTTTTTTTTGTTTGTTTGTTTGTTTGTTTGTTTTTGGTGTAGGGTCTTTGCATTCCCCTTGAGGTCTGCTGGGACCCTCATATAGAAGCACAATCACTTCATATATTTCTCCTCCTGTCCTTTCCACCTAGATTAGCATTTACTGGTAATTCTGCCAGTTAGTACAACCCTTATTTCAATAAAGATAAAGCAGAGAAAATGAACGTGTCTTCAGGAGTAATTGCAAGACATCATCTAAAACATTTTAGCTGACTTCAACCCTTGTTTGAAACTTTGTAAGGACAGCTAGTACAGAAAGGATGCAGTGATAAAGCATTTGGAACATGTAGAAAACAAATATACCCCTTTACCTTGAAGGGTTAGCTGTTTAGATAACTTCGGAGTGATATCAATTCCATTCTTTAGCCAGCCAAGTTGTGGGTTAGGAATACCTTCAGCATGGCACCGAAGGCTAGCTGTCACACCTGGCTCCCTCGCCTGACTCTCTGGATAGACTCGGATGACTGGTGGAACTGAAGGCAGAAAACAGTTATGATTTAGTGGAGAAGAGTATTATCTTCATTTTAAAAAAAATATGATTATAAGCAACTCTAAAGAGAATTGCAGCTATATATAATGACAGTGCAATACACAGATGTGGTATTAGTCACATACTCAGTGACATTCAATGCTGAACTCTGTCACAGTAAATTTTGAAGTAGAAAGAACGTTCTGTGAGTAAAACCTCTTTTCACTGCCTGTGATGTCAAAGAAAAGCCTGAATTCTAATTCAATAGATTTAGAATTGATTATTTTTTTTTATTTTTCCTTAAATTACTTAAAAATATATGAATAATGTAGTCAGCAAGATATGATGTGACATACAGAGATAACTGTCTTATTTCACAAAACTTTTCTTTAGCACTTCCACCTCTACCTTTCCCCCCTAAAACACCTACCAGTGACCTATTTTATCTGTATAACACATGTAATCACATTTATAATACTTACTACCTTTTGTTTATACTTAATTATAACATTCTGAAGTCATGTAAAAATTCGAAGTCATGTGCTATAGGTATTAACATGGGAAATTTCTTATGCTTTCTGAGAAACTTCTCTGTCTCACTTAATAAAATGTATGGCTGCATTAGATATGTGCTACTGGACTACCAGAACTTCTGTACCTGATTTGGAGCTTTCTATATTTCTTTTTACTTTAATTAATATAATAGTCCTAGAATGAAATACTGCTTATTTGAAAGCCACAAAAATAAAAGCAAGTTTATAAAAAAGTTTATACTGTATGTGCTTTATACATGTAACTAGATAACTGAATTTTACCAGAGTATCTCACACACCTGAATCTGAGGCTAATTTGATTTAAGTCCTGGTACTAAAGCATCTGATTTGAATGGTTTCTTTTTGAACTCTAGAAGTTCATAGCTCAGACTAGTCTTCTGAGTTTGTTAGCAAGATGTAAGAATTGTTGACATCACTTTTACAAGGTTTGCTGCAATGCATGCTTACCAACTAAAAATTTGCTGCATACTACATCAATATTGACATACGACATCAAAGTGGATATATTCCTATTGGTAAACAATGATTTAATAATCTCGCTGCATAGAATTGTTAAATGAGTAATTGTTGATCATATCTTTAATTACATATAGAGAAAAGTATTTTGAAGTTGTTTCTAAACAAACAAAAATGAAAAAACAAAAACAGAAAACAACAACCTGTAATGAAGGTTAAAGAAGTATGTTTCCTATTACCCAAAGTTTTGTTTAATGTAGCTTTAAAAATGTGGAATACTTAGCTGGTGTCACAAAAAACAGCTGGATAGAGGATGAATTATCAGTTGATAATGAAAGAAGGTAACAAGATCAAAAATTAACTGTCTATTTTGGCAAGAGATTAAATATTTTCAAATGCTATCCAACTGTTTACAAGAAATATCCCAGCATGCCGTCCTATTAGAGCATAGAAATGCCTCAGATTTCTACGCTGCAAGAAATACACAAATGTACTGCATCTCAATTAAGACGTGAAAATCAGTAGGTTGCAGGGATATTTTAAACCCAATTAGAGATGAGGGTCTTTTCAAATAACATATATGGAAAATTACACATAACCCCAATATGCCACCTACAAAAATATATTAAAAGAACATGGAAGAAGATTACAAATGTGAAAATTATGGCTGCTAATTGCTTAGACTACCGGCTGAGAGCATGGGCATATCAAAAACCAGGATTTAAGGTTGTCGTTTTCTTTTTCCAGTTTCTGGAAGGGAGTGCGCACGGTATTTTCATCATTCAAGCATTTTCATGTCAAGCCTGACATTGTCGTGCCTCTTCTCCCTCCACCTCTTCCCAGTTTTCTCCTCTCTCTGGCAGGATCTGTGTGGCCTGTATTTCTGGAGTAGGTCCTGTTCCCTTTAGCGGTGTTCTCCCAGACACCTCTATATTTCATTTCTTGCCATATTCATAATAGAATGGCTTGGTTTGGAAGGGACCTTAATGACCATCTAGTTCCAACCCTCTGCCATGGGCAGGGAAGTCACCCACCAGACCAGGTTGCCCAGGGCCCTGTCCAACCTGGTCTCGAACACTTACAAGGGTGGGGCACCCACAGTTTCTCTGGGCAACCTGTGCCAGTGCCTCACCACCCTCTGAGCGAAGAATTCCTCCTAACATCTAATCTAAATCTCCCCTCCTTTAGTTTAAAAACATTCCCCCTTGTACTCTCATTATTTGCCCAAGTAAAAGGAAACTCTCCAACTATTTTATAAGCCCCCTTTAAGTATTGAAAGGTCTCCCTGGAGCCTTCTCTTCTCCAGGCTGAACAGCCTCATCTCTCTCACTCTTTTCTCATAGGAAAGGTACTCCAGTGCTCTCATCATCTTCATGGCCCTCTACGGAGGGATATTTTCCCTCTATTTCCTGCCATTTCCTAGTTTCCCCAGCAATTCTGGGTCTGATAGATTATCTACATGACTAAAATTTTTTTCAATATTTGCTTTGCATTTACATGTTTGTTTTCAAATTACCCTAGAGCCTACCTGTAATATGCCCCTAGGAATTGTGGAACTGAGGCATGCAGGCAATTGAAATATTAGTGTAGTGTGGGCTCAGTCTGAAAAATTAATTTGGCATGACAAGCTTGATATAAACTCTTTGGGCTCATTTCAGTCACTTTTTTATGTAACAGCATAAATATTCACATAAAGCAATTTTTAAGCACACAATGTAATCATTACTGCTGACTTTCAAAGAGGTATATTCTAATGTCTTAAAAAGAAGTCTACTTTGTAAGGAAGAAGTCATTACACAGGTTAAAAGGGGGGGGGGGCGGAAATGTGGGGAACGGGACAGGACATGGAATGATTGTCTTTACAAGAATCATACATAATACGTAACTGGATGAATCCTACATTCAGTTCAACAAGCCACATGAGATTGTTGGCTCCAAATATGATGAATATATAACTACTCAGTACTTCTTACAATTGTTACAAAAGCCCCTGAAGATTATTTCAGCCAGGTCTAAAAAATTATGAGAAAAAATAGACTGTTCAATCTGTCTAGAATCCAGAGAGAATGTACCTGTTTAAGAAAGAAACATAATATGTATAGTGAACTATGTTCTTCTATTGCTCTCTTCGTTTTGATTGAACTGAGATATTTTCTTTGGAAAAACAATGATGGTAAGGAATTCCTCAGCCAGATAAATCACTGATTTATATCTGGTTCAGGGTCTGGACTCTTTCCTTTACCTTAGGGTACTAAAAGTTTTCTTTTTTTTCAGTAGGCCTTTTGTTTGTGAAAATTGTTGTCATCTCTCTGCAAAGAACTTGCCTTCCGTAAAAGCTCAGGGAGTAGGATACCATCATTAGTACATAAATAGAAAGAAAAATGACATTTGTGTTACATATATGTATATTTTTAGAATAGTTTTGAAGGCAGTCTTCCTTTTTGTTTTTAATAAGGCTAATGATATTTTATTTGCTTGTCTAGAAACCTTGTCAAAAGTAAAATTCCTCAAATTATTCTTTGAAAAATCTAGGCTATGGCATGCATATACTTGTAAAATAGAAAAAGTGAGTTATAAAAAAATTACTGAAAATAAGTCTAAAACTGTCATTGCAATCAATAATAGTAACATCTCTGCTTACAAACAGCATAGATCTGTAACTTGATAAGCACTGAGTTAAAAAGAAAACGCAAACTTTCTGGGTAGTTCAGCTTTTTCAATAACATTTTTCAAGACTTTTGTGTCAGATGTACCTGCCACATTCATGTAATCCTCAGAAAAGTAGTAACAAGAAATACTAATAATTTTTAATACTGTTCCTTTAACACTTTTAGAGAGAGATGGCTCCCTACCCAGTACAACAACCCACAAGAATTTCTGAGTTTGTTACAAATGTTCTGTTCTGGTAACCGCTTGCTAGTTCGTTTGGAAGAACTATTCTTCTATAAATTTTGAAAAGTTGCTGTGGAAAAGAATGGAGGCTAACAAACAAGCAGCAGGGAAATGACACAAATGTTTCTGAAGTACAGATGACTCACCTCTGCATTTATGTTGTCCTATTTGTACCAGATTCTTTTTCAGTAAAGGATTTTAATGAAAATTATGGACTTGATATTTCACGTATTTTACAAGAGACAGTATTAGATATATATTTTTAGCTCCTATGATATTAAGACCAATGCATGTTGCTATCATTACCTGAAAACAGACTTACTAATTCGTAGGTTTTTGAATATACGATGTCAAGAGCACAAAGGCAAAATACCTGATGGCATGAATTTCAGTATCACAGATATACAGAGGGGGAAAAAAAAAATCAAACTGTCAGGCTCAGACTCTCATTAGATCTTATTAGAGCTTGCCCCAGATAAAGTTTTAATAATAGATCAAAATTATACTCACAAAAAGTCACACTTAAAACTTTGAAATTTTTAAGTATTATGTAAATATTAATAATTAGCATTATTTAATGAAACAATTACTCTTGGACCATTATGGCTCCCTCTCTTTTTTTTTTTTTATGTTTACAGGAAAAATGGTCAAATATCAACTTATAATATTGCTTACTACATTTATTTACCACATTACTTAAATAAGATCAGACTGAATTTTTTCACCAGAAAACATGTCTTTTACAGTACTGATTATCTCTATTGTTTAAAGACTCCAAAGGAAGTTCAATATTCCTTAGGGATGTACAAGGCAATTCAAAACTTGTAGATTAAACAAACAAAAAAAATTAAGTTTAATTTAAAATAAAAGTAAAATTATATGTATATAAATATTTGCAAACTACTCAATGCATATAATATTAAAAATACACATTTATACAAATAGACTCAAGAACTTCAAAACTAATTACATTGTTTTCTTTGAACCCTCACATTAGATCTTTGAGATCAGAGCCTCATTATCCCATTAACCTTTGTCTGACTCTCCTGTTAATACAAGTATCATTATATTAATTAGTCATTATCACAGCTACAAGTACTGACCATCATGCCTGTGCTTAAGAAGATTACTACTCAGAAGTACAGGTCTAAAGTATAAAAGATCTGTTCACTTCACCAAAGCTTTAAATCCCAGTGTTTTTTAACTCCATTTATCCACGTTATTAACAGCAAACAATACAACTGATCTAAGGGATTCCTTCCTCCCTTCCTGTGCTCCCCCAGAAATCTGCAACCAAAATGGTATGGAAAAGTACCACTCCAGCAGCTATCTGACCAGAGCAAATATGGATGATTTGCTTAGACAATTTAAATTTTTTATGAATGATATAGGGATCAACAACAGTGATTGCATTTAGAACATAAAGGTTTACAGTGGTCTCCAAATGAAAAATACAATCTTCTGACAGACGTTTAGGCACCAGAAAAGCATAGTTGTCCTCTTTCACCTCTCCCAAATTATGTTCCATAGCATTGTACTTTTACAGAAAAAAATTAACTTAAATGGAGTTATGCCTCTATGAGGCATACATCACTACTGAACTGAGCCAAAAAGCTAAATGTGAAGAACACTAATATTTTAACTGTTGCAAATCACCTCTTCAGGACTACTAACACAATGGGATAGGTATGGAATATGCTGACAAAAATATAATTTTATAAATAAATTAGGTTATAGCATGACACATTAAACAGCACAGGAGAAAGTTGATCAAGGACCTTTTGCGATGCCAAGTTCATTAATAATTCTGCTTTGGAGGGATTAAAACACAAGTAGACTGCACATTAGTCTTCCCAGAACTAGTCAAGCCAGCATTTGCTACCTTTCTTTTTAGGTGACAGAAAACAATTCCTGAGGATAAATTTAAAGGAGGAAAATATGCTGATGTCATGTATTAGCTGAGGGAGGACAGTCCATTTACAAAATGTTGAAAGAAATAAACTGAAAAAAAAATAAAAAAGATGGATAACAGATATTCTAAGCTGGTTTCCTTGGGAAACACAATGGTGGAGATGACATTAAGGAAACAACAAACAAGCACTAAACATCAAAGTCATTTAAAGTGCAGAAGATATTAACAAGCAGCAAGTGTGTTGTGGTTTAACCCGGCTGGCAGCTAAACACCACACAGCCATTCGCTCACCCTCCCCCCTCCCTCTCTGGGATGGGGGAGAGAAACGGGAAAGTGAAGCCGGTGAGTTGAGATAAAGACAGTTTATTAAGACAGGAATATAATAATATAAGGAATATAAGGAATATAATAATAACAATAATAATAATAATAGTGATAATGATAATAGTATTAACAATAATAATGTGTAAGAAAACAAGTGATGCACAATGCAATTGCTCACCACCCGCTGACCGATGCCCAGCCTACCCCCGAGCAGCCGGCCCCCCACCCCGGCCAGCCACCCCTATATATTGTTTAGCATGACGTCAGATGGT
The DNA here is from genome assembly GCF_964034855.1 of Anser brachyrhynchus. NCBI lineage: Eukaryota > Metazoa > Chordata > Aves > Anseriformes > Anatidae > Anser > Anser brachyrhynchus. The sequence continues at coordinate 29,916,783 of NC_137698.1, read as the reverse complement.
ATGGAATACCCCTTTGGCCAGTTTGGGTCAGCTGTCCTGGGTCTGTCCCCTCCCAGCTCCTGCTGCACCCCCAGCCTGCTCGCTGGCAGGACAGAGCGAGAAGCCGAAAAGTCCTTGGCCTGGTGTAAACACTGCTCTGCAACAATTAAAACATCAGCATGTTATCAGCGCTCTTCTCCTCCTAATCCAAAACATAGCACCCTACCAGCTACTATGAGCTACTTAACTCTGTCCTAACTGGAACCAGGACAAAGTGTGAGGAAAAAGAACTGTTAAGAGTGAACCATATAAAAAGCAAGTAAAATCTAAGCAACTGCATTTGGTGTGATTATCTATGAAAGATGTGAATACGAGGTAAAAATCCAGCATGTTTTGAAAACAGATGTCAGGAAAAGTAATATAAGGGTTAATACAACTGTCTAACAAATACCAAAACAAAGAATGATAACAACAGCAGTGGATAATGTCCAGCTTCAGGAGAGAGTAAAAGAGTCTGTTAATGCAAACTAAACATGCAGGAGAAGACTGAATTCAGGCATGATTCTAGGCAGGACTGAGTATCAACATGAGATGACATACAGGTAGTTTGGTGTGGAAAGGTGGATTTAAGAGTCAAAGATAAATATGAAGGCTGAAACAATAGAAAAACGCTAGGTCACTCAAAGAAAAAAAAAAAGACATCAAACCTCACTGAGGATAAAGTACAGTGGGACCCTTGGTGAGTGGCTCGTCAATGGAGGTTAAAAGTATTTGGGGGGAAAAAAAAAAAAAAGATGTAGGAAAAAGAGCCAGATGACGATGCTGCTGTCTTCACGTCACCAGAAACAACAGCAGTTGAGTTTTGTCCAAGACTGAGCATTGGCACAGGTTGCCCAGAGAGGCTGTAGAGTCTCCCTCCTCAAAGATCATCAAAATACATGCAGACGTTGTCCTGGGCAACCTATTTAGGGGTGGCTATTTAGGCAGCAGGGCACCAGATAACCTCCGTAGGTCACTCAAAAATTCTGTGATTTTGTGATACAGAGGTCAAGAAAGCAGTCCACAGAACTTGAACAGATTAAGATAAATTTAGATGTCCAGATTTAAAATTTACACTTAGATATCAAAATAAAAAATGTGAATTTAGAACCCTACAATCAATTTTAGGGTAGTGAATTTTTTAAATTATTTTGCTAAATGCAACATTCTTAACATTCTTATTTTTCCCTACTTTATGCATATAAATATAAAATACATTATTCTGCAGGCAACACATTCATAGGTGAACAGTTCAGTGTGCAGAGGAAGTTGTCTGCACTATCTTACTCTTTTTAATTAATATTACTCATATAGAAGTACTAAATGAAAACGATTATATTTTATTCTTTTGCATAGGAGAACAATAAAGAAATATAATTATATCTCCTTTTCTGTTAAACTGTAATACTTTATTAAAAAGATAAAACAGCAACAACAACAGATCTGCTTAACAAAATCCAAATCCTAATCTCTTATGACTTGGTAATTGCAACATTTTTCCTTACCATTCACTTGAAGAATATGAGTTTGAAAGAGCTTATCATAGCCATCAGCATAGCAGGTGTAATTTCCCATATGAGTTGTGGTCACTTTAGTAATATACAAGGAGCCATCATCTCCAAAATCCTACCAGGAAAGATCAAAAACAAGGTTATCGTGTTTACATCTGTATCTCTACAATAATTATGCTCTTCACCTTGGCAACAAAACTGTGATGCAAATATCACAAACAATCAGAACAGCTGACAATAATCTGAAACAGACTATTTTTTGTGAATGGCAGAGGTGCTTGATCTTGCTACATGTATTGGGTCTGTAATAGAAAATACAACTTCTATTTTAACAATTAGCTAAACTCTGAAGTCCTAAGAATGTTTGTTTAGCTATGATAGCTATTTGCAGAAGAAACGCTATTTTGGACTGGGTCAGATCAGATAGCAAACCTAAACCACTGCACAATTTAACAAGGTAAATGATATCCTGTAAAAGCGTCGTCATTCTTTGAAACTAGCAGATACATAGAAAATAAAATAAAAAAAATAAATAATTTTTCTTCACATTTGAGTTAACATTTTTAACTTCATCCTCTTAAATATCTTTAAACGGCATATAGTTTCCACAAGATTAGAATGCAAAATTTAACTATCATTTCAACTCCCGGTTCAATCCTCAGTACAAGATCAATTAAAAAAGACTGTTGTCTTCTTTATTACTGTTCAAGATAACAGTCTAGTACAATCTAGCATCTGTAGTGTTGATATTAAGTACCAATTACTTATTATAAACAAGTTTCCATGTCAATTATTGTAAAAAAAAAAATGTATGGAATAATTAATAGTGTTTATTTATAATAAGGCTATTGACAATTGGTCTAGAAACACTTTTCCAAAACTGAAACTCTTCACAGTATTCTTTGAAAATGACATGTATACACTTGTAAAGCAGAAGTGAGCTATTAAAAATATTTAAATTTGTCGAGATTTCTGAAGTCCAGTCTCACTAATAAAGAGATAACTACCATAGCTCTTTTGTAAGTAAATGGATGTCTGTGCTATGATTTCTCTCTTCTTTTTTGTAGAAAAAAAAAATAGAACATTTCTGTGGCTATTTTACTCAGAGACATCAGTTTTCAACAGGATTTCCCCTATGATATTGTCATTTCATTAGTCAAAATATTTGGGGTTTATGGGTGAGTTTTGTTTTTCAATTACAAAACAATGTCCCTGGCTTATTGTTAGACTGAGTTCAATATTTGTGTTGTTAATTAAATCAAACAATTCAATACAATGGAAATATAAAACTGTAAGGAGTGTTTGGAAAGTGACAAAGAACTATAGACAGAGCTCTTTGAGACACAATGGTGATATATAATTAGTGTTTTACAGAATAACTCACAAGCTAGAGTCACTGAAAAAACTTGTATCGATACAGACAAACATTGAACTTAAGTCTTCAAATATTAACAGCAATAGAGAAGAAAATATTATTTTAACTTTGGAAAAAATGTTTGATGACACTAAAAACATTGTTACAAGTCCTGTTGGTTTTTTGTTGTTGTTTTGTTTTGTTTTAAATAGACTACTGTTCAAGTGAAAATGGCATGGTTCTTCTAAAATTAAATTGAGAAACTCTAATTATTTTTGTCAAAAAAAAAAAGAATTGAGCAATTACTTTAACAATTATTCCACTGCAGCTCTGTTCTGTTGAGAACTTGACATTTAAGAATCATGATGTGTGTCATGAATAACAAGTAAAGGAATACAGAAAGAAAATATTCATTTGACAATGAATCTTTGCTTAGTCGTCTTAGTGTAAATAAGAACAGAAATCCAAAGGTGATTTTTCTTCATAAAATAATTATTTTTCTCTTTGGGTTTATAAAATGCTTTGATATACTAATTCTTGTGCACTAGAGTCTGTGATCATTTACCTGCTGTTCTTCATTATCAGCTCTAGAAAGACCATTGTCAGCTTTCTCCCCGCAGAAGAATGTATAGCAAAAGGCTGCTTGAACTTGCGTAACATCATAGAAACTAGAGGCTTTCTTTTTTTTTTTTTTTACACCAATTTATTATCAACATATTGTTCCCTTAAACAACTTATTTTTGCTTTAAATCATTATCTGTATTCCAAAACCTGATTTTCCTGTCATCTATGGATCACAACGTCCCCCAAACAAGCCCTCTATCCCTAAATGAAAAATATCATGTTTATTTTCTTTTTCACTCAGCGCACGCAAACAGTTCCCTGCTCAAATCTCACTTGCATAATATAACTGAAAATTCAGTTCAGAGATTAAGAAGTTCAAAAAACTGAATTGGAAAAGCAGTCTGGATTTGGGTAGTCTGAAGCCATCGTATCTGGAGTTGACAAGATTTCTTGTTTTTAAATCAGAAAATGTGATTATTCTAGAAAAGAGGACATAACTCCCTTGCAAAATAACTATTGCTAGTGCTTAGTAGTCCCAGCTTAAGTCAGGTTCTCGTGAACCCCAAAATAGGAAATATTATATGGTTTTGTGTTTCTTTTAACGTGTTGTTTTGTTGTTTGTTTGGTTAGTTTTGATTTTTTGTTTGTTTTTAACCCTTGTAAATTTTCAGGCCTAGATGATAACTCTCACCAGTATATCAGCCTCAGCCTTTTACACAGAGGTGCAAACATATAAAACTGAACAGACTGTATTTAAGAGATCTATGAAGTGGTTAAGAACCTTGTTTGGAAATTTCACCTCTGTAAGCTCAGTTTCTGGCAGCTAATGAATTCTATATATGGTTCCTGGAATACCAGCATGCACCTCAACACTAGTACATAGGAAAAAGGTCATTTTCAGGCACCCAAGTTCAGATGCACTTACATACTTTCACAGTATTTATTTTGTGGCCCATCAGTCAGAAAAAATAATACAATCTTAGGATCATATTAAGATGAAATACAATATGATCTTAAGACCTCTTATGGCATTAAGATCTTCAGCTTCTAAAGAATTTCCTAATATTAACCTGAATTCCAAAACTCTACACTTTGGAAGGAGAAAAAAAAAAAGTGAAAAAGGATAACATAAAAGAAAAGAAAAAAGAAACACAGGAATGAGGACGAGACATGGAGATGTGCATTCTCAGTTATAATATCCTCAGAAAAGGTGAGCTTATTGGGTCTTTAACAAACGTAATTAGCAAGCACCAAAAAAAAAGAATTAATAGCCCTTTTGATCACATGATAACTTTTTTTTCTGTCTGACAAACCTACAACAAAGAAGAAAGTTATATTGGTTATCTTTGTATTGATTGTTAATAATATAGTCACTACAACACTGCTACACTATGACTATGATAATGACAAGATAATTTGGACGGGAATTTTCCCCTTTTTCTAAAGAAAAATCTTGATTTTCTTACATGAAAAGAGAGAGATTTCTATCTCTGAGCTGATCAGAGAAAGAATTTCACCCTAAGAATAAAAATTTTGCTTTGGTCTGCTATGGAAAAGATGTGCCAACAGTTACAGCCATCTAGGTATTTTCTCAAAAACAGTTTTTGATTTGTAAAAACAACTAGTACACATTATCCCACTCTGTACACTTGTCCACACTTTCTAAATTTGATTTCAGTTTACTCATGGAAGTCTCAATAATAAGAAGTCACTTGTTTGCTTATTACCTATTTGTTTTCCAGTAGTTATCTTCAACTTATTTATTCTGTGTCACCTTGTGAAAAGCTTTTGAGGGTTAACTGGAAACATTTTGTAAAATAATTATTGATGTATTAGCTTGCCAGATAAATTCCACTCACACTTTTCCTGTTGAGGTCAATTTTACAACTCCTGCTTTCTGCGTAACCAATTTCTTTGTTCATGTTGGCAGAGCAATGCGATTCTGTGGTCGGCTATCACATGTCAGAAAGAACTTAAATTCTGTACAGAAATCACAGAATAATTGTATATGGCACCAATACAAGATTTTTTAAGCTTTTCCTTCTCCCTTTAGAGGGAAAGCAAAACCTGAGTTTCCTATGAATAAATTTTACATACCTTCACTCAGTCTCATATTTTATAGATGCAATAAGGACAAATCATAAATCTAATGAAAATCAACTTATTGGAGAACCAGCTCAACAGAAAATGGCATATCCAGTCAAATTTTCAAGAAAGATCACAGTATTATATAGTATATAGTTGTAATATACAGTAGAAAGCTTCAGATATCCTCACTAGTATCATTCTACTGTCAATACAGAAAAATGGGATCAGGATCATAGAGTGAGCAATTCATAATGCTTAACTAAATCTCTCGTTCAGATTTTGAGAAAGTCTTTGTGCATATCCCAAGTCTGTCTTACAAATGCTCAGAGATAACCTTTCATTATCTCTTCCTAAAATAAGGCTTAATGATACATGGGAAGTGGCCACTAGTTAAATTCAACAGGATTTGTTCATATTCAGCAAACCTGAGAAAAGATTCACATTTTTCTTACTCTAAATGAAGAGAACACTGTACCTATTTACACAAATAGAGACGTATGATTTTTTGTTATTCTTTTGGATGCAGTATGGACTGAAGTTTCATTTCATGATGAGATAGTGACAGCTAACAGATGGTAGCATCCATTATTCTGTGGAAAATTTGCAGCAGCTTTGTGCTATGTTGATTGATTAAAAAAATGTTTTTGCTATCCTGAAAGCTAATAAGATTAAAAGTTCACTTAGAATCTGAAGACAAACCACACTGAAAAGTGCCATAAAACCCCACGCTCTTGGGTCACTGGTGAGAATCACAACTTCTTTAACTATACATAGTTACATAAAGAGAATTACTGGATATTCTACACAAGAGGTATGCACTAGACATAAGCACAGCTTTGCCAAAGTACAGGAGCACTAGCAGCTAACTAAAAAACTTCACCAATATTTTACTTCCTGAAAAAATCTGTAACTTATGTTATCTCGCTGTGAAGGTGACTGCTAATTTATTTAGACATTCAAAATCTCCAACTGATTAGATAAAGTTTACTTCAAATGGAAATTCCACCATGCTCAGGTAGTCGTTTTTTCTATTGGTTCATTTTACACACAGATATCTTTGGAATGACTCATGTACCATTCAACCTTTACTCCTTTTTAAACATAATCAGATTTAAAAGTTTCTCACATATTTCTCAATTTAACTTCATAACCAGTTACATTAATTTGTAATTACCTAATTTTCACAGCTTATTATAACTTCCGAAAACCATTCTATTTTTTTTTTAATCAGCTTTAACTGTAGATGTATTTATTAAACTTTAAGCTAGACCTGCAAAAAGAAACCAACTTTGCACTATGCAATATACTTTTATGAAATCACAATCCAAAGCAATATCTAATTGCTAGGAGGTCCTAATTCAGCAGAAGAACTGACACAATTTGCACTTTAAGATGACTCAGTTTAGGGTCAGATTTGTGGAATGAGCTTGGCAAGGGTATCTCATTTGTACACTCTCTTTCTAACACTTTTGCAGAAAAAGAAGAGTATAAATAAAACACTGAATACTTCCTAAATTGTCTTGATTCTGAAAATATCAGCTCTTCATAATTACACTGTTTAACTAGATTTTATTTTAATTACTTAGTTTATAAGCATCAGTAATAGAGCTCACATTTTATTCCATAGAAGTAAATTCCTCAGGATTTTTTTTTTTTTTACAACCTCAAGAGAATCTACAAACAATACAAAAATATTCCAATGAGATTTCATGATACCAAAATTTTCATACAGTTTTGATGCAGTCATTCTAATGTACGCACTAACATTCCAGGAGCAAGAGAGATGGTCATAGATTATTATTATTTTTAATTTTTTTTTAAGTTTTATGCAGTCTGCAAAAGCCCTGAGATATAAATTTTCTTTTATTACAAACTACCCCCTGTACATGTGATTAAACAAGCAACAGATAAAAAAAACACCTTGTCAAACACACAAAACTTTCAAATATCTTGCAGAGAAAACGACTTTAAAAAAGATAACAGGAGATTCTTTACCTGTCTCTATGTGTTACTTGAAGAAGAGATACAGAGGGTAGGAAAAAAAGAAAAAAATACACCTAGTACCTTCTAATCTGATTTTCAAATCTGAATGACTTACTTTATTTTTAGTGTGCAAAGGAAAAAATGCATACTGTAACTTGAACAGTTGATTTAAGTTGAACTCTAATTTTTTTATTCAGCAGTAATGCATGATCTCCAGACAACAGCAGAGAGAAAATAAGACCAGTCACACACACTCCTTGGATTATTAATAAAAGCCGATTTGTGTCAGTTCATTATCAAGTATGTTATATAAAAAAACTAGTACATAGATGCTTAGAAAGATTTTGAATGGACTTCCTATACAAAAGATTTTTAAAAGTGCATACCTAAGTACACACAATGAAGGGAATGACATCTGTCCACTGGAGTCCTTTGCTCATGTACAAAATCAAAATAATGAAAGCTTGCATGTTAGCAGAGCAGCTTCATTTAAAAAGAGTCTAGCCCAGCATGACAGACACTAAACTCACCAAAAAAATAAATAAATTCTTGCACAGAGTCTTTAAGCAAACAGCAAATTCCAGTCAACCTGGACTAAGCACTTAGTATGAGCTAAAGTACATGCAAAGGTTGAATTACACTAAAAAAAAACATTGAAACCTGCAACAATTGTAATACCTATATTAGTTATCTACAGGCAACATCATAGACATAGCCTTTGCTCAAACCACTAATACCATGCTCTATACTCATCAGTCTAATCATTTATCACAAGAAAACTTTACTAGGCAAGATGAATTTATTTACGTCTGAAAGAAAAGACTGTTCAGTATCATTGGTAACAACCTCAAGACTTTCACAGTAACCACCGAAACTAGTTGTGTAGGAAAAATTCATCCTCCCCCACTCCCTCACCCCTGCAAAACTTCAGCATTTTAGCTATATAGATGTGAACTAGAAATTTAAATGCAAAATCAAGCAAAACTATAGGTTCCTCTAAAACTACCAACAGATAGACATTGTCAAAATTCAGAGTAAATTTAGTAAAACTTCTAGTTTATTTTACCTGTCCTCCAACAGAATAATGAAAACACTTTAGCCATGGACACAAAGGTTACTTATATCCAATTAGAAAAACTTCTGAATGCAAGTTTTTGAAAAAGGAGCTCTAGATTATTATGATAGCTATATAAATATGGCATAAAAATGACAAGGAAAGGAAGACGACACAAGAATGTGATAACGTTTACATATGGTACAGACCTTTGGGTGGTGAAAGAGAAATTGGTCTATGCTAGAGTAGATCATCAATAAAATTTAGAAATTAATGGATATATGGTACTAGGATTATGGGTATATAGATCACTGAGCAGTTTAATTCATAGAAATGTTAAATGCCATCACTTGAAAAGTGAGGCAGACATACCGCCTTCTGTTGCAATCCTGTCAGAGCTCACAAATTAAGCAGGCTTGATCTGGATAAGTAATTTGCTTCATGTCACTTCTGCAAGTAGCAGTACTCGTCATTTTATAGGTGGGAAGCAATTTTCTTTTTGATTCAGTACTGAATCAATGACTTGATACAGTGATCAAACACTTCCAGATGATTTTTTTTAATTATTTTTTTTTTTTGTAATAAATATTGCAGATGCCAGTTGAGCCAAATTCCCAATAGTTAATTACGTCCTACCCGTCCTTCCTTCTCTTTTCTGGACTGCTTGGGAGGGACAGGCAAAGATGTTTCTTTTTTTGGTGTTTAAGCATTCATACCTCTCTCTTCAGTTAAACATACTCTTAGATATCAAAGCACTTTTGTTACTGATGATGTGGCCCTCCTATTTAATGTACTATAGCAATGATTTGAAAGTCAGGGCTGTGAGCCACAGGAGGCCATTATTAACAAAGCATCTTTCGTATGCTTTTAAGAAAGACTGACCTTACCTGCTAGCTGTAGCCTAGTCCAGGTTGTTGCCTAGCTTTTAAGATATTTTTTTTTCCTAAAATAATAACCTGAAAAGCTTGATATCCTTTCTATATCCTTTATGGCTCTTTCACACAACTCTTATCAAATCTGTCAAAAGCATCAAGTCTAGTATAATAGCAAAAGTACTGCAAAACGAGATGGACGAGGTGGAAACATAAATATATAGCTAGTAAAAAATAAGAGAAAATATATGCCACAGAAACAAATGAGCATGCTTATATCTGTACCTAAATAACAAACTGCAATTTTTCATATGTTTACCAGACATTTATAACACAAGGTGAATTTGCCAGTTTCAGCAACACAAAGTGTAGATATAGCCTACATATATATAGATATACTCGCATATATAAAGAAAAGAACAGAGGAAAAAGGCCAATTTGAACTGAAGAGAAAGGGTTGAGGGAGAAAGATGCTATGGCTGTGAAAAACCTAAGATACAAAAATTCTTAAGTCAGCTGATAACAATAGATCAAATAACTTTCTGATAATTTTAAAATACAGAGAAGATGGGCAAGAGTGAAAAGAAAGGTGGGTGTGATAGAAGTTGTGGTATCTCTGAAAAAAGAAGTAATAGGAGAATAATAAAGAATATTTAAATTAAAAATACGGTATAAAAATCAAGATGCATTCAAAAGATTGTTACCTTAAAGGAAAACATTATCAATATAAATGAAACCTCTAAGTCTTTACTTTTCTTAAAATATTTCCATGTTTCTACATTATCTGCTAATTTGTATTGACAATAGAAAACTTAAAAATAGAACAGGTAGGGAGACATAACTCTATTGTAAAATACCAAAAATAATGATGTAAATGAAAAAAATTGTTATTTTTTTCATTATATAACTTTTAGAAATTTCTAGACAGATATTTTTATCTTTTTACTTTTTTATTTTTATTTTGATCAGAAAGTGAGTCTAATGGGGGAACAGTGACTTCAAAAACGTTCACGAAACATCACTGCATGCTTAGACTTTGGTATAAATTATGCCAAAGATAGGTATTATAGGGCTAGTCTTTCCAAAATCTTTCTGCTGCTTCCATAATACTTGTATAATGTTCATTATTTTTGTGTGATTAAAAATCGTACAACAAAGTTCTGTACTATAATAGCTGTATCACAAACAAAATTAGTGAGCATGGACAAACATGACATTCAGAAATGGCTATTCTTTTCGGCTATTTTGCTTGCTAAGTGCACAAGCTGAAAAATTGAAATGGGTTTCTCAAGCGCGTTGCAAACTCACTGAATTGGCTTATTAGGTGAACTGTGAATGCTGGGGAAGATTCTCCCAGGGTAAACAGAGGAATACAAGGTCTGTAACCTTCAGTGGCTGCCAAAGGATGTCCCTCCTTTAGCACACACTGCATGTACTCCTAGGGGTCACTGGAGAAGCACAGAATCACTGGGAGTTCAGCCTTCTCAGTCTATGCCATCAACTCCCTGGCACTACAATTCATCTCTTTTTTTACCACATTTTAGGAACAGCGTACCTGACATCACAAAACTACCTTTTGGAGAATCAACTAATTTTGAACCTTCATTTCTACAATGCTTAGAGATAATTATAATGCATATATCTGCATTTAATTTTTTGTGTTTATTGGAGTTTTATCTTCAATGACAGGCAGTAGATTAACACAGAAAAAAATATTGTGGCTATGAGTTTACTATACATCATAATAAGCTAAACATACAATAATAATTTCAAAACTAATAATAAATGTTTCTTGTTTTAGAAGCAGATGATATTAAGTGTGACAGTTCTTAATTTAAGAATATTACTTTCCTGCTTAAAATACCTATAAAAGTGTCCTTGATGTATTCTAGAATCCCTAGTAAAACTAGGCAGAATCGGCAGCAATGTACATGCAGATATGACTACAGAGAAAAACGGTTAACAATGTTTTGAACACCTTTGGTGTTCACATATTTCTGTTGACAGAGAAGACCTCTGAAACAGAAGTACAGAACTATCATTTCAGCTGTTCTTCTGAAGATGTGTTCAATGAGCTCTGTCAAGAAATTGACTTGGAAGAACCAATCAATCTTAAAAATACACAATATTCCTTTTATTTTGTTAACAGTTTCTATCTGTAACTGTCAAAAATGTGTAGTGATGCCTCCTGCCTGCCTGGGGTTATTTTCAAGGTTTCCTTCGGGGCAAGGGAGAATGGACGTACATGTTATGTTAACACCTTTCAGTATCACAAGACCTTTCATTTTTAACTTCTGAGCAACAAACAGGAAAATACTAACAGACTCATCTATTTTGGATACGAATAGTCTAAACAGCTCTAGAATGCAGAATTACAACCACCACAAGATAAGAATACTGGGCATCAGATCTGCAAGATGGAATGACTCTGCCCCACTCTCTAATGGGAAAAGGACTAGATCATGATCTTGGTTACACTGCTGACAGAACAAGGAAAGATTATGGTCCACAGATCCTGATTCTGTTCATCTTGGAAATCAACACTTTCATTTCTCATGAAGATAAAATGAAGCAGTCTGATCTAGCAGAAGAGAAGAGAAAGCCCATGAGAAATTTTAATGCTTCTTCATAAAGAGAGAATCATCATCTGTCTCAAAGTTAAAATAGCTCCCGCCACAAAAAGATGTATATGGAAAACCTTATCATAAAATTCTGCAGTATTATAACTTTAACGAAGCTAGAGCTACAGAACTTGCTTGTCCAGATTATTTTAACAGGAATCAGTACCTTTTAACAGGAATCAGTACCTGTGAATGAAACCTCACTGTAACATTTCACCTTACTTCATTAACCTAGAAGATTATAGATCAATACAGGTACCTGGTTTAAGTGTATCTTTACGGTGTTATGAAAACATGATGCACATTCTAAAGTGGCATTCAGCATGCCAATAATGAAATAAAATAAATATTTAAATAGCTTCCATATTCAAAGAAAAAAAATGTCAGATCTTACACATAACCAGTGTTTCCTTTCGGTGTGATTTATCCCACTACTAAAGAATTAATTGTGACTCAAAGTCAGATTCCAAAAAAGAGAACAGAAAAACAAAGGATAGAAGGGAACTGAATGAAATGATTAGACTGATGGACAAACCTACATATTTTTGGCATATTTATAAATAAATAAAAAAAGCATTAGAGATTTCATAAATCTGATCAGCATCTTCGACAATATTTTCACTTAACTTTTAAAATGAAGTAAAGCAAACAAAATTGGTATTTGACATTAAATGAAAGAGAAAAGGTAATAATACATCTTATTTCAGATCAAGGAAGTCTGCATAAGAAAAAGGACAATTCAATACTGACGAAAATAGAAATGTGCTGAATTTGATGAGTCACTGTTAATCAAATCCAACCACTTCATTAAAAAATTCAGTAAAAAGGGATGTAATAGGTGGGTTGGACTGGTGTCATAAAAATAATGTATAAGGAAAACCTGTAGCTAGGTTGTTAAATTAAACTTTTTATATCTTAGTGGTAACACACAGAATACTGCTGCACCACATAGAATATAAGATGCTGTAATTTCTGTACGGTAATTTGACTACTATTATTCACTAAGCAAATTAGAAAAAGTTAATGTATTGAAAAACACTGGTAGCTTTTAAACTACTGTACTATGACTGATGACACCTGTTTAATTTGTTCATTGTTAGACTGTGCTACCTCTTCCAAAAATGAAGATATTAAGAGCATCATCTCTGAAGGGAAGGCTAAAAGGAAGGAGGCTCTGACATTCCTCTCAGTTCACAGGATCTCTGTACTCTCTCTTAGGCGGGGTGAAGGAGTCACAGAGAAGACTGTAAAAATCAGACGAGCAATAACAAAGATCCTGGGCTATGAAAACCTCTTGGGGAATGAACCACACCATGCAGGGCTTGCTGCAGCGAGAGAAAAAAAAAAAAAAAAAAGAGCAGATATCAGGAGTCCCTTCTAGGAGCTATGTTTAACATTTTTGACAGTCTGAAAATATTTTTGTCATCAGTTGCTGAGCAGACCTCTCTAGAATGGAAGGGAATGTGCTATTTCAGAGGACATCAGGTTTTGCTGGCAATTACATTATGTTTTGTTTAAAAACAATCAAGAAGAGGATGCAGATGACTATGATACCAAAAAAGCTAAAGTTGTAATTTGCAGATTAGTTTTAATGAGATGAACATATGAGAAAAAGATAATCCACATGTAGCTGCAAAACCCCCAAATTTACATATCAAATAGAAATATTGCAGGTTTTCAATTAAGGTAGCCTAAAGAAAGAGATCATTAGTTTTCATCAAAAAGCAGAAGTTAACCTACACTCCTTTAAAAAGTTACTAATTTAAGTAAGTTAGTAGATGTTAAACTTTCCATATGGGCAAGTCATCTAAGTTGATCTTGTATAAACAAAAGAACAAAGGGCAAACATTTTCTAAGTGTTATTCCTGACAGGTATAGGGAAGCAAGCAGCTGAAAGCAAATCTAAAGGAAAAGGTCAAAAGAGAACAAAGTAAAATGAGATGCAAAGTGTTTAAGAAGTAAGTCAACTTCCATGAGAAAAATGTAATATGCATTGTGTTTAGGAAAGATTCTGCTATTTTTTTACATTTTCTATAAGTGAGAACTTTTTCTATCATGAATAATAGGCTAGCTAGAATATACTCGAAAAGGTAAGTGAAAAGACTTTAGAAATTTAAGATTCGGGATCACAGCAGGAAAAAGCCCTTCTAAATGTGTACTAAAATAGCAGCAAAATGCCCTACTATATAATTTCTGTACTGAGTCATAGCACAAATAAATTACAATTTAAATTAAGTAAAATTTGCAGAGGCACATAATTTTTCATGGCTTCATTCAGATGGATGCTGATTATCCCTGACTGTTATCAGTTTAAAATTAGAATGATCAGTAGCAAGACACATTACATCCACAAATAGTAACCATATGTACCATAAGAAGAGTTGAGGAGCACTGAGGACTCCTAAAATTACCTATTGGACATTATCAGTAGCATCATTAAAATCTAACTGCACACTTGTGGTCAGATAGCATTCCCTAAGTTATTGTATTGTTGTTAAAAATACTGATTAAATACAATTTTCATTATCGACCCTCAAAAGTCAAACAGTATTTCTTACTGTTTAGGTTTTTTTTTTTTAATTGTCTCAGAGTATGTAATACAACTCAAATAATTAAGGCTTGCTCATGGTCACTTCCCTAGCTGACAGGCTTAGGCATGTATCCTGTATACTTTCAGTAGGGAAGTAGACTATCTTTCAACAAAATAGAAATTCAATAGTCACAATTTGAGTTTTGACTTAGACTCTCTTGCTTATTGCTGCATTTCCCCATTTGACAAAACACTATGACTTTATATTGTTCTGAGTATATCACTGCCCAAAGCCGATAGTTTAAGCCATATTCAGAACTGCACAGTGCAAAAACTTAATTCATGCACCTTAAGTATTATCATTTGCTATGATTTACAAAATCACATTGTCAGTACTGCTTATTCTGATGGTTTCATATGTGCTTACTTCCAGTTACAATGATGTATGACAAATTTTGCTGTACAAGAAGTATTTATCTGTCTTCCCAGGTCAATGCTTGTTACTTTTTTTCAAAAACCATACTAATATTTACATAAGATTATTAATGTTGAGATGCACATATGTGGTTCTTGTATAACTGAGTAAAGTAAGAATTCTCAGAGTTAGATGAACGTTTTAGCATATAACAGAGTCACAGTAAAGCATAGAATGTTTTACATCTGGGGACATCCAAAATTATACAAGGGCTTAGGGCTTTTGAATGTTTAAAATTGTCTGAATAAGTACAACACATTCTTTAGTGGTTAAAATGCAACAGAAAGTGGAACACACTATGTTCCCTCTACATTCATGCCTTTGAAATTAGTATTTAAGTAATAAATTCATTTTCCACAGTGAAATATAAAAGACAACTCTTTTCTGTCCAATTATTTTTTTTTCTCCCGAAGGTATCATTTTTATTACATTGCTTGAGTAGATACTAAATGATGACTACATAACAACCTTGAAGCAAATGCGAAATCGTAAGAATTAAACAGACAATATATGACCTAGTTCAGAAAGGAATGACCAAAGAAATATGAAAACAAACAAACAAAAAACAACAAGAAAAACAACAACAACCAAAATAAACCCACAAAGAAACACGAGAAGATCTAGAAATAAATATAAGAGGATAGAATCAGTGCAAACAGTGGAACACAAAATAAATTTTGAAGAAAAGAGACTCTAGGAAGCAGTTAAACTCAATGCTTTTATGCCCAATGGTGTTTTTGTTTTGTTGTTTTGTTTAGTTTCCAGGCTCCACTAACTCCTTCTTCCACTGTTGTTTATCTACACATTAGATGAAGATCACCTGTATATAACTAGAACCTTTGAGTGCTACGTATTTTTAGAGCTTCACCCCATGGATATGTACAAGGGATCTGCCATTCCCTTTGAACTGTAACTAAACTGTTAATACTAAGAACTAAGCTGTAATATATTGTTGATAAAAAACATTCCCCTGTATTCCAATTTCTCTATGATTTTATTAAGCTAAAAAATAAATGATGAATACATTCACCTTTAGGATTTTTCTCCTGTTGCTGGAAGCATTTACTCTCTGTACCGTTCTTACTATACCCATACACAAAATGGAAACACAGAGCTCATCCCAACACAGAGAGAGCTCTTAAATAATTCCACTCTGTGCAGGTATGAATATGTAGTTTCTTTCCAGAGGTGAGCAATACCTCACCTGTTTTTGCTTCCACATCATCTTCTAGCCTGCCAATTCTCTCAGGAGACACTTTGTAGACCTTTTTTGAATTATCTCTTTGCTTAGCCTGTTTGTTTGCTTTTTATGTTTATAGACTGTTAATCCAGTATATTGTCACATGGTCTACCTATTAAAAGTACATAAATCCAGTCAATTCTAGTAATTTTAATTTTCTCCTTTAGCTTTGGATTTCTGATCACCACTGCAAACTGACTTCAAACTAGGTATGCTGTGAGTCTGCAAAAATTCCATACTGGAGTGTGTTCCAGCTGTTATAAGCACTGAAGAAACACAATGGGCTAGCCCTAACAGCCAAGCTCCCACCCGACTGCTCACTCACTCCCCCTCTCAGCAGGGCAGGGGGGTGAAAATAGGAGGAATGAAACAGCATGTGGATTAAGACTGTTTATGTATTACCACTGTGGGCTAAAACAGACTCAACCTGGGAAAATTTAGCTTAATTTATTGCCAATTAAAATTAATAATAATAATTACTAACTTGGGCTGTGGGAAACACAAAGGTGAACATTATTAAAACAACAGCTTTCCTCTCCCCCTTTTCCAGCTTTATTCCCAAGCCCTTTACCCATTCCAAGTGGCACAGGAGGTTGGGGGTGTTACAGTCAGTACACAGCATTTTGTCTTTGCCACTGGTGCACCCACTGCAGAAAGCTTCTGTTTTTTGAATTTTCATACTCAAAATGTTTGTATCAAGCTTGGAAAACCACTTGCTCTTTTCATGTTGGCAAATACAGTCAAGTGAACGTTTCAGTTTGAAACTGAGTTGTTAGCTTCATCATCACCATTCATCATTTTCCTTTTTTTCTACATGTCCAGATGTGCGCTCCTGTTTCTAGCTCTACAGCTCATGCCATATATCATACTTAGATGTGATTAGTAAGAACTGCAAATCATTACTTATGACCATCATGAATATTTACAGAAAGCTAACAAATAACACAGAATGGAGCTTGTGAGCATGGGTAGGACACTTTTGAATGCCAATCATATTATTAATACCTAATTAACAAAAGCAACAAGAATATAAACTGAGAAATTTTCACAGCATGCTGGATTTATCCTAAGCCTCTCAAATGACTTAAAGCTACCATTCAAGCAAGGTGACCTTTGAAACCATTGTAAGGAAGTTCAATTTACAAACAAATCTGATTGCTTGTAAACAGCAAGAAAAACAAAACAAAGGTGATGTGCATGTACAAATGCCACTTCGGAAACAGAACAAAGCATTCATAAATAAATAAAACAAGTATTTGATTGTGGTGTTACTCCACACATGTAAGAGTTGCAGCGATCTCAGACAGACATACTCATACAACCCCATGGTTGTCCACATGTATAATTTTGGTAATGTGAAATGGCGCAAGGAAATTAAACATACCTACAGGCAAACAAAATACAGCTGAATGATTGTTTTGAGAGTTCTGTCAGAAAAAAAAATATATTATTTTTGTCACATTTTGTATTTTTCTCCATATTTAGAGGTTATGGCAAAGTTAAGGGGCAGATATTTGCCTTGCTAAAAAAAGATTTCTAAGTTACGGACATTCACTAATGATTCCTTGAGAAGTACCTTTGCTGAATACTTGGAGGAATGATTAAAACAACCGATTTTGTAGTAAGAGCTATATTATGGTAAAAATACATTTTTATTCAATTATCAGAATATAAAGTTATTACAATGATCTGTTTGTGTTAAATAAGTACGCAATTCTTAAAATGTTAATTTTATAGATTCTTTTTTCTCTTAGATGTTTGAAGGCTGCATAATGCTGAATGTATAATACTGTCTGCATTTTGGGCTGTGATTGTCTTCATACGATTCTATTGCTGTACTTATTCCTTTATATGATTAGTATGTGAAATGTTTTCCCTGTACTTAACACCAAGGGTTTGAATACAAAGTAAAGTAAAAACAAAGTTTGGCAAGCATTTTATTTCCATTTTTTTTATCTACACTCATATGACTAAAAACATCATAGGTAAGGAACTTGTTAAATATCACATAGAATCACAGAATATCCTGACTTGGAAGGAACCTACAAGGATCACCAAGTCCTGGCTCTGCATAGGACCACCCAAAAATCAGACCATGTGTCTGAGAGCTTTGTGCAAATGCTTCCTGAACTCCCAGCAGGCTTGGGGCCTGGACTGCTGCCCTGGGTAGCCTGTCCCCATGCCCGACCACCCTCTTGGTGCAGAACCTTTTCCTCACACCCAGCGTGACCCTCCCCTGTCCCAGCTCCATGCCATTCCCTCGGGTCCTGTCGCTGTCCCCAGCGAGCAGAGCTCAGCGCCCGCCCCTTGGCTCCCCTCGTGAGGGAGCTGCAGGCCGCCATGAGGCCTCCCCTCAGCCTGCTCTGGGCTGAGCAAACTAAGGGACTTCAGCAGCTCCTCATATGCCTTCCCCTCTAGACCCTTCACTGTCTTCTTAACCCGCTTAGATGATCACTAATAATTTTACATCCTTCTTATACTTTGGCACCCAAAACTGCACACAGTACTTGAGGAGAGGCCACGCCAGCGCAGAGCGGAACAACTTCTTACCTTGACCAGCTAGCAATGCTGTGCTTGATGCACCCAAGGGTGCAGCTGGCCCTCCTGGCTGCCAGGGCACACTGTTGACTCATATTCAACGTGCTGTCAAACCCCGAGTCTGTATGTATACCCAGGGTTGCCCCTTCCCAGGTGCAGAATGGGGCGCTCGCTCTTGTTATACTTCACATAGTAATTTCTTAGCTCTCTGCGAGGCCTCTCTACCCTCGATGGAGTCAACAGCTCTTCCTAATTTAGTGCCATCTGCAAATTTACTTACCATACCTTCAAGTCCTACATCCAAGTCATTTATGAAAATATTAAAGAGGACTGGCCCCAAAATGGAGCCTTTGGGAACCCCACTAGTAACTGGCCTATGTAAGCCCATTTACTGATGTGAGCCCAACCCATCAGCCAATTGTTCACTCTTGATCACTTCTCAATTCTTCAAGAAAATATTTTATAGCAAGCTGTTAAAGAGAGCTTTCTTTTACTTACATTGATATCTTCCAAATCCAAATTATTCAGAATGACGTTGTTCCTCTTCCAGATGATGGGAGGTCTCAGAGTTCCCTGGATGGCACAACTTAAGACAGCACTTTGTCCTACTGTTGCTGCAGTGGTGCTTAGTTTTTGATCTTCTGGCAGACTTAGCTGAACTACCTCTGCAAAAGATATATTGTTTTCAAGGTTAATTTGTTTGCAGTTTCATAAGGTTAATTAGTATGCAGCTTTTGTACACTGGTAATTTAAGGATTTTAACTGGAATCAAAGTAAAAAGAACTTCCGACAACCACAGGAAGTTCAGAGTACTTCAACTAAAGGTCAGCAAGACATTTCAATGAAATTGACTGACAAGCATCACCATATAAAGAGAGAAACATTTAACATGAAAATGAATTTCAGAGGTAAGACTATCTAAAATTAGACAACAGAAGTTATTTAACAGTAAGGCCAATGAAACATAGTAGCTATCATCTTCATTTGACTAATATGGCAATAATGCTGTAAGAGTAATTCATTTTCAGAAAAGAATATTATGGAACTCAGTGTAGAAATATGCAAGACTGAGATGAAAATGGACAAAAAAAGTGAATTCTGCTTTCAGTATATAGAAATAAGGTATGAGCCTTCTTCCCTAGTATGCCTTTTTTTTTTTTTTTTTTTTTTGGCGGGGGTAGTGGGGGGGAAGGGTTCCTTGATATTAGTGAAAGCACAATTTCCTGATTAAAGTGATGTTAGTAATTTCTTCCATTTCGGTCTCAGAAGATTATGCATTAGTCATAGTTCAAACACATTAGTTTATGTCATTTTTAAAACACAGCATTAAAATAATTTCTACACTTCTCCAGTCAAAAATGATTTCTTTTACAATATCTGGAGAAATACTGAGCCAGAATAATAAATATTTGTATACTTGAATAAATCTTTCCTAAATACAGGAAGTAAAAAAAAAACAGTGCACTTTACAGCATCAATTTGAAACTGCTGTGTCTGCCAAGTGGCAGCAGCAACAACCAGGATGGAACAGAGCACCAAACAGAAGAGCACAACACTGAGTAATGGTTGGAGGCAAATGTGAACTAAATGCATCACTTCCTCTGAAGTCATCTACATCCACAAATATTCACTACTTTTTGCATTTCCTGTGCAACACACAGTACAAATTGCTAGTGCCAATAAGCTATTTCACAAGGTTCGGTTTATTTATTTAGTATTACCGAAAATACCCTAATGTAAAATATCTGTAAATTAATAAATGTAAAGGATTCACTTTTAAAAGTGTGTCACAGGTTGTGTCGTGGTTTGTTTTTCCTAAAATAGACAAATTACTAACACATTTAGAAGCAAAACCATAAAGTATAGATGCAAACAATCATGTTCTATATGTGTAAGAGAAAATTCAATCCATATCAGAAATCTGAAGAGCAAGAATTATTTTTATATTTATAGATATTCCTTGAATCATGATGAAATATTTGCTCTTGGTAAGTAACCAGCATTTCTAAAACTAACACCAGTGCAGCAAATTCAAACTCTCGTGGGAATGAAGACAATTTACTGTATAGTATTAGAAATACCTGGGGGGAAAAAAAAAAAAAAGTGTAATTTTAATACAAAATAGATTTTGTATGTAAAAAAAAAAATAAAAAAAAAAGGTCTCCATGAAATAAAATTCAGTACAAATAAATATGTTGTTAAAAACAGAGTACTCAGTCTTTAAAAGAGAATCATTTTAAGGAAATCTTTGCCATACAATTTTAGAATAAAGCTATTTGATGAAAAAGCAAGTAAGTAAACTACTATCAGTAGAGAACTACTCTCAATTCTTTCAACTTTACACTGTATCAAAAGTAAATCTTCCACCGTTTATCATTGCCTCTGGTATTTCATACTGCAAG
This sequence comes from Anser brachyrhynchus, assembly GCF_964034855.1. Lineage (NCBI taxonomy): Eukaryota > Metazoa > Chordata > Aves > Anseriformes > Anatidae > Anser > Anser brachyrhynchus. Next base: position 29,895,533 of record NC_137698.1, on the reverse strand, counting down.
AAATATGCATGGCCCCAGTAACTACTTTTGCTCCATAGGAAAAACTGAAAACAAAATAACAGAAAAAATAAGAAGAAAAAAAGAAATTATGTGAACACCCATGCTCATTTCTACCCAAGAAAGAAAAAAAAAATCTCATTTTTCTGGTTAACCAAAAGCTGGTAACTACTCAACTTTTAAAATGACCTTTTAAAAATTCAAGCATGTGTGATCCAGGCCTTGAAAATTTCTCCAGTAACAAGTATAGTACACAGGCCTGATATTAATATAAGGATGCTTCACTTTTATGTTCCACAACTCACTTGGTAACTTAGAGAAAAAAAGAGAGAAAGAGTGATAAATATTAGTTTGATGATGCTGTATACTCTTCCTTCTTGTGCAATTGCCTAGATGTAAAGCTAAACAGCTAAGAGTTGTCCTTTCATTTGTGGTGTACCTGATTAAATGCAGCACGATAAATTTTACGTTTGTAAGGAGAGAGAGAGAGAGAGAGAGAGGGAGAGAGGGAGAGGGAGAGAGAGAGAGAGAGAGAGAGAGAGAGAGAGAGAGAGAGAGAGAGAGAGAGAGAGAGAGAGAGAGAGAGAGAGAGACCAATGTATTTGGTCCAATATGTGAGACCTATATAGGAGTTGAAGATCATCCACACAGAAATGTTTTTACTTCATGCTAAAGCACAAAAATAAATAAATAAATAAATGAAATCAACCTTTCATTTTTTAAATACACTACAAAAGGCATCACGTACCTATTCTCTTTTAATTAGAAAATTACTTTCATATAAAAAAGACATTAATCTTTCCATTACAGCAAAGCAGCAGCCTATAAGCAAGCTAAGATCCATTATTAGTTCCATTTAGCCATAAAAGCAATACTTTGTAATTAACACAATTAAAAAGACAGTATAGTTTAATGGTTTTTTTTTTTCATGCATCAGAGAACTATTTCAATAGCTTCAGGAAAGAAAGTTTTGTTCTTCCATAACTGAGCTCAATGATCAATTTTTGTGTGACTAAAAATATTAATATTCAATTTAGATAAAAAATACCTTATTTTTTCTTTTCCAGAAATAACGTTTTATGACTCAAAAACTCTAGTGACACTGCCCACCAGACATACATAAACGCAATTGACTCATTTTTTTCTTTGTAACTGCATGCATTATCTGCCACCATTTGTCAAACCACGTAAAAGGGAATGTACAAATTAAGTTGAATATAGTAATATTTACTGTAGTTTTTAAAATTTACTGCATTCACCAGAAACATTTCAGCTCCTATGTTATAGGAGATGGTTCTTCAGAGATTATCACCCAGACTTCTTGAAACATACCCAACATGAATACTGAATGATTCAAAACTTCTGACAAATTCAGTGTGCAAAAATCTCAAAAGGTATGTTAATATTATGACACTCAATTTATAAAGGAGTAATTATCTGTGTTTTCCAAAGCCAATACTTAATTTAACATAGTCATTAAATAATTATCATAAAACTAGCTTACGCTATAGGCCACACTATGAAAAATGCTAACCTTCATATGATAAATTCAGCTACCTAAATTCTACAAAATTTCAAAGTCTTTTTTCAGTTAACTCTAGTATTACTATGGATGCCTGTATACAGAAGGCCAGTACCTATTATAGAAATGCTTATCTTTTTCAATTTGAATGCAACTGTAGAAAAGGGAACATTTAACAAATGCAAAACTTAGCATTTGCTGCCTTAATGAAGACAGTATTCTGAAATTAAAATACAGCCATTACTGTACTATTTTGTTAACTTTTTTTTTTTTTTTAACAACCTTTTATATACCAGTATTAATAGCCTTGCACACATTGCAACAGTCTGGAAAACCATGCTCACCATAAAAAAAAAAAAAAAAAAGAGAGAGAGAACACTAGTTTTGCTAGAGGAATTCCCTAAAAAGTATTTAAATAATTATCAATCTTCCATACAATATTTTTGTATTCCATTTGTAACTTCTATCACATGCCTATATTGCAGTAAAACAACCTGAATGCATTAATTTCTTAAAATTAAGCATGATTGTCCCACCTGGACACAGTCAAATCACCTGTGTTACGTATTTGTTAACAGCTGTGGGGAAAAAAAAAAAACACTAATAAATGCACTGGGAGCACCAATTTCCCTAAAAATACTGAGCAACAGTTAAGTAAAAACTTTGTATATAATTATGTGTATTTAAAATGATTTTTATAGTAACATTATTGGTAAAATTGAAGTAACACTTTTTATATATTCTAAAGACAAAATATATTTGCTCCTCATTAAGGGAGAAAGGGAGAAAGAGGGAGAAAGGAAAGCCCAACCCAAAAAAAACCTACGCCCACAGAACAGCACCTGAAGCAGAGTTCCTTGACAGTTAATTCCCTGAAAATCACTGTCCTTGAACTGGCTACAGGCAGGGTGGAAGAGGCACACACTGGTGGAAGTATGGGGTAGAAGTGTGGAAAGCGTTCTCAGGTACACAAGGCAGCACCTCTTGGAGCCCAAGCTCCATGACACTCATTTGCAAACAGAAAAGATAGGTCCTGGAACTAAATAATGCATTTACCATCTCTTTTCTCCTCCCTGAAAGAAATAAACCTGGTTCTAAAAGCAAGGTTTTTTTTGTTTTGTTTTGTTTTGGCCAGAGGCTGAAGCCATGGCACTGGGAGATATCACCTGCTAGGATAATTCCTAGCTTTCTCTCTATGTCACCCTTGTAAATTAAATTAAAATGTATCTGCTGAGACTATACTTCAAACAATTAAATGAAAAAGCAGAGCAAATATTTAGAAAAATTGGAAATTGAATGAATTTAATCTAGTAATATCAAAACCAATCAAACAAAAAAAAGATATTGTTGGTTATGGAACAGTAATATTAAATTTAAGTAGGTAGTAGGTTTTAGCTTATAGCATGCTGTTATCAAACAGAAGTGTGAATGCTCTACTATGGTATACCATATTAATGAATTTGCTAGCATCTCCTCCAAATACAGTATCAGTCTGATAAACATCCTGAGTTCTTAACCACAAAAATTACTGGATAAGTTCTCCTAGATAAAACGGAGAAAGGCAAACAAAAAATGGAAGAAGCCCATTTAGATAAAACCTAGAGGTATAGTTAGGGTGTGAACAACAGAATAAGTTATAGACAGCTGTGTAAAAAAAAACTGGTTGGAAGATAAAATATATGGTTATTAAAGATGACAAAAATAGTGAAAGCAGAGTAAATGCTAACTGCTGGGAGGACATTCTAAAACATTAAAACTGACTAGGTAAAAAAGAGCTCCTTACTGAAGGTTGGGAAATGTAGCAGCCATGGGATTTGTCAAAGCCTTTTAACCATCCTGCTGACTCCCTTACCCTTCATTCGGCTAAATGATACTGAGTCAAATTCTTCTGCTTACTCCCATTATTTATTTCATTATTAAAGCTGTCGCTGTATGTGATTCAGCTTGAATTCATTCATCTCAAAAATCTATGACATAGAACTGTATTTTGGATGAAAAATGTGCAATATATTAACTAACTCTCATATTTTCTTTAAAGATTTCAGTCAATACATCTGTAGAACGCATTTACCATTTTCACATTGACCTCATCTGGTTTCTCATAGTCACCCTGTGATTGACTGGTCTACACAACTTTCTCCTATTCTACTGTTTCTAATAGATGAATTCTCAGCTGGAAATATAACTTCTTACTATTAAGCAAGTATAAGGTCTTGTACCTTGTAACATTACATTTCAACTCATTTTTACTGCATCAGGCTTCAGTGTTTTTCAATCCCTCTACTATAGCAACCCAACATATCTCTGTAATTTTCTCTTTAATGTGTTGTTCACTTATTTACTGGTCACTGGAGAAACTTCACTAATAACTCCTTCTCAAAGTGATATTTTCCTGTTCCACTGAACCTGTTTTACCTCCTTTTTAGCCAGTTCCTTATTCATTTCATGATTTCTCTACTGTATATGATATACATCATATCAAATGCTTTACTGAAAATGATCAGAGTATTTCATTTCTCATTACTTCTTCAGTTATCTAGAATCTTTGTTACAGACCTACTTTTGTTTGTCCCTCAGTTAGAAATAAATCAATTTCAGATCAGTTGATATTTTTTCTCATATAAGTATCTTTCTGATATCTTTCTAAAGTATCTTCAGAACTTACTGAAACCAAACACAAAATAGTATCATGTCTTTGAAAATTAGCAAACAAACTAGTCAATTAAATCTCCTTTTTTTTGAAATTATTTTGTTCTGCAATGTCATATTGAGATATATGTATCACTACTATATATATCGTTACCGTTGTTTTTAAGCTTAAGGTATTTGTCTAAATCTCTTATACATGTCCAATAGTTTTTTTGTAAGATACAGACAGTGCATTCAAACAAATGAACAACAACAAAAAATATCACCTTGCCATGAATAGCTTACAACCTAAAATACATGAACATATACACAGTGATTGGGTACTCCTGCATACATTTATAAAGCTTTTAGCTCTATATGCAGCTCACCATAGGAAAATTTTCAAAATTTAGTGACTGATATAAGTGAAAGTAACTAAACACAAATAATTCTGAAGATATTACAATATTGCAAAATGATGATCAATTACAATAGAGTAAGTGCTTCCATTTTCTTAATTCACCCAATGTCTAGTAATTAAACTGTGAAAGATGGAAAAAGAGTTTTCAAAGCTAACATTTTACAAAAATATCCTAACAGCAGCAGGGATAAATCAATAGTGGAACCTTACCATTAAGCATTATTTTTTCATGAGTCATACATTTTGGGCTGTCATTTTTTGTTTAAGTTAAGCTACACCAATATTTTTGTAAACCAACATATAAACCAGTATAATTTTATTTTTAAAATACAGAGGAAGTGTAGCAAGAGGAGAAAAAAAGAGTAGCTCTGTAGTGCTTTAATCCACGTTCCTGTTTCCTTACTCCTAAGTACAATGGGCACATAACATGGGAATGGGAACATTCTGATGCTCTAAATTGAGCCTATTTATAAAAAAATAAACTAAAAATCACCTTTTAAAACCAAGCAAAGAAGGTTTTGTGCATGGACTACAGTAAGCTCTGAACTTAATGGATAGTGTACAAAATCTAGCTTTAAGAGTTCAGAGTGCATGCTTGTAAGGCATTAGTTTTTGCCTTTTGCTTTTCTATAGCTAACTACAAAGTTTGTCTTTTGAAAAAGTAACCTGTAACTACATAGGATACGTACAACTCACTGCTTTTCAAAAGATATAAAAGGTTCTCTTTTGGCTCAGTTTTGTAGAGCCTAAACACCTATAACACACAGCAATTAACATCAATAAGCCCTAAAACCTCCTAGTCTAGACATACCACTTGTACTGGCTGACAAATTTTGAAAAGAATTTGAACAAATGAAAAGTAAAGAGTAAAATAAAATGAGCATGAAATCTGAGACGCAAAATGCTTGCTGTTAGGAATTTTATGACTTTTTTTTTCATTCAACAACAAAAAAAATCTAAGTCTGTAGTTGATCAACAAATGAATATAATGAATAAACAGAAAACTCCAAATGAAGGAAGAGTTTTCAATGAACATCAGAATGTGTTAAATCTCTCACTTAACTGTGAAAAATATGAGAATGCTGCCATTTGGCTGTGGCAAATCTTACCATTTCATTACTCAGTGCCTTGTAATATCTGAAATATAACTACGAAATGTGCCTTTCCCATTTTTGGCATTGATCTCTCAAAATGACATAACAAAAGCTTTTTTCATCAGTGTCATTTTGCTGTTTATTTAAAGCAATTTTAAAATCAGCATGCATTACTATTAACATGTCTAATTTTGTCAGCTCAAAAATTAAATGATCAAAAAGTTTTCCTGTTTTCATAAAGCACAAAATAGTCTTAGCATGCTAGACTGAAGAAAGTATATTGAATTTCCCTTTGCAGTGTAATGAAACTATTTTTACCGTAAACATTTTTTTTCCACAAACATAAACAGGGCAAAACATAGCTCATCCGAAATAAGAATTTTGATAGGCTTTTCAAATTAAGAAAAATACATACATGAACTGATAGGCCAGAATTAAGTCTGTCATAGAATGGCTTGGGTTGGAAGGGAACTTAAAGATCATCTAGTTCCAACCTCCCTCCCTCCCCCCCCCCCCCCCCCCCATAGGCAGGGATGCCACCCACTAGATCAGGCTGGCCAAGGCCCCATCCAGCCTGACCTTGAACACCTCCAGGGATGGGGCATCCACAACTTCTCTGGGTAACCTGTTCCAGTGCCTCACTACCCTTACAGTGAATAATTTCCTCCTAATGTCTAATCTAAATATATCCTCTTTTAGGTTAAGACTAAAGACATTCCCCCTTGTCCTATTATTATTGACCCAAATAAAGAGTTCTCCTTTTGAAAGGCTGCAATGAGGTGTCCTGGTAACCTTTTCTCCTCCTTTCTTCAAAAAAGTAATTTTACTATTAAAAAAAAATAATTTCCATTTAATAAACTTCTTTGTCCATCCATTCAACACAAACAATGCAGCACAGAATCAGCATAGCACAGAACACTGATGACCCTGAATGCTTGCAAGAGTTTATAGCACCCAACTCAAATTAAACCACAAGACAGAATCCAGCTGTTAATGAGATGAATGAGATGTAGTTTTCCAATACATTCTAAACTTAGTAATTATATTTATATAATAAATCGTATTATTGTATATAATATATAATATATAATATATTGTATTAATTACTCATATGTCAAAACAAATTTAGACAAATACTTTTTTTTTTTTAAGGACAGCAGTGAATATACACTGTTCTATGCTAATTTTTCTACAGACAAACTAATTTCTTTCATAATGACAGGTTTGTTTTCCAAAGCAAATGAGACAAATGAAGGGGAGCTTACAATATCACATACAGACAGGTTCAAGACTGCAGATTTATTTTCTGATTTGAATTTGTTGTAAACAAGTTATTCACATATTTAGTAGAATGTTTCAGCTTGAGAAGTAACAGAAGATAGCCCACGAGTAGCTGTTCTCTAGGTCTTACGTCAGCAAAGGAGTCTTTTTAAAAAGTTCCTGATTCATTAAATTAGATCCAAAATACCTTATCCCAGCTCTTTGGGGGAAAAAAAAAAAAAAGAGTAACAACAACAACAGAAATCCAAAAAACAAACAGAAATCAAAAAAAGCAATATGATATTAATATCATATTATAAGCCTAAAAAATTCTCCTAAAATTCTCCTAAATCCACAGCCACACATATAGGATTATGTGATAGTTCAAAGGCCTCTAGTATCATTACTAAGTGCTTACGGCAACAAGAGAAGACAAGAAAAGGATGATAGCATAACAATTAATCATTTAATTTCCAAGTAGCACAGTCCCAATACAATACACAATACCACAGTGGCCTTTTCATTTTAAGTTAAAGCCTATGCTTTGTTCTTTGTGTCATTAGCTTAAGCATGAAACATGATAGTTAGAATAGTCTTTGGAGGTATTGATTCCAGCAAAAAATACTGACCCTAAAGAAAGTGAGGTGGTGAAAATATTCAAGATCATGATGGTCAACCATTTTTAACTAATAAAGAACTTAATGGAAAAAATATTCAAAATACTTTATTTATTTTATTTTAACACCACTAACGGAATGGAAAGTAATCTGATCTTGTGGCAGGGTAGTTTCAATCTGGCTAGGATTTGCTTCATTTTTATTTATTTTTTAACCATAAACAAACATGAAAAGCCACAGTCAGTTCCCGTATCAAAGGCCTGTGGTCCTTGGTATTTACGGGAGCTTTGAACATTGAGGAAGAAATACAAATGTTTAAACTTCACACTTTACTTAAATGATTTTTACTCATTACATCCGTTGAATCAAACTACTCCTTGAGACCTTGTGTTCCTCCCAAGTCTGCAAAGCCTACACAGACTCAAATTATAAATGAGTGCCACAAGGACTATAATGATTCACTTAAGTCTTCATAAAAATCAATAAAACATATACTCGCACTCGTTCTGCAGGGCACTAGAATCATTAAAAAGTAGTTCGGAAGCATCGTTCATGGAAGTATGAGGAGTCGATTATTTAAGATTCCCTTGTCATTGTATACAGAAATGCAGACGTTTCTGTGTATCTGTGGGCTGCACCTCTCTCAATGCATCATGCTAGATCAAGAATTGCCAGAAATGCGATGTTAGCAGCACTGATGGACAACCTGTCTGTCACATATATTCATTGGGTTTCTCAGGTAACTACTCTATCACGGTTACCTTGAATCAGTACCTGAAACAGACCATTGAAGAACCGTTTTGAGAAGAGAAAATATATGAAATAAGATAATTGAAACGATATATCATTTAAATCTATGAAAAACTGCATGAAAAAAAAAACAGAATATATATATATATATATTATGTAGAGAGAGATTATATTTTGCCAGGAATGTCAGGTAAACTGAAAATGTCCAGAAACAGTATCATTACTGTTCACTAAGAATATTTACAATAGTACAGATAAAGGGTTCATCCTACAGGCTGTCTGGTTATGAGAGTCCCTGGAATCTACAAGATGCCATACAATACTTACGAGAATTTTTTTTTCAGCCTAGAGGAAAACACAGGCCAGGAAAGCCAGCTCATGAGTCCCTTGGCTTCAATGTCTTCTGCAGCACGGGAAACCAGTAATCTAACCATAGCACTGACACTGTTTGCCATAGGCTATTTATTAGGGATTAAGATTTGAGTATCCTGATTGAAAGACTAGTTCTTCCCTGTTACGAAGAAGAATGGAATTCGAACTTTTATGAATTTCCATCTCCTAGAAGAGACAGTGAATGAACTGGTAAAAAATAAATCTCTCTCCCTTCTGCCTCTACTATCATCTCGCCAGACTGAAACTGCCTCTCCAGCCTTAACATCTCCTCTCAATATGTTCTGTAACTGATTTTCTGCATCATTCAATGAATCCTGAGGGAAATTTCTAAGTGTGATGGGTTAGAATTTGATCCGATGCATGTTACTGGAATTGCTGATCTGAAACTAGTCAGATACGGTATCTCAGGTTTATGTATATACATAAACTTTCAACTTTTATAGTCTACATACTCAAAGTTACACAACAATCTACTTCTAGCCTATAAAGCTGTAGCAAATGTTAATTTTAAAGTTCGCTGGGAAGAGAATCTCAGAGTAAATGAAGCAGTAATTTCCTAATAACCTATTGCCATTTCCAGACTTCCATACCATTTGGGTATATCAAAAGGTATAATTTAGGATTGGTAAAATATGATTAAAATAGCTGTACTCTAAAAACATTTCCAAAAGCAACAGAAACCGTGACAGTCCAGAAAAATATGATCAACATTCTTACCTGGAATGCCACATCACTGTCAAAGAAAATATGCCCTTCAGGATGCCTAGGTAATGAGTTATTCCAATCATACCTGTCATGATATGTGATATGACACCTACAGCTAAGACATCTTACTTGTCCAATTATTTGTGTGGACATACATATTCACCATGCATCCATAACATTGCAATGGTGAGAAGGGTATCTGACAAAGGAAGATTTTCAAAAGAGCAAACTACAACACAAAAGAGAAAAGAAGCATATAAAAGATATTAGCAGAAAAAATCTGGAGGTAGAAATATTAATGCAACAATACAGAACACAGATTGGAACAGTACATTTGCTTTCCCTAAAAAAAAAAAAAAAAAAATTATATTGTATGCAATGAAAATTTTCCTAACATTAAAATTAAAAATAAAAAAATATAAAACATTTACGAGTGAATAAAAATTTCCTAAATACTTTTACATTCACTTTCAGGTGGGTTTTAACAATCAAGAAGGGAGAAAAAAATATATACAATATCATGGTACATCCTGTTTCTTTGTGGGAGGGAGGTTGTTCACCTTTATGAAATATAATGCACAATTCCCAAAACATCTCTCTGATTTTCCTTAAGATTTCACATTACAATCAGTTTCCTTATTCACATCATCAATTCTCTGAACAGCTTCAGTTTGGTACTTCTGTGCATCCTGCAACTTCAATGGTTTTCATTAACTCTTTCATGACATGGTCCTGTTCACTGGAAATTATCTACAGCAGAAATATATATTTGAAAATATTTTTTAAAGATTGTAGGTTCTGGAAATTCTGAATATTGTAGTAATTGAACCTATGGAAGAAGGGTAAAGAAAGGATGCATTCACTTACTACAGTCATTGCAAATACATGCTTACTTCATTGGTCTTGTAAAAATAGGGAAGTGTACTTACAGCCCCAAGCTGTGAATGCCATGAATCTTTCATCAGGGGCATATATGCAATTGTACAGATACTACTTTCTTTAAAAGATGATTCATTTTAATTATTAGGGCAGAAAATGTCCAAGGGTTTTTGTTTTTGTTTTGTTGTTTGTTTGCTTTGTATTCTTTGCTTTGCATTGTTTTCCAAAACAAAAATATTGAAAATGTTGCATTTTCTCATTTGACTTTTGGATTAGTTATACATTTAGTAGTTTCTTCCCAGTTTTGGAATGTAGACAGAAACAAATAGAAAAAATGGATCATTCTGCTCAGTGCATCTCTGCTGCACCATAATCCATATTGGATGGCAACACCAATTCCAGAGACAAATGAGGAAACAATTCAATGGGGCCAGATCAAGCTACAAACTCTCAGAGCAGGGCTGTACTTGCAGCTGTGAGAAGACGAAGCAGAGCTTCTGAATAGACCAACCAACCAAAGTCAAATTTATCAAGGTAGATAAAAATCTTAAAACCAGGATATTTTTCCCCAGGGAAATGCTTTGAAAAATGCCTATTATTTGATGCAATCTGTTCCACTCAAAAGACAAAAAGATTGCTTTTCAATAATACCTGCAAAACACGTCTCTTCAGGAAAAAAGAACCTGTGAAGATGATACCTTGTAGAAAGCCAAAAAGGAGGCTCAAATCCAACAATCTCAGTGTTTCCCTGCTAATCTAAAATCACTCCAAAATATATCCATTCAAATTATCTGCATATGCAAATTTACAGAAGATCCTCACAGGAAACCTAATGAGGAATAAAATCAATAATGATTGATGATAAGCACAATTGTAACTATTTAGCACATCACCAGCACAAAGTCCGCCCAATAACCAGAAATTAGGAATGATAAAAATTGAATGCCATTAAGTTCAGAATAATGTTTTCCATGAAAACAGTGGCATACACAAATATTCATGACTTGTGTGAGACTCACACAACAGAGACTGGTAATGTGTGGATGATAATTTTATATGAAATATAAAATTGTGTAAATATAAAATTACATATATATATTTTTTTTTTTAAATCACATAACACCAACAAAGTTGTAGGCCACACAGACAGACATAGGCAAGGTTAGACAAAGTGGTTTATCTAACATCTTCATTGCTGACTTGGATGATGGAACAAAACGTACCCTCAAAATACTTGCAGTTGACACCAAATTCAGAGAATCAGGAACCATGCTCCTGCAAGACTGCACACTTCTTTATAAGCAGGAGGAATGGGCTGACAAACCATGACAATCAACAGAGACAAGTAAGAAGTCTTACACTTGGGACACAGTAAGCCCATGCAACAGTACAGGGACTGACTAGACATCAGCTTTGCAGAAAAAGACTCAGGTAGACTTCAAGTTGAACACAAATAAAGAGATTTGGCAAATCGCCGCCAGAGCTCACCTCTATCGTGTGCTGCAATTCTATGGTCCCAGCTATGAAGTCTGTGAGAAACCTGAATTACTAATGACAGTGGTAAGGGTTGCTAAAGGCAGAGGTTATTTAGTTCATGTAGACTAGCCAGATTTCTCAAAAGCTTTTAACAGTTCCTCTCAAGACTTCATCAAGTGTTTTGAAGAGAGAGCTACGTTTTACAAACTCTGCCAGGGTGCCTTCATGTGCCAGTGAGAGTCTAGGAAGCACTCATATTAACATCATAGTACAGACATAATGCTGACATTAAACTGTCCAAAGTGTTCAAGAGGCTTAGGTTCCCAACATGATACTGCTCCTTCTCTGGACAGCATTTTATTTGTTCAAAGTATAGCTTCAGTTCACATCAACTTCATCTCAACTTCATCTTCTTCAACTCAGAACCTGAGCAAATGGTAGTCCTAATCTCAAAATTCATATCCTAAATGTGAGGAACATGCAATCATGTCCAGTTAAATGATTCAGTTAAATTAAATGAACTATTAGTCTGATGCACTATAGTAGTTAGAAACTTTGATGCAACAGCAAAGACAACTGTGACAGTTGAAACCATGTTTGTTTACTCTTAGTTTTCTCTTTTTTTCTTACATCAATTATCTGCCTTATTCCCTGAGCAACTTTCATCATCAATAGTAGAAGCCTTAACAGGCAAAAGTTAGTTTTATGCTATATTTCTGATTCATTCTCCATTCTCCATTCTCTCTGTCAATTAGAGCAGGAACACCAAGGGTTATCTGCAATCATACAATTAAAATTTTCTTCATAATGCAGTAACAAAGGTCAAATGAAGTTGATACAAAGTATTTTTAGTCTCTTAATTAAAGGACTGGAATTATAAATTATATTAAAAGGATGATGATGAAAATTGCACCATGCAGAACTACTGACAGTCCAGTTTATCTGGATTTAGATCTTTAGATAGAGTGTACAAAACCCTAAATCAATCTAAGGAACCATAGACCTCAGAGCTACCATCTTTCTGCAGGTATCATTCACTATTCCTGCACTGGAGCCCACGATTATTTGGTGGCAGCCAAGAGAAAAGAGCTTTAAATTTCAGGTTCTGAGGGAGTATTTGCTATTGCAGACTCTTCTGCATCTTTTTGCTTGGCAAATTTCTTTCTCCTTCCATCCATCACTGCCAAACTGTCTTTTTGTGTGCTTTGATTCTTCAGCTCCTCTTGCCATTAATCCTGTTATTTACCTACTTTCAAGTTCGTGTGAATTAAATCAACTAAAATAAATAGCAATCTCACCTGAATAACACATGATCTCAGGCAAACTTACTAATCAGATCCTCAAAATAGATCCAGTGCTGACTATAAAGCTATCTACAATGCCTTGGTTAGTTAGAAGCAGCAGCCTTTCTGCTGCAGATTGCTGTGCATTAAACCATGCAAGCTACATGTTGCACTGTCCAGATCTCTACTTTTAGCAGAAATAGTTTAAAGCTAGGTTATTTTTAACCAACCTTGTATCCCACAGCATAAATATACAGTATTTCTGCTGATACATTGTCCAAGAGGCAATGAATTTTTTAAAAGCTCCTTATTTCTACAGGATCTTTTAAATCATTGGGAAGCACAGGACATAGTTCCTCAAGTATTATAAAATGTTTTCTTTCCAGTACTCTGCAAAAACTTGGTTTGAATACACAAATTCTGTCATTATAGAAGTTCAGCTGAAGTGTTTGCCATGTTCACACTATATAACCTTTTAAATCCTGACCACACTCTAGGTACTTGATTGGAAAGCAGTCTAGACCACATCAGCACATAAAACCATAAGCAACTGCAAGAAATTCTTCATTACATCCACAGGTTAATATAATACCTCATGGTGCCTTATAATATGAACCATTATCCAGGACCAAACCTGAAATTGTCTGTCAGCAGTCTACACATGAAAACAAAATGGACTTGGTTCTCAGTGAAAATGTGTGAGCAAACTCTTTGGTCAATATTGTGTATTCCAAAGTATCTTACAGTAAATATGATCATAGAGAATATATCCTTATTCGTTTTTTTTTTCAGATTAACAGTTGAAGACTTAACTTGAACCTCAAAACATTCATAAATCCAGACAACCTGCCTGTAATGCAGTCTTGATAAAGGACAGATAAAAAATCATAACACTGTATTATTCAAGGACAGAGAGAAACAGATTTCACAATGAGCTACACTTGTAGGAGTATATTGAAAACTACGTATCTTGCTCTAAATTAATAAGAACATAATTTTGGTAAGACTGGCCAGTAGGAATAATACATAATTTAAAGGGTATACAAGTTCATCATTGCTTATAACATTTTCTGTTTTCCTCTTAAAAACAGATTTCAAAGGAATTGAAGTTGTATGTTAAATATAGATGTCTTAATCTAGATAATATGGAAGTGTTAATTCATTAAAGTAGTGATAATTGGTTTTGACCTTATTTATTGCAGAATATGTTGGTGAATTTGTCTAACCAAAGAAGGCAATTTATGCAAAAATCAATTCCAGCATGCTTGTTGTGTTTGCACATGACTAGTTCAAGCAAAAACATTTTATTTAAATGCTAAGAGTTAGCATAAATATTTTCAAGTAATTTTACTAGTATAGATCCAACTTTAATGCTCCTTACGTTCACTGCAAACACAGATGCTGAACATCAATACTGCATACTTGCAGTTACCTCTAATGAAACATTTAAAATGCAGCAGTTCAATCTACCAAGTATTTCTGGAACTAATCAATAATGAAATGGGAACTTTCAATAGAAGAGCTGACAACCTTGGTAACTCACGGTTTTATGCATGAAGATTTCTGTTTATAAATATAATAATTTGCCAATTTTATTTACTGTGTAGTTCCATTTTACTCTGAAATTTCAAAGCTTCTTTTCCAGAGTGGTAATAGAATTTCAAAGTATTCAAGATCTCTGGATTTATCCAGAGTTTTATAATAGCTCAACTTTGTAAACAATTGCCTCTTTTTCCAGTTCTGTCAGGAGAACGACAGGACAATATTCTAAGACAGTAATTCAGGATCAAATTACCTGAAACACAAAGGGGAGTTAGAAATTCTGAAGCTTAACAGTACTACTATATTTCCTCTGCAAGTAGAGGAGGGCCATGCAGCTGTTATTTAACAGCTCCCTGAAATCTGAGGAGTAGAGTTATGAGGCAACTCCTCACAGAAACCTATAATGTGGAAAAAGCACAGATGGGAGTAGTATGAAACAGATTCTGAAAAATCTGTCAATTGACTGATGTGATTTATGTGTAAAGGGAAAATAAAAGAAACCAGAACTCAAGGTAGGCTATATTACTTGCCCCTAACTTTGGTTATTACCTGAGTACACTTTTAATCCTGTTAAGAGTAATCATCCATGCAAAGGACACAATGTTCTGTTGAATACAGTGGCACATTCTGAGAACAAGAGGGACTCTCTGTATTTCTGTCTTGGCTTTGAGTACCTGCTATGTTTCCTCAGGATCAAAATAAACAACATGCTATGCATATAAGAAGATCAGCACAAAGCTTAAAGAACAAACTAAAGACAGACTGGATTCAGATAGGGTTCTTAGCTCTTCAGTCTTGCGTACTACAGTCCACTCTACCTTCTTCTGATCTACCATTTCACAATGTGCATCAGATCTTGTAATGGGCTGAGAAATTATCTTCTTTTATTTCTCTATTGAAGAATTCTGTTTTCAGATCTTTCATGAAGAAAAATCATCCATGGAATTCCACCTGGATCTCCAATGGAAATCATGTTGAACATTATCAAGGAGAAGGGGTAATAAACTAAGTGATAAAGTTTTCTAAGATAATATTTTTGGAGAACATATAATCAGATAGTTTGGTATGAAACAAAAATTTGCATAAACACCTTACTTATGATACCAGCATGCAAAATTCAGTATATTCAATTCCGTATTCAAAGTACTGAATGCAGGGAAAAAAAACAGACCAACCTTGTTTACACAGAGATGGGCTCTGAACTAGTTATTATTGCTTAGCTAAGAGACCTTGAGAATTTAATTGGTAGTTCTATGAAAACACCTACTCAATCCTGACAATATGACAATAAAAGGAATTATTATGCAAAGATTGGTACCCAAACAGAAAAATATTACTATGCCCCTGTATAAATCTATGTTGACTCTCTTTGCTTTTAGTTGTTTCCTCTGGGGGATAAAGGGGATGGGGGGTGGAAGGGGAGCATAATTAAAAATTGCAGTAAAACATGAAACAAACAAAGAAAAAACACAAAGAAACTAGAATGATTAAAGGTGTGGGAAGCCTTCCATACAAGCACCTATTAAATGTCTGAAATTCTTCAGAATGCAAAAGAGATGACTAAAAATATATGTCAGGAGCTTCAAAAAATCAGTATGTTGGAGACTGAGAATACAGAACAATTGAAGAAGTTCTTGTCACACAAGAACTAAATAAACTAAACAGAAAGTGTGCACAACAAGCAAACAAGCAAAAAAAACCATACTTATTCTAGCCAGAAGTCATTAAACTGAAAGTCTCTGAAACAGAATGTTGTAGATGCTAATTTCACATGGTTCCAAAATGCAATCAAATTTATGAATGAGGCATCCACTAAGAGATATTAAAGATAATCAGTCTCCAAAACAAAAATCACTAGAGATGAGAAAGTATATTAGAAGACTCTTAAATGCTTTTTCTTTTGTTATCTTCCCTAAGCAGACTAAGAGATACCGGACTAGATGGATCTTTGTTGCAACTCAGAAGTTGTTATGGGTATGTTGTTACCTATGGATATTAACTCAGCACTTCATAAGCACAAACAAAACATTTATCTTTGTTTAGCATCAAATATTCCTTAAATAGGGTGTTCAGCAAGGTTTAAAACACTTTAAGTATTCTCTTCAGCAAATACTTCTCCACCATGTGTCTAGGTTGAGAAGAATTATTATTGTAAAGCAAAACAAATTTTTAGAAATGACACTTTTCTCCTATCATTTATTCATGGACGAGTGGCAACCAGATGAATTGTTTCGATCCCTTCCATCTTATGCAATCATTTTCCCAATTCTTACATTAAATAACTACATAAAGAAGCCCCCTCCCTCCCAGTAGGCTTACACTGTTTTGCATCTTTTTATTACATCACATGTAATACTGCGATATGTATACCTCTGCTTGTAGCTTCACAGCCTTTGAAAGGTGCCTTTTTTTTCCACTATGGCCAAAATTGCAATTCACATATAAATCACTTGCTAACCAAATCCTAAACATAGGATTTGATGATCTGAGAGAATGATCTGGTTAGAAAAATTCTTTTAGAATCTACTGACGAGTTAACTGGGGATACAACACAGCCACAGGCATATTTCATTAGTCTGTTTCCTTATTTGCTTTGGTAAAAAACAAGTTTTTCTTTCTTCTTTCCCTGCCCCCCCCCCTTTTTTTATCCCAAGTGTCTAAACTACATTTGGATAATTGCATATACATTTTAAGCCTGTATATGAAACATAACAGCCATGCAACTAAGTAAGGACTCCAGCAATCACAGGCAGCAGAGTTAATGGGATATACTATTTCATCTAATATACACAACCTTCATGTACCTAAATGCTCCTATTGAATTTTGCTTGCATGTACCTCTATAATGAATATATAAATAATTATTATACGAAATTATGCGATGTTTGTTTCTGAGCAGTTTCAAAGCCAGAAATGTTGAGGAGCAAGAAACATCACATGTTAGAATACAATTATCTGAGACTATAAAACCAGCTTAGACAGACTTGATGATTCTTCCCCCCCCCCCCCACCATACCATGGCCTATATTAATATGGAGTTACACAGTTTAAATTCTGGGGTGCCATGTTCCTTAACTCTATACACACCAAAACACTATTTGCCAGACCTCTTTTATCCAAACACCTTGTGAATGTACTAAAATAACTGACATTAGCTAACGTGTACTAGCAACTGTTCAAAGTAGACTACTAAGACTTTTATAAAATGGAAAAATTAGATAGTAAACTTCAAAGAGTGTCTTACTGCAGCAGTAAACTGCATAACAACGTATGAAAATACACTATGGAAGCATAACTTTAAAGAGAAAAAAACAATACTCTAAAGCTATGGAAGAATACTATAGTAAAACTTTAAATTGTGCTATTATGTTTTGGAAATGAAGTTAGTAATGACATTTCCGGAAACATGAACACTTTGTCAGAACCTAATTCTGTATGAAAAATGGAATGAACTCAGATAGTTTCTTCTCCAATATATATCTTTCCAATTGAGACATTTTTTCAGCTATGTTGTCCTTATTGTATGTAATGGATATTTGAGGACATTCAATCAAAAAAAACTTTCTCAATATACTGTAATACACTTTTCTGTAACACTAACATCAACAGCAAAGCTCACAGGCTTTGCAAAACTGGATATTTTTTTTTATTAGCCCCATTTACAGGACTTCCAATGTACTTTCATACAATCTAGGTGCAAAACTATGCATTCAGATTCCTTTTTATAGCGTAAATATCAGATATGCTTCAGAAATCCAGATATCCCAGGGATTACTAAAACACTTTTACAATCATCTTCTGACTGTAATAACTTCTTTATTTACCCGTATGTGTGAATAGAACCAAAGAAAATCAGCAGAGTAGATAAGTTATAAAAAACAAACAATGAAACAAAAACCCCAAGAGCCTCTTCTCAGGAAAGTTGTTGCTTTGGACTCCAAAATAGCCCAGGAAGTAAAAAGCGAGAACACCTAGCAAATTTTGGGATAAAGTTAATTCATAATAATTTTCTAAGGGGAACACTAGTGCTTGCTACTTAAGAACAACCAGCAAACTCAGCCTTGCATGGAGCATATAACAACACAAAGCAGCTCAAAAAGTCCTCCAAAGAAATAAATCGATTCTTGGACAGAAAAGCAATCTATTTCATTCAGTCTTCATATGAAATACTTAAATTATTTTAGTGATTAAAAAGCTCCCCTTTTGATGTCTTGGGGGGCTATGTCTTAGATTCACCTTTTCTTTAATTTTTTTCCATTTCATAAGCACAATTGAGAAATTGCCTTAGAATCTTATCACGTTACAGCAAGATCACTTCAGATCTCTAGTTAGCAATGTTTCTGACAAATCTTAAAAAATAATAATAAAAAAGCCAACTATTTTATTATTGAAATTTAATAGTGAGCTAAAACACAGCTTACCTCAACATGCAGTAGTAATCTCCTTTGAGTAAGTGGATTCAACATTTTCACATTCAGCTGTATGGAAAATAAAACACCTATCTCATGCATATACCTGAGACTTTGTTTTTAAAATCACACTCATGACCTAAATGTAAACTAACATGTACTGTTGTTTTTTTGTTGTTGCTTTGCTTGCTCACTTTTTAAGAGAAAAAGGATGTCTACATGCTGGTTCCTAAATACCTTAAATATGATTCCAGTTCTTTTTAAAGTAAAAGTAACTTGTACTTAGACTTAAAATGATAATACTTCTGAAATTTTGTTTAAATATATATTGATTATTGATTAACTATTTACAGCCAGCTACTCTAGGCTGAAACTGGTGACAAATTTTAAATATGAAATCCAGATAAGGAGATAATTTCCTGAGTGTAAAGAAAACAAGAAATGCTAAAGAGGCTTTCTTACCAAATAATGTTTTATGAGCCTATTAATATTCATAATAGTTCCAGAAGTGTAATTTTGCCTTGAAGTAGATACTTAATGTTCTTGCTAGTGATAATCTAGTGATCACCTCCTTTAACAAAGTCATTACCCCTTGTGGGTAAAACCCTGGAAGCATTTTCTCTCCTCCATCTCCCGGCCCCTGTTTTGGAGAAAAAAATATTAAGGTGACTATGATTATAAAGTATTATCTTAAATGTGTCTTGTAATGTTTCTTACAATATCTAAAGGTGTTTGTGGATGTTGGAACATCAGTCAAATCCTAATCTTACAGGGGCACTGCCTTGCAAAGATGAAAATATTCTCTCTGAATTAGCAACATAAAGACAATAGCTGCAGCAATACTGAAACTCACCACAAATAGCTATTTACAGCTAAATTTACAAAATTACATATCATTTATTTAGTACTGTGATGTCATGAATAACTATATTAGTATTCTGTTGCTACGCAACTCAGTTCATGAAATAACAGCTTATTCACACTACAATGGGACTAATTCATTTTAATACATCTTAACTGTTTCTTAAGTCACCTAGGTCAGTACAAACATTCTGCGGCCTGGGAGAAACACTAGTAGGGCTACAGCAAACGATGAATACCACACTTTATCAAAACTTCATGAGAAACACGTACAGTATCTGATCTGGCAGTATATTGATAAAATCTTTCATTTTTTTCCTTATCCAGGAAAAGGCAGAAATCAGGCAAAATTTTAAAAGAATAAAAAATTTTAGCTGCGCTATACTATTAATTGTTATCAAATGTTTAGAATGTATACTATAAAGAAGGTGCATTGAAAAACAGTTGTTCATTTCCTACTTTGATGCAGAATTTAAGGGGCAAAAATGTACCAACAACTCAGTATTTCCCAGAGGACTTCTACATTGTCAAATAGCAACATTTAAGGGAAAATATAATAAATAAAAATAAACAAACAAACACACACTTCAGCAGTTGTGAAGAGAATTGTAGAAACCATGATGGGCAAAAAGAGACCATTGCAATAAATAAATTTCTAATATCAACTTTATCATAAATGTTTTTGCTTATAAAGTCCTGGGGATTGATAGTACCATATAAAACTATTATAGTTTATAGAGATACAGTACCTGTAAAACATGACAGTTTTGGTAAGGCTGCATCAAAAGAATGTGCAACACAGGCCGTGTGTTGTGTATATGTTGGAAGAAACTTAGAGAGAGAAGTAACACTGCACCATAGTATATGACTTTGAGGCAAATCACAAGACACACTTGAGATGAGGGCTCTGAAGAGATCCCCACAGCTAGGTCCACCATCAGCAGTGGTTCAATGCACCCATTCTCAAGGCACTTCAAACCTTTCAATAAGGCTTACCGAGCTCTGGATCTTAAGACGTATAAGGAGAGTAGGCGCATATGAAAGTGACTTAGAAATATAAATTAATTAGAAATAAGAATCTTACACACTTGAATCATTTGGGGTGATGAAATGTGTTTTTAAACAGAATTACAGCTCCACCCAGAGCGAGCTTTTTTTTTTTTTTTTTTTAAGCTCCCTCCCCCGGCAACAGTTTTACTGAGGAAGCACATCGCACATCAAAATGAACTGATTATGACTTAGTGGCATGTGAGAAGTTTCAGGCACACAGTACTTCAAACCTTGAAACAGT
Source organism: Anser brachyrhynchus (assembly GCF_964034855.1). Taxonomy (NCBI): domain Eukaryota; kingdom Metazoa; phylum Chordata; class Aves; order Anseriformes; family Anatidae; genus Anser; species Anser brachyrhynchus. The sequence continues at coordinate 29,874,405 of NC_137698.1, read as the reverse complement.
ATTTAATGCCTTAAAAATGTACTTGTTTGAAATTATCAGCTTTAAATTCTGGCCACTCAATACAAGAGGTGGTATTCTTTTCCAGCTGACAATCTCTAGACTGAAAACACATATAGAACAGGTAGGAATTTAAAAGACAGATTATGTTGAGCAGAAAAATATTGCCACTAAGTGCAATATCTTCTACTCAGTATGATGTTAACTGGTATTTTCAGAGGTTTGTGCTGAAATATAATACTCTCTGGAACAATCTGATACACACTACTTGTTGCTGAGCAGGAATTAATGATAGCAGGAGACAGAATAATACCTCTTCCTTTCTCAGGAGCTCTTTATTCCACTATTTGTTAATGTGCTTTACTATTGAAGACTCATCATAGTTGCAAAGTTCTGTCTCAGGTTTCATATTACATACAATATTTGGGACCTCATACTGAAATCATTAGAAGTATAAATTCGATAGGCATTTTTTAAATCAGGATTTGTGGGCTTGAGGATAACATACAGAAGCCAATGGGAAGACTCATTTATTTCAATGAATAATTCAGTATAAATTTTATATTTAGATTTGGGGGAGGAGGGGTAAATTGTGGTCTATTTTTCTTTGGAAAGAGATACACATTTCAAAAAAGGATTTTGGAATCTTTGTCTGTAATAACTGCAGTTGACAAATTGAAGTAGAAGTGAAAACAGTGGTGTCTTAGAGGCATTTTGCAGGAATGAGAAAATCTGATAATAACTAAGCCTTAACCAATCATAACTAGCCCTTTCTTTGTGGTGACTCCTTGCTTCTTGCCCTTCCACATGATTGAAGATGCAACAAAGCCCCAGATTTGACAATCGTATGAGGCACTTGCTTTCACATTTTCTCCTAACAGCTAAGATGAGAAGTTCTGCATTTTTCAGCCCTCATCATCTTCTGTAATAGCAGTCGTTACTGTAGGTTTACATACAGCTTCACACACATCTTAGTAATAAGGTATGCTTGAAACCTCAGTCTGGTATCTGTGACCTGAACAGCACTGCTAAGGTACTTTTAAAAATACAGAGCAACAGCATGTACAGTAGCAATACACATCATTCTGAATCACAGATGCAAGACAGATAAGAAAACTGTTGATCATGTTGTATGGTACCTCAACCTGTACTTTCAAGATGAGGTAGCACATGCAGTTCCTGTGAAACTGTAAAGCATCTCTAACATAACTTAAAAATTAAATTAGGTCATATTTTGTTTTGGGTAATTTTTTTTTAATTTTTTTTTTTACATCCAGTGGTAATGTTCACACTCAAGTAAGTCCTCAGTATTTAATTTCATGGCCCCTTTTTTAAGCATAAGATAACATCAAAATAGTTCTACATTAACAATAGAAAAATACTCTGAAGAACTGTTTTCTTCTTCATTTTATGCAGGATGTGAATTGTTAGAGCATTTAGTTCTATTATTTACCATAAACTTGTTATTTGTATTCAATCCGTCCTATTCATAAATATCTAAATTACCATCATTCTTGCTATTGTGAACACAAAGAGAAGTGCCTACATACATATTTGCATCGGCTGAGTGATCAAGCAGAATAATTTGTTACTATTTACTTGCTTCTGGTATTCCTCAAGATTTTGCAAGCCACCATGAGGGCCACCCAAAGCACCTGCTTTGAAATTTCATTTTAGAAGGTACTTTAAAGGAGAAAAATATATAAGATGATTTATTTTAGGAAAGAGTACTAGAAGACGAACAGAGACTGTATTTACAGCAAACACAGTATTATCTTAATACCATAGAACACATTACATAAAGTAAGAAAATCCTTGAAAAACTAAGGATGTGCATTGGTTGAGATGTTTAATTTACAGAAGAAAAAGCTTTCAAGAATCTGTATTTCATATTTCTACCTTTTGCTTGGCTCTATCACCTTATGCTTTCAGCCACCCTTTATGACAAAGTTAAATACAGTCTTCCCTGTCTAAAAACACTCTCTTATAGAAAATCCTTTAGCTTAGGGCTGGTTGGGGAAAGAAAACAAACAAGCAAATCAAAACACTAAGATGGTGCGAGATCACTGTTGGGATAGATTTTTATATGATGTGGCTAGGGCAGTGGAGAACTGACCCATATGTTCAGAACAATTTCTTCAGTCCCATGTTTATAAGACCTAGCTAGGTCTAAACTTTCCGTTTTATCTTAGAAAAAAATTTTCAGGCTCCTTTCTACAGGTACTATTGATCTAGTGGAACTGTTATCACATCTGTTAGGCAGATATCTAGTAGATGTCTGCCATAGCACCAAAAACAAACTCATGATATATGTGAAAACAGCCAAAACCACGAAAGCCATGTTACAGTCTTGCTAGTATGTTAAACACTACACAAGCCAGTAAGCGTCTTCATATTCTCATAGCATTTTGCAAACTGGGACTTGGCGCAAACCTGCAAAGCAGTACACCCTCTCAAGCCTTTTTCTTTGTTGTTACTGCCTTAGCACCTGACCTTTCAAAGGAAAAAAGGGAATTTTTATTCCACTGCTTACAGTTTTTCGCATCGGGTTGTCCTGTTTATTTTGAACTCATTTTGTTAGATAAAATGTGATGGTCAAAAGTAATTCACAGAATATATGCAAGTGTGTATATGTATGCATAAATATACATTTATGTTAATATATTAATGATTACATATACAATCAATGATTAATCTTTGCCCTTAAGGTGGCTTATTTTCTACCAGAACAGGAAAAAAAAAAAAGTAGTTTCTGTTGTCTGTGGGGAACTCTTAATAAAGCAGTACAATTTACAGTCATGTTTGGTTCTGAGTTTACAGTCTTTAGATGACAGTCAAAATTCTAATTAAGTGAGACAATTAAAAAAAAAATCCTACCTGCAAGTGCTAATGAGACAGTACTGATAATTAAACCACTGATAGGCATTCATATTTAAATAAAATGTTTTTGCCTAATCCTTTAAAAAAGAAACAACTTCAAGGGAGCAGGTTGTTCAGCAGCATTGTGACAATTGCTTTTAATTCTACCCAACTATGTTCAAAATGCTATCCAAGTGTTTTTAAATGTCACTTAAAATCACAGCTAGAAACATGCATGGTATGCTTGATTATTACTATCCCCTTTCTAGGCTCAAGCTGATGACTCCTCAGCTCAAACTGATATCCCCAGTGCCTCCTCTCAACCCTTTTCCAGCTTTCTGGATTTCTTGAAAGATTCTTTTGTGTATCCTGCTCCTGTACTTGGTAGGGGGGATCGATTAGCACTTACGTTTAGAAAATAAGAGCTGTTTAATCTTCGCCCCATTAAAATATATATCTTAAGAGTATATGTTGATGCCTATGACATGTTTTATGTTTTAGCTGCTTTGGGTACAGACTGGCTCCCAAAGCATCCTTGGGAAATTACCACAAACTGTGGGGCTGTGACCAATACCATGTCTCCTTCTTTATGACCTAGTATTTCTATGCTCATTTAATTGTCTTAACAAACAAGACATTAGAATTCCTTCCCTTCTCTTCCTTTTCTTTCACTCCCTTTTTGTGCTTACAAGCAACTCATTAAAGTTATAGAAATAAAGAAGGGGGAAAACAACAACAACAAAAAACAACAACTAAGTTCCGCACAGCAGTTTTGATATGGATCCATTTCTCCAGCATTACACTTTTTTTTTTTTCCCTTCAGAGTAAACAAATCTCAATAACTTGTTGTCCAGGGTAGACAACCTTTAGTGAGGATGATAACAGTTAACAGTTTTCAGACCCACCACACTACTGCTAATATTTAAAGAGGCATTATCCACTGGGAGTATCAGGTATTACATTGAGATTAGGATCTAAATGTAGATTTAAAAGGTGAAGATAGAAGAATTAAAAACTAGAGAGAAATACACTATCAGCTCAAGGGACAGGACTGTGTAAGAGGTCAAAAAATCAATAGTTCAAGCATTTTCAATTTAGGATAACAGATTTCTTTTACTCTTCTTTAACTAAAAAATAAAACCATAATATTTTCAAAAATTATCCCCTTCTAATACTATTGCTCAATTCTAATTAAGATATAGTCATGAGAAGTACTTAAAAAATCCTTCGTATTTGTATTATTTAAATTGCTTTTTCTACATGTTTGAAAGTGTCACAGCTGGTCAAAAATCATCATTCCCATACTGTACAAAATTATCACTTCATAATTATAATACCTGCAATCATAATTTTGGACTATGATGTTAAAATATTTAAATACCAAAAGAAAATTCTGAAAAAAACACAACAGTTTTTGTTTGGAATAAATCTTTTCAACATTCCTACATTGTTTTATTAAAGAAAATTAACATGTTTAATTCTTAAGTTTTAGTTTTAACTTTAATGGTGGAAGATGTGATGTGAGTGCTTCTTACCTATCCTTCCTTACACGGATCTGGTTCCCGCCCATATTAATTCTCTGTATAAGCAGAGACTTGCCATTGCTAGTAACAGATAACAGCAAACACACCTATGGACTGGACCTGTCACGGTCACTTTGGGTTTGGCTTGGCTTGTGTGGAGTGCTTGGGTTCAGCTTGACCAGATAGCTATCAATTAGTTTTATTTTTGTTTCACTTTGTATGCTTTCACAGCAATATGTAATTTTTGTTAATACTTTTGATGTAGATTGGAAGGACTAAACTCAAACTCTCTCAAGACCAAATGCAGTGGAACTAGAGCTAATTTTTTACCTTTATTGAAAGAGTATTTGTTGTGCCATAATTACAGACACTAATGGTATTCCACATTCCTTTGGCTATTAGGCACACAATGAACTGGAAACTTTTTGAGGTTTAATTTTCAAACTATGTAATGAATACATGGACAATCTGTTAAAAAGCCTTATATGGAGAAATGAATGTTGGACTAGAAATCACCTTAATTCTCTCTGCTATGCACTATCACATTGACCCATACTCCAGTGGCTTCGTTAAGGTGTCCATATGTACTGTATTCATTTGTCTTAGTCACATGTGGCAAAGAACAAGCACCTGGCAAAACTACAGCACAAACCTGTACCTCTCTGGGAGTCCTGTGAAGACTGAGAGCACCTAATTAAAGTAGTACATTTGTTGCTGGGTTCATCAGAAATGGTTTCATCAGCAGTTATAAAGAAAGGGTACAGGGATGTGTTCTACCTTTTTCAGTGCTATAGCGATGTCCCGACTGCACTAGTTTTCACTTGTGCACAACACAGACTTTTCAATGCATGTTGGCATTGAGAAAGATTATCTATGAATTCTCCATTACCAAAATACCTCAGAAATCAGGACACTAATGGATCTCTTATTGATTTCTGCTAAGGAGTTCTCTACAGTATCATGACTGCTAAATTATACCCATTGTTTAAGTACAGCATCTTGATGTATCAAAATCTAAAAATAAAAAATACTATTTCAGAAAGATAAAGCAAGAAAGAGGAAAAAAAAAAGAAAGAAAGAAAGAAGAATAGGCTAATCTTTATACTTACGAAAAGCTCTATAGAATTCTTCCAGACCTAGGTGCTTGTCACTATTATAATCATCGTATTTCAGCAAATCGAACAGAGAGCAGTCAGACAGATCCTTGCCAAGCTCATCCCGTTTTATTACCTGACAAGAAAATTATAACCATGAAATTACATTTGAGCTCTTAGAGTTCTCTGGTATAATTAATTGTTTCTAATAATCATTTAATAGATCATTTTAAGGTTGCTGTGGGGCAATGAACTGCAACTGTGTAAAGTCAGGGATGTCCAGATACTTTGTAATTATTTATGGCAGTTTTAAAAGTTAATACCTTTAGGACAGACTCACTGAGATTAACCAAAAGTTTTTAGAATGCGTAGAGAAGATATATAATGTGGCTAGACAGAAGCACTATAAAGACACTATGAATGATAAAAATGATTTTACTTGAGACGTATATGAATGCTGATTAAGGAACGTTCAAATATCCATGAGAGAATAATTTCCCAAGTATACACGACATAATGTCTTTTTCTTCTCAGTAATTCCTAACCACAAAAAGCAATTAAGACATTTTCAAAATTAACTAAAATAAACTCTGATTACCCTACTAATTGTATCAGATTCTTAGAGGCTTTTGAGAAGCCTATTATCTTCTCAAGGACCTGTTATAGAAGTAGTTGACCTGAAAAGACTCCTGTTTCTCTATGGGGGCACATCCACTTTGTAAACAGATCATAATTAACAGCTACTAGAGTTTAACTCAAATGAACTTTACCCAGAGAAATGTCCTTTAAGTGATGCACCAATTAGATTTAAAGTCTGTATATGCTGTAGATGTCTACCTGGGCTACATCCAAAGAATTCTGAAGACTTATTTATTATCTTAAAAATTTAGAATTTTAATTTTACATGGTGTATGTATAGAAAACATTTTCACATAACTGAAAGAACCAAACCTAATGCAACTCCTCCTAATGGTTGCACAGTTTATAAAGTTTCATACCAGACATGGAAAAATGAAAGTAAATATGGTTCATTCATTTATAAAATAATTACTCCTCCAGCCCTCTACATGTCTCCCCCCAAAAAACTGCAAATCCATTATATTAATATTATTATATGATAGCTTCTGAAAAGCAAGCAATACAGAAGCTTTTATGTTTCAGTTGCTCTGCAAAGGAATCAGCAGGAATAGAAAGGAATAGATTCGGTTATTATTCATGTAAATAGAAAATTTCTAAACATGAAAGAGAACAAAAGGAGAATTACAGTGAAAAGAACACAAACATTAATTTAAAAGCATTATAAAATACAATAACCTTGCTAGCACATTAGAAAGCATGAAAAACATTCTTACAGATAAGAAAAATTGCCACAAAAAAACCTTTAGTTATTACTAATGAAAGATGCATACTATGCTACCTGAACATCGGTGCTAGCTACTTCTCATCCTTTAACAGCCTGTTTATTAGGTTTACATCAAACTGAATTAAAAAAGAAATGAAATTGTGTAGATCTTACAGCTGGTACATAAAGGAAAAAAATGGGAAAAATTAATAACTAAGTCCATTGTAGTTAAACAAGCAGTACTAAAGATGCAGCGGTGTGTGTTGAAAACTTCACTGTGAAAAATCTTTGAGCTTTCAAGCCACAGAATGTGCTTAAAATCACAACTGGTTCATGAAAACAGAACATTTCTGGTGAGAAGCACTGTATCTTTACTTTTTTTTTCCTCCTATAAAAGCTAGTCTGAAGTTGTTAAAAACATGTATTCCCATTAGCTTCAGTTGGGATTAAACCTTACACCTAAAGTGGGATAATAAAACCTGTTGTTGCAGCCCACCAACACTTACCTTTAACAGTACTGTGGTTTAGTTGAATATTAGCTTCTATCCTTTGAGCTAAAAACTGTATCGTGATGCTTTTCATTTAATACTTGTTCAATTCTATTTTTAAAATAACTGTAACAGTATAAAATAATTATTAATAACAATAATTCCTTAAAAGATTAGCCAGAATTTGAGATATTTCCAAGAATTATACTATAGATAGCTATGGTTTTTCTGGCATTTAAGTCTCATCTCTAGCAAGACCATCATTTTGATTACAGATGTGAAATACGTTTATATACAGCTATCTTTACATTAGCAATACACTTGGGGGATTTTTTTGGAAATTTCACTCAGTTTTGATCAATATATAGATCCCCTCCAATATATCCATAAGGACAGATTTTAGAAGGTGAAGAAGTGATTTCATATCATGATTGGTCTTATTTAACTGTCATTTGCTGCTAAAAGCATAGTTCTAATTCTTGCCTTATATGCATTCTCCTGTGCCAGATCCAGCCATTTCCTGACTCCACAGGTGATCTGTGGATCAGATCAACTAACTCTCTGATTAAAACCAAAATTCATCTTGACGAGTTTTGGTTGGTTGGTTGGTGTTTTTTTCCTTCTATCGCAAGAGATACATTACAGAGCAGGCATTAACATGTGGGGATTTGGATTTTGAAAAGAGAAATTGGAATTACTCACTTCAGTCGAAAACTGCAGTTTGATAAGATTGACTGTCATTTGAAATTGCAACCTATATGAGACACTAGCAGAACAAAGCTGACTACTTACCAAGGTATTAGCAAACAAAAAACGTGTTTAGGAACGCAGGTTAGCACCAAGAGTTTTAAAATCAGTGGAACCAAACTGCCTGCTCTCAGGAGTCCCTAACTCACCGTCTTTTTCTTATTGACATTACCTTTTAATAAATGTTCACTTATCAGTAAGATTCCATAAGGTGGGACATAAAATGACAGCACAAAAAAAATCAAACAGGGCAAGAAAAATTATCAGTAGCAGTTCAAGAAATAAACAGTAGAATTCACAAATGAAGACTGAATATTTTTTATATTTCTAAATGCTGTCCCAACATAGTTTTTTAACACCACCTTCTAAGAAATACAGACTTTCAGAAAAACCCATTTTCATTTTGTTTTACTTATGTTAGGGATTTAATTTACAAAGGTACCCTGCTAAACATAATAGCTTCTTGAATGTATTTTTAATTTCACACTCTATATCATTACAAGAAAAAACAATAATATTGTGCAATACCAATAATGCACATATTGAATAAATAAAAATGTCAGTAATTGCAAAACCTGAAAAAATAGGTGTCACTAAGGAATCATTTATGCTGAAAGAATCCAGTGGGATTTTGAAGGTCCAAAAATTCATCCCAATTTTTTTTGATAATTTAAAAATAAATAAATAAAGACAGATGGTATATACTGGTGAGGTGAATAATAATGAAGAGAAGGACAGTGCAGCATATGGAATGAAATGGATCACATGGTTAGATGTTTTCAGGGAAAGGATCTATGATTTCATAGAGCCAAATGTAAGGTCATTCTTCTAAAAACAAGAACCTAGACATAGACTTAATGAGGATAAATGTACCCTGGAAAGCCTTTTATCTGAAAAAGGAGTAGGATTTGCTGCGGATAAGGCTGTCTCATAAATTTCAGGATCATTCTGTAGCCTAAGCCAGCAGTATGATCTTTGGAAATGTAGCAAGGTAACTGGAGGTAGAAAGGCAATTTTTGCTTTTGTGTGTTCCAGTTGTGGTACCGGTGCTAAAACACAACAGTCAGTTTTCTCTTGCACATATTAAATTTACTGTAAAGAAGCTAGAATGGAACTTTTCAAGTTAGAAATGATCCAAAAAAGTAACTCAAAGCTTGAATAAGTCATCAAGGGAGCTGAGAAAAATCAATCTTTATGGTATTGTTTTGTTTTGTTTTTAAAGGGACACTAACGGTTGACTGTAGTGTCAATTCTATAGATACTTTTTGGGGAAAGCAGATGAAAAAAAGACTCTCACACAATTAACCTTAAATCATGGGACCTGTAAATTCTCCTTGATGTTTTCAAATCAATGCTTCACACTTCTCTGTGCACATTTTTTCCTTCAGACAAAATCAAGATATTACATATTCTCAATTAAAAGTGTAGGATCAATTGAATGAAATTTCATGTCTATGATAAACAAGTTAGATTAGATGACATAACAGTGTTCCTTGAGTTTTAAATTAAATTAACCTTCATCTTTAGAAGAAGGAAGAGTAAAATTTGAGTGATTTTTGAGCCAATTCTTTAAACCTTGTCTGTCTACAAATTGGTTAAATTAGATAGTAAAATGATTAGTTATGGAGGGAGGATAGAAACCGGAAAAAAAATAAAAAATGAGTCATCCTAGAAACAAATTCTTACTATGAAGGTTAAAGGCTGATTAAGATGTTCTGCACAATTTTATGATCGTGCCATACAAGTTGTGCCATACAAGGGATTATTTGATTTCAGACTTCTGAGATAAAAATTCATACCAGAGAATGCTCACAAGCATTTATGCTAAAACATTTTACTTTGCATTTCCATAAAGATAGTGAAGTATTTATTTGCATACTATGAACAGGTAAAAGGTAAAGCAAAACAAAGCAAAACTGCTGCTCTGTTTATGGCTAATTGTGAGTCCAATTGTTTTTACAAAACAAATGGTTATTATTTTTCCCCCTCAGATCTCAGCAACACAACACAGGGATCACAGTTTGGGAATTTTAATCTTTGAATGAAAAGATGGAGCCATAATTCAGGCCAGGTCAAATAAAAAATCTGATCTCAATTAATAAATCACCAGTTTGTTAGCAAATATACTAACTGACACTTATTGAAGCAAATCAGAGAAAAGAATGAAATTAAAGGCTTAACAACCGTAAGAAAGTAATTAAAATATTATCTTACCATTATATTTAATAGCAATTAATGCTGTACTAAATAAACCAATTAAATCTATAATTTCTTCAGATTACATTTTTTAAGCTGATATATGCATGAAGTTCAACAAGGCCAAGTGCCGGGTCCTGCACCTGGGCTGCAACAACCCCAAGCAGAGCTACAGGCTGGGAGATGAGTGGCTGGAAAGCTGCCTGGCCGAGAAGGACCTGGGAGTATTGGTGGATAGTCGGCTGAATATGAGCCAGCAGTGTGCCCAGGTGGCCAAGAAGGCCAACAGCATCCTGGCTTGCATAAGAAGCAGTGTGGCCAGCAGGTCTAGGGAAGTGATTGTGCCCCTGTACTCGGCTCTGGTGAGGCCGCACCTCGAGTACTGTGTTCAGTTTTGGGCCCCTCGCTACAGGAAGGACATGGACGTGCTCGAGCGAGTCCAGAGAAGGGCGACCAAGCTGGTGAGGGGTCTGGAGAACAAGTCTTACGAGGAGCGGCTGAGGGAGCTGGGCTTGTTCAGCCTGGAGAAGAGGAGGCTCAGGGGCGACCTCATCGCTCTCTACAGTTACCTGAAAGGAGGCTGTAGAGAGGTGGGGGTTGGTCTATTCTCCCACGTGCCTGGTGACAGGACGAGGGGAAATGGGCTAAAGTTGCGACAGGGGAGTTTTAGGTTGGATGTTAGGAAGTACTTCTTTACCGAACGGGTTATTAAGCATTGGAACGGGCTGCCCAGGGAGGTGGTGGAGTCACCATCCCTGGAGGTCTTTAAAAGACGTTTAGATGTAGAACTTAGGGATATGGTTTAGTGGAGTACTTAGTGTTAGGTCGGAGGTTGGACTCGATGATCTTGAGGTCTCTTCCAACCTAGAGAAATCTGTGAATCTGTGAATCTGTGAATATTGTAAACAAGTTTATACATACAGCTCTACTCAGACTGTGTGTTCTACTGAGGTATGACATAGTCTAGATGTTTACAGATAAGTACACCTATCCACACAAAACCATAAATAAAACAGTATTTCATTTCCTATTCAAGTGTGTTGTGTTTTTTTAAACAACATTTAACATTAAAACTCTTGAACTGATGCTTTATGTAAAGGTGCTAAATACACAAACACCAGCCTTGTGTATTTACCTACAACCACAGACGGATACGTGACACGATTCAAAGGTTCATCACACTTTATGAGAAATCTTTTTGATATCACCTGTTCTTGAAGCATATAAGGCTAATACATGAAAATAGCATATTTTATCTCACAGTAGATCCCATAACCTCCACTTATCATTCCATGAAACAGTGGTGAACTTTGTAGTTTCCCAAGTGTTTCAGTTGGTTGTTTATTATTAGTATCATTATTTGGTTTGATCTCAATAACTGGAATCAAATGCCACTGAGAAAACATCAAGGTAAAATGCAGAAGTAAGGATAAATTTTTATTAAAAAAAAAAAGTAACATCTTTCATTCACAGTATGTTAACCTGGTAAATAAGAATTTGAAATTACAGATATTAGTTCATAAGTAAGGATGCTAATATCTTTCATTGGTGGTATGCAGAAAAGGTTTACTGTTCTAAAATGACAACTCCACCATATGGGAATAAATGCATTCACCACTAGAAAAACATATTTTGTTCCTGTGTCTCCTCATATCACTTCTGGTGTTTTTTCTTTTCTGCATAGGCAACAACAATATATAACGATCAAGCAGACTACAGTAACAGAAACATTGAAGTTCAATTTCTAACTCTGTATTACAACCCATTTTTTTTGCATGAGTTGAGAGAATATAAATGAGTTGCTTAACAACTGAATATTCATAGGTAGCCATGATTCTCCTATGAAGAATCAATTACCTTACTTTATTTTAGATTTATATTCTTTCACAGGGCTTGGAAAAAAAAAAAAAAGGAAAAAAAACACTAAATCAAAAAATCCTTCATGGAACCTCAATTTACTAGGTATCTTGTAGATATGCTGCATTTATGACTTGAAGTAGTGTAGATAAAAATTCTGCCCAAATTTTAGCTCACCTTTTTGGAAGGACAGATGCTCTATCTGATTCTGTTAAACCAGTATGGGCTATAAGGTTAACTTCATCAGTAAGCCCTTATAAAACCAAACATTGCCAATGAAGTATTTGGAGACTAGAAGATGGAATGAGTTAGGCTCAGAAGCGAAAGCAGTCAGGTTAGAGAAGAATTTACATGAGCAAAACTGTTTACTTAACCTGCCTGGAGCTGCATTATCCCATAGCTTCTCTATCTTCATTGCAGACTACCTTGTTTGACCTTTACACTGTGTAATGAGGTAATAATTATTTGTGAACTATGGTTTGGATTTAGACTACATAGCCACAGGAAAAAAAAATCTACCCAGATGGCAAAATTGTTCAAATGAAAGAAAATAAGTGACGGCCTGCCAATTCTTAATTTGTTAGATTTATTTTATGTTATTTATTATTTTTTTTTTTTTACTTTTTCAATATTTGAAGTTGCTTTCTTGTTAATAAAAAATAACCATTTTCCTTTTCCTGAAGAGTGGAATTTGTTTCCCTTGCATCAACATGCAAAGGCAAGAACTTTATGATTTCTGATCCAAAATACATCGAAACATTTGTAGCATTGATGTCATCCTTTCCAATCTCCAGCTGATTACTCTCAATTTTACATGAGGTAGAATGTCTAGATGGACACGTATAAGATAACATACTGCCATCAAGGAATTTGCAGTCATTGCACAACAAAATAGAGGAGATTTAATATTAACAATATTCATTAACAAATGAAGTTTTAGCTCAACATTAATTTTGAACATAAATTAACTGTAGGATCCCTTTTTTTCTATAATATAGTATTTTTCATGGTCTCAAAATTATTAGAGTGCAGAAAGGCAGTATTATTTATGATAGACCTGTACACTGCAAAATTTTGGCTGAGGACAACTGATGAAAATTCTTCTACTCCTGATAACATTTTTGAGAGTAAAGCAATGACTCCTATTTTGTCCTCAGGAAGTAGCAAGACCTTTCAAACATTTTACCCCACACACTGGAAAAAGAGACAGATACATGGTAAAATGTAATCATCTTCTCAAGAAAATTAATGGGTCCAGCATTCTCTCAGTGCCTGGGACCACTATCACTTTATAAATCACTAATTTCTGGACTGGGTCTTCTTTTTCCTTTCCTCCTCCCTACAGCAAGTCCAATTTTTAGAAATACTTCACATATACCAAGGGCAGAAGAGAACAAGAGTGTAATCCCACTTGACACTAGGAAAAAAAAATAATGATTTATCAAACTCTCATTCAACAAGAACAAAAAGCATTTGGTTTGCTGAACCAGAGCAGAATAAACGTGTCAAGTATTCAACAATCACTAATAATGCCCTGAAAAACAGCACACTTTATTTGAAGATACTACACCAAATTCTTTCAATCTGCTTTCTTGTTTTGAGTCTTTGGACAGAACTGAGTCACATGCTTAGTTTGTTATCCAAAAATATGCAGGCTAAAAACTCCATCAGACAAAGGCTAAAATTTACAAATACTGAGATTACAGAGGAGCTGGGGCTTAACTGCAAAGCTGCACACTATTATGGATAGCAAAGGTGATTCAGTGTTTCCTTTTATGATACGAATGGGAGACAAAGGTTCACAGTTGAAACTTCTGCTATCAAGAAGGCTTCAAGAGAAATGTGTTCATCTAATTTTCTTTTTTGTTCAAACTGACTAAAGAATGATTTCTGAGGGCAACAGGTTAGCTTTTTGTGTCTCATCAAAACATACAATAACAAACCACACAGCATGAACAATGAATTTATTTTGCATTATTCTTTGGATTGAATAATTTGATGTTCTGCTACGAATTTTAGCAAAAAGAACAAAGTTCCATGACTGGGGTTTAAGGCTGTTTGACCTGTTTCCATGTTTGTGAAAAAGCATTACTATACTGATGCCATTATAAATTCATTTTATAGAAGTGCATGAAGAATGTATGTATAACATAGTTGAAAACACCATAATGGAATATTTTTATTTTTTAACTAAGGTGGGCATAAAGAAAGAAATAAGAGGAAAAGTATACGTAGGTAAACTGAATTTCTTTTTCTTTATATATACACCTAGAAATTATGCAAAAAAAAGTTTTTGATACTGACCTTCAGTAGTAGTACTTTAGCCCTGTTCCTCTAACGGAAAGATTATGATTCACTGATAATTAGACAATGGATTTCTAGTGGTAAAAGTATCCATCTATTTTCCAGTAGTTGCAGTAGCCATATGGGGACTGTGGCAACAAAGCCAAACTACTTTCAAGTGGTACAATAGAGAATGATCTAAAATTCAGTTTCTTCATATTGCCAAACAATACACCAGTCACTGTCACATTCTATTTCAACAGTTAATGACACATACATATAAGTATTAAATATAATTTGTACATCTATATCTGTGATTGCTATGTATGTTATATATTTATGCAGTATAAGAAGTATCATTTGTAAAATATATAAAGGCACCAATTTCTCTTAAAAGCAGAAGTTCTGAAAGATTTTTAAAAATCAGTAGAAAAAAACATTTATAGTATGGGAAATGTATATATTTAAAACAAGTAACCTATTGCTATTTGTAATTGTACCTATATTTGCATGCAGCTTCTATTCCTGGAAATTGCCACTTAAACTTTAGAAGTTAACAGTATGAAAATAATAACTCCAGTTTAACACCTTAGTGAATTTCATATTCACTTGTAAATAGTTCTTAAGACTGCCTCTCTATTTAAAATAAGGGATTATGATCGAGAGTGGCCTCTAAAAAATCATTTAATTTTTTCCATGGCTGCCTAGTATTTGATACATTAATATGGCTGGGTTTTTCAAAAATGGATTTCTACACTGTCCACTAAATCAAAATACATTTGCTATAACAACACTTAATAGTTCTTTTGGTTCAATTATAACTAGTGCTGTTGTGCTTTCTGGAACAACAGTTATTGGTGTAAATCTGTAATTAGTTAATAAAGCTTGCTGTTTAGAGACACCATGAACTCTATCCAAAACTGCTATTGTATTTCTTCAGCGCGCTAACTTATTTTACTACTTGCATAAAGCAGTAATACCCATTTAGCATTACAGAAATACTTTAATATATATATATATATATTTTTTTTTACTCCTAAAATACATCTATACAGTTGGATTTTATGATTGCATGCAGTGGACAACAAAACATTTCGTGACCAAAGCAACCTATAGCGTTCGTACCCCCATGTATATTTTAAAGGACTGTATTCAAGCTTCTCAATAATTACCACAGAATTCCTGAATGATTCACTTTTTTTCCAAAATTCTTGAATTAAGTTTTCCACTTCAAAGATTCTTATATATTTTCTAAAGTGAAAGCATACTGAGACATAATATTCCACATATAAGTTTGGACAAAAGCAAATGAATAGCTACTATGAATAACGGAAACAAAATCTAAATCTTACCTGAGATAATTCATTTGTGTCCACAAGTCCATTGCTGTCTGAATCAAAATAATTAAACATTTGATCTACGAGAATCTTTTTTAAAGCCATTTTCTCATCAACATTTTTATCTTCTGATTGTGCAACATATCTCCGACTTTGTAGATCCAATAACATATTTTTCACTTTAGTGTATTCAGTAGGTTTGCATTTATCGCCTGAAAAGGAAATACACAACATAAGCTTATTTTGAATTTGATTTCTTAGAAAGAGCTTAAATGAAAAAAAAAAAAAAAAAAAAAAGGAGAAGAAGAGAGTATTAACTTCTTGTAACACCCACAGGGTTGCTTTATGAGGCAAGGAATTTGTCCTGTAGTGGTTTGATCCATATAATTTTTTTTATCTGGTCTTCAGATTAAGGCCAAAAATAACTGCAGTTCTAGACACTGTTTTCTGTGTATGGCAAGCAAGGACAGTCATAAAGAAAGGAGCATCTAAAGATTTTGTAAGATGTTACCTTTGTTAATGTATTTTATGTAAACATTCATAATACCTCAAAACCTGAAAATATTATAGGAAATCATACATTTCAAATAATAAACTTCCTAACAACATTTGACTTCAGAAAGTAGAAATTACACTTGAGTGCTCATAAACTAGATTTATCTTTTCATGTACTGGACATATCAAACTTACATGAACAAGAGAAATTGGGATCACCGGGGAAGAGAAAGGATGTCTATGATAAGATCTAGTTTAGTCTCTTCATTATCAAGTGTTGCTATGAAGTGAAAATTGCTACAACAAATATCCTTCATACACTGATTGCAGTCAGTAATTACAGTTGCTATTTATTTCTAAACCGTAACACAACAACTATTTCTGTTATTCTCTTACATCAGATGCTGTATATTTTAAACTGAACATAGATACTGTTTTAGAAATTTTTGTTTTTATTGAGATAACCTTAATACTTCAAAAGTGTTTTTAATAAGATCAGACACATAAATGCAGACCAGCAAAATATAGTTGCCATGTATTTATTGCAAACATTTAGTTGGCTGCTACTTGTTATCTCCAAATAGAGAATCCAATGCCACAGCGATATGCTGTGCTGATTAGCAAAGAAAGCTATGTTCCAATTCTTTTAGATGCTAATGAAAATACAAGTGTAAATGAGGAACAAATGTTTACCTCAAACAAATTGCCTAGAGAACTGCTTTGTTTTATTTTGTTACATTTATGACACTGAAGTTTATTATTTTGGTGTATTTAATGGTGTATGCATTATTATGGCGACTGCATCACTACATACCTCCATCACCCTTTCATAAGGTAGAGAAAGTTCTTAAATGTTCCTCACTACCTTAAAGTGAGACTCTGATCTAGAAGAGGAGGACTCCTAAGACTGAAGTTAAATTGCACAGGCAAAATATTCTTAAGAATCCAAACCTCTCTAGGATATATATATCTCCTATATATATATATATATCCTATATATATATATATATATATCCTATATATCCTAGATATATATACTATATATATCCTATATATTTATCCTATATATATATATATGAATATATATATATGTTTCCTACATGTCACTGTCTGATATATAGCTATCTGACAAACCCCACTGTATTAACAGCAAGAAACAAACCTAAGCTGTATTTAGTTGACAGCCTAAGCTACACATAGTATTCACAGATTTGTCCTTACCTACCAGAGGCACAGAGATTGAGTACATGCAATTTATAAGACTACTTTCTATATATCTGCTTTTCAGGGTTCTAGCATAAGAATACTTGTTACGGAAATAGAATTATTCCTTAGCTATTCTCAATCTCTAGTGAGCAAACATTGCCATCTGAATGGATGCAGGCTCCAGGGGGTGAGAAAGGAAAAGCACAAAATTTCAGCAGACTTTAGTTCATTGGTGTTGAACTCCAAAAGACTGAACCAAGAAAGCATGTGTCATCTTTGCATTCTCTAGACTGTTGTTTCCTCAGGGAGATAGAGTCTGGTTTTCCTCCATTGCAACAGAAATCTAACACTACACATGACATGCTCCCAATTTTATCTATAATCTTGAGAAAAACGTGAACACAAGCAATGTATTACATAATACACTGCTCAGACCTAATTACCACATCCAGATTTTATCCCCTGTAAATTATTTTTGATCAAGTGGTTCTCAGTCTGCAATACTAAAACTGCAAAGAGGTATTTTTACATTAAAAATATGGAACATACATACTTAAAGCAGTTTACTTCCTAGTAATATCAATTAAATCCTAGATTTGTTACAGTATCTCTGATGAGCCATGAAAGGTCTGAGTTTGAAAAGGAAATGGAAAATGAACTTGAAAAAAAAGTCATGATCCTTCCCTCCACCCTTTGAGGCATAGACCAATGCCTCTCATTTTAATGATTGATCAGGAATTGAATAAATGCTCTCACATCCATAAAGACAATCGAGACGATAATATATACTTTTTAAATGAAGAACATTTGCATGGATGGCACAGATTCCCACATAAAAAGTTGCATAAAGCAGCACAAATTTAGAGACAAAAATAAATTTTATAAAGCATGTGGTCACGAAAAGCGTTGTGATAGTCACTTTTCATACTTTTTACTCAGAGATTAGTGGTTATGGAAAAAGTCTGGAAGTTCCATCGCAGTCCAGTAAAGACATTTTTACGCACTTCAAACTTTCTTTTAGATCTAAAGTTTAATTAATAGATCAACTAATTTATTCTCTCACAGTACCTCTTCAGAGAGAAAATCATTTGTTATGTGTATCCTATATTGAGATAACTTCTCATTTTCCTATTTCTATTCCCATGATTTCCTTTGAAAATATTTTTAACCTAAAAAAGTAGCTCAAACTTATCAATATGCTGTATTAATAATGAACAGAAAAGATTAATGTCTCTTTAATATTAATGAAAAATAGAATTAGTGAAAGATACTAATTATCAAAGATGTAGCTACTAGCTACTGAAACATTAATCATGACAGCAGTCCACTGAAAACCAGCTATAAGCAAGGTGAATATAGTTCACAAAGAAATTTCATGTCTCTGCAACCCATCTTCAGCAGTGATTATTTTAAATTCAACAATGGTGGTAAAGGCAATGCTCTTTATGAAGTTGTTTGTACCATGGCTGCAAGATAATACCTGTAATTTGCTCTCATTGGGTACTTTCTCACTCTTCAGATCAACCTGACTCTGAATTACAGTGCTGGCCCTGACAGTCCGCTGGCTTCTGGTGTGCTTATGTTTGCTGGAGTCTCATTCTTTTAGTGCTTCAGAGTAACTTGTTTGAAAAACAATCCTTGTGATGAAAATACCACTAACACCTTTCTGAAAAAACACTTTTTTTTTTTTAACGTATTTGTCATCATTTATGTTTTAAAACATGCTATTTTGTTCCTCTACATAGGTTAGTCTGACCCACATATAAAAATAATAATAATAAATAAAAAAAAAAAACCTTTGCCAACAGTAGCTCCATACTCCCTGCAACCACACTATGCACTATGACACAGTTGTCTATAACAGGGAAGCTGTATCCCCTGACCCCTTTATCTGTTAGTCAACACAACACACAGTTATTTTAACAAATCAACCTCTTAACTCACTGTCATGGCTTTCTTGGATATTACAGTAAAAGGCAATGTGAGGTAGGTGTTTATATTAGAAGAACGAGGCTCTGTTGATGCAGAAAGGCACCCCTGGGCTGAAATAGCAGCACAGGGAAGAACTTGGAGAGCTGCATTTACTTGTGTTCTAACTTAATCAACGTTACTCAAGAAATAGTTGTCTGAATGGCACGCAAATGGTAACTCGGGAATAAGTATAACAACCCTGAAAGTGAGGAAAAGTAATTTATGCTTAAAGTAATGGAGAAAGACAAAACTACTGGAACTCTGCTATAAATTGTATTACTCCCCATGCTAAAAGAGCCAAAGAAGATGGCATTTATCAAAACCAGAAAGCATGATTTGGCTGTTACCAGGACAGAAGACGAACTTCACAACAACAGACTTTCGGATTGTTGGCACATTTTCAAATTTATCAGAATGATTATACTGTTACATCTAGACCAACAAAATGCAGCACAGTTTCGGTTCTGATTATAGTTTCAAAAGAAAATTCTCAATTTATATTCCTAAAGTATTTTCCCATAAATGAGTCAGACTACATCTGCCAACATTAACTTTTAAATTAATTGCATTATAGCATCATGGCAAATCCCTGTTATTTGCGTAATAACTTCTGAAAGCTTGAAGAATACAAAAACATTTAACGTGAAAAAGACTAAATCATATATAATTATATCCATATATGAAAAAGTAATCTATTCATTGTGCATAACTTAATAATTTAATTCAGTTTTTCAATACTTTTTTCCTTCTTCATTTCTGAACTACGTTTCTCATATAAATAAATGGCTAATTTCTAAGAGTACTGGAAAGCAATCATGGAAAATTTATGCTTTCTTGTTTGATTTTTGTTTGTTTCATGCACGTAAAAGATTAATTCTCCTACATAGCAAGTTTTTGCAAAGAAAACTTCTCTGCTGTGATTTATTTTACAAGTTTTCTATCATCTCCAATGAAATCCTAGAAGGTGTGCAGAAACCCAAAAGTGACAGAAAACACAAACACACTAGAATCAGAGCGTCATTCTGCTGTCCCATACCTTGTAATTTCTGAAAAAGTGCTACTCCTAGGATTTACTTAATTCAAATTATAGAAGTGGAAACACTTGACTGTTTGTTTCCTTCCATTTGGTACAGCAGAGTTTTGCAGCTGTATCCCTGTTACCTAGGAAACAGCTGAAAGTTAGAGGTTGAGTGCTACTGCCATCCCAAACAGTTTTAACAATGATATTTGTTCATAACAGAGAAAAAAATGGACAATTTAGGCCTTAATTTGCCAGAGAAAAATGTATATATCAAAACTAATCAACTATTTGTGAAAACTTAAGAATAATGATGGTGTAAGTATTGCTAATGCCTGTAGAAGAACATTAAGATTCAATCAGGATAATAGTTAATCAACATTGTTTAAACCCAAGTTCAAATCTCAGGGCTTTGTGTTCTATAGTTTGGGGGTAAGTACTGGTGTACATAGAGATGGAAAGAAAAATCATATCATTTTAAAAATGTAATACAAACCATCTGATTTCAGTTCTCAGTTCTTCTACCACCTTCACAGGTAATGAAGGCATTTTAACCGCTCTTTGCCTTACCATGTCTAAAGTAAGAATAACTCTTACTTCAGAGAGGTATCAAGAGTCATTAATATTCATGGAGCGTCTCTGTATGCACAAAAGGAAAGTGATTAGGCACACAATTGTATTCTTATGTATTTTATGATTTTGAGCTGTCGTATCTATCTAGCACAAACGGTTTTCTCAAAGCCATTTTTCCTTCAAAATTAAAATAATATCAGCTCTTCCCAAAGCAGCAACTAGTTTTCAGTGGACAATATCACATACAAACAGTTTACCATATTCCAGAACTGACATCAGGATTTATGTATTTTAATTGAATAGATATGCAACAAGCCTACTGTTAATTTTCTACATGCATTTTGAACAAATTCAGAATAAGCTAATTAGCCAAAATGCTTCACTGCAAAACTACAAATGGTATTCCATGAAGTAAAAACGAGAAATTAATCCAAAACAACATATTATATACACACACGAACTAATCAGATACATACATCCACACTCGTGCACACATACACCCCCATACACAGAAGTCACTACAGATAAGGCCCGATCTTAATTGCATTTGAAACACACATGAGACAACATGAAGTTCTTTGTCCTTTCAGCTGTTTTCAAGATCCAGTCACAACAGATAAAGTATGAAAGTTATAAAGTTATTTGTAGCCCTAACAAATGAAGGCATGTTTCAAACAGCCAGAATTGCTTAGAATCTGAATGCCAAACTTCAGGCTCAGATACCAGTTTCACAGTATCTTATTTTACAACATCAAATTCTTATTTTTCAAAACTAGAGCTCAACAGTTTCGACCCTTTACTCTCCACTCTTCTCATGAAGCTCTGGAATTGCCCTTGAGGAGAAGTGATCTCATTTGTACATAGACCTGTGATCTAGGGTTCAGAGGTTAAGAGGGGCATAAGGAGGGCTGTACACTCAGAACAAGTATTTTTCAATACAAAATTCCTGGATAAACAGGTATTAACACATCAATACTTCTCCCTGCTACTTCTTTATATTAAATAACAGGTGAGAATTTTCTACCATTGTTAGGAAGGAAAAAAAGAGAGAACAAACAGCAAATTGATTGCTTCATGTTCTATTTTGCAGCATCTGTACTTTTCAATGACTGACACATAATTGTCTAAATTTAAATTCAGGATTATTGTCGGAAAGCCAGATATTTGAGCTTTAAGGACTTCTACAGTTCTTCTGTGGAAAGAGGTTTAAGTAGCTATAAGAATTGTTAAGAACTTTTAATCCAGTGTTGCATATTTACATGAAATATATGTATAAAAACATCTCCCACACAAAATCCCTACTATCCACTGACAGGTGCGCACACGAATTGTTCAAGTTATATCTGCTGGTGTCCTTAGGCAAGCACTTTTAAGTGATTACCATAGCTGGTATACAAAATAAAATTGAAGCTAGCTTTTCAAAGCCTTAGCTCTACTATGCAAATAAAGAAAAATGTTTTTCTTCCCTCAAATATTACTGGTGAAAATGTTTTTAACCATACTGATCTTTCAAAATTAGAAATCATATATGACAGAAGTCAATATTCCTTCATCTGCACAAATCTGGTGTCCAGTCTTATCTGCAGATAAATATAAACAGCTTTTCAGTGCTTAAACAATGAATAGTTTAGATAAATTATGACAATTTTCCTTAAAGATGCAACACTTTGGTCAAACACCATTAGAAGCTGAATCACATTTGCATAAACAAAATCTTAAATAAATAAAAAAAACAAACAAACAGGTATTTCAAAGATTTATTTATTTATTTTACAGGGCTAGCTAGAGCTAATGTTATACAGTGTGAAAAAGTAACCAGTAGATGAAGAAAAGTACTTTTCCTGCAGTAGATGCTTTAAATAAATTAAGCATTTAGAGGAGTAGTGGTGGTGAACTCCTACGTATTAATGCTATATGGTTATCTCCACAGATGTCTTCGTAGAAAAGAAAAAAATATATAACCTTTCACCTTCAAGATGAGATTTGAACAGCTTGACGGTAATCAAAACATTGTTTGCCCCAGCTGAGAAAACACTGAATATGCTGGTTATTTGGACTGCAGGTTAGCATCACAACCACCACAAGCAGAGTTATGTACATAACTGATAAATGCAAAGCCTCTTCTACAGAAATGATCATCCTTTCAACAAAAAAACAAACCCACACAGAACTCAACCAGTGGTATCACTTCTCAAAATTCCTTACATTTCTGATGCTTATATTTGGACACTCTACCATAAAGAAGAAAAGATAAAATGGGAACATTTAACAAATGTGTCTAAATTTCTAAACATATCACATCATTTCAGATGTTATTCAATTTTACTCAACGTGTGGTGAAGAGATTACTTATTCCAGATTTTTGTGTGGTTTGGGGTTTTGCTTGTTTTTTTGTTTGTTTTAATTCCTTGTATGTGGCTCAAGATTTCAGCTCATTTTTTTCTTTGTCCCATACACTGCAAAAACAACTTTAATTTCACAAGTAAGATTTCACATGCGACATTAATGAGAAGATATATGGGCTTCCTCGTGCTTCCCAGGTTATTAAAGAAGACCTGAGAGGAAAAAGACAAAGGCAGTGTGATGCAAAAGCAGACACTGCTAAAAATGAAGGCTGAGACAGGAGTTCAATGCAGCATTTGCTTTTCCCCTCTAGTGGAGTTAACCCAACCATTGCTGTTAGTCCCACAGGGGTTGGACGAATTTTATTTTGCAGTGTTTAGAGTGATACTATGAGAACTATTAAACAGCATAGGTCTACACTGAAAATAAAAAAATAAAAACAGATTAAAACATATTCCAAATCCAGAAGGGAAATACATATAGGATGCAAGCTTAGCCACAAACCTATAGAGAGTTGTGCTTTTGCTTCTCAGACAGCATTTACCAGAGGGTTCTCTTTAAAAAAAAAAAAAAAAAGTTATTGAAAGAGATGAAATTATTTGAAGTCACAATCTCCCTTTTCCTAAAGGTTTATCAAAAATGCAGAGTATTTATGAAGGTGAGGGTGAGGTGAGACTGGGCTAAGTCTAACTAAAAAACCACTACAGCTAAAAGTGACAGTTCTGTGGCTCCATTTCTATTTCTTCCTCTGCATCGCATATTCACATGACTTCCATTGTTTCAGCTTTACCACAGCTTAGCTTTTGGTGCTAAGATAATTACAAAAGCTTTCACAGTCAGACTTTGCTATATAAAAAGAGAATTAATTTTATATATATATATATATATGGAACTAATATTTTATTGTTGTTCCAATTAATATTTTAACAGTACTGGCCCAATTTACTTAAGTAATTCAGAAAAGCTTCAAAAACACAGGTAACATTATTTTAAATTACTTTTAAATTTTTTTCTAGTATCTTTTGGAAGTGCCTATCTCATGCTTACCCTTCCATTTTTTCTCTGGGTACTAAGGCTTCAACCTTTTTCAAGAGTGAGTTGTGGAGAAGGCCTTGTGAACACCCTTAAGAGGAATAATAAGTGAGAAGTACTTTCAGTATCTCTTTCAGGGCGCGGGGGTTGAATTTTATATGGTGTTTGGGGTATTTTATATTTCTTTATGTTTCACAGTCTGAACCTGCCTATTCTTTCTCATAATGAGGTTAAGTTTGAAAATGAAGAAATACTTCTCCAGCTTCTGTTGAAAGAAAAGGCTATTGTTTGTCAAGCAAAGATCATCTGTACATGCCATTGAGAGAGCTTAAGAAGGTAAACAGGGTAGGCAATAGCAATAGGTAGGCAATTTGAAAACTAGGCAATTTTTCAAAAACATAAAATCATATCAGACTAAGGCAAGATCATGCAAGTCCTTAGACCCTGCATTATCAAGTCAATACAAAGGGTGTGGGTTTTCGTTTTTGTTTTTAACCACAAAAAATATAATCATAGAATCATAGAATCATAGAATATCCTGAGTTGGAAGGGACCCTTAAGGATCATCAAGTCCAACTCTTGATACCGCACAGGTCTACCCAAAAGTTCAGACCATGTGACTAAGTGCACAGTCCAATCTCTTCTTAAATTCAGACAGGCTCGGTGCAGTGACCACTTCCCTGGGGAGCCTGTTCCAGTGTGCAACCACCCTCTCTGTGAAGAACCCCCTCCTGATGTCGAGCCTAAATTTCCCCTGCCTCAGCTTAACCCCGTTCCCGCGGGTCCTGTCACTGGTGTTAATGGAGAAAAGGTCTCCTGCCTCTCGACACCCCCTTACGAGGAAGTTGTAGACTGTGATGAGGTCTCCCCTCAGCCTCCTCTTCTCCAGGCTGAACAGGCCCAGTGACCTCAGCCGTTCCTCGTACGTCTTCCCCTCCAGGCCTTTCACCATCTTCGTAGCCCTCCTCTGGACACTCTCCAACAGTTTCATGTCCTTTTTATACTGTGGTGCCCAGAACTGCACACAGTACTCGAGGTGAGGCCGCACCAGCGCAGAGTAGAGCGGGACAATAACCTCCCTTGACCTACTAGCGATGCCGTGCTTGATGCACCCCAGGACATGGTTGGCCCTCCTGGCCGCCAGGGCACACTGCTGGCTCATATTCAACTTGCTGTCTACCACGACCCCCAGATCCCTCTCTTCTAGGCTGCTCTCCAGCGTCTCATCGCCCAGTCTGTACGTGCAGCCAGGGTTTCCCCGTCCCAGGTGCAGGACCCGGCACTTGCTCTTATTGAACTTCATGCGGTTGGTGATCGCCCAGCTCTCCAACCTATCCAGATCCCTCTGCAAGGCCTTTCCACCCTCATTCGAGTCCACAACTCCTCCAAGTTTGGTGTCATCAGCAAACTTGCTCAAAATACCTTCTATTCCTACATCCAGATCGTTTATAAAAATATTGAAAAGTACAGGCCCTAAAATGGAGCCCTGAGGGACCCCACTGGTGACCGCCCGCCAGCCTGACGCAGCCCCATTTACCATAACCCTTTGGGCCCTGCCCGTTAGCCAATTGCTCACCCATCGTATGATGTTTTTATTTAGCTGTATGGTGGACATTTTGTCCAGTAGGATCCTATGGGAAACCGTGTCAAAAGCCTTGCTGAAGTCCAAAAAAATCACATCAGCTGGTTTCCCTTGGTCCATCATACGGGTGATCTTATCATAAAAGGAAATCAGGTTAGTTAGGCAGGACCTACCCTTCACAAACCCATGCTGGCTGGGACCAATGACTGCTTTGTCCCCCAGGTGCGCCTCAATAAGTTCGAGAACCATCTTCTCCATGATTTTACCAGGCACTGACGTGAGACTGACAGGCCTGTAATTGCTAGGGTCTTCTTTCTGACCCTTCTTGTAAATCGGCACAACATTTGCCAGCTTCCAGTCTACCGGGACCTCTCCAAATTCCCAGGATCGTTGAAAAATAATTGAGAGAGGTTCCGCGATGACGTCCGCCAGCTCTTTCAGCACCCGGGGATGAATCCCATCCGGACCCATGGACTTGTAGGGATCCAGGTGGAGTAGCAAATCCCGCACACGTTCAGGGTCGGTTGGGAGTTTGTCATCCCCACCGTCCCGGTCCTCCAGCTCAGGGCACCCTGGGTCCCGAAGCCCATCATCGGCATTGAAGACAGAGGCGAAGAAGGCGTTAAGCGTCTCTGCTTTGCCTATGTCATTGTCTGTGAGGAGACCTTCCCTATCAAGGAGCGGCCCTATGTATTCTTTAGTTCTCCTTTTTCCATTCACATATCTGAAAAAGCCCTTTTTATTTTCTCTCACAGACACAGCCAGCTTCAACTCTAGGTGTGCTTTGGCCACACGAATTTTCTGCCTACAAACACGAACAGCATCCCTGTATTCTTTCCATGACACCTGGCCCTCCTTCCAGTAGCGAAACACTCTCTGTTTCCGCCTAATCTCCATTAGAATGTTCCTGGTCAGCCACGCCGGCCTCCTGCCCCGCCTGCCTGACTTGCGATATTTAGGAATTGCCTGATCTTGTGCTTCTAGGAGGCATCGCTTAAAGAATGACCAGCACTGGTGGACATCGAGGCCTTCAAGAGCAGTTTCCCAGGGGACCTTGCTGACTAGTTCCCTGAGCAGCCTGAAGTCCGCTTTCCCCATATCTAGGGATGAGGTTTTGGTGGCACTTTTCCTTCTGTCACCGTAAATTTTGAACTCAACCACTTCATGGTCGCTTTGACCAAGGTGGCCACCAATCACCACATCTCCCACCAGACCCTCTCTGTTTTCTAGCAACAGGTCTAGGAGGGCACCTTTCCTAGTTGGTTCCGTTAGCACCTGCACCAAGAAGTTATCATCTAGGTGCTTCATGAACCTCCTGGACTTGCTCGTGTCAGCCGTGCGGCACTCCCAGTTAACGTCTGGCAAGTTGAAGTCCCCCATAAGGACAAGGGGAGTTAATCTCGAGGCCTCTCTTAGTTCTGTAAAGAATAATTTATCGGCGCTATCGTCCTGGCCAGGCGGTCTGTAATAGACTCCCACAACGACATCCCCTTTATTCGTTCGTCCCTTGATCCTTACCCAGAGGCTCTCAACTTTGCCATCGCCGACCTGAAGTTCCACACAGTCCAGCCCCTGCTTCACATACATCGCCACCCCACCACCTCGCCTACCCTGCCTGTCCCTCCTGAAGAGCCTGTAACCATCTACCGCAACACCCCAGTCACAGGACTCATCCCACCAGGTTTCGCTTATGCCGATGATGTCGTAGTTGCGGGACTGGGCCAGGACTTCTAGCTCATCCATTTTATTCCTCATACTGCGTGCGTTCGTGTAGAAGCACTTCAGGTGCGTCTCCTTACACTCAGCACCTTGTGGATCTGCCTGAAGGACCTCACTGGCACCCAGCCCCTCTGATTCTAGCGTACCTTCCCTTAGGTTTTCACCGGCGTGCCTGGTTTTAGCCCCTTCCCCCTTCGACTCTAGTTTAAAGCCCTATCTATCAGCCCTGCCAACTCCTGACCAAAGATCCTTACCCCTCTCCGAGAGAGGCACTTCCCATCCGGTGCCATCAGGCCCTGTGTAGCATAGACCTTCCCGTGATCAAAGAACCCAAAGTTCTGCCGGTCACACCAGTCTCGAAGCCACGAGTTTATGTGAACAGCACGCCTTTCAGCTTCGATCCCCCCTATCGGAAGGACAGAGGCAAACACAACCTGCGCCCCTGATCCTCTAAGTAGTCGCCCCAAATCCCTAAAGTCTCTTTTGATCGCCTTCGGACTTCTCGTTGCTACTTCATCGCTACCAGCCTGAAAGACCAGTAGCGGGCAGTAGTCAGTGGGCCGTACCAGGCGCTGGACTTTCTTGGCGAAGTCTCTCACCCGAGCCCCAGGGTTGGGGGGCTCTACACGTTCTACAGGGTTACTCATCTTTGAGATACGATTACGATATCAGTTAGTGCAAATCAGAGAAATCTGAGCTATGGGGGATCAAAGTCAGTAAGTCTATATGATTAAACTTGATTTTAGCTGTCCTAAGAAGGAGACAAATACTGTTTCCCAGGTTGAACATCGTAGTTTTGCATCTGTTCTCCATTTTTTCTGTTCCTTCTGCAGAAACAGAAGCAAATACTCTAGTCTGGCAATAAAATAAGGTAAACAAGATTTATGAATTGAAACTTCAGTAAGGAAGCAAGGAATTTGCCTTTGAATCCACACCAGAACATAACCTAACCTTATGCTGCTTTGGCACCAGCATAAGCCCGCGATCAAGCTCATAACTTGTACCAGCTTCATGTGTCACTTCCAGGTTGACTCTGTCTCTACCATATTTAGTATAGGCTTGAAAATGTGCTGTTAGATTTCAAAATCTGTTTAAAGCTAGTCATAATGGTTGGAAAGACAACCTTGTCAAAAAGGATTTTAGTGAAATCAGAAACCTTGCAGACAACTGAGACCTGTGTGCAATACTATTTATTTTAATATTACCATGTCAACTACTGTATTTTAAATTTCTACATGCTTAACTAACCAACTACTAAAGAAAGACAGATAAGAGATGTAGGAAAAGACAGTAGTGTACTGTGAAGATCTATACCAGTATTTCCCTTGGCTACACATGAAGGGCATATGCTATTGTCAACATGGCTGCTATTATTTTATAATGACTTGCCTCATATTATGACTCACCTTGCGGTATTGTGACACGATGGATGAGGCAAAGGTAAAGTACTGTGACACACATTCATTGGTAATACCTTGTGTGGAGGTTTTACATTAAAAACTCAGTATTCTTTTAATGACCATTTGGCATCATACATATATACTCGCATCTGAATTTTTGCTCATACTAATCCTTGAATGTAGACTTCTGTAAATGCAAGAGAAAAGCTTGGCCTGCATAAGCTCAGTTTAGGTTCCTTTTAGAGATGCATTGCGTGTCTTGCAAAGTTGTGAGATAACATTCAAGTCTATTTTGACCAGTAATCCCTAAACAAAATTTGGATCATGGTATCCTTTCATAGTCACATAAAAGGCTACCTAGAGAGAGTAGATCATTAAATTTTATTCTAGCTTCATTACAAAGAAATAAAAGTTTTAGACATATTTCTCTATACAACTACAAAAAGCCTGCTGACCTGGTATTGTTTCAAAGATGTTACTGTCTGTCTTGATGTACAGCCTTCTATCTTTATTTCTCATCTGTGGTTTGATGTAGAAAGACCTTATTAAAGAAAAGGTTAGACTCCTCAGCTTTGCACCGATAGCAATTAAATTCATGGCTTTGTTTTCTTACAGCTGAAGCTTTCCTTTCCATAAACACTACCTCCAGCAGAAAACGTCCTTACTCACAGAATTACATATTTAAAAAGTAGTTTTACTTCTATTTGATTTCCTAGTGTTTCTATATACTCTTCTCTACATACTTTACAAAATATGTCTACATATTAACACTAAGTGATGACACTGGCTTCTGTCATAGTGGGGTGCATTTATTCAAACCGTGATTTGTCAAAATTTAAACAAGAAATTAAAGCCATTTTGTCCACTATTAGGGAAGAAATGGTACAATTACACAAAACCCACTTTACAGGTTTCCAAAAAAAAAAAATCAAAAAATAAAGCAAGTCAATCTGGAATTTGATTTTTTTTTTTATATATATTGAATATAAAGTAAGGTCGAAGACCAAACTTTAGATTTCCAGCTTTCATACTAGATTTCTAATATTTTTAGCTAAGAACAATTTTAAAAGTCTGGCAAGAATTACACACAAATGGATTTTTGGGAAAAAAAAATAATATGTTTTATGCCAGCTTGTTACATTAAAGGGCAGAGAATTTCTACTCCAAGAGAAGAAACATCTTCATGCACATACATACATGTATATAATATTTTATATATACACACAGAACACTGACTAGATGCATTCACGCAACAACTGCAAATGCGTTCAATTTTTCAGCTTGATATTGTTTAAAAAAGTAAAATTAGTTAATAATGAGAAATCTACCTTACCTAGTTTACTTGTAGAAAAGTTATCTTCTATCTCTTAAGATACTACAGAACTTTAATTCTTTCCTTCATAAGAACATGTCAGAACTGAAATTTCACATTCAATGGAATTTCAAAATATCACCTAAACAAACGACCTTGTGACAACTTCAGCTATGTCAATCTACAAGCAGTGACAGCCACATCTCTTGGCTGCAGGGCATTCATCACTTTCAGCAACTGTGTTAAAGAAAGATACTGGCAAGAAACACCTCCATAAAAAATCTATTTGTTCAAAAAAAAATTCTGCACCCTCCAATGGTAAGAAAATTATCTTTATTTGAAAGAGATCTAAACCAAAGCAAGGCAACCGGAATCCAACACAGCTTTTAGTATTTCAAGATTTTTTTTCTGCTTTCATGTCATCACTGTCCTTGATTAAAGTAGAATGAAGGGGGTTGATTAACTGCCCTAACTCTAATTTCAATTTGTTATAATCTTTTTGCTTTCTCTCTGTGTCTGTTGGATACAGTTTTGTTGCTCATCTAATGTATCTGTCTTCCCACCCCAAAGCAGATGTGTCCTATCTATAACTCAAGACAGGTGCCAGACATACCAAGATGGCCATATAAGCAGTAGCATGTGTGTCAATCATTACTATTAAGATGTCAAAATAAAGTTATATGCAGGTCATCTTTTACAGCTGAATGAAAGAACACAGTTAAATATGTAATTTCAGTATTACCTTAATTTTTGCTGATGGATTCTGGTACTTAACTGTCAGTATATACACCAAATAGAACTAACATTCAAAGTAAACATGGAATGAATTCACAATTTGGGTAGTTTTAATGATTCTGCAATCAGATTTATTTCCTGGAACAGTAAGTCCTTTTACAGCAAAACTCTCTTTGACCTTAGGTAAAGTTCTGGGGATAAAAATAGATTAAAAAAATACAATCAAGCTGTACTACTACCAAATGACAGCTTCTGTCTTGAAAGACCATTTACGGTTTTATGGACCATATTCTTATCATATGGATAAGAATAACATAAAACAATTACTCTCACAATTGTTAGATATTAAAAACATATTCCTGCTCTGTATTATTTCATGTCAGTAAGAAGCAGAAAGCTTTAACCAATTTTTGATTGATTATCTTCCAAACTAAATAAAATGATTCTTTGATAAACAGAAAAATTTACTTGTGTTTGTATTGTCCAGTTAGTGGCTTTTCATAGGATCATTTTTGAGATTATTTCACAATAACTGAAGTCATCTAGACTATCTAACTGAGAACAGTGACTAAAAACAAATACAAGCCTAGAAAAAGGCTACGCCATGAGTGAAGGAAGATAAATATTCTGATGAGAGACAAATTAAATTAAAAGTTTGAATGCCCTGTTCTTTTGGGTGGTTTGTTTCCTCTACTTATGACTTTTAGTCAAGTGATTTCTGGGTATGCAATGCTCCATTTTGGTCACAGGAAAAGTTTTTTCCTTAGTCTCCTTAGCTGTCAGTCTACTCCTCCTTGTAAGCAGTCCCTTTGGGTATACTAATCTCAAACCACAGTAAAGTGCTCTGATTTTTATGTCTCCAGATCCTCCCTGCTCCACCATACATTTGTGAAGATTCTGCACAGTCCTGAATTCATACAGGCTCAGATGGTATGTGGAGGAAGAGCAAAGTTCTCCCTGAAGGAAGTTTTACCATCTCAGACTGAAAATATCAAGAAAACGTACAGCAACAGCAGGAAAGTACTGTGGAGTGAGAGACCCAGACAACATAGGAACTCCAAGCACAAATTTATTGCGAGAACACACTTGTTTGACTTTCCAGACTGGTAAACCACATCAAAAGCAACAGCTAAGTTCATCTGTAAATAATATATCAGATAAATATTTGTTCAAAGCATTTCATATTTTTGAGAAGTGTCACTTATTCAGTTAAGAAAAGGAAAATAAGAACTGGAGAAGACTGGTTAAGATCACTATATTCATAGCAGAATAACAATTTTAGATTATATTATATATTGTCATTTCAAAAAAGCACAAATAGAGTGGAAACACTACAGTAATGTATTAGCAGTTGCATAGAAATAATTGTAATTCTATATAATTAAAAATAATTATTCTCAGTTTCTTTCCTGCTTCTTTTTTCTTCCTCATTTTTGGTACTAAATAGCAATCAATTCTAAGTTTAGTAACTCCACCAGGAAATTTTCAACAAATTGCTCCTTGTATGGTTGCTTGAAATAGCAGGCACAAACTTGATTTTGCTAGTCTCCCTTCCACTTTAGGTTTTATACTAAACAACACTGTGATAAAGAAATTTCCTTTCCACACACAGGACAGAAACATACAGCTACAATTGTGCCTGAGGACTCTGATATTACTCAGTGGGTTCAGTTAGCCTCTGTTCTTTTTGTAAACTTGTTCTAACCCAAATATTAAAGTATAAGTAATTTGCAGAAAACTTACATACTATACAAAACAAATATAGTTTATATGCACTGAAAAACTGTGAGAAGATCTGTTGTGATTCAGTATGACAGAATTGTCCAAAGCACCAAAAGAGTTTTACTGGTGGTTAATTTCCTCACTAATTACATACCCAAAGTGTATTTTCAAAACCCATATCTGGAAATAAATAAATATATATATATATATATATATTTATATATATATATTATTAGTCTTGGAAACTTATAGTTTCCATAGGCTTACGGAATTCATTTTAAAGACTGAAGATTTCAGAAGAAGTATTAAATTAGAAAGAAATTTGTACTGTGATACGTACCCCATTGTGTGAAAGGAAGACATGCTTGTTTTAATGATTTGCAAGTTTGAGAGAGTTTAACCTAAATTTGCCTCTAGACTTTGACTGAGAAACAAAGAAGAGAAGAAAATACTCTAGGCTTTTCTAAGATTATTTTCAGGTTGTGCAATTTCTGTAGCTTTCTACCGTTGATGGGTAATCAGACCATACTCTGTCGGACTCAGACATTAAATCATTTGCAAGCAGGAGGTTCCACAAGATTCACATAGTAGACACAGGGAATATTATTATTTTTGATGATATTATTATTCCTGCCCTGAGAAAAGAGTGGGATTAAAGTACTGTATACATTTGCTAGGCAAGACTAAATTTGTTCACGAGTCAGTTCCAGTCTCAACCTGTGCATCTGAACAAGCTGGATTTCCTGCTGCTTCTCAAAATTAAGTAATACAGTACAAAGTGTCACTCAGAAAATAATCTTGAGAATGACTCATTTCTAGCCTCCCTAGCCAATAAAGGTTTTGAGAGGAGGAAGGACACAAAAATTTTCTTTTAAAAAGAATAAAATAACTCAGAATTTATATTCAGATAAAGATGTCAAAAGTTATTGGTACTATTGTTCTAATTCTTTTTCCAGAGTTATGAGCTTGGACAGTTTCTAAACATTGCTGTTGTTTTTTGTTGTTGTTGTTGTTGTTGGTAGTGGGTTTTTTCTTTTTTTCTTTTTTAAAAGAAAACAGGTATATAAAAACTCCCACTTAATCACTTCCTAGAAATGCATTATTCTTCCATTAGATATATTGGCAGGAAGTAAAATGAGCAGCATTTGGATATAGATTTTCACCTTTATGACTTAATAAGCTAATTTCACCTTATAACTTCACCCACTGTTATTGCTTCTGTTAGAAGCTATAGTCAAAGTTCTTTCTCTAATATTCAAAATATATTTTCTTAAAGTCTCAAAAAGTTACTTAATGTTAAAACAATTAACTACCAGTCACAAGAATTCTCCGAGATGCAAAGTCCACATGTACATTTATGGGCTACTATAATAACTTAAGTGGCCCTTATAATAAATGGGCCAAACTATCATTGCGTAAATTGGAACATGGTTCTTTTGCCTATACTGCATGCAATGTATCACTAGACTGGACCAAATAGGAAAAGAATGGCAAGTGATTACATATGTGGACTACAGTTCATTAAAAACTCTATTTTTGGTAAATTATTTCTTTAAATCTCTAAAGAACCATCACCACAACAATTCAAAACTTTAGTTGTTCCAAGCAATGCAGTGACCACTCAAAACCACTTCAACTCCTTCCTTTGAATAAGGATCTTCATTAAAGCTGTCAACCATTGCTA
This sequence comes from Anser brachyrhynchus, assembly GCF_964034855.1. Taxonomy (NCBI): domain Eukaryota; kingdom Metazoa; phylum Chordata; class Aves; order Anseriformes; family Anatidae; genus Anser; species Anser brachyrhynchus. The sequence continues at coordinate 29,839,890 of NC_137698.1, read as the reverse complement.
ATTCAGCAAGGGTGTCCTGCTGGGTGAAAGTAAGCAAAAACAGCAAGAAGCCGTGAACCAAATCTCAAAGAAAGGGATGTTCTAGTTACATTTATAGGTCAGATAAAGTATGTTATAAACCTTCAAGAAAGTTATAAACCTTTCTTTCTGACTTGTGTTTCATTGCAATCTGCTATTCCTCTCAAGTCCACTGAGACAAATGGTCAAGAACTCTGGGACTGCATGATACCTAACGTGCAATACATGCTAGCTTCAGAGAGCTGCAAGTCCTCCTAAAAAAAAAAAAAAAAGTGCCAATAATTTGAAGCGATGTATTACTGAAGGTGGGAATTTCTTACTAAGTACTTATTATACTGAATACCTTATTATCTAGGCCAAATACCATGCTTGAATTTATTCCCAAGAGACACAGATGTGAAGGGTCTTCGTCCCAAAGGCCCTTTCAACTTTAAGAATAGCCTAAATCACAAGGGTGGAGATTTAAAGAGGTCACTCGTGTCAAAGTACGTATTTGTCTAGGCAGACATTCAAGTCTTCAATTAACTTCTCAGCTTAAAAGTATAGTGCCTGCAGAACTTTTTTAATTATCTTGAAGAATGCCTTAAATTCATTTGTCACCAAAGACAGAAAGGTACCTCCTAACTCTAACCTACTCCATGTAACTGAGAAATGATCTCATGAAGGAGAGGACAATGTCTCAATGGCCTTAATTCTAATGTTAAGTAAATTATCGTATGCCAGAGAGAAGAGAATTACAGTCTGTTTTCAGCATCTGTACTCCCCATGATAAAGCTGATCCTTCCTGAGTCTGAATGAGTGCCCAGTCTTCAGAGATATCCCTAAGGCATCTTGGCAAACTCAATCTTGGATATTGAACAGGTGCCAGAGGGCACCAAGAACTTGAAGAAAAGGAACTGGACAAGAAAATCTATTTCAGAAAAAGATTTAAACGTGAGAGACCTGACACAAAAGAGTACTTACAAAAGGATCAACTTTCAAAATCACATGCCTGCAGAAGGTGACAATCATGGCATGGTTCCTGACATTGCTGCTGCCAAAGGAATCTTACCCATTGGCAGACCAACCCATTGTGGTCCACAAGCAGGAGCTTTTGGTTATAAACCATGACCTATAGCTCCTTTCAGGGTCTAAGAGCAGCCATTTTAACTATAAACAGAAATCAATCTATATCCTGACGGGGCATGATCTTCTAGGTTCCCAATTTCTGACAGTTGTAAAGAACTCATGAGAAAGATTAAAAAAAAAAATCCTCAACAGAATCAATCTACAAATCCATATGTTCCAGGTGCATAATGACCAAGCAATTCTGGAGCTGTCAAGGTCATAGTCAAATTAATAAACTTGTATTTCAATTTCTTGCCCCAATGCAAAGAGAAACTAAATATGTTAAAAGACAATCATAGCAGTGAGAATAAATATAAAGAAATTCAAAGAAAATATTTTTAAGTAGGTCTTATTCAGAAATCAGATTACTTTCAGTGAATATATTAAATCAGGATGGGAAGACACAATGAAGGATGTGGACTATTCTCAAAAATATGTATACACTGCAACTCATGCTGAGCAAAACACTATCACCACACTGCTACAAATCTTCCTGAAAAAGGTCTAATATAGGAGGCTATGCTCTTCTCTGGACCTTAACTACCATTATGGCATGTATCTCAGCAAAATTGTTGAAGAGTACTCAAATTCTTCTCAGCAAAGAAGTTTGCAATTTAACAAGTGGATGTATGTTTAGGCAGTTCTTTGATTCTTCCTTTATGTTTTGTCATCAACACACTGCCATGGTGTTACCTTCTGGAATAGTTTGTAGTCAACCCTTCAAAGCTATCTTTCACCACAATACACTGATGATGATTCCCCTCTTACCCCCAGCCAAAGTTAGTTCTCTAAGTGGAATTTCACCAGGCACAGCGTGGCCATTTCTAAGTATGTATTAGCATACTGTCAGATACCAAGACAAATATTTTGCCAGAATAGAAATATTTGGTCATCAAAAAGAACTGACTATTTAAACAGCAGCTTTCAAAATAGATGCAATTTCTGATTACTGTCATTTTCCCTTGTGACACTAAAATCAGGTCTAATGTATTTATATTATTTATTCAATGCTAAAAAGAAGTCATCCTCTGCAAATTTGAATTTTGCCTTTTCTGAAGAACTTACATCCTAGAGGCAAATTCACAGAATGACTGCATACCTCTTCCCCTTGCTCTATTCCATTTCTCTACCACTAAGATTTCCTTGACAGTTTCTGACTTGTTATACAAGTCATTTTACTCACCATAGTAGAATTTATCACTTCAAATGCAGGAAAGACCTTGCACTCTTATGTTAGCACTGAATTGCTATACTATCATAATATTTTGTTCCTCATTTATTCAATGAATTAACATGCAAAGATCATCTCACAAGAATACACTAAACATTTTCACAAATGACTGCAGTTGTTCTAGATCACCATCTACCTTCACACACACACACCACCCCCCCATAGAGAGGAGTGATAAAAGCCTTGATGTGCTTTCCCTGTGGACATAATACTTCTATCAAACAGATGGATAGATTTCCTCAATCTTTCTAACAAGAATTAATGGAAATTAAAAAAGGATTTATTGACTGATGGCAGATGGCTGAAGGATTTTGCAGAGGTGTGACTCAAGTAAATTACAACAGAAGCAAATTCAACCTCTGGCTGTGGACAAAAGGTTAGTTCTGCATTAAATTAGGAGCATTCTGCTCGGTTAGATGTTAAAAGGAAGGAAATACTTTCATTTTTACTTTGTCAGATGCAACCATGCTAACACTTCAACCATCCCTTGATCATCACACATACTGCAAACCTAATTTGTGTTCTTAGAAAGAAGCAAGTTGAAACCCTCATGATAAAATACATTACGCTCAGACTTAAATAGCAGCTGCCTGTGTATATACTTTAAATTGCCTCTTGCAATCCTAGCTTTTCTCAAGCAATGGTCTCCCCCTTGTCTACTAACAGGCTCCATTGTTTTTTGTTCTTCATAAGCAAAGTAAAGGTGAATAAAGCTAGAAGGAAACACAAACAGTTGAGCTTTCTGTTTCAGTGTTACTCCATCTCCCAAAGATATGAAGTCATGTTAGGATGCACCATACTTGATTTGTTGTTATTCACAAATCAAGAAAAAATGATTTCTTATCAGCAAAGACTGAAGAGTCATCACCTCCCTTTTTCTTAGATGCCTTCTGATACCAGTTGATTAACTTAAGTCTCTGCCAAAGGTACATATTGCTACTCCTGAACCTTCAACACAACTGCACAGCTATGGAAGACCACCAAGCAAACTGCCTGTTGGCTAACGCTGTCTGCACAAATGGCAGGGTACTGTCACAAACAGTTCACCCAGCCTAGTAAGTACGTGGTGCTGTAATTCCTATATTTTGCTCGCTGCCAAAAGTTTTTCGATACAGCTTTCACGTGGTCAGACATAATATAGGGGATTCTTTGCAGTCACATCGTGCTCCCAAGAAATACCAAAACACAGGTAGCTGAATGACCTTCTATAGAAGAAAGATATTATTTTAGCAAAGGATGATCAGCCCAATATTTCAGCTGAGTGTTGCTTATTGCAGAAGATGCATGTTTGAGAACACAGGACAAAGAAAATATGAGATGTAGACTTTATACAGGCAAACAAATAGAAAACTAGAGTCCTGGGTTGAAAACCACTAAGACTAAAATTATAAAACACAGTCTTTACATTCTCATAATATTTTATTACTACATGAAAATTTGATATTTTTTTCTTTGATAACAATTATATGCAAAGACTGTCTCTGCAAAGATAAAGATTATTTATGCCCCAAAATGTTCAATTTAAACAATCTCCATTAAATACCCTAACAATTAAGTATTTTTCCTAATCCGCAAAGGCCTTTGTAAACTATGTAATATTAAGTTACAGACTGAAGTGTCAGATAGTATATACTAAAAACAATTTGTTTACAGATCTCATTAAATGTACATGTTACTTGAGAAAGAAAATAAAACACCACCTTCTGTTCATTGCTATATTTAAAGAAACCAATGAGAATTAATCTCCATTCCAAATCAACCAATTTAAAATGTCTTTCCGTCACGACAGCATAGTATTCAACCAGTATCAGTATTTCATTATAAATTATTGTCATGGTTTTTGGCTGGGACAGAGTTAACTTCCCTCACAGTGGCTCACACAATGCTGTGTTTTGGACTGCTGAAGAAAATAGTGGTGACAGCATGCGGATGTTTGAGCTGTTGCAGAGCAGCGCTGGCCCAGAGGCGAGGCCTTCACAGCTCCTCGTGCTGCCCCGCCAGCGAGGGGCCGGGGGTGCCCCAGGAGCTGGAGGGGACACAGCCAGGACACCTGGCCCAGGCTGCCCAAAGGGATGTCCCACACCGCCCGGCCTCACGCTCAGCCATGACAGCCAAGGCCAAGAAGGAGGAAGGGGGATGTTGGGAGTGATGCCGTTTGTCTCCCCTAGAAACCGTCCCGTGTGAGGAGCCCTGCTGGCCTGGAGCAGCTGGCACCTGCCTGCCAGTGGGAAGCAGCCAGTGGGGCCCAGTCAGGCTTTGCTTCATGAGGCTTCTGCCTTCCCCACTGAGCTGTCCTTGACCCAGCCCCTGAGCTCTCGCACTTCTACCTCTCCCTTTCTCTCCCCATCCCACCTGGGCAGGGTGGGCAAGTGGCTGGGTGGTGCCTGCTGAGCTGCCTGACAGGGCTGCACCACAACCAATTATCTTTTTGTCTGTTTTTATGATGCATTTCATTTTAAAAAGCACCCTGGAAAAAAGTTTAAGAGATGTTGGGGCACTGGTTTACTTTTGATATCAATTTGTTATTTTTTTCTCCAGAACAGTAGCATATATATATCTGTGCAACCTATATGAAATACATTTCCTCATTAAGAAAAAAACTACATGAACAGTTGAAATATAACCAGGGGGAATTTGAGTTTTATCTAGATAATAATAATATTAACTGTGATTTCAACATGTTAATGATTTCCATGTTCTAGACCTTAGATGAAACTTCCCTTAATCAGCTTTACTCAGGGCCAATTGCAAAATTAAACTTAAAATGACCTCTAAGAACTGTTATCTCATCTTATCACTTATTTCCAGAAAATTAACAAGAACATTCACAAGCAAAGCTGTGTCCAAAATCATCCCTTACACCTCAAATTATTAATGTACTTGTCAAAAAAAAAAAGTAAATACACACATTACCAATCATACCCAGACTCATTCAACGATTCAAGAAACACTAGCTGGATTTTGTGATTGGCTGGCAGAAGACAACATTCCAATGAATGCTGTGTAATTTGGAGTAGTCATCCCTAATTTCAAGTGCAACGTGCTCAACATTTTTTTTCTTTAGCAAAGCAGTGTAGATGCTTTAAGAAATTGAATGGCAATGCACACAGGTAAGTTGAAGGATCTGGCCAATCATACATCCATTAAAAACAAGATTTAGCCAATTCGGTCAAGAATGATATCGCTGTTCTGCTGCAAATAGTAACATTAGTGGGTGGAGTCAACGACTCAGTCACTAAAACAAGAACACTTTTGAAATTATCCATCAGAATTAAACTGAGTTGAAAATTACATCAATTTATTCTGCCAAACAACAGTCTTGCTTTGTGTGTTTAGTCTACAGAGCCAACAGAAATGCAGCAACTTCAAGAAAATGCAATTAAACTGACAGAAAATGCAACCTTACTATCATTTAACGCATGAAGGTATTTAAACACAAGCATACACAATGAAGTTTTAGCTTTGGCAGAGACCACAAACTTCTACAAGCTTAAAATTTAAACCAAATGAAGAATCAGCTTACAGAATTATTTTCAGCTCTTAATGGGCCCATGCATAAGACTGCAGTATTAAAAACTGATCTGCAGAATATGTTTGTGAAAACTGTAGCTAGAAAATTTAAACTTGTGGTTCTTACTAACTTGGTGGGAAGATATATGTTATTACCACAAGTCTAATTGAATTTATACACATTTAAATGCTAAATTACTAAAAATTTAGACTGCTATTTTTCAGTTACATCTAAAAACAAGTCTATACCATTTAGTTTGTCTTTACGATGGGCTTTTAAAAATGAAGCAAATTGGAAGTCAAGCCATTGAAATATTTAATGCTTAATTGAACTTAATGAACTTTAAATGAGATTTTGAACAAGTGCATGCAGGATGAAAACCTGATTTCTGCTCATTGCTAAAAATATATTCTGACAGAGCATTCATCTTGAATAGATCTAACTTATCTTTTGAAGACTGTTAGGATTCTAATTAATTTTTACTCTAATAATTGAAATAGATCTTTCTTAGTTACTAGATTTGTAGTGTATAAATATATAGTTAAGTATGTTAAATTGTGAAGTCTAAACAAGACAAAACACAGCATTTAGCTTTCTTAGGTAGCATTTTTGTTGATTAGGAAAACCAAAAGATATAAGTACAAGCCAATCATGCTTAATTTATACACAAACAGCTTGGAAGAAATGTATGATTTACAGCTGAAACAAGTCCCCGTATTAATTATTTGGAGCAGATTAGTTTATGAACAAGCCAATGATCATGAAGTCTGGAAAAAAGATGCACAGAACAATGAAACAAGGGACCAAAAGTAGTTTGAAGTATTAATCAGGAAAGTATGGTATGAGAGTGTTTCTTGTTTGTTTTTTGAAAGCATTCTGCCAAAGCATCTATATGATACTGGTTTAAAAATATAGTTTAGCTAAAGGTATTTATAATTAAAATCAATAAATTTTCAGAACGTTTCATGCAAACTACTGTTTTCATTGAAGCTCAGATAGTAAGAACTACAGTAGGTAGTCATATTTTTATTTCATGAAAGAAAAGCAACACTGTGGGTAAAAAACAGATTATCTTGCTCTGAATTCTCAGCATAAGTATTCACTAAGCTTTCCTACACACACAGCAATATCCTTTAAACTTTCTTCAGCACTTCTTGACCTCCTGAAAATGTCTACTCCCCTCCCCATTCTCATCTCTCTACTATTTTTATTCTTCCCATTTTACTGAACATCGTGTTGCCCAGGAATTTGTGTTGCAAAAAGGAGAAAAAAGTCAAAGTTCTTTCAGTTTTTACTAAACTTATGAGAAATCTGTGTACTTGATATTCATCAATACTAAGTCAAAATCTTGGCTTGAAATTCAGGACAACAGTAGATGGATTAGTTCAAAAATTCACATGGATGGAAAAATTAATCTGTGTTCTGGTATTTCAGCTGCTGAAGGAGAATTGCATGCTGTTAGGAAGAAAACAGTACCTTGGTCCTTTTTGTCTGCGTCTCTGACCTAGGCATTGGTGGTTATGGTGCCTTTTTTTTCCCCTGTACTGACATCATCAACTTTACTATGAGATTTCTGACTGCTTGCCATGTTCCTGTACTATTCCCACCTCTCTTTCAAATAACTAAATATAGGTCTAGGTGGGTCTTTGGAAAGTCACCCTTAATGATGTTGTACATAAAGATGTACATTTCGGCATTCCAGAAATACCAGAAGTATTATGAACAGATTGCTTAAAGTTTTCACCATATTAATTAGTTTTAAAATATTAAAGAAAAATGATATAGTCATTTTCAAAGATTAAAGCTATTCGGTATCAAATTCTCTAGAAAAAATAAATCTTTGATTAAATTAATTATTAGAATGAAAGTTGCAGTTACTTTTTCCCCCTTGGATCCTAGAAACAGGCTAAATGCTTTAATGTTCTTCTTCGTTACTTGGTAATGGGAACCTATAGTAGTGTTTCTACTTACCTAGTGTTTCCTGCATTCAGGTGAACATAGCCTAGAACACCGATAAAACTCTTCCTTTCTAGTCCAAATTTTAATGAGAAGAGATACCTCCTTTTCAAGCTTTTTACAGAAGTGATACAATTCTATTTCAAGCATCACAGTAATCTTTGCAGTTGAGGAAAATGTAATCTGAATTATTTACCATTTTTAAATTTTATGGTTCAAAAATTTGATGAAGCCAATGTTCAAAAAAAATAAAAAATAAAAATCATCTGATGACTACAGAAATTGATGGGTTTAATCTATCTATATTACTGGCTAAATAAAACTATTAAAAGAAAAACATCTCTTGATTCAAACCAGTGTGTCCATGCTATAATTTTGTCTTGAGAAGTGACTACCTGCCAGTTCCAGAAGAGGATAGAAGAAAATATATGTTTGCCCTCTTATCTCCCAGCCTACATTAATTTTCAGACATTTGTGTACCACTACTGCCTCCCCCTCCCTCCTACCCCATCTACTCTGCTAAAGATCTTTCTAGGCATAGGTTACATGGAAGCATTTTCATATTTTTTGATTATCTTTATTGCCCAGTAAAAAACCCTAAATATAATTCTAGAATTAAGCCTCTGGAACTAGGAAGAAGAAATGTGGAAGACTTAGTTAACGGCACTCTATAATCTGCAAGGATGGACACCAGACAAAGTCATCAGAATGCAGCTTGATGAAAACGCAGTTGGCAGACAAGAACTTGTTGTTTTAATCAGTGTCTATTGATTTTATAAAGTTAAATAGCACAACTCCAAAAAAAAAAAAAAAAGGAAATAGACTTTGAATGACCTGCTTCAACAAAAACCTTGACCCAGTAATCAAAACCAAAAAAAAAAAAAAAAATCACTTCACAACTATTAAATCTCCATTAATAGGCAACTTATAATAACCCATTAATGGGCTGCTCTTGGTATTATAGGAAGAAATGATGTAACACTTCATCAAAAGAAACACTGAAACAGCTAGGATAAAAATAGATTTTTGGAAGAGCATGATGTCATCTTTTACCTAGCATTTAGAATTTACCAAGACAAGGTATTCCTAGAGACAACTGACTTGTAACAGAGAATTCAGAAACCTCCCAGAAGAGTCTCGTAAGACAAAATTCAGTGTCAGAGAACACAGAACAACACAGAGAACTACTCAGACAAATACCACAAGCTAGGATGATACCTGGTATATGGGAAAAAATAAAATTTAAAAAAAAAAAAAAAGGCAGCAATCTATTAAAGCACTTTGCCTGAGTTAAAAGGCTTGAACGTAGTATTCTCAGCATGGACAAAAATGGTAAGAAAACATTTATTGACAAAGAGGAAATTACAACGAGTAATCAAGAGGAGTATCAGCAAGCCACCAGTCAGTGAATACCCATCTATATACCACAGCCTGTAGGTTAAACTCACGAGTGAAAGCCAGTATTTTTGCAAAAACACCAATAGTACCAAGAGGTACACCACAAATGGGCAGCTGTGCAAGACCCACAAAGCACTGAAGAGTAAGATGACTGCTACTGAAAAACACGTGTGTGAATGACATTATGGTATAGTAGTATAAGACATATTTAGCTAGCAGTCATTTTGGTAACTTGATTGCATGTCTGATCGTAGAATGTTTATTACCAAAAAAGTCTCAACATTCCTAGCTCTCGAAGATTACTATAAGTATCCCACTTAATACTTCTGCCAAAAGGAGAAGAAATCATTTTCCTCTGTACTTAGGACTGTAAAAGTACAAAATAGTACCATTGAATCACAGATTGTCACCAGCTGACATTTTATTCAAGAAAGAGCAGAAGTATGTTTGCACTGTTAGAAACTAATGTCATTCTAGGCCTGTAGAGGGATTAAAAAAAAATACAAGGCAATAGAAAAAAAAATATATGTGATTTTGGGTTTAGGTACTACCATTTATTTCTGAAAATTGTATCAATTACTCTAGCAAGCTGAATGTTGCAAAGATACAGGAAACACCTTTACAGAAAGAGAAAAACATTTACTTTCAGGCCCAAGAAAATATTTGTTTTTGTTTGATTTTTCACTATGTCCAGATGGACTGTGCCATCATAAAGACTCAGCAAAACTTATGGATTAATTACACCCTGTCAATAACAGTACTGGCAACTCTGAGATCTGCGTATCCCTTTGACGTATGATGAGACCAAGCCAAAATTCTTATTCAGTTTAGTTAGATTTTTAGTAAATAGTCTATATTTGTATTACATTACCTTCAAAGGTCTTAGCATGAAATCTAACAACTGGAACTCTCCACTGGATCAGCAATAGGAACAAGGACACAAACTCCGTAACTTTTTTTTTTTACTTATAATACAGAAAAGTGAAATACAATACTGCTAAAATAAACTAGCATATGGAAAAGATACATTTAAAGCTTTAGACAAAAGAACAAAAAAATGCTTAAACTACTCTGCTATCTGAATGGCTTGTGAATTATACTATGAAACCTCTCTCTTTAACAATGCTGACTCTCTTAGTGTCCTGCTCTCCTACACTTTTCTCTTATAGCAGCAAACTGAATGGCTTTGGGCTGACAGGCTGTGCTTTGGGCTGTGAAGCGCCCAGCAGTGTCGCTGTGCCAGAGGAATGCCGTTCTTATGGAAGGTCACAGCCATAGAGTAAAAGGGATGCTGAGGTCTCTCAATGCTTGCATTAATCCTATGAATGGCTTTGATGACTAAGACTGAGACCTTAAATTTCAATTGATATCCAAGCTGTGACCTGGTATACCAAGCCCACTACAGCAAGGGAGGTGCTGCAGTGCTGACTGTCGTCATTAACCAGGCTGCTGAGTTCTAAACATATTGAAGCATTTCTCAGAGTTGAGACTTTTATATCTATATACAGTTATCTATAATTGAACTTGAGTCATTCATGGATCATCAACTTTGGGGCCACATATCTTACAAAATGTGTCATCTTTCAGGTAACTTCAGATGGATGTTTTTCCCCCTCTATTAATTTTAAGCAGACATTACTATATGGTTAGTAGTATCAGTGAGGATTCCATAGGTGTCTTGAGGTCCTCATAACTCAAGGACAGGAAGTATTCAGTGATCAGAAACATTACAAAAACATATATATATATATATAAATACACATATATGTGTGTGTGTGTGTGTGTGTGTGTAAATATAAAATCTCCCTTGGAGCTCTGACCTTTGCTTCACTGTTCAGCTTCAGTTTGCTGCTTGTACTCCAGAAGCCAAGATCTTTTAGCCACTGAGATTCCAGTTGTAAAAGACATATGGATCCAACTATAATCAGTACATTGACATCATTCAGAGTACAAGAGTGAAAGAAGTTGCGTTACCAGGATATTTTAAACATTGAAGCTGAGTATTTGTTAGTTAAAGAAGCAAACTAATTCGCCCAACTATAAATAATTGAAGAAGCAAGACCTTTAATGAATTGGAGCAATATTTTGTCTATTATTCTATGTGTGTATTAGGTACATCTGTTCATAGCAGCGAGGGAAGACATTCCTTGGGAATAAAGTGTCAGAAATTTAAATTAAAAATATCTAATAAAGAACAAATAAAACTAATTTACCCATCCACCCACATTTAAGATGGTAAGTAACAACTTTAGAAACAGTATTACAGGAAAAAAAGAAGGGCTAATACAACACAGTTAGAACCTCCCAGCAGCAAATGTCTCACTCATGCGAAAGCAGCAAGCTACTGTAATAGCAGGACCACCTAACAGCAGGGCTGTTACAATAAGAACCACCTTGTTATTATATAGTTAACATCTGTGTTTCCTAAATGGCAAAGTAAATGAACATAATGGTTATTGCCTTGTATTCGCATTTTGCCACCTGCACATGCATGGCAATATACTGAGTAATCAAACCAGAAAGCCAAAAATTCCCTATTTCTATCTTTCCACCTTCCTTTGAACATCGATGTGAAATGTGTTTATATGCAGCTAAACAAACCACCATGAAGTTTTACAGATAAACCAACAATAACTAGTCAACATTATTAGTTGAAAGATAAGGACATAACCAGCAATGCACCTTTATATCCCGGCAAGATGGAATAAAAATACTGGACTAGGTCCTACTTGCCTGTATATATTTAGTAGTTTTACAGCTGTGATTATGTAGTATTATTGGAGATCTCAGTTAAGCAATTACAGGAAGCTTACACATCTGGGACTTTTTAAGATTATAGGTAGCTACAAGTCTTTCTAAGTATTATAATTTTGTTCTCAAAACCCTCAAATACTGTTCCAGGGCCACCACTGCCAATCTGTGTACCTATCAGCATTTGAAAGTCAGTTAAAAATATACATATATTTTTCACAACCACAGGTAGCTAAGGCTTCTTTATGAAAGACTGTATACCTTTCTCTTGCAGGGAGAGAACTGGGAGCTGCTGTTCCCCCAGAAAATGGAACCTAAGACTAGGATTTCAGATAAGGACAAATAAAGGAAATCCACAATCCTCTTTCTAAAACTGGATGCTACATGTGGTTGAGGTTGCACCTTGGAGTACCATAAATCTTGTGTCCATTCTCAAAAGAACATTTCCTTTTTAATGCATGATATCACTTTATAAGTAGTAGCAGGCCGTGCATGAAACAATGTGATTCAAAGCTCTGTTTCAGCCATGCTCCTAAAGAATGGTGGAGTTGTGATGGCTCAAGTCAATGTTCAACTGTTAAGTAACCAAAAGCTTACTTGGACAAACAAGCCTGTTATTCAAACTACTTAGAGCAGCTACAGTATACATGAAGAGCACTGTTTTCAATACTGATAAGTGTCCTCATGTCTTAAATCATTAATTAGCAAGACAGTTTTAAAAATGAAAAGAACCCACAACTTTGATTTTTTTAACCCATGAATATATCTGGCATGTTTTTTTGTTGTTGTTGTTTTTGTTTTAATGAGTCTTAACTTTAAAACTTTCTAAATATTATGAATACTCTTTAAATAACAAAGTCACAGAAGCCTCAGATGGAGCAACTATTTCACTTTGCTGAATTCATGAGGTGAGATTTGTGAGCATTTTATTACTTTAGGAGGGAGGATCCAGGAGCATTCACTCCAGGGAAATTGAAATGTGATTGTTCCTCATAATAGATGTTGGGACTTCCACAAATCTAAGACAGGTAGAATCCGAAGGTCATTAAGTATTTGTTCTATATTTTAATCCCACAAATGCTGACACCATGGCTTCACCAGGAAGTAAAATGGCCATATATTAACTGCCTGTTACCCTCCAAGAACACACTTAAAGTTTGGCTGGAATAAAACAATTATCAAAATTGGTGTTATGTGCAGTGGAAATATCAAGGACCCACATATCTTGCACGTCTGTATTTCCAGTGAAGAATCATTTTATCCACATTAGAAAATACTTAATAGGCATTCCTGTCCTGACTGTGGGCAGGACTCACTGGGCACATAGTAATGCATATGTAATTGTTATCCTCTCAACGCTTCAGATTAATTTATAGTAAAATTGAGATTGACAAAATAGAGGGAACATTACAGCTAGAGATAAGCCCAGCTGGAAATGCATTCTGAGGAGCTTTTCAGAAGAGGTGACGTAAGAGATGAATGTGTGTTCCCAGAGCATGCAGCAAGCAAGGAAACATTAGAAGCAGTTAGCTGATTTTTTTTTTTTTTAATTTTGCAAAACATGTATTTAACATCATTCTGTAATTTACAGTTTTTAGTGAAGCTAATTACACATGCATATTGTACCATATTAAAAGAGAAATATAAGTTTCCCCTCCATGGACTTAATTTCCTTTTAAGCTCTTACAAAGACTGAAAATAGAATGAAAGACAGAATGAAGGCAGGGGCAACTAGTAGAAATGTGACTTTCCCTGTAACACTGCCTACTGTCTCGCTCACTCAAAGGTACCCACCACAGACACCCCTGTAATATTTTTGTCCTTTAAAAGTCACCTGACATTGCAATAGTCTTGCCTAGGAAGCAAAAATATCATTTCTAAAGGAGATTTACAATCAAGTTACTGTGTCTGATATGCAGCAGACCTGCTGAGCTGAATTAAGTTTCCTAGAGCACCACTAACTTGTGGCAGGCAAATAACACCAGCTAGAAGTTGGGTTTAGCACTCCAGCGTTGTAAGAAGAAATATTCAAAACTGAAGACAACTTTGAAGTTCAAATGGGGTAGGTTCCTAGACTCAAGTTGTATGTCCACTGTACTATTTTCTTTCATTTACACGAATAATTTAATCTTATACTTCCAAGAGGTATTTCCATAAAATTTGAAAGACATTTTAGCGTTAAATGTAATTGTAACAGGGATCTGTTAGTGTATCCAAAATAAGCAATTAGTTTATCTCCATATTCTTTGTTATTGAAGACCTTGTGTGCATCCACAACCAGGCCCACTATAGTTCCTATAAGGAACTTCCTTTGGAGGAATATAGAACAGCAGTTGATTTAAAATTATATATACTTATATTTTAGTTTCTGTATATATTTTGTGTTCTCTTTACAATTCTTAAAGAAGTGATGTAATACCACCAGCATTAACACTGCAACAAAACAAAATAGGAATGGATTCTCCTTAAAATCCCAGAAGCAAATGGGGCCTCAGAATAAACTAAATTTTAAATCTGTTATCCTTGATGTTGTCTCTACGCTAGCATAGTGGTTCACTAAACACAGTTGGCATACAAAAGCCCTACTGCAGTCAATGTCCCTGTGCATTAGCAGGTGTGCTATAAGAACATCATTTTGAATTTCATCAGCTCTGATCATTAACTTCCCATGCGGTGAAAGGATATTTCAGGCTGACTGTAGTGCCAAGACATATTCTAAAGGCTTAGGAAAAAGTACTCAAGCAAGAACCAACAACAGATTTTGTTTACAATGAAGGAGTGAGGAAAAAATCATTAACATACTACAATGTTTTGAAAGACAGATGGCAGAACGCTAGACTTAAATTCAGCCATGTAACTAAAATCATATAGTACAGTTAGGAAAAAAAAGGACACTTTGAAAACATGAATGTAATTTCTTTTGCTGGTACAGATACATACATGCCTTTTTAAAAACTCTAGCGCATTTACATCACTAAAAGCATGAAGAATTTGCCTAATAATTGGAGATCAGTGATAACTTACCTGGTCAGAAGATGCATGAAGTGTAATGACAAACTTCGTTACCATTTTTCTTTCAAGACTATGTCTGCTATAGTACATACATATATCTCCTGTTAGAAAAAACAACATTCAAGTAAAGTGCTGAGTGCTAGAGCAGAAATATAGTGATGTTTCCCTAGCTCCTGACAGAGTCCAATTTACAGTCTTGAACAGGCCTCCAAATAAAGCTGCTTCCTGCACAGATAAGACTTCCACATTGTTCTTTCTCAATTACTTTTTGCTTGGAGGAGAACTGTTAATCACGCTCTCCACGTGAGATCATCAGGCAGTCCATTATAGATTAAAGATATAGAATATACTGAAGTCAAACCCTGGACATGCAGTTCAGCACAGACTCCAGTTTCACACACAGAATCATAATCCAGAACACGACATCTAAACCTCAAACCAGCACATACCAGGAGTTAATTGCTGGAGCAGCTGGGGCAATCTGGATGATGGCATATTCTTTGACTCCGAGTCCTCAGATAGGAACATCCCAGAAGCAGCTTTCATCACACCATTCAGAGCAGCATAACTAGACAGTTCCATCCACCAAAGCAACTCCTCAACAGCTTATAAAAAAAAAAAATCATCCCTTTGATCTTCCACTGATATTCAGACTGGGACAGTTTAAGCAAAGGCATAGAATAAAGTTGAATGTCACATACACATTTTGAGAAGTAACTCCTACCATTCCCGCTACTGGTTGTACATAGAGGTTGAAAAAAATTACAAACCATGGACTGAATTTGTCTTGTAACATACTGCTTCCCTCCACTGATGAATGTTAGGCTTTCGATTTCCAATATGCTGTGAAATGGATATAACCAGATGGCTTCAGTGGATTCAGATGGACAAAGATACTTTCGCAGTCCTTTTGCATCAGGTTAATAGTTATTAACAACTCTTACTGATAAATTCTGACATGGTTTATAGATCTTTTAAGACAAGTTAAGGAATTTGTTGCTTGTAACAGGCACTTAAGCCTGATACTAGGTTAGCTTCAGTGGAAACCAAGCAAAAAAGTTCTCTCGTTCACCACAGAGCCTTGATAGAGATGGTTTCAGCTTGTCTACAAATAATCAGATATCAGAACTACTGAATCACAGATCACATTAGAAGGCCACCCATGTGGCCTGTGGTTGTGCTCATCACATACACTCATTCTGCTGTGCCTGTACTCTCTCAGGCTCAGAGCTGGGACGTACCAACAACTGCCTGTTGGGTCAAGCAGGGCGAGAGAGGCTGAGGTGCTGCATTGCGGGGTCTTCTCTACAACATGCATCACCCCAGGTTTGACGTGGCCAGCGGTACACCTCCTGCTGGGCAGCTTCAGCACACAGCGCCATGAAGCGGGGCAAGTGGCTGTCCTGTGCGGCACCTGCACACCTTGGTGGTGCCCTGCACTCGAAGCAGCCGCGCAAACAGGCTCACACCCAACAGCAGCTTGAGGTCACCGCTCCTCCTTACTCCCGGGACATCACGTAAGGATGGCGTTTTACAACAGCAGATGGGGCACTCCTCCAGCCTGTAAGATTGATCCAGCCAATGGTGCAAGAAGAGCTTTTGGTACAGTTTGTGTATTTCTGTGACATCCCACGTTTATTTCAGAGAGAGAAGCCATTGCATCTTCAGCAACAACCTTCAAGCAGTACTAAAACTGCATGTTTACGATTTACTTCGTGCAGCATCTCTTAATGAAGTAAACTGCTCAAATTTAATTTAATGGTATTTCTTCTGGTCACAGGATCTTCTTTAAAGAAATGTTATTCCAGAGTTGGCCAAAGCTATGCATCAAATCCAGGAAAATAAATTATGAGGCTATGAGATTTCATCACTTGGCTGAGATGGTAAGTAGCACTGAGGCAAAGTTCTACACATTTCTAGAGAATACAAAATTTTCCACTGAAAGTGATTCTCCTACACCTGTTATCAAACCCAGCAAGAACCAGGCAGTTATCATAACATATAGCAGAGGTTTTTTTTAGTGTTAATTCAAGAAAAGAGGGATCCTTATCAAATATTTTAAAAACAGGCCTCAATACTGAACTAGTATGAGTGGGTAACAGCATTAGTGAAGCACTCATATAATGAGAATGAAGAAGATGACAACTTTTACTATACAACTACATTCATTAAAAAAATGGAAAACTGAAGGACCTCAATAATTACATATTTCCCACAAATGCACAAGTGCTTATATAACAGTGAAAAATATCAACTTCAAAACTGGAAAAGAGAATTCCGATTTGCCCTCAAATATGTTTGTGATTAAACCACGTTAAAAGCTTAGGATAAACAATTTATGATTTCGAAATTTTTTGCACACTTACTTTTGCAGTTTCTGCAGAACTGCCAGTGCTGGTGCTTTCAGAATGCCCCAAATAAAAGTTATATGATTAGGGTTATTGCAATATCAAATAATAAAGTGATAACTGGAGAAAATATAAACAAAAAGCCCTACCCATTCAGAGGAGTACATCTAGGAATAATGCTTTGAGCTCCAATTTGATGCAGCAAAAGCATTTTAGTATCAAGGATGATTTTTATTGTAATAATAGGTTATAAGCTGTCAGCGGAAGATAACTCACAATAATAGAAGAATTAGAGAAGGCAATGTACTAAGCCACTGCCTACAGTGTTACAGTCCCTAAGAGATGAAAGAATGGATTCCCCCCCCCCCCCCCCCCCATGAGTGTGTCTCACAGGCTAAGACAAGCTCAAATGCGATGCAAGTTCCTTTTGATTTTTTTAGAAATCACATTTATACAGGGTAAATGAATACTGCTAAGCTTAATATTCTTCCTCACTGGGAACATGTTTTTTTCACAGCTCCAGCCTTGGGGAAAAGTCTTTATGTAACACCTTTCATTAGTGGATTTTATAGCACTTCACAGAGGAAGAGTGTATCATTTCTCTCAATTTTCAGTGAGGGAGAACCATACAGAAACACAATATGGATATCAAATGAGAGTCCCTAAGTTTGAACCACCTACGAATTTCCAAGCAAGATTCTGATGTTGAAGCCTAACTAACTTTGTCTTGACATACATAGAAACCAATGGAAGAGTTCCTACCTTCTTCTGTGGCTTCTGGGATTATGGCTTCCCAGAAACTGTCTTCAGTTGTACCCCAGCATTGTGGTAGCATTCAGCATTGTGGTAGCAAAGCCAGAAATAAAGGCCAGGTCTGGAAATGCCAACCTCTCCTAGCAAGTCTGCTAAGACCCAGAGTGTTAATTTCTAGCCACAAATTTGGCCAGCATCATCTATGACAAAGTATATTTTCCATGGTTCCATTTCTTCATCTCAAACCTCAGTTCACAGCATTTTAAACTAATTTTATCTATCTATATTATATATAAGTAGAAGTACATATAGAAAAGCAAATCACTAAGATCCAAATCACACTGTAAGCAATGCCAAACATCCAG
Source organism: Anser brachyrhynchus (assembly GCF_964034855.1). NCBI lineage: Eukaryota > Metazoa > Chordata > Aves > Anseriformes > Anatidae > Anser > Anser brachyrhynchus. The sequence goes on along the minus strand of NC_137698.1, from coordinate 29,821,440 downwards.
GTAAAGTTGGTAAAATCTTGGCTGAGGACTTTGTACCTTTCCATTTTATACTCCAATGTAACCTAAATCTAATCATAGGTATTTACTGAAAGTTGAGCTCATGCATCTATTTTTGAATAATTTGACCATGAAGTACACTACTGAATATACGAAAGCATCAATATGAGGAGAAAAGTAAAAAAGAAAAGCTTAGATTTGCATAATTTTTTTTATGCCTCATTTCTCTAGCGCAAATGGACTTGATTTTCACTAATGAAAACCCTATTTGATTTATATAGTGTTAGTATTCACATTTCAATTCTGAAATGTGATTAGTAATTATGCTCAAAGACATATAATGTATTTGCATCATTCAGGCTTTCATAAGGTCTAGAAACATTTACTGAGCTACTGAAAAATAGGTTTGGTATGTGCTACAAGAGAGCAACCCAAAAGATAAAGATGTTAAGCAAGAAGTTTGCTAACTCTTAATATTGGCTTATTATGTCAATTCTCCCCACTGGGTTTCAGAAAGAAATCACTTCGAGTAAGTTTCATGAATCTTCAGGAAGACATTTCAGAACATATTAGAACTTTGCATTCACTCTAGTCCCTCCACTACTCAGAGACTGTGAAATCGCTCTCAAATCCAGCTTTACATAAGGGCAAATCAAAGTTCTGGCTATCACTTCTACAGCACCCTATCTATACAGAAGCCCTTTGCATTGTGTCCCATTCCCCACCACCACCACACACACACACACACAAAAAGTGGGGGGGGCGGCACTTGGAAGGGATTTCTCCCCCATAAGTAACATTACAAAGTGACTACAGCACTGAAGTACAAGGAATGGCTAAAAAAAGTTTCATGAGCTACTTATGTCAATCTAAATCCAAGACGCTGCCAAAAAGAGATAATCCCGTTCCACCCACCCAGTCAGCATGCTTCCTCCGCACTTGTCAGCACTACATTTCACACGCCCTGCAGACAAATCAGAAAACTAATCTATATTTAAAACTTTAAATTGTTGATGCTCAAATGAAAATTTATTTTCCACTTACAAGGTTTCCATCAGTGTTTGCCTGACTTGTCTAGAATTTGCCATAGGTACCTGAAACTATACTTATACGCATGCTCATCAGCAGTAATCATTTATTAAAAGCACTCTCCCAGGTACCTCAAAGTTACGTTACTTCTTTAAGCCAAAGGAGACAGACAAAAACTCCTTCTAGGTTTTATCCTGTTCAACGTACAGCTCCTCAGTACTAGACCTAGCTGACAGATTGGGTCACCCAGCCCATTGTCCCAACCCTCCCCATCTGCCTTCCTACCCCTGCCCGCCAGGGAGGCGGGTGGCTGCGCTGCCTCAGGCCTTCCCTGCCATCGCATAGCCCTCTGCTGCACGCCTGTCTGTTCTGCTGTCAGTGGTTTTGTTTCAGGCGTGAGAAGAGCCAAGAGGAGGAGGTAACAGTGGAAACAAGCTGCACTCAGAACAGTGAGGAACTACAGAGGCTGGCATGCCCAGGGCTGCTCTTCTAGTCACAAAGACTTTAACGCTGCTGGAAGAGAAGAGGGAGAAAAAACAAACCACCAAACAAGGGCAAACAAACAAACAGACCACATCACCTAACACAAAAGACCACAGAGAAAAAAAAAACAGTAACAACCAAAGAGAGGCAAATCATCTACTTTGCCTCTTTCAGCTCTGTTTAACCTTTAATTTACCAATTTTCCATTCTCCGTTCCCCAGAAGTCTTAAACTCTGGTTTCAGGAGACAGTACGTTGATTTATGCATACTTATCATACAGTTAGCTGTCAAATCTAAATTTCTTCTGCCTATTCTTAAGCTTTCGCTTGTTTGGGGTGATGTTTGTTAGGGGCTTTGCTCCACGGCTCCAAAGTCTGAGCACATCTGATATGGGAACTGAATACAATTGAACAAGCACAGTAAATTTTCCATGCACTGATTTTTCAGAATAGACACACATATCATTATTAATTTTCATAACATCAAATTTGCAGTGGAGACTTGCATGCTTCTGGGTACTGCTCCCATAAGAGACAATTTGTATAGCTCCACTGATTTGAGTGGAGCTGCATTGTTTACGTTGTTAAGGGATGTGATCCACTCTAATTTAAGACTCAAATACAGATACAATGAAATTTAATGTAGCTTAGGAAGGATCTATTCTAGAAACAGCTTGTAAGCATCAGATAATTACTCTCTTCAGATAGTTACAAGGGTGGATTAATTTTACATCTTGCTCATTTCCACTTAGTATATGATGCAAATGAATCAATGCTACAAAAGAAAAAATTGCAGGAACATTTATCAAAATGCGTAAACATGTTTACAGTCCTTTGCTGCACATGCATTTAATCTCATTCTTAATTACTGAAATGCTTGAGCAGTAACAAAGAAAGCTTCTGAAAGAATCCCTTGCTACTAAACTACAAAATTACAAGAAGCAGCAAAAAGGCTAGCTCTTCTCTCTGGGGACTCTCTCTAAAGGTCAGTGGTGATCTCATAAGGGTCTCTCTCCCCGTTTTTTCATCAGTCATATAAATAGACCTATTTCTAAAAGATGTTTCAGAGTGCGATGACTTTGAGCGGTCAGATAAGCAATTTGTAAGACATCCACTGCAAGAGGAGATGCAAATTAAAATTGCCTTTAGTTTGTAGAACACCAGATTACAGCTTTATCATACAAAATCTGTACTATGAAATAACTGTCCTGCTGGTTAGAAGGAGACAGCGGTAGAAACATTTGGTATTTTTCAGTTTTCATGTTTCTGCAAACATTTCTAAGTTTTGGTCATAAACTTTTTATATTTGGAATACGCAAAGGGAGATCAGTCAGCTCTTTCTACAGGAACCAAGCAGTTCTTTATGGCTCAAAGCTCTTTGTCCCCATGAAGGATTCCCCACGCAATCCTAAAACAAGATGTAAAGTAATGGGAGAGCTTTAGACGAGACTCATTTTCCTTTCTACCAATTCTATTAACTAAGTGCAGCACTTTGAAAATGGAAATTGGCATATAAGAGCTAAATATTATTGCCATCACTTTGTTGCCAAGGGACAGCTGCTATTAAAGTCCTTCTTTGTACAATTATTAATTTTATATTTTCCACTACATGCCCTGTTTTATATTATTCTAACTGAGCCAAAATTTAACCATTTGGGCAGTGCAGTGTCTGCAAAGTCATTTTCCTGCTTTTAGAAACTGAACAATGACCACTAGATGTTTTAAATAGTATATACAAAAACTACTGTTTTCACATTTACAGTTTTCCTACAGTTTCTAAGGTGCTTATTTTTCAATAAACAGAAGTGTCTCCACTCACTCAAAACTAGACTGGGAATGGAGGATTTCTTCTGTGACTATAGAGATACATTTTACAATTCTTCCAGTAATTCTTTCAGCTTGACCTGACATATAAATCCACACACACACACACAAATCATCACATCTTCAACAAATTTTTTATCGAGTCTGGTGGTTAAATCATAAGAAGAATCAACAAGCATGCCTCACATCCACTGTAGACCACAAAGGTTTTTTTCTTCCTCAAATTGCATTTGCTAGAAGTCAAAGGAAGCTATGGGAAGAGACTAGGAACAGAAAGCAAGCACCAGTTCTACTGCAGCTGTCCTCTCAGTATTATGCCTGGCCAAGAAGAAGCAAAGGAGGAAACATCCTAATAGGCATACAAAAGGGTAAGGAACTACTCATGGACAGTGAAAGCAGAGGTGTAAGCTAAAGAACGAACAGAAAGGAATAATTGCACTCGGGTGGGAAGGGCCTAGCTGAATGACTGAGGATGGGTCAGAAGGAGCTCAAAATTAGAGCCTATAACCAAACACAGCCACTGAGTTCCTGTTTCTTCCATTGACATTCTAGGGAACAACTACCAAGGCTGTGGGCAAGCATGTACTTCATCCTAAGCAAGAGCCTGTCAGGGGTTATATTCCACTGTTGCTGCCTGTTGCTCTATTTAAGCAGACGGGAGAAATGCCCTTTTTGCACCTGAGAACTCCAGCCCAGCTAGCAGGGAGCAATGTGGTACCACATCAACTTGTTCTGGCTTATTTATTAAAAGCAATTAAAGTGCTAAGAGTATTAAAGAAAAACAAAAATTATAAAGGACTCCACTAAGTTTAGGAAAGTCTAGATTAATGTTATTTGGTTCAAACAGTTTGACTTCATTAAACATACTCCTTGAAATATAGCATCAATTAAAGGGACAAATGTCAATTTGTGTCATTAAGTGCACAGCACAGACAGTGCTCAGAAAAAACTATTTGGGCTCATCAAAGAAAAGGTCATCATCTCTGCCTCAGTAAAAATACACTAAACAGTTTCATATGTTCAGATAAAAATCAAAACATTGTATTTGGAAAGCATTTTATATGTTCCTTTCCTGAGCCGACTTTTCATTTTAGTACTGCTTACATTTCCACCTAGGCTCATGAAAGGCTGAAGATTAGTGCTAAGAGAGCGCATGAAGGATAAGAACAGAGTTTCTTATTCTCGCAAGAGCCAGAAAGTGTCCAAGTAGAAATTCATATGGTGTATTACTCATAATTACCATGACTTACTACCCATACCTAAAGGTCTTGTCTTGAACAGTTTTATTCACTTATGTACCTTCAACAATGGAAAATGAAACAGTATGTTGCACACAGGGCTATTCTGAGCCCTGAAAACTATATTCTACTTTTTATAAGAGAGGACTGGATTGAGAGGGAGACATTTCATGTTTTCTTTATAGAACTAATGCAAGGATATGCTTGTTCATTGTATAGAATTAGGCCTATAAAATATGTAGGGTCATTTGCATCTAAACCAGACTATTAGCCTGCATGCAAGTAAGCGACATCAAAAGTTAATTTAAAAATAAAAAAGTACCAATCCACAGGGAAGAAAAAAGTCATTCAGTTTTGTCATGTGATTTCTGATTGAATTTCATAGTTATTCAGAAGAGCACAGGGAAAAGGAAAACAAAACCACCTAATGAATTAAAACTATTCCTATTTTCTTGAGTGATTTAATACAGTCACAGAATTAATTCACACTTACTTGAATCCATAATAATCTACTTTCAATGAAGTTTTAAGACACAGTGTAAAGTCCCTTCTTGGGTGATATACAATTCTTTATTAGGCCTACCACTCAACATCCTCAGCAACGACCTGGCAGATTCAATAAATAATATGCTGAAGAAATAAATAAATTATACCAGTTGAAATATAAAGCAATACCAATGAAATTAATATTTTCAAAACATAATCTGAAAATAATTAAATTGGATTAGATTGTGAAAAAGAATTGTAAGAGTTGTTGAATAAGAAGAAATTTTCAGAGCAACATAAAAATCAGGTGAGTTAAGAGAGAAAATAAGGTATTTTATTACTTAGGTGTGAATTGGTAGCAAGAAAGCCGTTGCAGTGCTAGGCTGCATATATCAAAAGATACATATGATAGTGTTTGGGTACTTAGTATACTGCATTTCCACAGCTGCCTCTGGAACAGCGTGTTCAGTTCTGGGCATATTACCAGAAAATTATTGCCAAATTAGAACAGACTTGAAGAGCAGCAAAGGAATTAAATGCCTGAGGGAGTTTTATATGATAAGATTTAGGTGAACTAAACACAAATTGCTCTCTTCGTCGAGAACCAAAAAGAGAGAAAGAACAGAAACAATCCAACTATCTTGATAAGGTTAAACAGTACAGCTGCAGATGAGTTGATTGGCATGGGAAACAAATAAAAGTAATGATATTAAAACCAAGAAATTGAATATTTTGCCAGATAAATACTTCAAGAATAAAATCAAAGTACTCGTTGCAATTTTCTCTCTGTGAAACTGGTAAAATCTACTCTGGCAAATTTATACCTAGAACAGTCCAGAACTTTACAGACTATAAGCCAGGCAGAGACAGACAGGGTAGCAACAAGATTAGGATATTACATAACATGGCAAAGATTTCATACCTTAGAAAAGGAAACAGGACAAAAGCAAGAGCTGAGAGAGCCCAAGTATGCCAGAAGCTCCTAAAGAAAGACACCATTTCTCAGCACCTCACTTCAGATATCAAGATATTTGCTGATTAAACCACAATTAGCAGTTTCCATCTGTAGCATCCAGTCCTATAAAATACATGTTTTTCAACACTGGCTGCATATTTGCAGGCTATTCAGACCAGAAATTCTGCCATCAGTTATGGCATATTGTTTATTGCAGTGTAAATGTAAACTGAACCAGGTAAGATACACCAAATCAAAATCAAAGTCTAACTTTCTTACAAACTGAGTCTATCTTACTCTGCAAATAGTTAGCTCATCTGAATTCAGATGAACAAACAGATGTAAAAGACTTGCATCAGAGAGAGCTCTCAAAGCTTGCCACACACAAAAATCTGTATGGCAGGATAAAATAAGCAAAAATACATTCTAATATACTCGCACTTCAAAGATATCTCAGGCATGAAAGACAGAAATTTTAAAAAGGTTAATTTGCACTGTCAGGTATGCCTGACTAAAGTCAGATTATAATAAGAAATTGTTTTAATTATGGCAAGCCAGCTAACAGTATCCCTGAAGTTTTTGCCTGTAATAGAATCACTCAAAATTCTTTAACTATGACTATTATAACCACCACATTCATATCTAAATGCCATTTGGGAACAAGTTGTGCCCTTGGTTATAAAGTTTCAAATCAGTATTAAACTCTCTAAATTAACTTGGATTCTGTTTACAAAAGCCTACAGACTCACAAAGCAATCAGAGAAAAGAATGTGGCTTTAATAACTGAAGCAGCAGGGAATATTTCTCACAAGTCAAAGAATTTTTTTTCACAGGAAAAAAAAAAAAACAGAAAACTTGAAACATTCTTTAGTCAAATTATTCCTTCTCAAATATCACATCCCCAGTAAGATTCTTTAGCTATGAGACTAAAAGATATTACAAAAAAAATAAAAGTTACCTTTTAATCTTTCCCATTAAAATTCCTTCTGTTGCTAGAGCAAGTACTAAGACTTGATTCTTCCACAACTGCTTTAACTAACAAACTGGAGAATATCCCCCACACACCTGTTGGCTGGCACAATGACTTTTTAAGACTCTTTTCAACCAGAAAAAGTCCAGCCTCAGAATTTAATTATAAGCATTGTCATTGTCAGGTGCAATTCTTGAGTTGAAGCTTCCACCCCAAATGAGGCAAAAGGGACACCTGGTTCTTGTTTCCCACATCACTGTGATGAGTACAAGAGGGACACCACCACCTCCATTTCAATGAGCTTTACAAGTGGCTCAACAGAGCTCGAGTACAACTCGCGAACTGAATCCTCCAGGTGAAATACACAGAGTAGAACCTCTCAATTCTGACTCCATCTGTGTGAGAGAGATTCCAGGCAATCTCACTCAGGACACACTTCAGTAGTTGCCTACTTTGGCAGTAACAACCTCTTGGGTCTTTGTCTAAAAATCTCTGTTTCCAATGAGAATTATTGTGTGTTTGTCTGAATGAACCTTTCCATTGTTTTCGTGAAACTAGTCTAACAAGAAAGAAGACTATGTAATTTAGCTTGTGTGTTTATTTTCTGAGTGCCATGCCTTATCAACTTGAACACCCCTTCCCATTTTGCTTAAATGAATCTTTCCAATATCTGTTCTTTTTTCTACCACAGTAAGTTCCATCTTATAGAAGTTCCCAATATTGCTCTAGTAACAAGTTGCTCTAGTTTTCTAACAAAAGACAACTAGGACATTTACTTGATAACTACCAATATGGTGTCTGAGTCCTATAGATTTTGATATGCTAAAGCAAATTACTAGATTTAATCTTGTATCATTAATAAAAAAATAAAGGAGAATAACAACAGCAGGATAAGCAAAATAGATTTCAAAGAGCTACATTCCGAGAGAAAAATTTCCCAGAGTATCTTACAACTTCCAAGGCAAGATTTAAGTTTTTATATGCTCAGTGATTCAGCCAAATAATATATTTTGACAAAAATTCTAAATAAAAATTAACTGAAATAAATTCAAAACCATATAGAAGTTAACCCAAGGGCAACTGTTTTGCACATTTTACAAGGCCACTGTACCAAAGTATCAGAGACTTCTGCGCAAATACCAATTAAAAAGTTAGTAAATAATATATTTCTATATAATAGCATAACCCCTTGTCACCAAAACCACAGCACTGCCCAGAAAACCCCTAATAATTTGAAATGCCTTTCTTCTAACAAGTGTATAGAAGTTAAGTTACTATAACTTCAATCTAATTCCCACAAACTGGCTATGTAAGTACGGGCATAACATACACAAAATACTTTTCACAAAGTGATGCCAATGAACATTGAAACAAGTTACGTGATGCTTAACACCATATTACTTTCACCTTCTTGAGTCCTTTTTTCCCTCTGTGTGATGAAATTTACCAGCCATAACAAAGCAAATGAGAAAATGCTGAGTGACTTCAGCTGAGTCTACTTTTTGTGACTCCTGCTGTGGACAAGAAGACAGACCATACAGACTATTAAAGCCCATGCCAGTGACAGGCCCATATGTGTATTTGGGAGATGGACAAATACATGCTAAGGGAGAGAATTCCAAAATGTTACTCGTTAATTTTTACATAACTGACAACATCAAAACTATTCTTAATTGTCTAAATCATTAAAAATCTGGATTCTTTGAATACAGATTTTACTTGCTGCACTGCTTTGTCCTGATGAAATCCACATGTGCATGTTTGACAGAGAAAAGTAATGTGAAATACAAAATAGTCTTACAGTGAGTTATTCCATCTTCAGTCAAAGCAATAAAAAGTCTGTCAACTAATTCCCTACAAGTAATCCTAACCTACAAAGGTTTTCTGACATAAACATCTGCATCTTACAGATTTTAGGGTACTGAATTGTGGTGGTTTCACTCTGATGGGCAGCTGAACTCCACCGCAACTCTCTCTCACTCCCCCTCCCCAACAGGACAAGGAGAGAAAATAAAATGGAAAAGGGCTCAAGGGTTGTGCTAACAACAGGGAGATCACTCACCAATTACTGTCACAGGCAAAATAAACTCAACGCAAGAAGACTAATAAATATAATTTATTGCCTGTTACTAACTAACTAGAACAGCAAGAAACCAAAAGCAAACTAATAACACTTTCACCCCACCAAGCCTCTTCCAGCTTCTTCCCCCGAGCAGCGCAGGGGAACAGGGAATGGGGGCTGTGGTCAGTCCCTAATGCTTCATTTCCGCTGCTCCTTCACAGTCACTCTCTGCCCCTGCTCCACGTGAGGTCCCTCCCACGGGATGCCGTCCTTCCCAAACTGATCCTGTGTGGGCTGCCCACAGGCAGCAGCTCTTCAAGAACTGCTCCCACATGGCTCCGTACCACGGGGTCCATCCATCCCCCAGGAGCAAACTGCTCCAGCACGGGTCCCCCATGGGCGGCAGCTCCCCCCAGATCCCCTGCTCCTGCGTGGGCTCCTCTCCACGGGCTGCAGCTCCAGCCTGAGGCCTGCTCCTGCGGGGGCTCTCCATGGGCCGCAGCCTCCTCCAGGCCACATCCACCTGCTCCACCGGGGGCTCCTCCACGGGCTGCAGCGTGGAGATCTGCTCCATGTGGGACCCATGGGCTGCAGAGGCACAGCCTGCTCCACCAGAGGCCTCTCCACAGGCCGCAGGGGAACTGCTGCTGCGTGCCTGGAGCACCTCCTGCCCTCCTGCTGCACTGACCTTGGGGGCTGCAGGGACAGTTCTCACCCCTCTCTCCCAGCTGCTGTAGCACAGCAGGTTTTTTTCCCTTTCTTAAACCTGCTGTCCCAGAAGCCCAACCAGCATCGCTCCCTGGCTTGGCTCTGCACAGCGGTGGGTCCGTTTTGGAGCTGGCTGGAGGTGGCTCTGATCTGACATGGGGCAGCTGCTGGACTCTGCTCACAAAGGCCACCCCTGTAGCCTCCCTTCTACTAAACCTTTGCCACATAAATGCAGTATATGAATATTTGGAATATTATTATTAGAAGTATGTATGAATCAAATTCTTTAGATCTGGAATGTAGACCAGGCTGACATTATTTAGTTGTTTCCTAACAGAATTTAAGCTGTTACTTTCACCGGAAAGATACATACACTATGTGGCATTCAGAGTAGCATTAGACTGTTTTCCCAAACACAATAATATTATAAAGGAAAAAAACTATGATATCTTAAAAAGACTATATTAGTAAGTGACATCAGTTGGTCAGCGATAGTATATACTCTTACTATTCTGTAAATAGATTTTCACGGGATACCCATGCAAAACCTGTAGATGAAAAATCCACAACTGAGGATGTGAGTATGCCAGAATTATTGTCATTAATTCTGTGTCTACTTGAGACATTATATTCAGAGAAACATTGCAATTTTTAGGTTATATCCTATACGATCTCTTCAATTCTGTTCCGTAAGTGGTTTTTCTGTGTGCAAAGTAGATTCCTTTCAGAGGAAACTAAACTAGCAGGTCCCTTTCAGGTGTGCTCAACAGTTGAAAGGGTCACTACTTTCATAGACAAAGCATGGATGCACCTCCACGAGATCCTGATTTATCAACCCCTTATGTGCACCATCACAAGACCTTGAACTCTCCTGAGTTGCTGGGAGATCCACAAGTGATTCTCATGATCTATAAAAGTCCATAGCTATGTATACTTTCCCATTTACTACACTGATTTTCTTTTTTCCTCACGGAGTGTTCTGTGCAACTGATAGCACCCAAGCCTGGGTCATTCCTCTCTGGCATGGTCTAGAGCAGATTCATAGGAAATACTAACTGAATACTGAAATTTCTGTCCCTGCAGCACAGAAAAGGTTTATTTACCATGCTTCAGAACACGTGAAGTAAACTTTCACTCCCTGTCCACTGGAGGCAATCCCCTCTTTTGATCTGAAAGAGTTGCAGCTGCAGTTCAAGAGAAACAAGGATTTTTACTGAAGCCTGGGGAGTTAGTAGTCAAGGTCACCGAAGAACACAAGGGAAAAAGCAGAAAGTATTGAAGGCCTGGGAATGCATAACCAGAGTAACCATGCTCATCCAAAAGGGATTGCAGGGTGAGAGGTGATCAAGTGACCATAGATTTTGCTGAAGACAAGTATTTCTCCTTGTGAAGGTGACAAAACAACACTGACAAAAGCTGTGCAACATTCTTCCTTCGTCACTGTAATAATTACATTGAAGAAGGCACAGGTGCTTAAGCATGGCCTTAAAATAAAGCATGGCCAGAAAAAAGGAAAAAAAAAAAGACAAGGCCAATGTAGGGGACCAATTTTCTTAGTTATGGTTTACTTGTTGCCAACTGTAATAAACAGCCCTCCCATTGAAGAAGTTTATGTTAGAGGTCCTTCAGGCAACTGCTTCATTCAGAAGGGTGAATTATTCACAAGGTAATTTTTTTTCTATTCTATTTAAATTCCAGGAATAACTTAACCACAGGGCAGATTTTTGCACAAGCCATCCATCTCTGGACTTCAGCACATTCGGTTCAGATAAAACCTTAACAGGTTTTGTCAAATTGAAAGAAACCTCCATTGTGCACGCGCTACTGCAAATTAACTAATAGGCTAAGCCAAAACATACAAAATGCAAAGTTAACCTCTCACAAGTAGGTACACAAAGTTAAAAATCTTTCTCTCTATAGCACAGAAATGATAGACAATGCACCTGAAACAGTAACCCAGGCTGTATCATGAAGCAGAAATGTGCAATTAAAGCTTCCTATGCAATAATAATCCTACTACCTTCTACAAACACATTTAAAAATCATTTTTCATCACATCATCACAAAACATGCACATATTCACTTTTCAGGGGTCTTCAGTTTCATTAAGTCTGCCATGATGATTAAGTATATTCTGTATGGAAAAGTCATCAGCGTAATGCTCTTCAGGTCATAAACCGCTAAGCAAGCAAAATCCAAGCATACGATCATTGTTTCAAATAGTGCTTTACATTCAAATTTATAAAACCAAACTTCAGCCAATTCATTATGGATATTTGGGACTTATAAACAATTTAAAAATAATGAGAATCATTAACTCAAACTCCAAAAGCTAGTACAGTTTAACCTTGCATAATGTACATGGAAAGAGAAATAGATGTTGGCAAAATAACACTTTGCGTATCTTATACTTATTAGTTGAACATTTGTCATAAATTTATCCCACTTCATAGTCTATTTCCTGAAAAATAAATCTACCAATATTTTTCTGTGTATGAAATCTTAACACTTATAATGAAGGTCAGATGAGTATTTTTTATTTTTATGTTTGGACAGCATTTTTTCCATATAAAAATTATTTAACAAAATATTTAAGCCTTAATGTGATAACAGCTACTTCCACTTGTCTAAAAGACAACTGAAAGAATAAAACCCATTACATTCCATTTTCAAAGTCCATTTTGCCATTCGATACCAAATTCAAACCATCAGTGCACAGAAACAGACTATGCTTTCAGAAATTCTTGACATTAAACACAGCAGGAACTCATGGTATTTTATAAGCAAGTGATTCTTTCAATAAATTAATTAGGTAAATTACAAACTGCAGCTAAAAGATTGTGACAGTGTACCAGAAATGACTGGTTCCTCAGAGCTCTCGTAGCTTTCCTGCAACTGTTTTGCCTCTTCGATCTCACATTCAGTAATCTTCCTTGTCTCATCGCATACAGAATAAACCATTCTCTTAAGTACACATAATAGTCCTCAGCCTTCTGTCCTTTACCATTCACACGACCAGTAAAATTTCCTCTTCTAAATCAGAAGTGTGATATAGTAGTTACAAAGTATGTATACACTTTGAAGTCTGAGGAACCTATTTTAATAACTGTATTTATCACCAATGAAAGTATATATTTAAAATTGCAGATGTTTCATTTGACAGACTTCTGTAGTCTCATCCGAGATTCTGCCTTACACGTAATCATGTATACTTCAGAAATTTCTAATGGTTTTAAAGAAATGACTGGTTTTTTTTTTTTGCTGTATCTCAGGTTCAGCTGTGATCAAAGCATTCAATGCTCAGATTCAAATTTAGCAATACTTTAAAATAGTATTTAATGTTCTGTTACAGTTCAATGCAAGGAAAAAAAATTGAATTATTTTTCAGTTTGGAAGACCAAAATAAACTGTTCTGGGACACCATTAATAATGTTTTCTGACCTCTTCTACATACTAGGCGCATCTGGTTAAGAAATTTGAAACTAATATAAAGATCTCTGGAAGATTTTTCTCCTCTCCTCTGATCCTAAAATTAAGTCTATGATGATAATTCCAACAAACAAATAACATGATATGACTTTTGAAATGTTTTTTCTTTATCAAAGATAGAAACAAAGAAGCTATGCCAAAAAAAAATCTGTACAACTTTTGGTAATGAAATCTGCTATCCTAAGGCTAGACTTGCAGCTTGGTAAATAAGGAACATAGAAGTAAGTCTGATGTCTCCCACTTACTACTTTGCATCACATACCTTTAGTGCCACACACCATACAAAGAGAAACACATGATGTGGAAACAGTTATCCTCCTCTTTGTGTCAGTGGGCAAAAAGGACATAATGCAAAGCCTGGACTTAACTGTACTAACAAATGTTGAGCTGTAGTAGTTAGAGATACAACACGGTTCATATCCTTTGTAAAATAGCACAGCTCCTGGCAGAAGAGTCCTATGAAGCAAATAAACTCCTTGCTTTCTGCTCCAGGGGCAACACACCTTTTGATAAATAGTTAATACATAAAATAATCCCCTAACTGTATCCTTATAGAATAAGAAAAGTTTAATTTGTCTCTATCTGGGACAGCATAGCTGACTTATTATTCTTGCTCTGACTTACACGTCGTATTTTGTGTGTCACATATGAAGCTAGGGGAAAAAAACATAGTTAAGCTACACAACAAATATAACAGCAGTTAGGGACCTCAATTCTGAAAATAGATCTGACCAACTTATTTCTTTCTTGTGGATTTTTATAAGGCCTTATTATGAAAACAGCTTTATAAAACTATGCTAAAAGCAGAAATTTGCAATAGTGTAATACAGTGTATCTTATCAAAGCAAATCAGTTAACATATATCCCACAATTTGTTTACACGTGTATTTTTACGAAAAATATTACATTTAAGAATAACAAACATTGGAAGTGGCAAAAGTATATGATTTGTACAGAAATATGTCAATAGGAATAAGTTTTTCTTTAGACTAAATTTAGCCTTTGAGAAAAAAAAATACATTTATTGTCAAATATCTCAACACTTTTTACATATTTAAAATCCATCCTATGCCATTTATAGAATTTTTTACAACCACCAAAAATATAATGCAGCTTATTAATTGCTTAAGGGATTTGAATACTTTATATATGTATATATATATATATATTTAAATCTCAGTTTGACAATAGTTTCATAGTCACAACCAAAATTTCAAAAATGCCTGTAAAGTTATTACAGGTACACACATATGAGACTTTTGCCTTGTTTTGTATCACTAGAAATTCGAGGAACACCTTGGACACCTTCCTTAACTAATTAGTCAAATTAGCATTCCTCCTTCTTGTTGAAAGACAACATGAAGAATTTAGAGCTTACAAAAGGATTTTTTGTTCTCTTAAATGTGGAATCACTGTGTACAGTAATCACACCATATTTGTCTAGGACTTCAAAATCCCTTTCATTACTCAAGGCTTGGATGATATTTGTGTTTACAGAATTAACTGCATTGCAGACCACAATCAGTAAATCTGAAAATATGTTCTGCATGATTTCTTATTTCCTATTTTTTTATGTTTCAATCTTATGCATTTTTCCCTCATATTGGCTTACAGAAATACTTTATTTTGAAAATGCACAGATTAGAGTTGCGTGAGTCACAGGCAATTAGCTCATTCATTCCTCCTGATAGAGCTCTGATCACATTTCTTAAGGAATTTTTCCCTCATCCATCATTGATATCTGTTCTAAGACCATTTTCAGTCTTTCTTTCCCCCTGCTGGACATTGCTCTCGGTATGGCTAGAAAAGGTATTAACCCTTTCTTTATTAACATGTAAGCCTACAGTACAATGCCCTACTGAGTGCCTCAAATTCTTCCTAATTCAGGTTTTCTAATGACTGCCAACTTAGTCCAGACTCTTTTTTTAAATGAAAAGTGATTTACTACTCTAAAATCCTAAGTGTTCTGCTAGCTACACATCAGAATTCTCTTTCTTGCACAGCAAAACTCATTTGCCACGTACACTTGTTCAAACTATTTCAGATACTGAATTTGATTTATCAGTATGTATTTTAGCACAGCATTCGTAAATCTCACTCTGGAAAATTATATGTAAGTAAAATCAGAGACACTGCTGGTCTCATGTCCATTTTATGGAGTTGTTTGGTAGCTGGTATGTTAGACCTTTTATGGCTCAACAAGTACAAGTAGGCTATCCTCAGCAGAGCTACTTGACTTCCTTGTGTGTAAACAAAGCACAGATCCACAAGGTGACAGAACATGAGCAGACCTGCTAAGTGACTGACACGCATGCATCTGACAGCTGTTCTGCCCATCACAGTAAAAAGAAAGGGAGAGAGGAAGAGAAAACACACCAGTTACACTCCCCACCACACACAGTACAAGCCTTCTCCTTCTGAAATTTTTCCTACAGCTGGCTATACCACATGCCTCCTCTACTCACCACTACCAATATTTCTATGCAGTTACTATTCTTTCTATTGAAGATTTGCAATATCCACTCCAGGTGACTACAACTTTCATTCTGTTCTACTTTTTTTCCTAATGTGGAAAAGAATCATCGATTACGTTATTTCAGGCAGACCTTTCAAAATAGTTCACATTTTCCAGCAGAAGTAATGGACAGTCTGAAGAACTGTAATGCCCTCCTGCAAAATGCATCAGTTACTACACACTGGCAAATGCAAGCAGTTTCGTTTCCAGGTCTATCCTGGAAAGGATCTATCCAGCTCTATCCAAGAGATCACCCACTACTGTCAGTAACAGCCAACAAGTGGTCAATAAATTTCATGTTCCCCTTTGAGTCAGCTAACAGGCCAAGAAACCCATAGGGACACACTTCTGTCATTTCTGCATCAGAGATGCACGTTGGCTAAAGAGCGTGAATGGGAAATTTGCACTGGTGCTGCCTGTTCATAGTTTGAAGATTTTAATTATAGTAATTTCTAAGAAGATTCCTTTAGTCAACAATAACTATGAATTTACAAAACATTTTCATCATTTTAAAATAATTATGTGTAAATGAACTGACTAGATATTTGATACACCATATAATGTCAACAGCTGGCCAAAATTTGGCAGCTATGTGTTTTGTCAACTGACAGAAATAGTACCAACTGACAATAACAATAGTCTTTTTCAGTTAGAGTGAGACTTAACATTGCAAATTGCTACTCCCTTATGACATTCACATCAAAGAAGCCAAACAACATTAAGTGTTTCACTAATTGATGATATAAATCACTAAAAGTCATTTATACTGGTCAATATGAACACTATGCTAAGTTGTTCAAGTAGATATTGAAGTCAGCTGAATGATAGCCACTGACTTGGCTTTCATATTAAGCCTTGAATCAGAAATACCAAAGTCCTACCCTTATTGCTAGAAATGCTGTATGCATATCCACAGTATAGCTGTTGATAATCTTTATGTTACTTTAACGAAGCTCCTGAAAACTTCGTCATTTTAGCACACACAATGATTTACCAAGAATGTTTTTTTATTTGTCTTGATATAAACTCACTTACAATTGAAATATTTTTTGCATTTGCAACCACAGTCAAAAATATTGCACGCTCCCAAAGTATAAGTCAGCAAAAGGTTTATACATATGTAAACATATTTTAGAAATTATCACATAAAAAGCACAGGAGGACTGTTTAAAAGGCATTGCTTTAAAATTGTGAATTGAGGGGATAATTCTCTATTTGTTAGGCTGGACAAATTGCTATGGCATGATTCAACTATCATAATGGCATTGGGATGTCTTTCGAGTTGATACTGGATATCAGTGGAGGAAATTGAAAATAGTTCAATTGACATGTTTCTACCTTTACGAGGTTTCTTTTCTATTAAAAAAGGAAATAGTGCTATTGTCTGTAAATGGAGTTAAAATGCTATTAAACATCTGTACTTTGAAATACATCCCAAAGCAATTTGATGTTTCTTCCTGTATCTTATTAGCAGTCAAGAAAATTCAAATCTCCAAAACATTTTAAAATGCTGCCCAGAGCAGACCAGTTTTTACTCTAAGCAGAGATGATCATCAACTTTTTTTTTTTTTTCCATAGGCAAGTCTGAACTGGTCATTTAGTGTTCATGCTGAAGAAAACATTCCCTGCAGAGATTGAAAACAGAGAGATGGAAACTCAATCTCAGCAACAGAAGGAGAAATTGTCTAGGTTATTTTAAATAAATCCTTCCTTTGGATATAAGAAAGTGTGTAACAAACAGGTATCTACTAAAAGGAAGTGGTGTAATATGGCAGCTTCTGGACACAGAGCATGAAAGAGTGGAGGGTAAAAAAAGGCAGAAGGAATGAAACAATTTTCATTATTTCCTTTAGGAACTTGTGAGATTTTTATTTTTTCCTATCTTTTTTAGCAACCACATAACTTGTGTATTTCTTTTTCTTTTTTTAATAAATATATAAATATAAAACTAGTTTCATTTATTAGTGTGTATGTATACACACAATATATATGAAAACAATACCCTATGTGGGCTAATTTGTTTTACAAACTAAGAATTTTCTTCATTGGGCAGTTGCATACAGTGACACAAAGAAATAAGGTAGGCAACCTGGGCTTCAGCAAGTAGAGCCTTATAAACAGCAATTCAAAACAAGAAAACTCACAATTTACATAACAAAATGAGTCCACTGTTGAAATCTCAGTGTGTTACAATTCCTTCTACAACCATAGGGGCTCTGATGGAGATGAGAGAAAAATATGCAGGCTGAACCTTAGGTAAAACCTTGACCAAGGTGACTTCAAGGAAGACCAAGCAGATCCTGAATACTAACGACAGAATACCGAGGCTACAGCAATTTGTCTCAGCTGTCACACTTGCCATGTAAAAGAGGGAAATAATTCACTGATGCAGTTTTCAAAATGCAAACAATGCAGAACAATAGAATTCCCAGATTCAGTGAAGTATCTCTGCAGGATATTATTCCCCAAAACATAAAGGTAGTTCCACACAATGGAACTGTATCCTCTTCAGGACAGAAAACAGGTCCCTTAAATAATTCAAGGAGAAAAAATTTTCAATCTAGGACAATCTCTCAGGAGGAAAACCCGCAAGACATGTCAGTATACTTGATTTTTTTCTAGATTGAAACCTATGAAGTCTGTCAAAAGGAAATGGCATTCCTCAGCAAATCACCATCCCTGTCCTGTTTCATCACAAACTAGTGTTAGTTCTACCTGATCCTTAAACGACCCTTATGCTCTAGTGAACGTTAGTATTCCTCAATTACCAACAAGCACATGAATTCAAAGGACAGAACACAATTCACTCCCCTGACAATCGTAACAGAAGCTACATTTCAGAGACCTGAGGCAATAAATATTTTCCTTCCAAGAGTAACAATTAAAGAGTATTTAAACTGTGCATACACTAAAAATTCAATGTTAAGAATGTGTTAATTTGAACATCAATACGCAGTGATTTGCTGAAACAAGCAGACCAAACTGTGTACAGCATCCCCTCTGCATTCAGGAATACTTTTGAGACCCCAGCTCATTCTGAAATGGTTAATAACTTATGAAAGTCAGTTGGATGAAGTACATTTCATCAACTTAAGGGAACCTTCCTCCACACCTTAAGCTAGGAAAGCTGTAAGTGAGAAATGAAGAAAATTGCTGTTAGATAATTTTACAGCCTATACTGCCCACAGATCACTTCATTATTATTTTTTTCTACAGCTCTGATTAGAAGAGAAACTATTGCTCAAAGCCACCCATGGGTCTTCCACTGCTTCTGTGAAAAGCTACTGGGAAAAAATAAAATAATCAAGGAGCAGCTGCCCATTTTAAGCTGTCAGAGATCATCGTTAAGTAGCTCAATTTCCATATATCAAAACTAAAGAAGCAATAATGAGTGATAATGATTGCAGCGTATGAATACCTGCGTTATTGCAAGGCCTCTGATTCTAGGATGCTTTTTAACCTCATAATCTGGTATTGAGAGAAATCATCTTTAAACCAGCATCACCAGTTCATGCTACTTTCTGGCATGACTGAATACTGCTGATCTCATGAGTGTGATGGAGACTTGGGAGAAAAAGCGCAGAAGGCAGGCAGCCAATTCACAGTCTGGAGCAATCGAGGTTTTTTTGCCAAGGAAAACAGCAAAATGCCCAAAGTACCAACTGTATCAGATTTATCTTGACAGGAATTCCAGCCTGACAGCTTTTTGGGTTTTGTATTTGGTTGCCTTTTTTTTTTTTTTTTTTTTTTTTTTTTTTTTTTTTAATAAAAGTGATTCTTCTTCCCTATTAGAAGTATTACAGAAGATAGCGTATCCGTTAATTAGCAAAAACTGGGTCCTGGGACCACATAGGCCAGTACCCTGTCAAGCTCTTTACAGCAACCCAGGCACCCGCAATGGAGAGCTTCAGAGGTGTTCCCCATTTACCTCCCCTACTGAATCAAAGAAACAGGACAAATACTATGGCTGAAGAGTAAATTATTTGAAGTTAAGAAATGTCTGAGTTAAAGCTGAAGGCATAACATACATGCAAATCTGATGAGAAAATTGCACGCGTTTAATACTCATTAACAAATAAGCGTCTAGAACACTCAACGATATTCCCAGTCTAACAGATGAAGAAATAAGCTTAAAACCAAAACATCGTCACTCACTGACATTTCACAAACTGAATATTCGAGATAAGATGTCTAAAGTAACCAAGCACTTACTACTCCATTCACTTCAACCCAAGTTGCAAATACACAGAATTTCTGAAAGTGTATTCATTCTGTATCTCTAATAATACTTTAAGACACAGGTAAAGGCAAAACAACAAAGCTGAAAGGAAATGTGTAAAAACAACATCATTCTTCAAAGAAGCAGAATTAAAGGTTGCATAGCAAGCCTTAAATAATAGGACAAAAATAAATAGAATAAAAGAATTAATGCAAATCATTTGGAATACAAGAAAAAAAATCCCACATTACATTCCCAATAACCAGGCAATGCAGTAGTGTACTGCAAAGCAAAAAGTAAAATAGCAAGTTAAAATTAGTAGACAAAAGACCAGCTATTCCTTCTATTCTCTTTCAACCTAAACTTGTGAACCTAATTATATAAAAATAACTCCCTTTTTAATTGCTCAAAAATGTGGCTTCGTTATATCGCCTGCTTAATAACAGTCTGTGCTTAGTGGCGAAAAGATGGATTTTTAGCTCTAAATATGTAACTCTTATTTGGAGCTTTTTTGTGAACACATTTTTTTTCCTTTTTTTATGGACCTATAAAGGAAAAAATTTAAGTTCATGTCATTTCTGGAGAGTTATTGGGCTTAACTACTCATGCTGTATAGATTGATCACCCCAGCTTTGTAGCATTGCATTTATTCAGCTATACACAAAGACAAGCTCTATTATTGTTTTTTTGTTGGCAAATACCAATTTTTATATATATATATATATGTATAAAATACTGTTTCTAAATGTATATTTTCAAAGTGATAATGGATGAATTTTAAGAGTGAACAATCCTGTAAATTATTTACATAAGTTATTACCATAAAATTGCATTCAACTTCTTGTGAACTGCTAGTCCAATTAGACATAAAACTAACGTATTTAACTTTTACTAATAGTATTATAGAACACTGAATCACAGAACAGCCCAGGTTGGAAGGGAATGCAGAAAAGCACCTGGTCCAACATTTCATGGTAAAGGGAGCCCAACTAGGATTACCTAGCTCCCTGTCCAGTCACATCTTGGCACTCCAATAACACATCGTACTCCACTGATGGGGAATCCACCACATCCCTTGGGTGATTATGTATGCTCACTTTCTCTCTCACGCAAAATGCAGAGAATTAAGATCCTTTATTCCTTCATATCTCCTCTGGCTTTTAGAAATAACAATATCCCATTCAGCCTTCTGCACTGAAAGTACGAGTCCTTAAATAATGCATTACAAAAGATCATTTAAATACCACAAATATTGAACCATTCGTCAGGTGAACACTGAATAAATTTTCTTTGCAATCAAATTATCATTTCAGAGCCCAATTTTCTGTCAAAATAAGAGTAAAACAGTCTGAAGTTTAACAAAAACAAGTGCAAAATTAGAAATTTGTGTCACCGTTCACTCTGCAGTTCATTTTTTAAAATTTATTTTCACTTAAAGGTCCAGAATGATTGGTAAAGCATTTATGTGCAATTCACAAAAACATTCTTAATAGACGTAGTTTGAAAATTCAGCCATGAGGCATCCCAAAATCTCAATCTTTTGACTGTCTGTACAAGAGCATTGTTGAGGGAAACGACTCTTTTTAGTCCACATCAACAGATCTTTGTCTTCTAGAAATTAGCATACCAAAAGGACACCATGGGCTGGCCCCATCCACAGATCTTTCACAGTATGAAATAGGAAGGTGCACACCTCAAACCCATGACACTTGAAAATGTCCACACTGCCACCACAACTATTTGCAAATACAGGAAAAAAAAAAAAGAAAATGAAGCAATGATCTATATTTTTCGTCTTTTTAACCACTATTTTGGGGGGAAGGAAGGCAGTTTTTTGACATACGTAAAAATTACATACATATGTACACATGGGTGTTAAGGAGAAGATAGCAAGACAACAGCAAGATAACAATGGTTATACATGCTGTGCTCATTTACCCCTGAATTACAAAAGTAAGTACAGGTTTTAAGCTGTTATCACAATGTTTTTCAGTTGAGCAGAACAGAACATGGACTATTAAGTTCCCTCTACTTCTCCTGGGCTTCCACCTCAACTGCTGTTAACTCAAGGCTTACCCTAGTAATGTCTTTCTTTCCTTGGTCTACACAGACTTTCTGCTGCCTAGGAACAGGACAGTACGCTATCATAAGCCCATACAGAACAAAATATTAATGGAAATGCATTTTTTAATTATTATATTTCCAGCATTACTTGTTAGTCTAATATAAACAGCACTAAGTAAAGCCATGAAAAGAATCACCAAGAGATAA
The DNA here is from genome assembly GCF_964034855.1 of Anser brachyrhynchus. Lineage (NCBI taxonomy): Eukaryota > Metazoa > Chordata > Aves > Anseriformes > Anatidae > Anser > Anser brachyrhynchus. Next base: position 29,799,195 of record NC_137698.1, on the reverse strand, counting down.
AGAAGTAATGAGTTCCTTTTTTTTTTTTTTAAGTACATATTCTCTACAAACACTGGAGATAAACAAAGCAAGTCTGTTTACTTCTCAAAGCAGCAGAATTTCCTGAATAATTAAAACTAAAGTATTCAAAGTATTTAAAAATATGTTAACAATTTGAAGTATTTAAGAATACTTTAAAAAGGCCATCCCAACAAAACTTTAAAAAAAAATTAAACTGTGAAGTCAATTTCTAAAGCCTACAAAGGCTTTCTTTACTGTTCTTCTGCACTTTCCATTTGAATACTACGATTGCAAAGAAAGACACATGGGTAACTCAAGACTTTGAGTTAATGATCTACAAACCACACTTCACAGCATCAGCTTGATCCTAAATTGCAAATTGTAGAAGAAAGAACATCACATTCTTTGCACAAAGAGCATGGCTTCAGTAGAACTACGTTTTCCAATTTACTCTCTCATTCTATTTTGTTTTAAAGGTTCATTCCTTTCAGATTTAAAACCCAATATTTCCTCCTTTGGACTCCCTTTCATATCTTTCATGCTTGCAATATATTGCTTATTCTTCGAGTGTCTTCAATGAACCTGAAGTCAGTGGAAATCTTTTCATTAGCTTCAGCAGTAAGGCCTGCATCAGGCCTGGAATTCATGGCAATGATAGTGTCAGAGGAAACTCCCTATGGACTGGAAGGGTTTTGCCCCCACCCCCCAGAGCACTCAGGGTTTTTTTGTTCGTTTGTTTTACACAAAGAGATGAAACACATGATTTCAAATTTCTTTAAAAAATTATATTTAATTTAAAAATATTGTAATGATTAAAGAAAGCATTAGCATTTTTCCATATTTATAGCATGTCATGTATTCTCATGTATCTAGTATATACTGATTTCCTATGTCCAGCATAACGGACTTCAAAATTAGACCTTTTTTTTCCCGCCCTACAATGTTTATTACAAAAGTATGTTTTTTCTAGCTACCACAGCTAAAAGATCTGCTTTAAAACTTCATCATACAGTAAAAAAGATGGATATATTCCCAGTGTGGCCATTCACCATCTGCTAAAGCAAATACACTTAAAGATGCTTCAACAATTATGATAAAATGACAACAAATCTAAGAGCACACAGAGCTCATATTCTAAAATGATGATTGTACAACTATAGTTTGCATCATTAGGGACCAATAAACATCTTTATGTTCCATTCAAATGGCAAGGACCTTTTTCAAAGGGAAGCTGAAATGGGAAAATAACAAAGAAATGGTCCATTCAGAAGTTGTCTTAAATTTAGGAACACTAATGAAACAACTTCTTGACCGTAATTAGTATTTAACACTGAAAAGGTATTTTCTCACTTGCAGATTTTTTTTTAATTTTTTTTTTTCCCACAATATATAAGCCTTACTCTTTTACTAAACTTCAAGATTGCTTTTCTTTCATTTTTCCCGGGGACATTAATCATATAAGCACAAGTAAATTCTATATTTTTGACAACAGTTAAGATTCCCTATGTATTTAGAAGATTGTTATTCTTCTAATTATTAAAGTGAAAGTGATTACTTGGAAACACTAAATTGATAGCTTCCTCACACAAGTGAAATTTCCTGACACGCAAAGGCAGAATAAAAATTAAAACTTGCTAGTAAATAATCAGTAGAACTTTTTCAATTCTACACACCTAACATTATTAACCAGATATGAAATCTGCCTTAAAATACTGCTACTAGCAAAACTTCAATACACTTCACTTTTACCTGGAGCTTTAGTAGTAACCCTGTCAAGAATACAGCTAAGAACCCTACTGGTTTAAGGCCAACATCAGCAGTTTTCTTTGGCAAAAACACTTTCTTCTAGAGATTCAGCAGTCTTGGTCTCTAAATGGTGAAAAGAAGAAAAAAAATATATCCACCATCTGCTCCAGCCCTGAGGGAGACAAACTTTCCTGGCAGTATATAGTTCAGAATTTAATTGCACCCAAAGCCAACACAAGCACAAAACAAAAATACAAAAATATTAAACATCATTCACAGCAAGTGGATGTTTTGTATAATTTTACTTTAGCTTATTTCTTGGGGCTACATTTTAACCTATTTTTTTGTAATAGGTTTTCCTTTACTTATGTTGTTTGCTTTCAACAATTTTGAAATATATCAGTGTTATTCAATATAAACAGAAAACTAAAGGATCTAATTAGATTTCATTGCCCGATTTATCAAATTTAATTTATTCTGTGCCTGAGTATTAGAAGTGCATTTGCTAAGTCCACTGACAGTTAAAACATTTTCTAATCTCATAACTTTAAACAATTTAGTTTCTCCATGAAAAGTAAAAACATTCAAATATATTGTAAATATTAGTATTTTTATATCAGTAGCAAATCTTTGTGATTTCAATCTAAAAACTGGAAAGTCCTGACAATATAGAGAATATATATGCTACAATGTTCATTAAAACTGTGCTGCCTTAGTTATTCTATTTCCCAATCTGGGATGAGTATTAGCACATAACTAGTGGAGTATACTGCCCAAGTCTTCCTCTATTATAAACAGGTTAAAGCTAATTATTTTCTGGTCATTTCCCACGTCATCGCAAGCATGAATGGTCATCATCTTTGTGCCACAGTGTGTTCTCAACATCAAATGAGGAGGAGCAAAGGGAAAATTTTAAGCTACCACTAGGCTGTGATCCAGCAATAACTTGCAAGTCTCTTACATTTCATTAGTATATTCTGCTCTTTCCTGTAGATTCCAAAAAGTATTTTAAAAATCTACAAGTCCTGCACAAACTGATGGAAGGACGCCTGAATTAGGAATTGCCAGCTATGTTGATTGCTACTTTGAATCACATCCCATTTTTCAGGTTCCACTAAAATGCTATACATTTTTTTAAAAAATAGAAAAACATTCATTTCACAGCTTTTTGTTTACTACGATCCACAAATATTTCCATGATACTATGATAAAGGAGAAACAAATGGCAAACAAGCAGCAGCTTTTAACTGGTAGGTTTTATCCACTGTAGATTTACTTCTCCCACCAGTTATAAGCTGCTGGATTCAGAAATGGATGTTTATGATCGTTTTTGCATACCCAATTTTCTCCAGAATTTATGGAAAAAATCTATTGCTTTTTTTCAATTGGTATACCATATATTAGCCACCTTGAATTCTATTATGCCAGTGCCTTGTATATGTATCCAATTGCTAATGATTTTTAAAGGCCAGCAATCCGTTTCATCAAATTTTCTTCATACCTGAAGACAATTCTGATATGATTTTCATTAAAACTTTAAGAAGTGTTCATTACACAGATCAGTATGCCTTAACTTTATGCTTTGTTGTTGTATGAAAAAATATATATGTATCTCACTTAAATGCCTCCCTGAAGACCAGGCTTCCTCTGTTTATAATAAAATTATGACTAAAGTTTGAATTGATTTATTGTGTAACAATCTTCATTATACCATAGTCCCTCTAATAATAACCTAATCAGATAAGGACAATTACATAGAATTATAGCTGGCAGCAAGAAGTTTTAAGTTCGGGGAACACACAGTCACTCCCTTGACAGTACTGGAAACCACTGGCTGAAACAGATCACAGTGTGCCGCTTGCTGACCCTCCAAAACCACGCAGAACATGTCCAAGTGAGGGTGTTTTTCAGTTATGCTCATTCACAGAATCACAGGATGGCTGAGGCTGGCAGGGACCTCAGGGTCTATCTGGTCCAACCCCTGCTCAAGCAGGACCACCCAGAGCAGGCTGCCCAGACCCATGTCCAGGCAGCTTCTGAAGATCTCCAAGGAGGAGACTCTGTGACTTTCGTAGGCAGCCCGTGCCAGTGTTCAGACACACGCACAGTAAAGAAGGGTCTCTTGATGTTTGGATGTAACCCCTCATCTTCCAGTTTGTGTCTACTGCACTATATTTGATATGTATGTAGGAGTTGTAATCATTTGTAAAACTGCTCATTCAAACACAGCATTTCCATTTCAAGCCAAAAATCACTAAAACTACTTTTTTTCTTTCCTGAGCTCTCTCCCCCATTTACTTGTGGAAGTTAAAAAAAAAAAAAAAATAGTAAACTACACTAAATATAGTTTCATTGAAATTCCTCGTGCTCCTAAACTGCAAGTATATCATCATAAATAGGTTGCTACTGACACTAAGAAAATCGACAATCTGAATCATTTAAAATATTGCTAGTCTGATTCAGTAGAGGCTTCAAAATGCAGCTTTCAACAGAAGTTTCTTTGAACAGGTTCAACTTCATTACTAGAATCAGAAAAAAAAATTTAAACATTCTTCAACCAATGAAAATTTCTGATGTCCAAACACGTTTCTTTAGGTATTAACAAACAGCAGCAGCGTTCCTACAAGCAATTTCAAACTTCATTAAGTTTTGTTTTTTTTTTTTTTAACAGAGATTAAGTAGAGAACAGTTATTCCTTATCTCTATAGGAATGCAGAATACGTAAGCCGTTAAGAGTTTATTAACATATTTATTCCAGTAGTGAAGGAATGAAAACACATGGATTGAGGCTGCTCCAGCTGCTGAAAATAAGAGATGTCTTTGCAGTATGTCCTTGGCCAGTCAAAAAATCATAAAGTGTTCGAGGCTAGTCATTGTCCCATCCTACACCGTATTTAATCCAAACAGAAGGAAAAAAGAGAGTAGAGTTTGGGGTTCAGCTGTAAAGTGGTACAGTATTCCCAATAGTGAACACAGGATGTGCTGAATGTTTAGTTTTTAAATTAACCATGTACTCAAGTATCTTCCACCCTATTTCACTCTGCAGATCCAGTAGCAGATATTCTTCTATATGTAGGCCTTGTCTTTCTGCTAGTTTAAACAATTTAAGAAATTTAAGACAATTTGGAGCAATCTAAGAGATGTTTGTGACAAATCTTGAACAGATGGTTGAGGAAAAACAATGACAATCTTCCAAATTTCATGACCAATGGAACTGAGGAAATAAAGTAAGTGGGGATAGTAGACTAGAGGAACAGTGCTAAAATTTAGTTTATGGTTTCACAGAACAATAAAAAAGAAGCAGTTTTCCATTGGCTACAGCATTCCTCTTCAACAGGAAATACTGGAAGAAACTAATTATTTACCTGTCATTAACAAAACAGTGATTTTTTTTCTTTCCACTCTGTGAATGATTTATTACTACTGTAAATAGTTAAGCGCATATGCAATTCCCTGCATGAAGACATACTTCAGAAATTCATTAAATTTAAATTGTTACATCCAGTTAAATTGTAACATTGTTGCACTAATGTAAATGTATGTAGATTATGGGCCAAATTCCTAAATACAAGTCAAAGACTTGCTGTGCTCTGTCAAACTTCATAGTTTAAGATCAAGCCTTTCTTCATCCCCTATTCTTCTGATAGAGTTCTGAAAGATTTTTCATTTTTTTTTTTATAATCCAGTTTATGGGGAATATACATTTGGAGTGATAATTGAAGCTTAACAGTTTATCAGCAGCAAACTTACGGCCGTATGCTATTTGCAGGAATTCAGGCTTTCAGAAAGACTTTAATAATGATGTTTTGAGAACTTCAACAGAGAAGCCAGCTGACAGCCACAGAACAAAAGAAACACCTTTGAAAGAATTTCTCTTGCAATGAAAACACTGCAACAGAATCTTACTAACATATCTTAAATCTCTTTTGAGAGTGATTACAGATTACCATTAAATAATAAGTGTGGGTAGTCAAGGTTAATATTAAAGATTAAATATTTTCTAAAGTGAGACTGATAAAATGACAGAGATTAATGTTTGCTTTTGGAGTACATAAACATCAAATTAGACAAAACAAGTGTCAGTGCTTCTAAATGAATATGTCAGTATTTTAGGAACCAGTATTTTAGGACCACACTTACCTAGCATACAGATCACAAGAAAGTTATCTTTGGACAAATCCTGTTGCAACCTCTGGGAAGGCTAGATTGCTGTTCTAGATCTCTTCTGCAAGCTATTGCTGGGATCTAGTTCACTTCAACTCACTTTCACTGAATCACAGAACGGTTAAATGGTTTTCCCCTCCCCTAATCATGACAAGATCAGAAAATTCACAGAACAAACCCACATCCTTTTCCCTAGTAGCTGCAAAGTCTGATTGTGAAATCCTGTTGTTTTACCCATGAGACCTGCTGCGTAAACTTGTAAGTTTGTTTTGAATGTGCTTGTGTTTTCTTCATTTTTGTTCTTTTATTAGAATAGAAAGCAAATTTTCCTCATACCTACCATCAGCATGCCCTGATGGTTTTGTAAGCCTCATTCATATCCCCCATAAGCCATTTTATACTTTCAGTCATACTTATTGTGAACTTTTTCCAGTTTGAACAAATCCAAAAGGGGTAGGGGCATAGTCTGCTCTTATCCTCATTGCTCTGCACAACTCAGTAACAGCAGCAGACTTTCTTACCGAAGTTTCTATTGTAACAGTCCTCAGAAACCTAGACATTTTAGTAGTAGCACAAAGAAATCTTAAGCTTACAGACAGCTTAACAGATTATAAATCCCACCAAATGAAAAGTGAGACAAAAAAAAAAAAAAGGAAATAAAGTGTTAATATCAGAAGAAAGATATAGAAGTTACTTTAAAGTTTATGTATGAAATAACTTCTATTCTAGCAATATTCTGTAAAAGTCATAGTACACAGGAGTATGTGTTACATTCCCGAGAACTCCTATTAAATCACAATTTGTCAAAATGACTGAGTGTATCGCTGTGTATAGAAACATATAGAAATACACTTCATATGAAAAGCTCTTAGAAGGTCATGGTGCGAAGAAAATATAAAATTAATTATGTCATGAGGAATTTTTAGTCTCCTGTTTAGATTTACTGGCCTGAATTTAAGAAAATCAAATCACTGAAGTTAACACATAAAGCAGACATAACTGAAGCCTACTGGACATCCAGTGCGGGCCATTCAGCCCCTGGTAGTTCATACAAAAGTTCAACAAAACTTTTTAGAAGCTTGGAGCTGCAGCTGTCCCTCTTGGGAACACACTTGCAGGAAGAAAAGTAATGGCTCCAGCCTTCTAAGTTTGGCACAAACTTCATGGAGCAGTGGCAGAGGCACCAAGTAAAGCAGTTCTGGTCCATTTGAATCACTACCCACTGGGGCTTATTAAAGCTATGCTTGGCGATGGCCAGGAAGGGGTTCTTTAACAGTATGAAGTGCAGTGTGAGCCAGATGGTCTAATTTCTTTTTCCCCAACAAAACATTAAGCTGCTCTGAAACACAAAGTGCATGTCTCAAGAACAGCCAAGACATTGGAAGCAGAGCATGTGGAAACCACCCAGCCGCAGATCTATAGTCAGCAAGCCGACAAAGGCAGTGCCAAATTAGGATGGTATCAGCATATCAGACTTCCCAGCTCACTCTGTCAATACCAGATTTGCTTTGGCTCATCATTCAAGTTTGCTCTTCTTCCAAGAAGTTCTAGATCTCTTCTGCAGGCTATTGCTTCATTATATGGCTTTATTAAATCCAACCATCAACCAAACACTAGTAAGTCCATGTAGTGGGTTTACGTGGCAAAGTTTTGGTAGCAGGGGACTATAGGGGTGGCTTCTGTGAGAAGGATCTAGAAGCTGCCCCATGTTTGGTAAGGGCCCTGCTGCTGACCGGAGCTGAGCCAATAAGCGATGTTGTTTTGCACCTCTGTGAGAGCATATTTAAGACGGGAAAAAAAACGCTGCACCACACAGCAGCTGGGAGAGTGAGAGGAGTGAGGAACAGCCTTGCAGGCGCCAAGGTCAGTGAAGAAGGAGGGGGAAAGGTGCTCCAGGCGCCGGAGCAGAAGTCCCCTGCGGCCTGTGGTGAGGACCATGGTGAAGCAGGCTGTCCCCCTGCAGCCCGTGGAGTACCACGGTGGAGCAGGGTTCCACACTGCAGCCCATGGGGGAGACCATGGTGGAGCAGGTGGACTTGCACCAACGGAGGCTGCGGCCTGTGGAAGACCCCTGCCGGAGCAGATTCCGGGCCGGAGCTGCAGCCCGTGGAGAGGAGACCACGCAGGAGCAGGTGACCTGGCAGAAGCTGCTGCCCGTGGGGGATCCAGGTTGGAGCAGTTTGCTCCTGAGGGATGAACCCCGTGGTACGGACTCATATCTGGAGCAGTTCTTGAAGAGCTGCTGCCTGTGGGAAGCCCACGCCGGATCAGTTCGGCAAGGACTGCATCCCGTGGGAGGGACCCCACAGCACAGGGGACGAGAGTGACCGAGAAGGAGCGACGGAGAAGCAGCGCTACAGACTGACCATAACCCCCGTTCCCCTGCACCGCTCGGGGGGAGGAGGTGGACGAGGGTGGATGAGGGTGAAGGTGCTTTTGGTTTCTTTCCTTTGTTTCTCGCTTCTCTAGCTTGTTAGTAATAGGCAATAAATCTTACTATCTCCCTACGCTGAGTCTGTTTTGGCCGTCACAATAATTACTTCGCGATCTCCCTGTCCTTATCTCAACCCTTGAGCCCTTTTCATTGTATTTTCTCCCTGTTCCTCTTTGAGGAGGGGGAGTGAGAGAGCGGTTGTAGTGGAACTCGGCCGCCCACCTGAGTAAAACCACCACAGTCCACCACTAAACCATGTCCCTAAGTGCCACATCCACATGTCTCTTACATACCTCCAGGGAAGGTGACTCCACCACTTCCCTGGGAAGCCTGTTCCAATGCCTAACCACCCTTTCCATGTAGAAACTCTTATTGATATCCAATGTAAACTTCCTCTGGCACAACCTGAGGCTGCTTCTTCATGCTTCTTCCTATCACTTGTCACCTCAGAAAAGAAAAACAACCTTCTCGCTGCAGCCTCCTTTCAGGTTGCTGTAAAGAAATGAGGTCTCCCCTCAACCCCCTTTCCTCCAGTGTATACAACCCTAGTACTGTAAATCATTCAGTTTTAAAACTTTGTTTCAGTATTCATAGATTTTAACTGTTGTTGTGATGTTAACCAGGTAGACAGAACATTTGTTTATAAACTATTATTTTCCAATCACAGAATACTAAAATGTTTAATAATAAGCTTACTACTGTAATATGTTTTATTTCCATCTTTTCTGATCTCGAGCTCAATGCCCAGTCTAAAACTTATTTCCCGAAGAAATATTTTTCTTGCAAGAAAATCAGCCCAGTATGAGGATTTGAAACCCAAAATGTGAGCTAAACGTTGAAGGTAAATATAAGGTTTAGACTAGATGAAATTTAAAAAATAAAAATCAAGTTACCAAGTGCATGTTTGCATGATCTAAAGTCAACTGATTAGCAATAGCATAGAAAGCATAATCTTTTAACTGTAATCATGAAGTTGTGCATATATACACACAAATATATGTGGAGTCACTGCTGTCAGAGACCACTGATACCATATGATGGCACGTTGTGTACATACTGAACCTATTCACCTTCCTGCACCACCAATTCAGAGTGGCTCATTCTTTTTAAAGAATTCTGTGAAAGAATGCTCAGGATGTTTGTTTTCTGAATATAAAATCTTTTTTGAAACATTCTCATCTCAGAAGCAGCTCATTGAGATGAGATCACTTGCGCTAGAGTATGTCAGCTAAACTACAAGTCATGTGGCAGTGCCCTTCTGACAACACCGATGACGATGGGGTTCACGTTTTCTATCTAGGAATTTCACGGTTGAGGGTATTTTCTATTGGCTCTTTAATGTTTTTGACCTGATAATTGGCAGTACTTTGGCCTTACTGAAGACAACCTACTAGTTGCTAACTCAAAAATGTCTTTTAAAAGAAAGGAACCTCATGAACACAGTTTAGAATCTTCTTTTACAGTACAGATGACTCCAGGTACTAATACTGCAAGATTCAAGTACATAGAAGATACTTCAAGTGTAAGCCCAAGTCACCACACAAAACTCAGCCCTCAAGAAGTTAAACAAGATAGCATTAAAGAAAATTAAGACTGAAGGAAATAATACCTAATATTTTGAAAAAGAAGTAACTTGAGTCACACTTTGAACTGAATGATGGAGAACATATTCAGCAGTCATAAATGGCAACAATGCTGCCATTACCATGCTGTACTATAGCAACAAATGAGCTGAAGTTACTAAGACAAAACTTGATATTTATAAGGTCTGTATACAACAAACAAAATAAAGGAAAAAACTTGCCCCTAGTCATGTCTGTTTAACACCACTGAAGGCACCATAAAATGAGAAAAAGGAGATAAAATTAAATATTTTATACTAATTGTAAGCATTTTGATACAGCATCCAAATTACAATATTTTATCACCTTGATAAGTAATAGTTTTCAGAAGAGAATTCTAAGGAAGTCAGTTGGGTGCCCTAGTCCTTCTCTGACAACTGTCGCTGATTAAAAGGAGAAACCCACTTTTTTAATCCACTGTCTAAATTAAGTGCCTGAAGTTGAGCATCATTCAGATACTCCATTTTCCACTACAGTACACATGAAACAAATGTGGTGAATTTAAAATGTGAAGATCAGCTAACAAAACTTTAGGCAGCACTTGGATGATGTTTCTAGCTAAGGCACTGCCTCAATTTCTATTTCAGTAAATAAATCTTGCCACATTTTCCCCCTCAGAAAAAGCAACGCTAATTTTTCATAAACATGCTCTGAATTTATTTGTAGTGTGCATTACATACTGAAGAACTGAAATTAGCCACACAAATTTAAACACTTGTGTTTGTTACTGTCATTTATTCTCTCAGTATTGTATCATCTAAAACAAAATTGTTGAATTTGGTTTTGTTTTTTTTAAATCTACTTAGGAAAACCTAATTCTTATTTTTTTTAAAAAAAAAAAAGATTGTGATTTTTGAGACACAAGAGAGAAACATCCATGTTTTATTATTGCACAAATCATTCCCTACAAGCGACATATGCTATGATCCTAAAATCAAATTTTAATTTTCTGCTACCTCAGGACAAAGTCTACCTATTGTGACAATGCATCAATTTTCTACACACTGTCCACATTAAGTTTTTTTTTATTATTATTATTATTATTCAGTTCTACTACAAAACCCTTTGTTATAACAAAGTTATTAAGATGTGTGCATAACCTGGGATGATTGGATTTAGTAAAGAGTTCCAACATTTCAATTAAACGCCAACTACTTAACAACAAGTGTAGTGTAAAAAAAGATATTTTTTGAAAATTTTAAAACTGGTTCCATTTGAACAACCTTATACCAGAATAAATCCTTGAAAATTCTGATTAAAATTTAAGTGGAATATAACAATGTAAGTGAATGTTAAATAAGAAATATGAACTTCATTTAATTGAAATGTTTTCAGTAGACTTCTTTCTGTGGTGAAAGTAGCTAATGTTCATGCAAATTTTTGTCCTACTGAGTAGTTCAGGTTTTCTATTACTGAGAATGTAACTATATCCTCAACTTATAGCCTTTAAAAAGAATAGAAATTAATTCAACCCCTAGGTAGACTCATTAAAAATGGCATTATTCAAAACTGCATTTTTCCAAAAGCCATCTGTCTGTTTTAACCAGTAACAGCAAACTACAAATCTGCCCAAAAACTCAAACATACTTAATCAAGGTCCGTATTGGCAGAGTTCCAGAAAACTGCAAGGTGTGCTCAAAATACATAAAAACAGAGCAAGCTGCAATTCAGTATGATAAGCTGCTTCATATAAAGGTACATCTCTCAGTGTTCACGCTGGCATCTCTCAGAATTCAGTAGACGAAAAGGCAGCTTAACTTGCACGCTTTGGTAAATACACAAGTAAACTTGATAGTCCAAATTCAAAGCGAGCAAGACCCATTTAGCCATGAATTAGCTGCCAGTCTACCTATTCATCAACTTCAAGACCAAATACAAATACAGGTCCCCCAGCCTTACCAAACCCCTCTGAATCTTAAATTCTGTTTTTGCTGCAAGAGAGATTAATGTACTTTGGGCTTTGGGACTGTAAGTACATTCAGACGAATGTGGTCAACTGCCACATCTGTATGAAACTGCTATGGATTGATCCTAAAGAGAAATCTGGTTTATTCAGATTAAAAAGGGTGTTCATAGATAGCACTAAGTATAAACGCAAAGAAAAAAAAAAATCTGTAAGATGTCTCTGGAGTGATGTACTTATGGTATTACCTTCCAGAGTCATTTAATTGTTGTACATTCAATGCAGCCTCTACAATTCTTTAAATGAACTGCTTGAAAACACGTAACCAATAGCAGTGTTTTGTACAGCCGCACTTACCTTTAAAAAAGCAATCTTCATTGTGGACAATGGTGACCTTTTGCTTTTTCAGGCAGGCAGCACGATGCACTTCACAATGATTTTCGTAGAACTCTCCGTCAGAGCCGCACACCGGCTTGTAATGCGGCTTGCAGCGCTCCATGCAGACGCACTCAGCCTGGCCGCTCTCCCCGTTCACAACACAGTGTCTTCCCAAACCGCAGTACTTGTTTTCGCATGATCCCAAGTGCCCATCTTGACCCATGAACCCTGAAAAAAGCAAATTGTAATACAAGATCAATCAAATCACATGCAAAGAATCTGACAAAATCAAATACATATTTTGCCCACAGGCTTTCTTTTTAAGCACTCTAAGGCTCTTATTAATATTTACAAGTCCTCACAGTAAGAATTGTTTTATGAACCTTACAGGTCAGAAAAATGCAGTGCAAAAAAAAAACTCTTCAATCCATACAATAAATTTTACTGCATCGTAACAGTGCTGTTTTTATTAAGCTGCCTCAATTTTACCAACAAAGTGTTTTCTGAATCTTTTAAGAAAGTACTTACTAAGCAAAGTTCTTGTTCTAAAGCCAGAATAATTATTGGTGGGATTCAGCATACACTCTTCAGTACATGGACAGATGAGTGTAAGACAAAAAGCAACAAAAAAAAAAATACAGATGCAGGGGGAAAACATAAATAAATAAACAAATAAACACCACATACAGACATATGCAGGTAAACAAAAACATGCACAGACGTGAGTAGAAGTGAAACAAGACAAGTCATTATTATTAACGAAAAGTCTACCAAAACCTCTCCTCTAGCTACAGAGGATTCCTAATAGAGGAAGGTCTACTTAAATAAAAAAGTTACATGAATGCAGGTAATTTAACAGTACTGGAGGGCCAATGACAATGCAACACTGCAATGTAAGAAAAAATAACGATATCAGTGAAGCAAAGTGACACTGCTTTTAAGCATACTGTGACCATCAAGTCTGCCTGCAGTAATTCTCCATTCTGGTACTACTTTTTTTCAAGAAGCTGGGTTCACTGATACAGTGACCATCTACAATCCTGAACTGCATTTTGGATTTGTGAAGTTCTCACTTTTTCTAGAATGAATTAGAAAATTATCCATTTTCTAGTAATTAATGGCCTGCTCTAGGTCATTTGCAAATACAGAAAAATATAAATAATATCTGAAAGCTACTTAGAATCTGTATATTTTAATTGCACGCAAGATTCAATAAGATATTTGTATTATGTAAAGAAAGTGAGAACATCCTTCTTTTACAACCCTGCCTAATGCTTAGCATAAATTAGCCTGGTACTAAACAAATTTAATCTGGATATCATGACTAGGTATACTAGGTAGTCATTGTCATGTGTTCATTGTCATGTGTTCAATTAACTGTAATTAAAAGCATCATCTAATAACAAGAAGGGGAGGTACAATGAAAAAATAAAATGAAATTTCCACTTGCAGTTACTAATGCTTCGATTATGCAGAAGGTCTGAGACCATAATTGTATCATCCAATAAGTATAAAATACTAAAATATCACCAAATGTAGGAAAAGACACAGCCCTTCGCGGTTAACCTCATTTTATTCTCTTGCTGTTCACTCCTAATCAAATCAACAACTTCTAAGAACTCAATCCACAAATACCATATACTCCTCGTAATCTCACTCCTTGTGATTCCTTCCCCATTCTCGCAGCCAAGCTGAAAAGTACTTGGCTGCCCCATGGGAAAAAAAATATGAACAAACAAATGGCAATGCATAATTTAGTAGTTTTAGATTTATTTTGTTTAGTGAAGACCGAATGAGCTAACAAGTAAATACATCAGCTTGGCACACATTTCTCCTAACTACTGAGAATCTATGTTCTTCACTTCACTGGCAGAAGTCAATTCTCACCACTTTTTCTGCTTAAGCGTATAGGATTATTAGACCCAAGACAAAAGTGCATTGGTTCTTTCCTTTCTTGTAGAGCAAAGATCCCACTTTTTTCCACAGACCAATACAGTACAAAAAGCATGCAGCCATGAAAGTTGGCTTTGATATGACAAATCCTTTTGCTATATTATTTTACAACAATCTGAGCACAATGCTGAGAAGGCTACATACTCACTCACCTCTGACATATTTTATCTAACTGTATTATAGCCATTTTTATACACACATATGAAACAGTTTATGCCAGGCTGGTGTTGGTGAGCATAACTTTCAGAAGCACCAAACAGACTTGAAATATGCAAACTTAATCAAAAATTTTAATTTTCCAATTAATTTTGAAAATATTACTCCTTGTACCAACACGTCATAACTATAAAGAGGCAACAGAGATTAATTAACAAAAACTAATGTAAATCCCATTTCTTTCCCCTACTGCTAACATCAAATAAAGTTAAGTCTTGCAATATCCAAGCACACTTCACAGCACTGGTCATGTACACACGCCATAGAATTATAGGACTTTGGAGTGATAGAACTGCTGCAGTTTGAGGCCAAAGTCCATAAATCGTTATTGTTTCTGCTTTCTGAATTGGAAGATAAAGTTCTCAAACTGACAACTGCTCTGAATTATTGAGGTGTGTGGTACTTGAGCAATGCACAGAGCTATATATTGTTGTGAAAGTAGAAACTGATTTGAGACTTCACTTGGGACTTCGTTTTAATACTATAATTGAATATGATGTCTGAATGAAAAACAGCTACTTTCAGATGAGGGAGAATTATTTTCATAATATATATTGATAGTAATATTGATATATATAAGCATATAACAATCATATCAATAAATAAGCAAGCTTTCATCCCTAATGAAAAGTTCTATAAATGTCTCAATTTTATATCATTAACTAATCCAAAACAACAAATGTATTTACATGTATCATTTCATACACAACTCCTTCTATCAAAGTCAACTGTAGAATTCCAATTGACATCGACACAGGTAGTGTTCCTTCTCCAGACATAGTTTTTACCTTCAGTTCTGCTATTACTGAACGTTAACAAGTGCTGTTCTGTGTTATTTTTAATTTATGAACTTGCATACCTCCCAACCCATTCACAGGACAGACATGTCACAAAAACAAAAAACACCGGGTTTTTCTGAAGGCTGTTTGTTCTTCCATCTAAGCATTTAGATTTAGACAGTAAACTAGTCCAAGATGAATTTGGGTTCTTATATTTGGACATACAATTTAGTGCGGAAGATAAGCAGCCCAACATATTCAATATTAAGAGAGACAGAGAACAAGTAAATCAAGAGGACAAATGATCTGCCTATGAATACTGATCTTTTTTCAGCAATTTAATTGGAATTGCTTATGTGACAATAGAGGAGTCCACATTTGACAAATAGCACAACGTGATTATAGGGAAGTGTGTACCAATACAGCTAAGTTAGCATACTCTGCATTTTCACCTGATAGAGCATAATATCTATGCATTCATAGAGGATCTACAGTACTATGGAAAACAAAATGTCCCTTGTTCAATTTGCAAATGAATACTCGCAAGTCAGGAAACATTTAAATTATCATACCCATAAGTTTAAAAAGCTACATTTGAAGAAATATCATTAAAGATATATTACACCTAAGGCAGCCAAAGCAGTCACAATGTTTTTTTGGATTAAACTCTAGACAAACATAAAAGGAAAGAACAAATAAATGGAAAATGATTTTTATTTTAAGAATTGGAGAAAGCAAAATGTTTTTGACTTCTCTTTTAAGACAAGTCCTCATAAATAGAGCTTCAAGCTGTCACTTAGCATTCCTCATACGTATTTCCAGCTGAAGGAACGGAACCCAGAACTGATCAAGTTTCAGGCCACGTTTCATTCATATCTGGGAATTAATTGAGTGTTTCAGTATGTAAAAGGCTGGCAAGAATATCTTCGTTTCTTCTAATGAATCAGTTAAGAGAAGCATCATACTTGGAGACTTCAGAAATTCATAAGCATGTGAATCACCCCGTTCTCTAGTTGGCCTAAGGTTGGAAGGCAGAAAGGGTTTTTGTATCTTGAGTCCTCACTCCCAAACACAGACTCTCCTCTCAACAATAGAGTTTGTATTCATGGCTTCTATCATAACTTACAGCATTCTCTACATGACATTTAAAACAAAGTGGCAACTAGTTTGGGAGACAATAAGTCAATACCTTGCATATGAATAACTGACACTGATTTCTGGGATCAACAGTCCATCTGTCCCCCCACCTTTTTATTTAAGAGGATTTTGTCAATAACCATACCAACTCTACAGCTGTATTTTTTCATCATATCATCTATGAAAGGCCTATAGAACATCAGGATTACAGTCTTGGTAAGTACTCAGTAACAGCCTAAAGTTTCACATGAGACAGGAATATCCTGGAAGAGATGAGGTGGGGAATGAAGGGGGAGAAGGTCGAGGGTAGAGCAGCAGTAGGGAAATTGATCGCTGCCTACCATTAACACTAATAGGGCAGTAACACTGAACATGACCTCAGCATGAACTGTATCTGTTCGTAAATATTTTTTTTAAATATCTAGACTTTTTTTTAAAAAAAGTGAAGTACTTTAGCAGCAATTCTTAAGACAAATTTTAATATTTCTAGCAAGAACAGCTTGTAATTGTACTGACTGAACAAGACACTAAATTTGCATTACTCATTATCCAGCACTCCTGGCATACAAACTTCTTCAGTAATTTAGTGTTTTTGATTTTGATCGGGAACATTTTGTGTAGGGACAAAATTTAAAGAAAAAAAAAGAGAGAGAATCTCAGAGTAAATGAAGATTGTCAATAATTTGTAAGTATAATGCCTGTGGTAATAAAATTCCCCTATATGACTAACTAATAAAATAAAGAGAGAGAGGATTTGGGTCAACTACCAGAGTATTCTCTAAACATGATATTAAAGTGCCATAACACAGCACTTTTATTCTGTAGCATCTTCACCCTACCCAAGTCAGACCTCACACTCAGAGGAGGAAAAAAAAAAACAGCAAAGAAAACACACACACACTCCTCTGATTTTAAGACAAAGGTAAGGAAAAAAAAAAAGATAATTTTGGTTTTGTTTGGTATGTTTTAACAGGCAATACAATTTAGTAGTCAGTTGTTAAAGCTGTCTGCATTCCAAACTCTGACTATTTTAGTCAAGCTTTTGGACACACTACTAGCAATTTGCATCTTATATATTTTTCTGAAGATACAGGACTTCCAGAATACAGTCACCTCAAGGTGGATGTGGAGAGAAATATCACTTGTGGTCATGTTCACAGATTTGCATGCAAATTAATCTTAAACTAACGCATGTCTTCTATAAAATATGCACAAACACATAAGCGTTTCTTCCAAATCCTTAAAGTAACAAAAAATGTAGGTTTATGTTCCATGCTTATTCACTTTTTATCTTGCAACAGACTTATTCTTAACAATTACAGGGCAGCTTCAATTTAAATAATCTTTCATACTATGAACTACTTAACAAAATAAGGCTCATAAAAGTAGAAGCAAACATACCCCCTGAAGCTCCAAAAAATCACCCTCAATAACAAAGATTTTACAGATTGTGAGATGGAGCCTGAAAAATAATCCATTCTTTTCAATCAAAGAAAGATTAAATTTAGAGGTCTCTCTTGCATTTCTACTTATAAGGAATTACTTGTCTCTACACATTTGATTTTTTTTTAATTGTCTAGAGACTTAAGTTTAAGCATGTGAAGAAAAATAAAAACTCAATTAATTGTCCATACATTCTTAAGTTCTTTGTCTCTATAGCAGAGGAGACAGAAGAAGGACACAAGAGGAGGGGGAAACCATAGCAAGAAACTGTTGAGAAAAATTAATTAAATACTATCTTTTTCCTGACTGCAGGAGAGTAAAGTTGAGAATAAAAAACCCAGGGTACAATAGTCAAGTTCAAAGCTCATTCCTCTTAACAGAAACAAAGAACCACTTGTTTGTATAATTAAATTTTGTAGAAGAGAAAGGAATAAGATTTGTCATGTCACAGGTATGATGAGGGAAAAAAATGCTCATAGAAGACAAGATAATCTTAAAATTACACTTATCTTTCACCACAAGGACAATGGTTATAGTAGCAATTCAAACACAGTCAGAGGGAGAGTTTGAATACAATAATTACAAATAAAACAGAGAAATGCCACTTGAAACAGACTCCCATTCATAATGGTGAAAGACTGTCCACAAGAGGCTTTGTGGACTAAAATCACATGAAGACCTTTTCAGTAAGGAGTTCAATAGCATACAAATATAAATGGGACTTAGATTCATACTGTTAAGGCATAACCTTGTAAGGTTATGGTAATGAGACAGCAGCTAAAAGAACTTTTAAAGATTACCAATATATAAGTACAAGAGTATGCTACCTCATTCTAATTAACCACAACAAAATGCCTGCAAGTATTCAGTTATGAAAATGAATGGATAAAACACAAGGGACAGTTTTAAAACACAAAGTTCAAAACAACAGTTGCACAGATATACAACGATGCAAGTTTTACTGAAATATTTTCTACTAAGTGGTTTAGAAGACTAAAATATTTGTGCAGCAGGACTCTCAAAAATAAATAATAATAATAATAATAATAATATAAACTATCCCATTTCGACACCAGAAAGTGCTTCTCGTAACAGATAGCCCAAGCAATTCCTTCCTGGGCATTCCTTTCAATAACTTATCCTTTGCCGTATCAATATCAAGCCTTTCATAAGAGCAGAAGTAAGCTAAGAAACTTAAAATCTCTATTTTTAAATAACTATATACATTCACAGAAGTAAGTTTGATTTTGTTGCAAAATTGTGCCATAGCTTGCCTTGTTTTTTGTTTGTTTTTGTGTTGTTTCCCCTCCCCTTCTTTCCTCACTGTGTTTTCTATGACTACCCTACCAGGCAACAAGCAAAACAACAGCCTGTAGCTATCTCTGACTTACAGAAGGTACTGGTCAGACAAGTACTGCTACAGAGTGCAGCGCTTTACCTGTGGTGGCAAAGGAGCCTCACCAGCCTTAGCTGTCACTGAGAGCAGTGGATCTCTTCAAAGTTTCTCAGAGAGAGAAAGAAGGGCAAAATAAAGACTTGTATGGTAGCAGCACCAGTGCTTTAAAGATAGAGAGGGGAAGGAATGATAAATTAATTTTAAAAAGCAAGCGGCACGGCCTTGAAGGGTCAGGGCAAGCCCCCTGCCCTCAGCTGCAGCCACTTTGATTTCTCACATGTCGGAGTCTTGCTCCCACCTGTAGGAGCAACAATAAACTGCACACTTAGCTGGCCAATAGCTTTCTGGGCCATGGGTTTCCCTCTGCAGCAACTAAGCAAGAGTACTTTATGCAACAGTTCACTTTGCCTGTACCTACAATCAATTTTTGGATGAGTCCTGTCCTGTATTCCATTCGTCCCTGTGCATCCCCCTGTACCACCACCCAAAAACCACCCTTTTTAGGACTGGAAGTACTGTGAGGACTTGCACCTCCTTGCTCTCTGACTGAAATATTCTGGTGTGCTCAATGTTTATTGGTGGTGACTGACTGAACAGATAAAGACAAAGCCTCCGTGGCTGCACATGGATTTTTTTTCTTTGAAAGTCATGCCAAATTCTTAGAACGCTTGTCTTGAGTATTCAAATAAAGTGACTTTCTTATTCTCCTGCAAAGACAGATGAGGACCACACTGGAAGAAAATCCCTCACTTCTAAATGTGTGTATAAATGAATAAATATAGAAAACAACAGTGAGTAAAAGGAGAAACAAACAAACAAACACAACAACAAGAACTGTAAGATCAAGAAGATTTCTAAGTGTTGCATACCCTAGTATTAACCTGAAATACTTAACCTCCCCGAAAATATTTAACTGTTGGTCAGAAACAGTCAGCTTGGCACCTTTGCCCATCTGAAACCTCTTCTCACTTACCAGCACTTCGCAACTCTCACTTACCAGCACTTCGCAACTCTCCTGAGCAAACTTTACAGGATTTAGCTTTCTCAGAAAGCAGAAAAAAAATCAAACTATACTTCCTCAGCTTGAACCAAAGAGAAGATGGCACACAACACCATGTAGTAAATAAATAAATACCATAGAACGGCCTGGGTTGAAAAGGACCTTAAAGATCATCTAGTTTCAAGCCCCCTGCTCTGGGCAGGGTTGCCAACTAGAGCAGGCTGCCCAGAGCCACATCCAGCCTGGCCAAAAAAAAAAAAAAAAAAAATTGAAAACACAACCCCAACCAACACAACAACATCAAACATCTGCCATCTACGTGGTAGATGGAAACATTTCCCACCTTCCTGAGGCTCAGTCTCCACCTGCTCCTCCCTTTCCCTGTCAGCTACTGCCCTGCGCGGTCTCCTCCCAGCCCCGGTGCCAAGCAGCCTGCATCCATGCGGCCCTCTGGCTCCTGACCCTCACCAACAGCAGCTGCAGGCACCGTTCCCAGCCTTTTCTCCAGAGCAGTGCCCAGTTCCCATTTCTCCCTGAACCAAAGCCTGTTTTGCCACCTGAGAGCTGCATGGTCATGTTCCAGCCTTGTGCCCAGGGCCCAGATGGCAGGGTCTTTGCATGCAACCTCAGAGTACAGGGGTATGTGGGTTCCCTCAGGTGAAATTATGGTCCTGGATGTTCACTTGGTTGAGGGAACCCAGTATGAAAGTGTTGCAAAAGGAGACAAACTCCTGGCAACATAATAAGCCTCGTAAAAATCCCCTTCCCTGATCATCCTCCTTACATTTGACCAGTGACCGCTATGTTAGAGCAGGCAGCCCTCGGTTCTGCCAGCCACAAAGAAGCAGGAAATGGGGGCATCACAGCTACAGCAGGCCTGAGAAGGTCACCGCTCGAACAAGCCTTCACACATTTCAACATTATTTGAAATACGGCCTGTTGAGAATCACAAAGGCTTAGCTTAGTCCAGACAAAGCAGCCTTAGTAGTATTCACGTGTTATTTAAAAATAATAATAATAATAATAATAAAAAGATTAGCTTTAGGAGCAATGATCAAAATAAACAAAACTCTCAGTTAAATTATTGACTGGAATTTGCCTTTTACTGAGGGCTCAGTTAAATATCGGAAAAGCTGCTAGGATTTGGACTCAAAAGCTAAAGTTAGAACTATTGTACCACACAGCAATATTAACTCTTCCTCTGTGGTAACTTTTCACATGAAGAATAATTTGACAATTTTCAGTTAACAATATGTACTCAAATGACTACTGTTTCCCCCATAGGCTTTCCCTATGATTAAATATGCTTATATATCAAATAACATTATAAACAGAAATTTTAACTTAGACTCTGATTAGGTAGCTGGCACCGAAGAGGCCCTTTAACTATCCACAGTGCAAACTAGTCACCATACTGCAGATATTACACAATTCCCATGTATGACATTAATGCTGTTTTGTTGTTGGTTTTGGTTGTGTTTTTGTTGTTGTTATTGTTTTGTTTTGTTGTTGGGTTGGTTTTTTGGTGATTTTTTTTTTTGGGGGGGGGGGGGGCGGTACTTCAAAGCCTTCCCTTCAGAACAGAGCTGATAGCTTTCTGCTATCTTCCTCAGGGATCTCTACTAGAAAAGGCAGCACAGAGATTGAGCTGCATTGAAACCATATGGTTCAAGAGCAGGATTCATTGCTGTTCAGGGAAACCTGAAATGGAAATGTCAAACATTTTCAGTTTTACTGAATAAAAACATTTCCTCCTAGTAAACTTGACGCTGCTGACTTCGTTTGAGTTGTTACAAAGGAACTCTGTGGGTTGGCCCTGGATGGCAACCAAGCCCCACCCGGTCATTGGCTCGCCCTCACTCTGGAATAGGGCAGGAATTCCATATTCACTGCTTCCCACCAGCAGGTGTCCAGCCACCCCCTGGAAAGCAGAGCCTTAAGGCTGTGTGTCCTAACTATGAAAGTCCCTCACTTTCTCTTCCTTCCTTCCTTCCCCAATATTTTATTGCTGAGCACAACGACATGAGGTATGGGATATCCCTTTGGTCAGCTAGGGTCTACCTTCCTGGCCAGGTCAGTTCCCAGCTTCTTGCCCAACTCCAGCCTACTGGCTTTGAGGGAGGCAGTGGGAAAAAGAGAAGGCCTGGATGCTCAGCAATAGCTAAAGCACTGGTCTGTAACCAACACTGTCTTTATCACCAGTCTACAGCACCATACAAGGCTGCTATGAAGAAAATGAACTCTGTCGCAGCAGACCCAGTACAGGAACACTGTGCAAGAGCTTAACTAGTACTGCCCCTCTGCATATGTTAGGAAATCCTGCAAGAACATTTGAGGGCTGGGAGAGGAAGGACAACAGGAAAAAAAATAATCCAAATATGTCAATGATGAAATTGCATAGGTTAAAAAAAAATAGAAAATCCCACAATAACTTCTAAACTGCTAATCCACGTGTTTTTTTTTTAGGGAACAAATATGTACAGAGGAATATGAGGAATTTTTATATACAGAATTTCTAATTCAATTTCTCTGACAAAAGTAACGAGAGACTAATATAGTCCATCTCCTTTTCCTATCTGAAACTTAAACATTAATTTAACAGTGTAACGGTTATTAAGGTGGATTATGATTTTACAAGCCCTTCAGAAAAAAATGACAGCAAAACATTGCATACTTGTATCATATCTCACTTTGTAGACTGTGTCCATCTTTGTATTAGACACAGAGTAGGCGAGATCTTTTTAAAAATTTCATCTGCATCAGTATCAACAGAAGTATATAGTTCTATTTAAAAATGTCTGCAGATATCAGCAAAAGACTAACATCTATCACTGAAAAGTAGATATGAGCTTGAAGCTGCTACACTGAAAATTATTATTCATTTATGGAACTGCTCATCATTTAGGAAGCACTTGGAAATTATTCCTGATAGCATTATGCAAGATTTGAAAATCCCAACAAAGATAATCAGGGCAGCGGATAATCAGTATTTTCCATTCATCTTTAGCAGTTACTTTCAGGATATTGCAAAACAGTAGCATCTGTCTGTGAATTAGTGTGTTGGTTTCTTTTACTGTAAAAAACCTTGTAAAGTTTCTCATATATTGTATAAGGGTAAATGCAAAGGACACATTAAATTTTGTCTGCTAGGATGTATTTCTAGTCATTAAGCATTTCTCGCAACAAATTAGGACAAAATACATAAGAAAAAAATATTGCTGTGCATTGTTCAGCAAAGGATGCTGTTTCTTAGTTGCCCTCTTCCTGACAGGAGCAAGAAAAAATAACTTCAGAGTTACATAGAAGACTGGATCTACTGTTTTATTTTATCTCACAAAGACACAACTCAGCTAACAAACTTTGACACCAATAAACCATGTAACTCTGGACTTCTGAAAACCGAGAAAAACCTACAAAATGTAAATATCGTTCCAAATGGCATACAGTATCTGAAAATGAAGCTTTGGAGACAGCAAAAATGAGTCTCAAAAAGAATGTCTTTACTAAGAATAGACATATACATGGTGAAGCAACACCATTTGTCTTTGGAGTTTATTAAATAAAAATCATCATATAAAGTAAGCTTGAACATTCATGACAATTCTGCCTTTTTAAGTTACTTAGGAAGTGAAAACGCACTTTGTGTGCCCTTTCTTCTGAGCAGGATTGATCCTATCTCCTCTATATATTCTGATATACTCAGCAAAAGTTTTGTTTTTGTTTTTGTTCCTGAAGGAGTTAGAGTGAACCTAATTATCTACATTTACCAAAATAAATAAATAAATAAAAGCTAGACTGTACTAAAGTGGAATAGTAAATGCTTTCCCAGATCTCTATTTAGAGAGACTATTGCTCCATGAAAGGAAAAATACATGAAGAAGTGAAGTATTAAAAATAATCTTGACATGATAACTATATGAGAATATTCCTTTTTGAAGAAATTATAAAAGCAATATCGCACATAAGCAGTCTACTTAAAACTATTTCTATATCTATCTATGCATCTTTATACTAATGAAATATTTAAAATTACCTGCTAAACAAAAGAGAGCTGTCCATTCAAATAAATATAAAAGCAATTTCTTCCAGTAACAAAACATAATGCAACAGTGGGATGACTTATTTGAGCAATGTGACTAATACATATTTTCTAATTCCACACTTAAACTAATGATATTTTTTTAATCATAGTTCCTAAAAATAATTTTTTTTTTTTTTAAAAAAAAAAGGATAATCTGTTTTACTGCTAAACCATTGTAAGACAGTTTAAATTTTGTAAATCTGGTGTTTGCAAAAATAGTTCATTACAGAATCACGTTTTACTCTTTTAGATCTTCTAATAATATGTCAAAGCAAGTTAAACTAAAAATACAGAGATTTCCTTTCTCCTACATCATGGGATATCAAAACTTATAAGAAAATGCATATACATCTTTATGAACAAGAAAGCATTTAGTTTTCAATAGAAATAAAAGTTCCAGTCAGATATTCCAACTGTCATGCTTCTTGTAATAGTTGATGTAACTTCCAACTAGTGATGAACATATTCCAGAAATGGAAAAAATACTTTTTTTTTTTTGTTAATAATATTAAAAATTGACAAAACCTTCTAGCATTGCTACGCATGAATTAATTTAGGGCTACAGTAAAAGAATCATTAAGCATTTCAGAAATCCAAGCTACAGAATTAATCGTAGAAAACCATAAAGAGCAGACTATCATTTTAAGCTACTATTCAAGGAAGTACTGGCTACAGGAACATCAATAGTGATTCATAACTGCCGCACTTCCACTTCGGTTGCTGCATTTCATCCCACTGTAAAATGGAGAAAGGTTAACTTGTAAATTATGCTAAGCTCGGACACTGAATCACTATCAATTCTTTCAATGTTTTAGCTAGTGAAGTGCTGAAACTTTTCTAATATAATGAAAATCCTGTTATATTCTTTTTACAAGTAATTTCCAAAAGGAAAGCTAATTCTGATACACATTAATAAAGGTAAACAATATGTTATGCATCATATTTTCTTTAGTGATTTCAAGAAATTTATAAAATGAGACACAGACATAAATTTGCTTTTTATAAATGGAGAAATAAGCACTGTTGTGAGAAAAAGCATTTTGGGCAACAAGAAGCAAGGATACTAGATTTATTTTGTATTACACTGAATTGAAAATTATTACAGGTCAACAAACCTTGTTTATGCTTGAAAACTCTAAATTGATATAAGCATATCAGTGCAAATACTTTTTAAGTTGCAATGTCTTTGTAACTGAATTTTTACAGTTGTTTTCCTCACAAAGAGTTTAGTTCAATGACTGAAATTATAATGCAGAATATATTTTCTCTGTGCTTAAGGGCCACCAGCTGATCTTTCAATTTACAACAGTTTGAAAGCTGGCAAAGAAATCTGAGACCTGTGCGACTTGACTAATTAGTTTAAAATTACTTGAATGACACTTAAGTTTTCCAAAAGCCAATATATATATATTAAGCAGCTTAATCCATAAACTGCCACAGTTATTTCTGATGAATTGGGATGTCAGTGTACTTCCAATCATGTTGGTTAGTGAAATTTGCCCTTAAATGTGCCCTTAAATACATCCTTTCTTTTTTTTTTTTTGTACAGAATTTAATCTGCACCATTTCTTCAATGCCCAACCAAAGGTAAACAGCAGTTTCATTAGTAATACTATACATGGATTCAGAAAGGATTTTCACAGAATTCTCTTAGCATTACAACATCTAGAAAACAGCAAAATGATCCATCATTTGTGTGTAAAGCTCTCTGGAGCTCATATGCAGTTTTCACAAAAAATAATTGGAAAACCTATCATCTAGGAAAAAAATTATTTCCTTTAGATTTATTCTAAATTTTCTACCTCAATTTGATAATTGGTGTGAAGAATATTCACAAATGTATTGCTTAATTTTTTTCAACATAACTGTATCAGAGTGAAGTGCTTTTGTCTGAGTATATATGCTATGCCAATGAGGAAGTGTTTATCTCAAGTTTTATCTTCCTCCCTCTTCATCACCCCACAAGAATCATGTTTTTACATCATGTCTTTCCCTTCTTGAGGGAACATTTCTGGAGAACAACTGTCTTAACCATAAGAGTCCATTCACAGAAACATCACAGATTAACTCTGCAAGTAAAAATTATCAAAATTATGTTCATGCTGCAACTCAATCAAATCAAGCTG
Organism: Anser brachyrhynchus; assembly: GCF_964034855.1. Taxonomy (NCBI): domain Eukaryota; kingdom Metazoa; phylum Chordata; class Aves; order Anseriformes; family Anatidae; genus Anser; species Anser brachyrhynchus. The sequence goes on along the minus strand of NC_137698.1, from coordinate 29,772,817 downwards.
ATTTTTTTTTTTCAGAGACACATGGAGGGCACACTCTCCCATAATTTATTACCTGTGCACTACAGTAAAAACATCCACTGAAGATTTTCAAGACAGTGACAGCGGCTGAAACTGCAAAATGCTTGCCTTGTGGCTTGACTCACTCATAATTGATCAGTTTATTACTCTGAAGTACAAAAGTTTGTTTCTATAGTACCTGCAGAACTCTTTTAATATCGTTGATGCAAACAGATACTGTGCAGATAAAGTCTGACAGACATATTTAGATAGCCTAAGATGTTAGCTATATCCTAGATATTTTGTTTAAAATCGCTGAAGGTGTGTACAGTAGTATAAAGAACACATAAACATAAATACAGCTCTCCATAATAATATAATGGCTAACAGATAACGCATATAACATACAAAGGTTTAAAAAAATAGATCAAATCCACTTTGTAAGAGAAGTATTGGGAAATTAAAATGTGAATAAAATCAATTTATTCTTTTAAAAGCTAGATTTGGGGTATAATCTCATGATTTTTATTTGTTGAAGTTGTCAGTACTGTAATACTCAGTTGATGGATATGTAAGATGCAGAAATCTTTGATCGGATAATGAATCTGACTTTGACTTCCCTGCATTTTCAACTGCTATTAGCAAGTTACTGTGAAGTGACTAATTTTCTCCCTTTGATACTAACCAAAAGTTTATTTTGGAGTCAACATCACAGTAAAAATTCTGACACATTTCCCCAGTACATCCTATTTTCATGAGCTCGCATTTTGTCCTGAAAACAAGAATTGGAAAGCTTTCTTCTTTGAGAAATAAATTATTCTAATGCTCCATACAATACAATCTAAAGTAGGACTGCTGCAGAAGTAATTCAAACCTTGCTGCTATTCCAGCCTTTGCAGTGATTCTGTCCCAACAGCTAAACTAAAAGAACATGCTCATATTCTACATAAACTGCAAAACAGTACTCAGACAAGGGCTATAGCACTTATCACATTTGCACAGAGACCTTCAACTGAACTGATGAATGCCAAGGTGATGGGACCACTCGTGACAATGGAGAGTATGAGCATCTTAATCTCCATCAGGAGTCTGATATTCTTCCTAACTCAAGGAGCAGCATTGAGAAGGCAGTTTTCATTTACCTAATGTATTAACATTAAATAATTAATGACTGTTTTATACTCTTCTTTGTATCAACACTATAATGGTCTGGTTTGCTTTTTCACTTCTCCTTGAAGATGATCTCTTACCATCATCTAGAAAGAGATTGGTTAGTTTGCTCTGGACAACTCCACATGCTGTGAGTACTGCTACGAGTCTGTGACCTAAAGCATTATCCTAAACAACCCCCAACAACTGCAGGAGTTTGCCTGGTATGAGATTAGGTCATGTTCGTGTTTTGTATTTCTGTAGCAACCAGGTACAAAGGAAACCTCCCCAGAGACAGAAGCTGCATTTTCTGCCGTTGATTGCCTCTTCTTTTCCAGTTTTTCTGTGCTGATCTTGTTTTGATCTTAAAGAAACTGAATCAGACATTCGATAACATCAACAGCTTGAGACCTCGTAAAATTAATATTCTGTCTTTCCTGCACTTGCTCTCTCATTAAAAATCATTAAACAAAACCAAACTGAAACAAGTGTAAAAACAACTTCTGGAGAAAAAGAAATCTTCCAAAAAGTTTTTCCCAGGTAAAAACATTTGAGAAAGATAGAAATTAATTATATTATTTGAAAATGAGTCATGCTAATTTTTAAAGTCTTACATTTTTACATGTTTTTCTGGTGAATAGAAGAAGTTGAACATATTCATGTTGTTTTTTGTTAGCGAGCTAACCATTAATGAGCAGACACAAACATTATTGCTTTCAACTGTTTAATGATGTAATATTAAACAGGACTACTGTTAACAGATACAGTGGCACTCTCAACACGGTCTGTGTTTCTATTTGTTGCATGCACAAGCTCAACACTTATGTGCCCGTTTACAAAAAAAAAAAGTTATGTCTTTGTGCTTAGGCTTTAATATAACAATTGCAACTTAAAAGAAAATTGCATTTGTATTGTTATGCAGAATATTCAAAATGCATGCAAAGAACAAAGACATGAGATCAGAATATTTAAAATAATTGAGCAAAGTGTTAAGTGCACCATCTGAAGTTGTGTTGATACCATCTGATTCCTGCAGCTAACACAGAAATTATACCCAGTGCTAATGACTAAACTTGGCAGGCTTTCAGGGTCTGAGTTTTGTTTGGTTTGGTTGTCCTTAGTTGCTGGTTTTTGTTTGTTTGTTTTGAGTTTTTTGTTATTGTTATTTTTTCATGCAAATGGACTATTCCTCATATTCATTTAACATTTGCTTAACTTTGAGGTTATAAAAATGAGAAATCATGCTGTGTGCTGCTTATGAATCTGTTAAGTTTCTGTTTATAAAAGTCAAGGATATATCATCTTACAGGACAGAACAGATAACTGAGGAGTTACCCTCTTACATTATTGAATATACACTGATATGAAAGCAGAGTTAGCTATATTTCTGATTTTGAATTTATGCACGGTAAACAGCGGATTTATATAAATGCAACACTTAGAGAGATCTAAGTTCCTATGGAAGTAAAAAAGAACAAATCAACCGACAAAAAAAGTTTTTAGTGGATAGACTGATTTTTTCTAGCCCTATTCATATTGGTTATGATTGTTTTCTAATAACATAGAAAATTCTATAATGAATTTTCGTAATGCTTTTGACTGTAAAGTATTGTGCAATTTCATAAAAATATCTAACAGACTCTTTTTTAAGATAAAACACCCTGCAAAAAAAACAGATGAAAAAATATGACTTTTTCCCCCAATTTTCAATTTGGTCCCTAGAATTTGATGATCAACAACAAGGGCACATCTTCCTATTTCTCACTTCTGAACTCATCCTCAAGATCACCCTGATTACCTTACATTTATATTCTTCATTCTGATTTTGGGGAGGGAGGAAAAACCTTCCCTGTAATTCAGGTTTCTTGCAGGGTAGCTATCAGCTTGAAAACACAATCGGTGTAATGCTTTAAAAATTGATTTGTCATGACTAAACTTGAGTTTGATGGAAGATATAAAGATAGTGAAACATCTTAAGCATGTGATTTTAGTTCCTAAATTCACATCTAAGGAAATACACAGAAATCAGCTTAGGAAAACATCTGATTAATACTGTTTATTTGGTCTAGTCAAAGCATTTAGAAAAAAGGCATGTCTGTCTTATGATGCGCTGATAATGTACACATTCACCGTGACTTGCTTTCAATACCAGTTCAGTTGTTTTCTAGCAATAAGAATATGCTCTTATTCATATGAAGCACCATTCTAATATACAAAAAAAAAAAAAGGAATAAAATTGAGGCCCAGACCCACAACCATCCATATTTTAACCTATTGTAATTTGAAATTTGTATGTCGGAGTTCCAGCTATTGAACTCTGCAAAACACTCAGTGGTCATGAGGAAAATACCTTGGCTTCAGAATACTCTAAGAAAATGAGGGAATTAAATAATAAGGCAACCGCAAAACAAAATAAAACACAGAAGCCTTCTATTGAACTACAGGCTTTATCCTCATCAGTACCAAGAGAGGAAATTCGATTTTGCAATGTAAAGTAACGCATGGATGCATGGTTCTTTATTGCTTCTTCACAAGAGGCATATTTTGCATGGTTATGTTTCTTACCTGTCCTAACTTTCCTAATATTTTCCAAGAGAATCCAATTTTGCATTAATTCAGTCAGGTGTAAATTCTGCGCCTTGAATAGCCTGAGTTTCTACTTCAGGTAGAAAAAAATAATCTTAAGAGACTTGGAGATAGGAGTAGAAATTGGTTCTTGAGATTATGAAATTTTGTGAGCAAGATGAATTCCCTCAACCATGGCACTTCAAAAAACAAACAAAAAAAAAACTAGTGACAATGAGTGGAATGTGAGGAAAGACTATCATTTCTACATTCCCCCTACACAAAGAGAAACATTAGAAAATAAGCAGCTATCCAAAGAAACTCCTTGTTTATTTTTCCGTTAGTTTTGAACCATTCTGAAAGAATCTAATTGAAAATGTAGCTTTCCTGAACAATCAATGCAAAAGCAAAGAAGAGAAGCTAAATATTAAAGGCATGTGAGGAAATGAGAAGAAAACAAAGTCTATAATCCCTAAACTGAAGTGGAAAAGAATAGAATACCCACAGCCCAAAGGCTGGGATGATTAAGTGTTAAATAAAACTATGAAATGAAATGAAATCTACTCTAAAGTAAAATGCATTCTTAAAAAGACATTACTGAAAGTATGCATAAAATAATGCATAACTCATCTTATATAGCATCTCACAAAAACAACTGAAATAGCATTAAAAATGTTGATTTATTTTATTCATGGTGCTGACAGTCTTTCGAAAATAAACATCTGCACAATCTGAGTCTAAACCAATGTATTTTATGAATAAGTCTGATAACACCTGTTTATCACTAGACAAATAATTCTATAGCCAGATAGTAGTATAAATATCCAACTATTTCATAAACTGTTAATTCCAAGCTATTACACAACTGAATGGTTGTATGTAATACTGGCATATACTACCATGTTTTAAGTGCAAAAAATATAGCAATGTATGTAATTCTAAAGAAGGGAAAACAATAAATGAAAATAAAATGTGAGGTGAAAGAAGCTGCTACGGACAACTGCCTCTCAAGGATTGTATGAGATAATTCACATAGCTTCTGTGTAAAAAGGAAGAGCAAAGGACACCTACATTCTTCCCTGTGTTTTAAAGAAAGAGAGTTGTTTTCCCAAAACTCTTTGATTGCTTTTCCTAATATGACTATCATTTCTGATATAACTAAAATGAAAGAACAGCAGGGTGAAAAAAATGGTTTTGTGCTTGTTGTTTTGGGGTCCATCCCCCACCTCCCCAAGAAAGCAGTTATGACTGCTTAGTCAGTCATAACTTCCTTAACACAAAAAGCTTTGGTATGCAGTTTAGTTATTTTCTTTTCATCTCTTCTTGCATTTCTGGTACTGTAATAATGAAATCTTTTGTATTGCCACTATGAAATCTTTCATATTGCCACTATGCAAGAAATGCATATACACCATATACATAAGATTTATACAGCTAGGAGAAATAGAATATATCACAACTTTAAAAATTAAGTAGTGTTGATTTATATAAAGTGGAATATACAAAGTGGGATGCTTAGGACTGTTTAAAAGAAGACTAGCTTTATTTACTATTCAACACACTTCAGTGTCACAGAAGAGTTTAAAATGCACACAGTAGTAAGCATTTTGATGCAAGGGACACTGAGTGAATAGCAATCATCTTGAATGAAGCTGAGTGGAAAATGCTGTTCCTAACAGATTTGGTTGCACGTTTTTTAGCTACACAGATTTTTATTAGAAAATATAAATTTGCTGGGGAAAAAGAATTCTCCATGGAAGACATTCAGTTGAAAAGATTGACCAGGTAAAGTGGTCCAGACTGTAACAGACAATAGTCTGATCTTTGCTAAGGGTACAGTAAACTAAACCGACTCAGAATTGAAATACTTGAAGGCAGTAAGGTTTATTGATGGTAAAAAAGACCCTCAGACCTGAAAAAATTTCAAGTATATTCTGAGAAGTCTCAATTCACTGTCACCTTGGAATTTTGATCTATTTCTGAAACTAAAGAGTACGAGCAACTTCAGTCTAAAGTTAATCCAAGCTTGAGAATACTACCAGTTTTCCCCATATTGAGGCATTTTTCTCCATATATCTCTGAAATAGAACTGCCTTTTCTATACTACAAAGCAATTCCCATTCCCTTCACAGCTTGCTTTCCATTAATATTATTTGTAATAAAGATACTCAGTAGTATAAAGCTTCTTTATAGAGGGCAAACTTAGGGCTACCTTTTAACTACCTGAAAAAGCTGGCAACAAGATGACAGTACAGGAGTCCTCTAGTCTGTTCAGAGTCCTCATCTCTTCCACCATCTTGCAGTGAAATGAGTATTCTGTTTAGTGTCATTTCAGAAAAGGGAAATGATTAATACAGCTCATCCTGTACTAACACACATGCACATCTCTCATCTCTTCCATCATTTGCAACACTTTAGAACAGAATTTTGTCTTATATAGCTCTGAAGTACAGAACGTAGCTCTTCTTTCTTTTCATTTTTCACCATTTCCACTACTCCACCTTCACTTAATCACATTTCCTGAATGCTTCCCACTATTTCTTATAAGTTAAACTGAAAAGCGTGCCAAAAAAACTCAACCGCCCCAAGATAATTTTCACACACATTTGCTGAATCTTAGTAAAGTTAACAAGAAATAATCTTAATAACTTAGTTTGCCTACAGAATATTGTACCACTGTAGCTGTTCTTATACAGCAATGCTGCCATAAACAACATATTAAAACCACAGTAACACTGATACTTTATAAATAATGAAGCACTATTACAATAGCACTGTATTCAACCTGACACTGGATGACTTTGTATAAAATTTAAGATAGCTGAGCTTCATTTAATGCAAAACAGTCAGAAGGAGGATTTAAGCCATGCTACTACTTAGTTCTTCACACACTAGGCACTCTCTTGGTCATTACAGTAAAACAAAGCAGTTCACAATAGTCTGTGCATCAGTGGCAAACTGTCCATGTAGGTCTTTCATTTCTCCATTGAAGATGTGGAAGCCAGAGAAGGGAGACTGGCATGCTGTAGATTAGCCTGTTGGCTAATGAATAGTTTGAAGCAGCTAATCAAAGCCCATGTGATTGAGCCCTACGATAATTGGACAGAAATTAACATGAAATTCCACATATCTGCTTGTGTAAGGATTAAGATTAGATGTTTCAGAGAATTTTCTTTTAAATCCTGAATGCTACCCTACACCACATCTGAGCTGTACTCCTCCCTTTACAGAAAAAGTGAAGTTTAGGATCCTGTTCCTCTTTTCTCTTTTATGAACTTGTACTACTTCCTTATTGATAAAATGACAATCATTACGCGATGTTCGGTAATTAAAAATAAAGGATATAGATTGCTCTGCAAGCCATCAGCTCATTGGTTACTCACAGATTTTTATCTTTTATCTCCCAGCTTTGCCTTTCCTCTTTACTTTCCTTGCCCCCAAATATCCTCCTCTTTGACAGTAAACCCATGTGTCCCATAACATACCACCAGAAAACAGGCAGAGCACATGGTCACTGGACCAAATATGTAAACCAGATGACATGCCAGCATGCATATGGTGACTGGCCTGTCATGTCCTTTCCTCTCTGTGAGATACTAATTAAGTACTCCATTTTTTCCAGTTGCTGATTAGGTATTTCTGAGACTCCTATTGCTCTTTGAAAGCTGACTCAATCTGATCAATAGACATAAAATGTTACTGTGAGAGAACTGACAAAAACAGGTGACTGCATAAGCTTCATTTTCTAAAGAAATCAGACTATAAAAGAAGAAAAAAAGTGTAAGGAATCCTCAGGTATCTAATCAGCAATTAATGATGTGCTGACTAGGAAGCAATATTTTACTTTTGGACAGAGCCAACTATTATGAAAAAAAAATGCCATGAGGTAAAATAACCACCAGGAACTCTACTAGAGAGACAAATGATTTCACAAAATTTTAAATGCTACCTAAAATTGATTCAGCAGTTAAATTTCTTATGCTAGGTCTACAGGAGTGTGTTTACCTACGAGAGGTCTTAATGACAGCAAATAGTTTCACTATACTCATCAAGGGCAGTCATCATCTTGTGAATGCAAGGTGAGTTCACTGTCACTTGATTTTTTATACATATTTCATTGCTAGCTATAATCACTAGTGCATAATTTTGCTTATAATTTCCTTTACAGATTTATCACCTGGAGCATCTTTCAGCTAGCCCTAAATTCCATATCAAAAACCAAATTCTTACATTTTCTAAAAATGTGTAAAATTATTTTAGCTATGACTCATTAGAAGAGTGGGAAGTTCATCACTACAATCATAAAACCACATGCAATCCTCTTAAAATTGACTTTTCTCTGTAACTTGTACTTGAATCATAGGTGGCTTCTGTGGGCAATGTTTATGTCATATATGTTAATAGGGAGAAATGTGTAACCATTTTCCACTATTTTTTTTCAGTAGACATGAAATAGTATTTAAATCTTATCTGCAATAGAAATAACACTTCATAAGCCTGATGCTCCTTAAAATTAATGCAGCTTAAGTATGATTGCCGATCACTTTAAAATACACAAAATGTATCTTGTTCTCCAGAAGGAGATGGTGGAAAGAGGCCCAAGTGGCCTCTTTTCTGAGCAATGCAGCAGAAGAACATGAATGGTTCATGTTCTAAACACTCACATCAAACTTTTGAAACCTGGCATTGCAGGTAGGCTGAATTTATCCTTCAGTATTTAAGGTCTATAGCTTTTTTTTTTTTTTTTTAAATATCACTTGTGAAATCAGTTGAAAGCTGTACTAAAAGTCTGAAAGCTCCTCCATCTGATCTTCAGTTTTCTCAGCACAGCAACATAAAATCCTCCTAATCTTTGTAATTTCTTCTCAGGGTTAGAATCTTTCTTTTTTCTCTTTGATCCCCTCATGGCCAGTCTTAGGAGTGTATCTCTGCTCTAATCACAGAGGGATGGCCATCCTACTTATTTATAGACCACAGAAGCAAATCTAGAGTTATCAGGGTAGGTGACAGAACATAGGAAGGTTACAGCTACAATACTGTTTCAGAGAGGTGAAAAAATGAGTTCCTCCATGTTTCATTTGACTTTTTTCATATTCTTTGTTGTAGGGCCAGAGATTTTGGTACCGCCTGGGTTTTTCAGACTGCTGCCTATTGATGTGGGATGCATAACAGTGCATTGTATACTTTGCACATCATCAACAATACAGTAATGGTGTTACTGAGGACTATGGGCACTATTCCTAATAATCATGCATTCTTGCTGCATGGTACCTTGTACCTATTACTGAGAAAGGCTCAGTGGATTTCAGAAATCAAAATGTTCCTGTCTTAGGACAGGAAAGCATGAACCTTCTGATGAAAAATGCATTAACTAGGAATACTGAACTCACTCTAAATATTGAAGACTCACCTACAGAAATCCCAGTACATATTAGGCAAGCTAAAGTTTTCAAGCTTTTTGGAATTTTCCAACAACCTAACTTTTTCGTGCAGTTAAGAGATAGCGTGAAAATGCAATTTGATTGCTTCTGTGGCTTTATCTCATTTAATTTTAAACATATGTACTTTTCATGATACAGTTTACTTGCATTTTCATCATGTTTCACTCAGGAAAAAAATGAAAGAGAAACTTTCTTTAAAATAAAAACAGCATATATATTCAAAGAATAAACCTATCACAATTTTGTTTTTGTTTTGTTTTTATGGACAGTACAGATGGATGGGGGATGGAAGTGAAAGAGACGGATAGTACAGCAAATATAGCATAAAATTCCTATTAGCTACAAAATGTGGTACAGAAAATATATTTCCTATTGTGGTGGATAATGTGACCGGCTCCCAGAAAAAATTAGTACCACATTAGTATTATATAAGCAAACACTGGAAAGTAAAATTAAAAATACTTTTACTTGCATAATATCTAATCCAATTTAGAAATGATAAAAAATTAGATATGGAAATAAAAGGGAAACCATTTTCAGTTCTTCATAGTTTTGCACTGTTTTTCATGCTACTTAAAATTCTTATACCTACAGATGTGTTTTGGCAAGCATGTTGTCTAGGGTATGATACAGTGGGCTTGAGGTCTGGTGATTTCTGTTGCATTTCTGCCATTGTCTCTAAATATAGTTATTTCAAACTTTTTTTGTTTGTGTATATGGTGTTGTTTTTTTAGTGTGGTTTTTTTTTTTAATTGTTTAGGAATAGAGTCAAAGTATACAGATAATGTTGACCATAATGAATCCAACAGGAGCATATGCTCCATTGTACTAATATCCTCCATATTCACTACTCCAACATATGCTACAAACATCTTTTACATAGTAAGTATTTTTTAATTCTTGTAGCTGTCTCCCTAAAGCCAAGAACATAATGACAAATTGTTAGGGATGCAGCACCGTTCTACAGATCCTGAGAAGGAACACATTTGAAATGTAAGAAGTTCCTTATTATTTGATTCTTAGCATTGCTTTGTGTATATATCACGGCTGTTGCTAAGAGCAGTCTTTTAATCTTCTCCTCAATCTTTCCTCCCCTACATGTGTTTTGTGTTGCAGTTACCAATGGTGTCTTTTTGTTGCATTTGGTATATAAATGCACTTTATACACAGGAGTAAAACTCAAAAGAGAGTCTGATACCAACTGTTGTTGCCCAGTTATTAATAGAGGAGTTCTTAGGGAACATCATAAACTGAACTGTGATCTGTGTGAGTTCTATTAACTTCCAGGTAGAATTCCAATTTTAACCTTAGATTGTTTTATGGAAACAAAAATAGCCTCTCTTCTCTGTGATAGAGTGCCACAAAGCAGCAGAACAAAACTATTAAAGTACATTCCTGCAAGCGAAATGAAAAATAAACAAATAAGAGATTTTGTTATTCAATTCAAGTTGAAGACTGTCATGTTAAGCAATCTTAATATGAATACAATCATCTTCCTGCATATTGACATAAATCTAGTTTTTCTTTTGTGAATTATCTTGAAGATTACACACTTGATTCAATGAAAACATACCTTAAGAATGTAGTCTTGATTACCTGAGGTTTTCAATGTCTGTTCTCCACCCTCGTAAATTTCCAACAATTATCTCAATTGAAAATTAAAATTAGTGATTCCTAAGTAAACTTAAAATAGTATCACCCAATAATTTAAACTTTCTTCATTCAGTCATCTTAAAATGTAATATGAATGTTCAACAATGGCACAGTCATTTTCGTTTAGATATTTCAATATCCATTCATGCAATTAGACATTTCAACCACTTCCAAATGAATCAAGTAAGAGGGATTTTTTATGAAACTGAAGATGTGTTCTCCAAGATCAAATTTAGATACATTTATTATTATTATTTCTTTTTGGTATTTGTTTTACTTTTGAATGATAAACATGTGACCACACCAAATTTAGAATCTTTGTGGGTTCACTTGTGACACTGATTTTTTTTTTGTGATTCATTTCTATCTTGTATACTATTTTTTCCTTGCCCAACCATTGTCCAGTTCATCTTGATAGTGTTTCCTCCAAATAAGGAAATATTGAAGAGTCGCTAGCTTGTAGACTTGCCCTAGATAAACAACAGAAAATCCCCAGGGAGATTAGTGGTTTGCAAATATTTTAATGGTTTCCTCAGAGAGAAAAGTCTGTACTATTTTAATGCAAGGAAGGATTACAAACATAATCTCATACTGGGACTAGCTCTTCAGTTCAAAATTCTGTTCCCAATCAGCAAAATATCTATTATGCACACAAGACTATGACTTGTGATCCTAAGTGTTTAAAAACCTCCAGGAGGGTCTTTTGTACAGGGCAAGTAGGTACCATGAGAAAGGCTGACAGAAAAAATACAGAAGAAATTAACTCTTAGATTAAAACTCTTCAGGACATTAAAGAAAGACAAGCAAGGCCTGTGCAGGTATATTATTTTGTTCAGATAAATGTGATTTCTCCATGAATAAAGCATCCAATCAGGGCTGATGTGCTCTACAATAGGTACCATTGCTTAGAGGAAAAAATAAAGACAGAGTCTGTAACTTCAGTAGAAGTCGGCAAGTATTATGTACTAGCTACCCAGGAGTACTGTGTGGTCTAGCACTACCTTCCACATTTTAGACTACTGGACTAATATCTGTGGTTGAACAACATATATATGCAGGAATCTTCAAAAGAAATTTAGGTGGAGCCCTATAGCCAGAGATTATAGCCAGAGTACCTGCATCAGCCAAATGAGAATTCAGTAGCATACTGGACCAGAAGTTTCAGCACATGAATTACAGGTTTGTGAATTGCAGAGTTGAGGGATGGAGCTTAGGACAGTCAGAAACAATGGTTGTTCTGCTGCCTAAAATATTTTGCTTTGCTTTTTCATTGTTTATTTGGTTGGTTGTTTGTTTCAAGACTACACGATGACAACCACTAAAACATGAAATATCTGCAGCTACCAATCATAGAATCACAGAATCATAAAGGCTGGAAAAGACCCTCAAGATCATCTGGTACAACCATCACCCTACTACCAGTGTCACCCACTAAACCATGTCCAACCTTTCCTTGAACACCCCCCCAGGGACGGTGATGCCACCACTTGGCTGGGCAACCTGTTCCAATGCCTGAATACTCTTTCTGAGAAGAAATGTCTCCTCATTTCCAACCTAAGCATCTCCTGTCACAGCTTGAGGTCATTCCCTCTAGTCCTACCGCTAGTTATCTGCGAGAAAAGGCCAACCCCCAGCTCCCCACATCTTCCTTTCAGGTAGTTGTAGAGAGCAATAAGGTCTCCCCTGAGCCTCCTCTACCTCATGAACTTTTTACCATAATCTTCAAAATAACTTGTTGACTTATTGACAAATAATAGTCACCTGAAGTTGAATTAAAAGAAACAAAATACCTGCTAACCTATAGGGTGAAATTCTCTCTCACTTACTGTCTTGCCCATCTTTCTGGGCTATAGTATGGTGTAATTTCAACAGCAAAATTGATAGGACCTGAGGACCTGACTCAGATTCAGGTCATCACATCCTGGAGGAGCATTATTAACCTTTACATGGCAAAAAGCAAACAATCTCTATTTCAGAAAATGACTCTTAACCCATGTTTAGAAGGAAAAAAAGGAAAACTAAGTGTCCAGGGCGACCAGTCGCTCTGAATAAGGTAATAAAAAATTAACATTAAAGGTTTGTACCTGTTTTCCGAATCTTCCCTCCAAATGTTGCAGCTGCATGACACTGTGCTAACAGACTTAAAGCAGTTTCTTATTCAACATACTTTATCTTCTAGAGTCTGTGCTGGCAGAAGCTCTGTTTCTTTGAGACAAGATTAACAAATGAACTAATTTCACCCAATTAAAAAGAAAAACAACAACAAAAAAAAGCATGCTTTATAACACTGTTTGGAGTGTTTTTGCATTGAAGGTTAGAGTTGCCATCTTTCTGACATCTGCCATCAGACAAATTTTGTAGGTTCTAGTTTACGTATTTCTTGCCAGATATATAACTAGGTCACTACAAACATATCTTCATCTAACATTTAATTAGAACCATAAAAATCAGCCTTCTTGAAACCCATTTCTACTTTGATATGAACTCAAATTTAGATTTAGTCTGTGAATGGTTTAGCATTTCACAGGTTTTCCTCTACCTCACTGACACGTTATCCTTTCATATAAAACAGATCATTCTATCAGTTGGTCTCCCACTGTTGTTTCAAAACTGGCTGTTATCTTTGTTCATCCTGCCATAAAAGACTGTAATTCAAACACTTACGTAATGAAAAAAGATGAACAGTTTTTTTGAACTTCCCAAAAATAGTTGTAAAGACTAGTTGCCCTCATACTGTAATTTTCAGTATATTGCAAGTCAAGTTTTATTTTAGGAAAAATAAATAAATCTGTAGTGCATATTATACTTTTCTACTATTATGTACCATAATGTGTACATACCCATGCGTATTTCAAGCTCCTGGACAATAAAGCTTTTGGGTTCATAGAGCTTTTCTATAAACCATTGAAAAATGATGCTACACAAGGCAGAAAAATATATCTATACCAGATTATTTGCTCAGCACTGTTACAAGGTTAAAAAATCAAGCATTACAGAAAAAGAATTAATTGAGCACAACTGATAAGTTTTGTTTGTTGTTTTTTTTTTTTCATGAAAACTAAAACTTGTCTTGAAAGTATCTGTGGAAAATCATTTTAGAATGATATTTCATCAAGTACTTATATATATAATATTAAAAATTGCATTCAAGTAATGACATAATGAGAAATATATGGCAGTATCTTGAATGTATTTTTTTCCTCTATCTAGATCTTCACTTCTGCTTTTGAAATAGCATAGAAAGTTACTTTCCTATTCTGTATAAGATTTACATACAGAGAATATAAACATTTGAAAAATCCTCTAAGGAATGCAAACCTGTAACTTCAGCCTCTTCTATTAAAAATCATAATATTGTCTGGAGTGAAAAAAGTGTTTCTAGGTCATCTAGTAGCTTCTTACTTCGTAATATTGTATTAAAAACATTAGATAGTACACAACTGCTTTTCCAGCAATCTCAACAGGAGCACACAAGTTCACTAGTCATTTAGCATGCCAATAGTCATTTTTTTATCTTCTAATTTCTTTCAAAAGTTTCCCATTTCTTTAATGGTGAAATGAAGTAGTTATCTGCCTCCAAAAATAACTGGAAATACCAAATAATAATTTTTTAAAAATCAATAAAAAATAGCTTAACATCAGCATTTTTCCAAATATTCATATTGTTAATATCAATATTTTTTGAAATTAATAAAATTGTGAGGAAAACCAGTTTTCTAGCTTTATTTTCTGGTATTCAAAAGCAAATGATTACTTGGATATGCTAGATTTTATTAAATTATTTTTACCAGATTTTTCACAGTACTGCTCACAATTAAAGATATGAAAGAAAAGAGAAGTTAAGGAAAGGAAAGGAAAAGTCTTCAGTGCATTATACTAATTTTATTTTATATTCATTTTTCCTTGGATTTTAGTTTAGTAAAGTTACTACTTTTTATAGAGGAAAAAATATGTCAAAAAGATAGAAGTGTTAAAGTTTTTAGCTCATAGGTTCAACCTAATTTTTTGTGTGTCATTTGGACTAAACTTTAAAGCCATTTTGATAATAAGCTTACTTTTGATATATTGTTTAAAATATTAAATGCAAACAACAAAAGTACCTACTTATCTTTGCTGCACTGTATATCTTATACCTAAGCTGTTCAGTATAACACACTGCAAAGTTCAGTCAAAATTCCAACACATCTTGAAATTCACAGCTAAAGCAAATGCATTATCTTAAATATAATTACTATAAAAGAGAAAGTCTAGCATTTGACATCCCCTTAAGACATCTCAGTGTAAATTTGCATGTCAAGCACATGACTCTGTTGGCAATATGTGTGAACTGGAATCAAAGGTAACACTAATTTTGTAGACATTAATAATTACTGAAAAAGCAGGAAGTATTATACTACCTGTTAACTGCAGCTCTCATTAAAATTCAAACAGCTAATATAGTTTTAGTACCAAGCAACAAGCTAGTACATATTTTGAAGAACTCCCAGTGACTATTTAGACTGTTATTTGGACTATATCAAAGACTGTTACTCTACTGAGGGCCAGTATAATATACTTTAATTTTTCAAGTATCTATTTGCAACATAAATATTTCTGTCATCAGAGAGCAGATAATGCATGTTCGGCTAACCCTTATGGCTGTATTGATGAGGGAAAAAGCAGATAAAATCCAAATGCATGGTACATTTTGTGTTATCTGAATAATGTAAAAACCACAAACTAGTTATCAATTTTTCAGATAGCATAAAATGGAATGGTTTATTTTTTCATTATATGAATTTCATTATTCAGTAGAAGGAAATGACTACTCCATTATTTATCATTTTCTGCTTATTTATTTAGTATATGGCTAGCCAAACATTTTGGCCCAACAGCCAAAAAGTCAGTTTGACATTCTGCAAGGGACGACACTCTTTAAAACTCGAGAATAACATGATGTTGAACTATAGAAGGTGAACAAAAAAAGGATCAAGGCATTCCCTATTATCTTTCACTCAGGTAAACAAAACAAAACAAAAAAAACTCACAGAAACAAAAAAGGTTAAACTGTGGAATATCTAGCAGTGAGAAAACAATGATGACAAGAAATATACCCGAAGACATCTCTGTGCACCTTGAAAAGCTGAGTGGAAGAATTCTACGCTTGTAAAATATTTATGATTTTTCCATTCTGAAATTGGCTTTCAGTTTCTGTTTTACACATGACATGAACAAGTTTCAGAAATCCATACATAAGGATTGGCACTGAAATGAATACAAGATCTATCTCGAGCTCTTATCCACAGACTCGGTAGGCAGGTGCCTGCCTATTAGTCATTTCACCAAATGCAAGACATGGCTCAAAGAAATTCCCATAATGCAACATGGGTTTCTGTTCCCAATTCTGAAAGTCCAACCCTATCTCACAGAGCTCTGGGGATCAAAAGTATAACCAATTATTGAGGGCACACAGATACACCATACACAGGTCATTTTACAGGTCATTTTCAGTAGCTTGCTGGATTATGTATATGCTCCATAGTGTGACAACACCAGATATTAACATAACCGTTGTTTCTCCACTGCCTCATAATGTGAGCACTCCCTCAAATTAGAAGACATAGATCCTATAGGCAGGTTTAATATTACCCTTGCAGTTTCTGCTCTTATATTTCTTGGCTGATTAACTGCTACTGTTTATTGTTTATTTAGCCAATAACAATATATTTATCCCTTACAATCTCCTGTCACTGACTTCTAGAAAAGTTTTCCCCTCTATTTGTTTAGTGGAAAATCTTCCAATATTTCTCAAATCACCACCATCACCATCCCAAGTTACAAAAAAGTTATGACTCCACTGGCTTCCTTTGTATTCATGACCTGATTCACACATCCAATGTAAAGGTTACAAGAGCTCAAACGTCCTGAGTCAAACAGCAGAGAAAAATTAAGTTACAAATCACAATGCTGGTTCATTGTCCAGACTCTTCTCTCTTATTTTGAGCACAGGGGACAAAGAAGTGGCCAGATCTCTTTCTCAGTATCTCAAAACCCTTCTCTGGTTGCTCTGATCTCCAGCTCCTTCTTCTACACATCATCTTGGATGACAGAGGCAAACTCAAACTGTCCGGTCAAAATGATATTTAGCAGACGGGTATTCATTTCAAAAACAACTTGAAAATGTTTCCTTGCTTTGCTAGATGACAACAGGATACCGTAAGCCCCCATTTTTGTGCTAATTAAAACCCAACTTTCCTATCTCAGCTTAATTGACGACTTCAGAAAATTTTTATGCAAAGTCACCCTACTGGCAAGTAGCTTCATAAGGTCATATGGCCCTCTGTGTCACTGGCATTTGGAAAGCAAGAGCAGGTCTGTGAACTGAAACAGTTTGAACAGAGCTGCAAATTTTTAAGTGACTGATCTCTATCCATTATTTTCCAAAGCATAAGGGAGCAATTTGGTAAATGAATTGCCCTGATACTTTCATGGATCTTTGAAAATGATTTTTTTTTTCTGTTTTATAAAAGCTTTCAGAATGACATGGTCTGTCTTAAGTCCCTGTCTGCAGCCAAAATCCTGCACACCTTCAGACTGACTACAGTCAGTCAGGCTCAACATATATGTGCAAGACTCTGCCCAAACTGAAAACATTTTGACTCTATGGCCTGCAAAACAAAATTACACAACATTAAAAATTGCTCATTGCTCAAAATAGGTTTTTTTTTTATTATAATTACATTGATTAGATAACTGTTAGACCACCTAAAAATCAACAATCTGTCACACTACTATCTGCAGGCAAACTAATGTATCTCAATAGCCAGTGTGATTCAAGAGTTCTTAATAAAGCAATAAAAAAAAAATGCCATGAACATAGCTGCTCTGTGTACACTTAATATTCTATGAATAAATGTGTTTTTCCATATTTTCCTTCAACTTGTCCTTCCAGTGCCCTAGCTGAAATTAAAGAACATCAAATTCTAAGCCTGTTTAACTTAGAATAGCAAAGAATTAAACCTAATAATGAAATAACTCCATACAGTGTTGTCTTTGAATCATTAGAGGATTTGCAGATAGTATCTTGTGAATGCAAACAAGATAATCATACAAGCACAGATACCAAATAGCCCTTTTTCCAAACACTAGCGGGCATGCATATTCAACAAAATGCAAATATTGACTTTTCTGATAGCAACTAGATCAGATTGCTAAAGTGTCTGATGGGACCCTGTAATCCCAGCGTGAGAAACAGTACTGACCTTCACGCTCTGTATGGTTAGTATGTAGCTTACTTGCATTTATGATTCCCCTAACCTCTAAGCATTTTCCGCAATTGGAAGAATAAAGTAGACGTGTGGAAAAGGGCAGTCTGAGTCAGTACAAAAAGCCTGAAAGAAAGTAAACAGGCTTCATGTCTCATAATATCTCTCTAGAGATGCATGGAAAGGAAGAAATGCCATTTGCAATTGACTGCTTATAAAGATAAGTGAGCATAAAAAAAGACTCTTTTTTTCCTTAATAAGCAAGAAAAGAGTGTCGTAAGAGGTCACACACCTGCATGTTCAGCAATCAATGTCTAGCACGTATGTTAGAATATACAGGCACATTAGAAATGTTAATGATTTAAAGAGCATTGATCCAGACTGAGTGTACACAGCCATGTAGATAGTCACTTTCTGAGTAACACACTTCACCAAAACTAAAAAAAAAAATAAATTAACAAACCAAGCTTTAAATGAGAAACCTCTATACTACCAGATACTTTAGCTAATATGTTTTAATCTTGAACTAATTTACATTTCAAAATCTTTCCTAGTCCAACACTTCAAATTGAAACAGAAATAAAGAAATGGATGGAAAAATCCTCAAGATTTTCTGCTATTTTTATTACGCTTGCAGTAAATGACATAATACCTTCAAAAGCACAGTAATGGTTCAAGTCCTTATTGTGAACAAGTGGGAGTCTAAATTCACTCTTCATGCTAATTCCCTGCTAAATTTGCAAAAAAACAGCAAAGCTAAAAACCTAAAACCCAAACCACCATCTATTTATGGCTTAGTTCTGACATTCTGTGTGTTTATGTCATTGAACATATACACACACATACCTTCTATAAATTTGTTCATACGTATTTATAAAGAAACATATTGAACAGCCCTAGAAAGACTGTTTAAGGAACATAAATACATTCTCTTTAGATTTTATGATGCTGTATGACTTCTGCAAATCTAATTTCACTAATCATACTTACAACTCTGCATGCTGCTTTTATTTTGAGACATCAGTGACAATTATAAATAGTAACAAGATTTTTCAGTGTTTCTGAGGGAAGAAGGTCAGGTTACTGCTAATTAGATCAGAGTGCAAGCTGCATAAATGATCCTTTGGGCATAGAAATTATGATAACAGAATATTATTTTATTGTTTTTTTCCCCATTTGTAGTGCATTTTTAGTGTGCAATTATCCTTAAAGCTACAAAAACACAGCTTTCACATTTTATGAGGAAGAATCAATGTGTGCTAATTGGAACCTCGGCACCATACAAATGGGATTTTTCTATGTCTTTCTATTTGCTAAAATTCTTTATTCGTCTCTTCCTCCTGAGAGCCTTCATTCAATCAGTTCTATGCAGGATTTTATAAAGCTAAGGAAAATGCTTGCCTGAATATTCTGAGATTTATTTATTTTAGAACCATAATAAAACTTTTTCATAAATTTCTATTCAAGCAACGCCATCACTGATTTTTATGGTGTTTAAAGAGAATAAAAACATCAAGATTTGACTGATTATTGGTAGTGGGCCAGTATTCACAATTGTATCTGTGTTCTTTGTGTATAATTTGAATTGAAAGTAATTTGAACCTTATTACCGCAAGCTTTTGCATTGAGACTCCGCCAGTATGGTGATCTAAGCCTATACTTAAACTAAGTCTAGACAGGAAGCCAACTGCTAGAAAAATAAGAGATTTTAGCCAGTGGACAGCATGGGTAACTAGATTCTGTATGCTACAAAGTCCAGCAAGCATGAAGAGAAGAAAGCCTCGTACTACATTTGATTACAGAAAACATTGCTTATAGCATAGTATTTAGATGTGTAATCATTTTTGTCAATTTTTTTAGATTATTTAACCAAGGACCAACCAGGACTTTGTCAGTCATGGGTCTGCTTTTTAACTCATCCCCATGCAACACAATTCTAGGAGGTGTACGGACAAAAATCTGTCCTAGGCTGGCAATGCTGATAAAGTTTTTGATCAATAACTGATGCCTAAACTGCCAAATGACTCCACTTGTAGCTCTGCAGGTCAAAAGTGACAATTTGTTGCCATTCACATAACACATGGCTCTTCTTTCAGTATTTGAGCTAAATAAAATTTGGTAAGGCTTGCTCTTGACTTCCTCTTATCCTGCAAAGTCCATTCCTCCTTGGACTCTAAAACTGAAGACTGTGTGTCCTATGACTACAACAAAAGCTAGAAGTGATTTCAAATACTTGATCTCTAAAAGCTTTGGAGGTTCAAAGGCATATCCTACCCTTGGGGTAGGTTGTGTTTTGAAGCCCTACACATGAGAAAACAAAATAACCAAAATAGCCTGTTCTCTCCTGAGAATACAGCTTACTTTCTGTATAATCATAAAAAATATGAATGGCTGGTATGAAAAAATGGAAAGTTTGTTTCTACAAAAGAGAGCAGAGGTGGGAAAGAAACACGTAACTTTGTCTTTCATTCTCTTAGGCAAAACAAGCTAAGTTTTCACATACAAAACACTGATCACTGCAGTAGCCCTTCTCTGTATCTATTCAAGATTAAATTTAGCCTGAAATATGAACTTTCAGACATGGATACAGTATGTTAGCTGATGTTTAAATACTGTCATATAAAATATGTTCTATTATTCTTCTATCTCTGAAAGTTACTCTAGTTCCTTGAAATTTGTCTCATCTTCAATATAAACCTGAAAATCATTCAATTATTTCAGCAATGTATACAGATCTATAACTTAGTATCTCCACTACCCACTTCTTGTCAAAGCATTGTTTTCCTTCAAACTATGCTGTGATTTTTTTTAATATGAATTCAAGACAACAACAAATACTGTTTTTCCTTTTTTTGACAATATCTAACTCATATTTACTTTTTAACAAACTTTTAAAAAGATATTCTCAAAAATGCCCAGAATTCTGACGATTAGGATAGAAAGATGGATAGAAAGGAGAAAAGGATAGATTGATTTATTAAATATGTATGCAACTGCATAATCAGAGGTGCTCCATCTTTTTCTACTAATTGCTTACATAGCTTTTGTAAATTGTAAACAATTTTTAGTTTGACTAGAGAGAATTAAATGTTAAGGTATAAATTACTTATCCAGTGTTTTAATTAAATTAAACTTTAAATAGTTTAACTGCCTCTAGTTTTAATCTGTGGAATATCTATGGCTAGCCAACATCTACATGGTCCAAAAAGTACATCTTCACAAGATAAAATTGCCTCATTTAAAGCCCATTAATGTCCCTTTGTACTGAAATTATTTTCTTAGGAAGTTGTGTATAAATGGTAACCAGTTACAGTGCAGATTTTCTGGGGAAAAGAATTGCTGGCTCCCTCACAACATGCCTTAGTTTTCAAAAAAAATTAACACAGTAGAGCTGTTTTAAGTTCTGAATATGGACTATACCTGTAATATTAAGAGTTATGTTAATTTGTGTAATACCCATGGGATTTTGCTTATTTTTATAGCAGCGTACTAGATCATTAGCTATCTGCCTATCTGATACTTTACTATCTGTACAGTAGATGTATCAGTAGATGCCCATACAACTAACATTTTTCCTGAAGATACCAATGTTCTTCACAGTGGGAATAATTACAGAGAACATTTTTTCATATTTCTGCTATGGGGACAATACAGCAGGATACTGTTGCTGTTCATCTGGGAAGAAAACACTATTTCTTTTAATAAGATTCTTGGAAGTACTTCTGTATTGAGACAAAGGGAAAGGGGAAGAAAGCAACAAAGTTACAGTAAGTCTTGTAACTCTAGATTTGTAGAGGTTTATTTTTAAAATTTAGAACTGTTTAGTTTACAGCTGGTGTATCTATGGAATTAGCTGTTCAGGTACTTGAGGAACTATTTAAAATGTAAGGATTAAAAATTAAAAGGAATTTATAAAAGAAACCTATTTTTACCTTTGTAAATTGAAAACTGGAAAGACATTTGATCGACAGCAACCTCTGGTTTGGATCTTTTCTGAAAATGGTCTAATAATTACCCACATGTAAACCACTAGCTAAAATAAATGCATTCATTCCTTGCAAAGTCTCCTTAGAAACACTAGACTTTCAAGCATAATCAAAACAGGCAGCTGGGTCCACCCTTTATGATAATGTGTCATGCAGCTTTATTAATCTGACCTTTGAAAACAAATGAGAAATTTAATACTGCCCCACCATAATTGTTAGTGGCAGACATTTTAGCAGTCTTTAATTTGCACTTCACTTTAATATCTGCTTCCAGTTATGATGTAAACATTAACAGTATCTGACACTGTTAATCGTGTTCTAGTGTCTGAAGCAGTGGCAAAAGAGTGTGCTTGGGGTAAACTGGAACATGACCTTAATGGATAATGAAATGCATTAACCCTTGCTCTGCAAAGAATAAAACAAAAAATGAATTCTATAATTGTTTCAACTGGCATCTGAGTAATATACAGTGCTGCACTTATGGGGTAGGCCTGAAGAGGGGGGAGGAAATCATATTCACCACACTCCTATTTCAAGGTTACATGAGTCCTGATTGTCCTTTAAATTGACTGCAAGAGATAGGCGATATAAAAAAAAATACGTTCCCAATATAATGGATAGCACTCTAAGGAATTCATGATGAAAACAAAAAGTAATTCTGTTTTTTTAGATGATATGAGTAAGGAAATTTCTCCTGTTTAACATAAATCTGTTGTGTTTTTTTCCTGCACAACTGTTCTTAAAAGAGAAATTTTATGGTCTATAAACTGCACAGAAAAACAATCTGCAAGTTATGTTGATAGCTATTAAACTTGTGTTATAAGTATACAATAAAAAAGTGGCATTGTACTTGAATTAAAAAGAAAAACAAACAGCTATTTACAGGTGTGTACACAATGTAGAACAATGTAAATTAAAAACATTTCCGTAATAACAGTATGTTATTTTTGAGTATTATGTTCTCCTCTTGGACTTGACTTTTTCTGTAAGGACAACCATTCCTCTCTTTTAAACACTCCAGTATGAACAGTCTAATAGGACTATTGTCAATATTGTTTTTTAAGTCTACATCTAAAAATGCATGCTTATATAGCCTTTAAAGATGCAGGTGGATTTTTAAAAGGATCTGTTTATCTTTTTCAGTAACATAAATATTATAGACTCCTTTCTCTTCAGTAACAAGGTATCATAGCAGACTATTTTAGATAAACTCCTACTAAGATTACTCTCAGATGTTCTGATAAAGCAAGGGTTACATAAGAGGAATAATAACAAATAATAAAGTTGCTTTCCCCAAAATTATAACATTGACTCTTTCACTATTACATTATATACATTATTATATTAAATACATATATATATATACACACATACACATATATGTAATGTTGTACATTATATATTTTGTATTTTCTTCTTTACAAGGATGGTAAGGTTCCGCAAAGAAGCGGGATAGACAGAAAAGGTGGGTAGCATTTTAAAGCATCGTACCTGAACACATCAAAGCCAGGAGAGCTCTCAGCTTCATGGGCATCAGTCCCTTTTACATTCTTAGACTTTTGCTGTTAGTGTAATCAAATGAGTATTCACTACATATGAACAACTTGACATGCATCCCCTGCAAACACTGCACTAATGTTTTATTATGAATAGTACAGAATCCAAGAATACTTTCTCACTGCACTGCATTCTCTCTGAATTTAGTACAGGTCTTCAGTGCTCAAGAGCTACTTCAAAATCCTTCAGAAGCCAATTGTGGTTTGTACACCTCTTTCAAGGAGAAAGAGGAAAAGTAAAGATACTATTTTTTGACAATAAATATACTTTAGACCATTTCTTCCTTAAAGGGAAACCCAGACTGGGATTAAGCACGTAAAAGAAACTTAATATATGCAGTTGCAAAGCTTTTAGCAGAAATTTTAAGTTTACAAAATCAATATCAATAATAATTACAGAATAGACTAATATAAAGAAAATAATGTTTTGTTCATTTTCTCTCCTTAGCCTACCAGTAACAGCACAAGAAACTCTCCAAAACATTTTCAATAGTGTTAAAATTAATCAGTAGCTACTTTTACATGGAAGCATCTAAACAAAAATTACAAGAAAAAAAAAATCAGTGTTCATCAAACTGTACCTCTATGTTTGAGTAACTTTTCTAAAACTAGTAGATCCTTAATAGGAATGAATCTATGTTCCACTGAGTATTCAAGACTTTTTTCCTTCCTGGTGTTCAATCAATTTTAAAAAAAAAAAAAAAAAGGGAAGAAAAAAAGACAAGAATATTGCATTAGCTCAAAACTGGAATTCAACTTCATCAATTAATCATTTAACATAAATAGGAAAACCTAACAAAGTTGTATAATAAAGCACAAACTTTGCTCTTAACGTATGCTTTCAAGATCTGAGTAATTATGGTGTTTTCAAAGATATTATCTGGATTTATACTGACTCAGATGAGAAGACAGTAAAAAGTTGAAAAGTAGAAGAAAATCAGCACTTCATGAAGTTTTATGATTGCATAATTTTACTGAAAATAATGGAATTCTGTTGTCAAAAACATATTGAACTGACACCTGACCCACACTTTTTACTATCTCAACATGAGTTTCAGGACTGGTAAAAAAAATAAAACAGTGAGATTAATTATTACATTAAAATTATTTTCACAGGTAGAATTTTGTTTCTTTTCAATGTGTTTCATAGCCCAACTGAACTGATTCAGACCATTATAAAGAGTGCTATGACAAAGATTAATCACGCGAAAGCAATTCCATAATAAAGAAAGATATATATATATATATTTAATTCAGTCAATAGCACTGAGTCTGTCATGTAAGAGAGGAATGGAGAATTTTCTGAACAGAAAACGGAGCTGCCTTTCTTATGGCAATTCTTAAGAGTCAACAGAGATTTGTTTGACCTGATTAGGCACTGGAGGAGAATGGAATAGGATAAACGGGACAGTCTTGGCTATACTGAATTCAAAGAATCCTCAGACCACCTCTTAAAAGTTTATTCATTCAGGTAAGTTGGAACATAATGATAAAATATTAGAAAAAATATTTAGCAGCTGCATTCCAATGGAAAGAACAGTCTTGGACATATATTTACTAACTTGCCTGCTGTTACACATACTCTCTAAAATACTATAAATTTTTATGATACATTCTGGTCTACCAGAGAAGGATTGCTCCAGTGTAACAAATGAAAACATGAATCAATTCAGTCCAGGAGGACTGCAGTTCAGATTCTCACCATACTCATATAACACAAGTCTGTTGAAATATGAATTTAGAATAGTGTGATCAAGCAGACATAATGAGTCACTGGATACATTAGAGAAAGTAATGAAGTGGATTTTTTGCCATAGTTAATTGGTTTAACATGACATAAGATGCTGATGCCATATATTCTCATCAGAACATACACAGCTCTCTTCAGTATCAAAAACAATACCAGACAGCCATATTGCAGGATAGACATAACAGTCTGCTCACCCGCTGGCATTTGAAAGCATCTTGAGATAATTTGTCACTTTTAAAAGCTATTGATTTAATTAAGGTCTTACCGATTTTGTCCCTTAAATTCTTTCAGTTTTGAACATTATTAAGCTTTTTCTCACTCCTCCTTATCTAACTTTTATCTGGGTATAGAAAAAGACTATTATACCCATCTGGAAACCCACAAGCGTGCAGGTGTGTTACCTTTTTAAGGAGCAAAAGGCAAGTAAGATGGGCAAGTGATGCTCGTATGGTGTTTATTTTTGGTAGCTTAAGATGATAAAAGGAACAGATGTTTGTTAATGGTATCAGAAAAGCCTGGCAATATGTTCATAATAATAATTACATTTTTGAAATCAATCTGTGAGTCAACAATTTCACATTCCTACTACAAAGGTTAGCATAAAGTTAGAAGGATTAAATACAACTAGAAACTTGGGTTGCAATTAAAATGTGGTCAGTCAATGTTCTCCTGTTTAGTTTTGGATTTTAATGATGTTCAAAACTCAGATCAATAGTAGCTTGCAAAAATGTGAACAGTATTCTGTTCAGTCAGACTCTAAAGTGTCATTAAAATAAACTACAGCCATACAAGTAAATATCATACAAATTATTTACTTGCATATATCATAGAATGATAGAATGGTTTGGGTTGGATGGGACCTTAAAGGATTATCTATTTTCAATCCCCTTACCATGATCATTTGGAAATGTTATGAAAAGTGTTTGTTTTCCAAATCTTTGCTGAAACAATTTATACACCTTTCGGTAACAGTTCTAAAAAAAAGATGCTAAAATAAATAGGCAAAGCTAGACAAGTTGTGTCAAGTATCATTATCACTGTTCAATATCAGAAAAATTATGGCCTTACTCTCACTCTCAGCCTAATTTCAAAACTGTTTTTTGTTGTTGTTGTTGTTTGGTGGGTTTTTTTTGTTTTTTGGTTTTTTTTGTTTGTTTTTTGGGGGGGTTATTAACGTATGCTAAATAAGAAAGCATGATTTAAGTGTTGAAGATTTGAATGTGTAAACAGGTTATACGGACCACATTCTTTTTATATCTACACCTCGCGTGTTAAGTATGTAAACACATTTTAAGATTACACTTTTGTTTTACTGTATCTATGCATATAAATTTATATACTTTAAAATAGTATATTTTATATTCATATTAAATGCATGGTTAGAGAACCTTTTTTTATGTTTTAGCACCAACCTTTTTCACACTATTGTTATTTTTATATATGTACCTAATTAAATAGAAGGCCTGTGTTACAAAACTCAATTTGTATTTTACACTGGTGATAACCATTTTCATACAGAAAAACACTCAAAAGTATAAGAAATTTTGCCATCATATAGTGAAATTGTAAAATAGTAGAACTGTATTATTTTATGTAAAAGTGGCGTTTTTTTTTTTTCTTAAAAAGTGTACAGAAATTTCTATTATACATTAAATGAAACAAGCAAAAGAATATCACAGATCAGAGAGAGGTGGGATTAGTGTCAGAACAGGGCATGTTCGAGTACTGGCTTCTATTTTGGTGTGATTGACTTAGTGGTTGACAGCAGAAGTAACAGATGGGAAAAACAAGTGGGTCAGAAAAATGTCAGGACAAAATCCAAACACTGCAAAACAATAACAGCATCATTAGTAAAATATAAATAGGAATCAGATGTATTTTACAGCAATAGATGAAGTAAAATGAAAAATTATTAGGCATTTATAATATGTGAAAAGCTAAGGAATGGTGCCAGTTACTAATGTCTTAATTCTGCTGCAATGTTCTCATCTTATAAAAATACAATCCTGAAGAAGTACTAAATAAAAATTAGATACTGAAACACTAATACCAATGGAAGTTATGAGGCACTCCCAGAGCCTCCAGGGTTTCATTTGGCTGGCCTGTTTAACATGAACTTGTAATTGTCCTCTGAATCAAGATGATGACATCGGGTTTGAAAGTTTCAAACGATTTAAGGATCTGAAGAAAACATTTTGTCCCTTTATCATATATGGTAGCTGCAAAATGCAGAGAGTGTAAGTAATACAGTTGCAACTCTGTCCTGAGAATCGCGGAAAAAAATTACCTGCCTCACAAGAACAAGTGCAGAACACAACACAACATAATCAGGTACTGCACAGGTAGTACAGTAGTGAAGGAAAGACAGGTGGTCATTGACAATACAGCAACATTTATGAAAAAATATTACTTTAGCCCTATTTCATCCAAACAAACCAGTATTTTAAACAGAAAAAAAAATCTTATATACCATAATTGACAAGTAAAATAAAAATACTTTTTTGAAAATTTGCAAATGACATGGAAAAACAACCACATGGAAACACAGAAGAAATTTAAAGAATATAAAAAGAGAAGGCCAAAAAAGGAAAAATAAATAAAAAACATACCATAAACAAACACATGTGTAGAACAGTGGAATATTTTTTCCAAAACCACTGAAATCTTCTAAGATCTTGAATTGTCAGCTTAGGTATGCACAGCATGCAGGAAGTTCAGTAGATTAAAAATTTCCTCAAGAGATGTTACAGATATAATCACAACAAATTTTGTGCATCTGAGTACCAATTTCACTGCCCGTTTAGAGATAATGGATATCTCCCTTTAAGTAGTTAAATGATTTGCTTTGGCTGTAGTTGCCAGCAATATTTTATAAGCCTTTGAAAACTTTATTTGGTTAGTTAACTAAACTAACAGCTAATGCATATGGTGAACACTCCTAACCAGCTCACTAGCTTGTTCCTACTTTTAATTGTTCTTCACTGCATAATGACTACACACCTAGCTACAGTGGGGGGAAAAAAGGATCTAAAAGCGTAACACAACTTTGAAAGCATACATGCCCATAACAAATGCCTGATTTCAGTATCTTTGTAAGTAAAGATTTAAAAGTTTACTACCTCTATAAAATTAAATATTCACGAATCTCTCATTTCTGTATTGTCTTTCATATTATGTAAATTATATCATCATGAACAATGCAATTATACTGACACAACTCCACACAACCAACAGATTTAGCTTGCCTTTAGATGCCCGTGTATAGCCTTAGTTTGAGGGAGAGCAAGGAAATTGAGAGTAATGAGTACTGTGGCTAATAAATAAGTGAATTAAGAACAGCTAACACAGGTGGTAAGATTAAGCATTGCTTCCTTAGGTAATACAAAAGGTGTAGGTTTGTCACTTAACTCCATCCTCTCTAAGTAGCCATTAAATGGTATTCTTTCCTCTTTTACCTTCCATTGTTTTTCTTTTCAAAGTACCTACAATAGCCTGCATCTACAGTATTAAGACAACTATCTCTGCCTGTAATGGCAATTTCACCTTTCATTGCTTGATTAACAAACTAAATAAAAAGATTTGGGTATTCTCTCTCATAAAAGTTTTACACTAGAAAAAAAGCATGAAATACACAATTTGTGTTTTGGAACTCTCTATTTTCTTGATAAAAGGCTGTTTCTATAACCTAGATATTCTATTTCACATACTTTTTAACCAGTGGCACAGAATAAGGTGCAGTGAAAGTATAAACAACTGTATGCAAAAAAACAGTACTTTTGCAAGGTATCCTGCTAAGGACATAATTAATTTATGAGTAAATTGTAATCACATCCAATTACAAATTTACTGCATAGCAAGATAAAGTGATTGTATTGATGCTTCACTAAAGTATAATAATATTCTGTAGTTTAGTTCACAAACTTAGTGAGAAGATGCAGTTCACCCCATACAGAGTACAGCAGTCAGTCTTGCTCATCTCGAGCAAAGACTTCAAAAAAAGTAGCTTAGATATGTACATTTTATCCCCCCCTTTCCTGGATATATTTTTGTCATTTCAAATACCAAATACTCAGCAAACAATCTGTCCATCTGTCCAGGTACATAAATAGATTTTTACCAACAATGAATGTTAGATTTGTGATAATTACAAGAATCAACACATTTTGAAAATAATTAGTACTTACCTTTACTTCTTGAGCCCTCCTGATTCTTTTCCTGCTGCAATTAAAAGTAGAAATATGTATTATTTTCAGTATTAATTACCACATAAATCATAGACACACGGATTCAAAAGAAGCTTAGTCTAGTTCCTCCTCCTTCCTGTTCTGAGAAGAAGTCAATTATGCTGCATAAAGTTTCCTATACCACGTGTTTTTAAAGTCCCCTACAATTTTTCACACCTTCTTTCCACAATGACAGTGATTAAGCACCAGAACATGACCCAGAAGAGGTCATGCAATCTCTGCCACCTTATGTCTATCTTGGGAGATGTTTAAAATTCAACTGACCAAAACTCTCTACAATGTGATGCTACTTTGAAATTAGATCGGCTTTAATCAACCGGACTAGGTAACCATCAAGGTGACCACCAGCCTAAAGTACAAGACTTCCATGAGATAAGGAGGGAGGACCAGAACCTTGCAATCCCTGGATCAGAGCTTAACTCTCTTCAAAATTTTCAAAAGTTTCATCCCAGATGAAACAGACTGAATCTCCTCAACTACAAATAAATTTCTCTCCCCCTCTTCCAGCCCTTCTCCTGTTTTTCCCTGCTTGCTTGCAACCCAGTGAACACAGAATACATTTCATCTTTAAAGCAAACCAAAGTAGTCCTCTCTTGGTTCAGTTGTCTTCCAAGTCTTCCCTTCCTATTTTTTAACATTTAAAAATGTGTTGTCTAAAGGATTCCAATATTCCAATTTAGACCTTTCTAAAACCAAGGACTTTTTAAATTACATCATCTCTGTAACTGCATCAGCAACATATAACATATACTGACATATTTCAAAATAACATTTCCCTTCCAAAAAGAGTATGCCACATCTTATTCATAGTCAGCAAGTTTTTCACTATGATCCCCTTAGTTCTTCACTATGTAACCTACCAATTGTTTCCTACACCACTGGATGCTCCTACCTGGACGATGCTGTTTTTAATCTTAAAGATATCAGCACTACCTCTCAGGCTGACCCACTTGTCTCTAGTTCAGGTCAGAATATTTGGCTTACCTAAGTCAATTCTAGCTCTGCTTCCTTACCCTGAAAATCTCTGAATCCCTCCCCTATGAGTGTAAGAAAATAGATTTTCCCATCAACCTTAAACATGTTACCAGGATTTTAGTCTCATAGATGGTGAATATTTATAGAATAAATATGTTAATAAAGAATTATTAACATGGCTTTAACCATGTTAAATGTGTTGACTTACTTCCACCATGCTTTGTTAGCAAAATTGCATCAAATATTCTTAAAAAACATTTGTTTCAAAATTATTAGCACAAAATAAAAGTTTTAAATGGCTGAAATTTATCATTTTACTATTTTAAACCAAAAATGAGGTCTAGGTTATATTTTGTTCAAAACACACAAGCATTTCCAGCCTCACACTTCCAACAAATATACATTCTGATATTTTTTTTCCAAAAACTTCTAAGCTTTTGTAATTTAATTGCACAACAATTCTTAAACAAGTTTCTGAATAATGAAGCCCCACTGTTGCTGAAGGAATTTATTTTTTATATGAACACACATTTATTAAACAATACTTTCCAGTTATATTACTTTTTTCACATACTAAAATATGGAATTAAATTCCATTTGAAAAATAATGGTATATTTAAATAGAAAACTTTAAGTGGTATGCTTATTAAATGCTCTACTTTCCATACCTCTAACAGTATGACCATGTCTTGCTGAAGAACCCAAGTTCCTTTCTTAGTATTATTAGTAAAAACTCATCCATAAGAAACAAAGAAACAAGTAAAATACACATTGAGAAAAACAAGAAACTTTCAAAGAGTCAGTGATTTCATTTACTAAAAGACTCGCTCTGAATACTCTGAAACTACAACCCAAGTTGACAGCTCTTTTGTTTATTTGTTTTGATTTTATTTCACTATTTGACACACATCCCATTGGTTTCCTGGCAACCAGCACAGACTTTTTCCTCATTCAACCGGTAACTGCTACCATATCATGTGCTCCTAATCTAACTTAGGAGTATTTTATGTTATGACCGACAAGTTATTTCTTCAGAAATGCTGAAGTCTGTATACATATTTCATATTTTCCAGTTAACATGAGAAATTTTCTTTAGTAGTGCACCTGCGTGTAACTGCACGTACTCACTGAACACTCTCAAGTCACCTGCACGAGAGAATGCAGCTGATGGGAGTGGTTACCTGCATTATAGGAGGAGGTAACATGGCTATAATGAGAAAGTACTGACATTAAATGGTTGCTGAACACTGACAAGAGTAAAGTCTGACAGCCTGGAAACTGCAGGCCTGGGAACTCGGCCTTTGGCCTAACGACTCAGCTGAGGAACCAGGGCCATCCTTGAAGTACAGCTGGACACCAGAGAACCAGAGGCATCCTGAACGTACCATTGATAAAGACAAAATAAGAAACAAAAGAATATATCACCTGAGACAGTAAAAAATAGCCTGGGAAAGAGGAAGCTGGCCTGAAAAAGTGGGTATCGACACGAGAAGTTTTTGTTTACAAAAAAGGAAAATATTGAACATTATCATCTATTGGCTGTCTTAGGATAAAGACCAACATTAACAGTATCTATTAGTTACCTGAAGTGATGATGTCCTACACCCTCTTACATCTCAGTGATACAAAAAGGGCCTGATTTTTACCAAAAATAGAGACTCCCTCTCTGAGAAACTTCCTGCGTTGCATGTGCTCCTTTCTCTCTATTGTGTTGTGGTTTTGTTTTTTTCATTTTTTTTTTTTCTCCTCCTTAAACAGGCTGAAGCTTTGCTGGAACATTGGGTTAACTCTGTGATGCTTCAGTGTAAACTCTGCAGTGGGTGGTCAGTCTCCTCTGAGATTAGTTTTAGACCCTGTAAAGTTGGTCCCTCTGAGATCAGTTTTCACTAGACCCCTGTGAGGTTGGAATGGGCTAGACCTCTCTTCTGGGATCAGTCTGATACATTTGGTACCAGTGTCTTTATGAATATGTATATATGCATATAATATCTATAATATAGATAAGTATAACCTGTCATATGTATATTTGCTGTTATAGCATCAATAAGTTTGCAATCTGTAAGTATATTCAGTGCCATAGTATTTTGATAGGTTTGTTGAACCTAAAATACTAATCTATATTTGCTTCCGTATTACTTATTTTTACTACATCTAATTGCCTTCCTACTATTTCTAATCACTGCTACCACTAATTAGTGCTATTCCCTCAATATCTATGTCTGATATATTTGCTTCCTGTAGTAGCTTGTTATCTATACACATGCTTGCCTTATTAATCATAGTATGCTTGCTGGTGCTGATTTTGTGGTGATCTACTGTAAAATAAAATCTTTAGAAATAAAACTTCTGTGTCTTTTGTGTATTATGAAATCCTATGACCTCACTGTTGCTATACATATATATCCATAGGCCAGGTTAACTCCCCCCGCCTTTGGATCATGACAAGAGTAAACAGAACTTGTTGCATATCATGATATTCAGTGTAAAAATACACTGAGCTAGTTGTCTCCAATGACATGAGAAAAAACTATGTGAACTTACTCAACGCAGCAATCTGTCCCCAAAAATTTCAAACTTCTCTTCTGCACAATAGTTGCTCAACATGTTATCCATTTTGTGTACTGCAAAGTATTCAAATATTTTCTGTTTTATAAATTCATGTCAGAAAAATGGCATTGGGAATAGGCTAAGTGCAAAACACTTTTACAGGTCTATTTCTATTATAGGATATATTTATTTTAAATATTTGAACAGAAAAAGTAGACATTTACTTATCCTATTGCTGCAATTTATGTGGTATCTTTAACACTCTATAAACTACTAATAACAAAATGAGTGTACTGACTACAATCCAGGCCTAACTGCATTGTTTTATTTGATCAATAAGCTCCAAAGATTTGTTGTTATGGTGCACATATCAACTTCTTTGAGTCTTCAATACGCCAATATTGTACAGATAAATCTAAGGAAAGATGTGAATACCTATAACAATGTAAATGTTTTTCTGGACTGTGTACTCACTTTTTTTTAAGAATTAAAAAAAGACTTTTTTATATGAAATATCTTAAGACTTCTTTTACTCCATAAAAACAAGTTTCAGGGAAAGAAGGCTTTAGCTGGTAATGTCTTTCATTTTCTTTAAAGTCATAATTTTCTTAATATCATTATTTTCTTTTATTTCAGCTGAAGATTTTGGAGCAGCTTTGCATGGCATCATTTTCTCAAAAGACACAAATTTTAAGTGTAAGCTACCATTTAATCTACAAAGAAAACCTTTGCCAGCAGATCACAGAACAGCCTTGGTGCAGTATGCCTTCTGCCAGCAAGACCCTTGGTAGCAGCAAAGTGCATCCAGAAGAAAAGAGAAGACTGTAAGCCTAAAGTTATTTCAAGGTTAACCAGTGATTAGAGTGGGTAGAGCATCTCTGAATTGCGAAATTAACCCTCTGGCTAGCAAAAGCCTGTTACAATAAGAGCCTTTTCAACTGAAACATAGTGAAAAAATATAGAAGAAAAACTTATATTGAAGGTGCATAAAATACAGTTCTCTTTCTTATTATTAAAAGATATAAGTATATGGACTAATTTATGTAGAAAACCATAAAGAAGCAATGACTTATGTAATTGAATAAATGTTATAAGCACCTATAACTTAGGAAAATAAAGTTCAAATGCTCAGGGGAGCAGGAACTCTCCCTGGTTGAACAGAAAAACATGAGAGAAGTAAGCAAACAATTGCTTATAACAAAATAAATTTTCACTTGCATTTGGGCTACACATTAGTGATTATATTAGTGATTATCTACTGCTGTAAGTCACCTGTAAGCAGAACAAATTATCCAAGGATTTTTGATTTGCTTCAATGTACCAAAATAGTTTTGAACCTAGAAGTCTCAAACAAAATTAATCAAATTCCATGGCTTTGCATCATTTTGTGTTGCATCATATTGTAGCAGTCCGATGAAATGTATCAATGCAGAATATATTAGAACTGTAAAGAAGCCTTTCTGGTGTGTCCAACAAACTGAATTCAATGCAAACTTTTCAAAGCACAGTGGATAAAAGTGGAAAAAATATCAAATTTTCTGCTGTGTTTGTGAACTAAAGAAGATCATGGATGGCTGGCCCCACAGTTTGCTATTCTGGCAAATTATAATTTATAAGCTATTTGCAATATATATATCAAACTAGACTGTAAAAAAAAAAAGTTTTAAATATAAACAAAAAAAATCTCCTTTCCAAGTGTTATTTTCTCTTTGTCTCAAAACACAAAATAGCATCAATTTCTCTTCAAACATCTTGACATTATGACAATGAGCAATGTTACTGTTCAGAAATGACATTCTGTAAATAATTTTGTAATATTATCAAGTTTGATTTCAGATAAAGGGTTTTGTATTAGCAAGAAAGGGAGTAGAACAGGATAGTCAAAGGGACTCTCAATGAGCAGTGATTCAAAAGAAGGTACGCAGATGCTTACAAAAAAGACCAGAGCTGATCTGTACAGGTAGATAATGTTTTAGAACTAACAAAATACACCAGACCATTGTAGGAACAGTAGTTTTGTAGCCCTATTTAAGTATGCATTATGTTCATTTTGTTTGTTTTTCTCTTCCTGAAAGGAAAAGAGTAGGTATTTACAAACCACAGACGTTGCACATAGACACCGAATTCCAGTTAATTCTGTGTTCTTACAAATCAAACTACATACTACATCTAGAGCCTCACTCATTTGCCTGCCTGAGTTGTCTGCCTAGAGTGGGCTAGAAGATAAGTCTTATTTCTCTTTTGCAAAACTCAGGAGAAATCCTCTTTTCCCAATCTGCTGTATTTAAAAAGCAACTGCTGAATTAATGGAATTCTTACGATAAGCAAAGTGCTAATTAGTCTAAAGCATATAGGACTTCGTCCTTGTAATGCGACAAAAATTAAAATAATTTAATAAACATAAACCACTAATTACAGAAACTGATGAAAGAGGGAATGCAAACTTATTTGCTTAATTAACATTTTATAATGAAAATTTATCATTAGTCAGATCATAAAATGTAGTTAAAATGCAGAAAAATACTTGTGTGTTCATTACCTTTAATGATCATTCTGCAGTTGGGGATACTTTGCTACTATATATTAACTTTAAAGAAAAAAGCATTAAAGGAATAATTAGTTACATATATTTCAGTGAGAGATATTACCAAAATAATACATTTTAGCATGCTGTTAAAACATGTACAAGCTAAGATAGTAGAACATCTACATATTAGCTTATATTAATACAACGGGTTATGAAATTCAAATTATAACGCACAGAAACTATTTATTTATGGATGAAATAATAGCTTCTGGTCACAGCAAGTAGAGAGCACGTGCACACAAAGCAATTTGGTAAAGTATTCTCAGAACCAGTTTGATCAACGACATTATGCTGAGCATTTGTATTTCAAAAAAATTCACAAAATCAGACTTTATCACATACTCTCAGCAACTGCAGTACAATTGCAATTCGAACTCAAAACACATGCAAAGTAGCAACAAGATTTGCATTTGTAAAGCTCTCCTGTCAAGTAGCAGTAAACAAGGCCTTGCCTCCATCTAGTACAGTAAGAATGAGCAAAACGTGACCCATTTTGCTGCTGCTCTTGTCAGAACATGACTTGTCAGAGAAAGCATGGTAATTTAATGTTTGCAACAGGATTCTTGTGCTGGTATTCTGCATACACAGCTCAATCCTGTTGGACATTGCTACCATTTATGGAAGCAAATTCTGGGAAAATATTATGTTACAGACTGTTCTTGGATCAGTTAACACATCATGTGAATGTATGATTGCATGAAAGAAGCAAAACACAGAGAGAGTTGACTAGGCAGAAATAAGGAAAAAAAAGCTCTTGAAGTTTTCACAGAATTATTGACATGCCCAGGATTAGTTAGCACTGAATAAAAGGAGTCTTACAGTAACCCTTAGAGGCCTATGGAGAACATTTGGTGAAGTCTTGGATAATGAACCCCTAATAAAAGGGACACAACAGTATTTGAGAAGCCTAGATGCTGAAGTGATGAAGTGCAAGATTTGTTTCATTAAACAAACAAATGAACCCCACAGAGATCAGGGTTGGGCAAATCTGTGAAATCTGATTTTTTTCTTGCTTTGCTGATTTAGATCCCTGATCAATATGAAGAACAGGTCTACAACACAGCAGTCCCTGGAAGAAGCTGTTCTTTGCATGCAGCAAATTACAACCCCTTAAAGCAAAGGGGCAGCAGAGAAGAAATAAAGATATGCAAAAGTTCCAAATCACCTTGTCCCTACCTGTATGTTTTTAAAGGAAACTATCTCAAGACCATGCTTCAGCAAAGCATACATTTTGTTCTGTCCATAGAAGCTCTGCAAAAAGGCTGATCCACAGTTTTTCTATTTAGGCATGTCTGACTGTGCATTAAAGCAAAGCTCATGGATGTCTTGGTAGTGCATATACTAGTCTTAAAGGCAGCTTTGGATCCTCTAAGACAGAGTAAACAAAACCTTGGTCCTTGAGGTGGAACAATTGCTTCAGGCTAAAGTCACAGTCTTAAGCTTAATGTTCTTCAGCAGCATTCATTAGCAACTGCATTGAAATAACTTCATGTTTATGGCACAGTAACATTGTATAAACCAAAAAGATTTGTGGAAAACTGATTACATTCTACAGAATAATACTTTTCAAAAAAAAAAAAAGCAGAGAAACATAGAAGTATTTTAAAAGCAAAGATTCTTCAGGTGAGCTTACGTATGAAGGACTGATGATGACACATTTCCTAAAATTGCTGCCTGGTATAGAAAGACTTGCATGCAGCAAGCTACAGATAGCTCCCAAGAGCTAGGAGTTAGAGTTAGGCCCATACACCCCAATGACTACTGTAGTTGAAAAGAAGATGAGAAGTAGTTTTGATTTTTATCTTATCTTTAAATTCAAGACCCTCATTTAACTAAATCATTGCTTTTTAGTAGGATTCTGAAATGCTTTTCTATTATCGTTTTACTTTTGATAAAAGATCTTGTCCAAGAGTAATCTTAAGGATACTGTGGGCCCAATAAAACGGTAGGCAAAGGCCAAATAGTCTTTCCTCCACTTTACTGAAGCAGAAAATGGCCTGTTTTCAAAAGTGTGTGTTATTTTAACAGGGTAAAAAAAAAAAAAAAAGAATCTTCATGTTGACATTATGGATCAACTCTTCCATGGGCTGTTGCCCTTCTATACTCACACTGCTTTCATTAGAAGAGATGTCCAAAACCAACTGG
This sequence comes from Anser brachyrhynchus, assembly GCF_964034855.1. NCBI lineage: Eukaryota > Metazoa > Chordata > Aves > Anseriformes > Anatidae > Anser > Anser brachyrhynchus. The sequence continues at coordinate 29,734,978 of NC_137698.1, read as the reverse complement.
CCAAAGCTCTAAGCCAAATAGGAAAAAACTTCAAATGAACGTGTATAGAGGCTTGCTCTGGGTAAATTTTTTAGGCAGCTCACTTTTACAGAAATATGATGTAACTGTAATTTCTGGTTCTAGTATTATGACTTTATACCTCATTTTTTATGGCAGACCAAATCCAAATTAAATTCATAGACAGTTTCATGGAACATGGGAGGAAAAAAAAATGTTCTATTAATTTTAGATGTAGTGTTGTTCTTTTTATACTGCTTTAATCACTAAAATACCTAATGCATGGTTGAAGTAGTGAAGAGGTATATTGCATTGAAACTTACTGAATGCTATTACAACCAAAATGGCTTCTGTACAGAGGAATATATAAACCAATTTGTCTCATCAAATGCAGGCTACAACTTGCATGTAAGTGGGAGGTGCTATGCATGCTACATAAATGATGGTTATACAACAGTAGATTACGGTTGTGCTTATTTTTGCATTAAACTTTAAGTGCTCCAATAATCAATGTACAATTATGCTAGCCATACATGGCAATATAAGACTTTCTTTCAACCCACCAAGAAGGAAATGCGATAACACAGGAGAAGTTGATAAGGTGCCATAGATGAATAGTACAGAATCACAGAATGGTTGAGATTGTAAGGGACCATTGGAGTTCTACTGGTCCAACCCTCTTGCTCAATCACAGACACCTACAGCAGGTTGCTCAGGACCATGTCCTGGCAGACAAAAGATGGCTTTTGAAGATCTCCAAGGGCAGAGACTTCACAACCTTTCCAGGCAACCTATTCCCGTGCTCAGTTATCCACACAGAAAATAAGTGCTTTCTGACATTTAAACAGAACCTCTTATAGGCCAGTTTGTGTCCACTGCCTCATGTCTCATCACTGGGCAATGCTTCAAATAGCCTGGCTCAGTCCTCTTTGCACCCTCCCTTGAGGCATTTATAGGCAGTGATAAGATCTCACCTGAGCCTCCACTTTTTCAGATTGAACAGTCCCAATTCTTTCAGCCTCTCCTCATAGGAGAGGTGCTCCATTCCCCTATCTTTGTAGCCCGTATATATATACGTATCATAGAACATGAGAGGGAAAAAAAAGTTCTACTATATATACACACACACACTCTTGTCTTTCCTTGTATAAGCTAATAATATTCAGTGTATATATTTATTTCGGTATTATCTGAACACACTCTGGATTTGAGTAGACAAAGAGGAGGGAGAGAGATCTCCAAGAAGCAGTATTTTAGTATACTGAATTATCACCAGAAACTCTAAGAGACAGGATGGGTATTCCATTATCTTCCCCCACATCTGAGCTCCTAAAACTCCAGGTACTACCGTAATTACTGAAAAGTATTATATTTCCTTACAATATAGTGTTATTTTTCTCCAAAAATAAAAAATAAAAATGTGCAGATGGGTTTTCACTGCACAATTCCCAATGACATTAATGGAAGTAATTTGCCTAAAACACCTATTCGTTTTTTAAAATTTCAGAGATGGTTTTTAAGTGTAATTTTCTAAAGTGTAATTTTCTAAAAACCACATAATGTGTTGTTGCATTTTATTATTCAGCCTGTCTGAGGTTCATTCTGATCTTATCTTTCCTCTTTGCAGAATTCTGTCTAGATAAAAGAAAATCTGCAGGAAGAACGACAATTAGAGAGTATAGACATGTCAGCATCGACATCAATTACCTTCTTACAATCCAGGAATGCAAGTAATATTTAGTCTGAGGACATAATTATGGGTAAAACTGTAGTATATCTACCAGTATTGATTAAAACCAATGTGATGAGGATTTTCTAGTAATAATTTGTTTTTTCTACCATTCATCTTACAAGGACAGATAAGGTAGCATTACAAAGGAAAAGAGAAGTTCATGATAAGAATATTAATCAGCTGCATCTGTCCTTTTGTAAAGTGTTCAACTATATATTTCAGGAACACATTCATTTTACCAGAGATTTGATGAAAGGTTGATAAAAATGGGTACTTCATTACCCATTTATGAAACTAGAACGCAGAATTAAGATTTTTCTTCTTATTATTGAATCTTAGAAAAATTCAAGATAAGCTTAATATATGATTGTTGCATTTCAACTATTTTCTTCTAAAATGAAATATAAAGTAGAGCTATATATGCTACAAATATAGCAACAATTCATTACTGTCCCCCTACCGTGAAGTAGGCAATGTATTGTAAAGCTTTTAGTTATTTTCTCTTGGAGTTAGTGTTGATAGGAAGTAACTTTAAATATATATACACATACGCAGAGAGCTGCAATAATAATTCAGGAAACATCTGAAGTTCTAATCTAGTTGATAAGTGTGTATTTTTAATTATATTTACTTTTTTATTAAAAAAATAATAAATCTCCCCTGCCCCAAACCTATTACTGATACTAGCAGACGTGGCTAAAATACAATTTGTTTTTAATAATAGACTATAAATAATCTGTCTTACAAAGATTTCCTTGTATCAATTCAAAATTTCTGTCAGTTTCTCAGTCTTTTCATTATCCTCCATTTTACTGACTTTTTAATAGCAGCTGTTGTGTTTGTAAGATTTGCACTCAGAAATCTGCCAAGCTGCCAGACAGTTCCATGGTCAAACATGTGATCCTTCCTGGTAACTTCCATTTTGGCTACTAGCTTCTTTCTTAGTTTCTGAAAGATTGCATATAGTTAATCTAAACAGAGGAGGCTTGTTAACTCTGAACAGGATATTATCAAAATTATTACATGGAGAAAATAAATGAGTACCAAACAGAAGACTTTCATTGCATCCTATCTACTGAAGTACATATCAGGAAGCAGTCATTGGAAAGAGAGGACAGATGCATCAGAGAGATAAATCTGTTCTTTGGTTTATTATTAATAATGAACCATCAAGAGAAATGATTTGAAAATATTAAGGCATGAAATGTGTTTGAAGACTTGGTAATTTTTATTTCTATATTTTTTAATGGTATGCCTTACTCATGTTCCAGTTATAGCAGGAAGGAAATTACATAGAGATAAATGGGAGAACTTTACAAGGAAAACCAGATTAGTTAATGCAGTGGTTTCTCAGACCTTTAAAAATAAAATAAAATAGAATAAATCAATTGCAATGGGATTGGTCTTTCACAAGTTTTAGGATCAGTTTGCTGTACTACAGTAATTAAAATAAAACACTTTAAAGTTCTTGTTTATCCAGTAGAATTTTCTCATGTAAAAAGCAATGCTGAAAACCAAATGATTTAACACGAAAATAATGGTAGATAAACCAACAAAATTGAACATATTCTGTTAAAATAATGCAATATTAGTTATGTATTACTTGCATTGATGTACGAGTACAACATCTAGAAAAGAGTAATAGAAATTAATAGCATTCCCATGAACCACTCTAGAGAATGGAAGATTGTGCTGATGCCTCAGAAAAGTGGTAGGTCTTATTTCTCCTCTGAAATTACACTTTAAACTATAGGTTGTTCATTCGAGGTTACAAACCCATAATTATAGGTTATGCATTAAACAAATGACTGATAATTTTGTTTTGGTTTGTTTTCATGGGAAGAGGTGAAGTATAAGGAACAAGCTTGTTAAATTTTTATCATTTTAAATTAATTTTTTTTTTTTTTTACTATGTCCTTAGTAGGAGAGTTCAAGTGCAAAGCAAGTTTTTTGATAGAATTAACAATGAACGTTAAACAGATGTGATTGGTATCATGTGATGGTTAAAGAAATATTTAATGCTGCTATACTTAATTCAGGAAATATGAACAGTCTGTACTGATATTTAACAAGCTACATTAAATGCAAACTTCGAAATACTGAAGAGCTAAAGAGACAGTTCAAGTGAAACAATTATCACTTGCTCATTTCCTGGGTCACTTTCAACAAGGTCAAATAGTAACATTTTTTAATTATTAAAGTTTGTGAGATCTTTGTTTTAAATTTTATATTTAAGGCTTTAACTTTCTATGTTCTTAAAAGTATCTAAGCATAGCCATATCAATGCATAACAATCAAAGTAGGCATAATTAAGACATCTTTTAATTAAGGTCTCATTAGACTCTCCATTTTCTTTGTGTGTCAGGCCGGAATAGAGCTACAAAAACCATTAAAGTTTTTAACGGGCACATTAACATTCATCCTCATTATTTGAAAGCCAAATAAAACCACTGTGGAATTTGTTTGTTTTTAATGAAAATCAAGTCTGAAACTGAAAAATATCAAATTCTCCTATTTTTTGGTTGAAAGGAATTGAGCATGGTGATGGATGTAGTACTCATCCAATAACAGTTATCATGGAAGAAGTTTTGAGAAACAAATAGAATGCCCTGATTTTGAACTACGTAAGTGATCCCAACAGTAAATACAAAAGGGAAAAAACAGTAAAAATAACATGTCACGCGTATAGTAATCTAGGCAGAACTGGAAGCATCCCAGCATAAGCACAGCCTACTTGAGTAACAGTAGTCCACAGGGTAAGAGGACAGAAGCTTATGAGATATTTTTTAATTGATACTTTGGTTTGTGAAAAGACGGAGCTAAGTCACAGACTGAGTTTTGCAGTTACAAATCTCACAAAGGAAAGACTGCTGAAGAAAACTCAATCAAATATAAACATAGTATATCTAAACATATACTTGTTTCTTCCTGTGTTTCCTTTGCAAAGCCTTCAAATGAAAAATTTAAAGCCAATCTGGAAAATAAATGCTGAAGAATTATCTTACATATTGTAATGAGAAATACTTTTACTGCAAGATAATAAAAGCCGTATTTCACATGAAGTGCAGATGGATTGCTTAACCTGAATTTCTTGGTAGCATGAGATCGGAACAATTCATACGGCAAAAAAACAGTATCATTTCATCACCTATGAATTTATCCAAAATATAGCAGATTTGTGCTCATGTTGCACATAGTTTCTCGGAAAAATTTTTATAGTTCAAGACCACTACGATGGTTAAACTGATCAAAGAGTTGGATCTGAATATATAATTGGGGGAAATGGTTTTCTGTGGGGATTTGTTATTGCATCTCTAATGTGAAATGACTTGTAGAAAAATACAAATTTGTGAACCATATTTTTAGCAAGGATAGCATGTAAAATAATGATAATGGTATATGGTTGTATGATAATGGTTAATGATATAAGAATTAATGTTAAATAGTAGTATGCATCCATAAATAAGTTGACATTTTATATTTATCTTTGCAAAGAAATCTACTAAAAATTGTAAAGTTTCATATACCATTTTGACATGACAGGGAAACCGATCATGCTGTATAATGGTATCTACCTTGAATTTTTCAGAATACTGAATGCTATTAAAAAGGGCACAAAAAAGGAAAGTCTCTAGAGTCTGAAACAAGATACATTTGATGGAGAAAGAAAGATCTTCAGACGAAAGTAAAATATGTTTTTAAAGAATGCATCACTGTTTTGTTATGTCACTGATTAATCTTCTAAGCATGCAGGCCCTCTCCTGTGTCTTCATTTTTACAATAAAATACTCTTGAGCCAGAACCCTGAAAATCACTCTTTTATGAGATCTTATTAAAGCTCTTTATTTCACAGAAATTATTCTTTCCTCAATTCAACTTTTGTTCTCTGCATTGATTCTGTAGTCCTGAATCAATATTACTACATGAAGAAGCTGTTTTCTGGTACTCTGGAATTCTCCAACTCATCATTACTTACACTTGGCCTAATACAGCCATACTCGTGTTTACCATTTGATCACAAGTGATTTCTGCCACCTATGGACGCAGCCTGAGAGAATTAGGGTGGAACTGGATTCATTATCCTTAATAGGGTCAGACACTTGCAACAAACATGCTCTTATTTTAATTATGAAGTGGGATCTTAGAATAACTGTGAAGTTATTATTCAGATCAGGTTCATATTCTGTTAATAATAGAGCAGAAAGTCCATCAATAAAGTGTTTTCAAAGACCACCAGAGAAGTATTGCAGAGTTTCTACCAATCTGATTGTCATTTTTCTGGATTGCTTCACAACACATTTCACATTAAATGATACAGAGTCCTACTGCTAGTAGGACTTAACAACAACAAAAAAATGCAAGATGCAACATGATAGAAGATTTCTGTAGAATATTAAACATTACAATAGTTACAAAAATTTGGATTGGGGCAAAAGGACAACTAATATTATTCTAAATGAATCAAAGACAAAAGAAACATTTAAGAAATAGTCATGGAGTTTCAAGAGCTGAGATAATATTTGTATTTGCCAAAAATGCAAGAAAAAGACTCAACAAAATCCAAACATTTCCAATTTTCAAATGAAGTTAAAATAGTTACTGTCTGGAGTAAATGATTATCTCAAGGCTTTTGCTTGTTTTGTTTTCAAAGGATGAAACATCCATAAATGAAAATAAACTTTTAAAAATATTTTTTTCAAAACATAATGAAGACAATTTAACCTGTGAAGAAAAAAGTCCTAAAGGCAGTGAGGCACATTCCTAGTATTGAAATTTGATATTTTTTTCTGAACTTATTTTTCTGTCACATAAAGTAAAAGAGTGAAAGTCTTACGGATGTTTATGAATATAGATATTGAAAAGATAGGCAGATGTATAGTCAACTTAGATGTACTTAGTCAACTTTACTGGAGCCAGTTTAAAAGGTGTTATTTTACATGATTCTTAAGAACAGGTGATTCTTAATTTAGAATATATCACCTTATAGATGCATAGTATACTAGTGTTTAAAACAATGTTTAAAATGCACATTTCCTCTCATTTAAAAACAGAATTTAACTAGCTAATTAGAATCAGAAAAGTGAAAACAAACCATACACTAAGTGGACAATTATTTAATTTAAAAAATAAGTCAGAGTTTTACAACCCAGTTTGTCATCAAACCAGTAAAGCTGATTGCACTTGTCACTGTTATATACCATGTTCATTTAGTATTTTTATATTGATTTTGCATATTATTTTCCACATTATAACCACTGTGTATCCTGCAGGGCATGACTTTCACTTTAATGAACTATGATGATAAACTTTAATAAAGATAAAAGCTTACATGTATCATCTTCTAGGTTATGAAATTAGTTATTAAATCCTTGGGAAAAATGACTGAGAAGAAAGAATGGAAAATAATAAAATAAAGTTTGGCTGATAGAAAAAATATTAAGAGGTTGAATTATATATATTGCAGTCTTGAGGACCTGAAGAATCAGAGTCAGCAAGGAAGGTGTGGAAAAGAGCTGGACCTCATAAATCTCTGTAGCTATATCCACTTCAAGTATCTGGCCTATTGGATCTTAGAAATCCAAGCAGCACAAAGTTGAGCAGGAGACAAGCATCTCAAATTTTACATACACAAAACCTGTTCGTGTTTTGTTTTGCTGTGGTGGGAATTTGTGATGATGATTTGACATTGTAATATAATATGAAAAAATATAATCGTCAAGAATCTGAAACTGTAGCTGTTAACAGCATGATATAGATTGTGTATAACATTGTCTATTCAGTGGCTAATCAGAAATCCTCTTCCTAGATAGCAATGTGCTAAGTCCAAGTTGAATACTGTAATGTAAAGGGTAATTACATCACCTCCATATACCACTACTTTATATTTCATTCTTTGCTTCCAAGTTGACACATGAAATTAAAAAGGCAATGTTAATTAAAAGCTAGATGACATGTGTATCTCATCATCCCTTAAAATAATTGGGTGAGATTAATCATTTCCACTGTGGTGATTTTCAGTATCAGGAACACAAAAGAAAATTACAGCAAGAGTACAATGGTAAAGATGTACCTTTTCTCCCTTGCTAACCCCATAGACTTCTTGACTAAAAGTTTACAGCTAGATGTTGCTATTGAGTTAGCAACGGAAGGAATAATCAGCAGATGGCTAGAAAAAAAGAATTTCACGCCTGCATTAATTCTAGGCTTTGACATCCCTTTCTCCCCCCACAGGGAAAGACTATTTAGAAGAAGGAATGTAGAAGAAATTTTACAGAGAAATTTTACAGGCAATCTTCCTATGACTTTTTAAAAATATATTTTGAGTATGTAGTGAGAGGTAGCAAAAATGTTTAATTGATAGCTTATTAATATACCATGATTGTAATGAGATTTTTTTCTTAAATAGCCATGCCTTCTGAATGCTAGTGCCCGCAGGAAAAAGTAGATTAGAATGCAAGACATATTCAATCATGAGAAAAAGCAAAAAAAAAAAAAAAAAAAAAAAAAAAGTTCCTTAAGACTGTCCAACTGTGGTTGGACAAATAACTGGGGGGGCGTGGGGAGCAAGTCCTGTTACTTAGATTAAATCCTGGAATTTGCATAGGACATAGACACTACATTCAGGGAGCCTCAGGAGGAAGAGAATTCTCTTATTACCTTAGAACTGGGAGCCACATTGACATACTCAAGAAGAGCTCTGCTCTCAGTCTTCAGAATTCACTGCTGCACCTTACTGCAAAGGATTTCCCCACTACTCCCCCCCCTCTCTAGGACAGAGGATTTTAAAGGATCAAGTTTTATGACTTCTCCGAGCCTGCAGGCAAACAGCATTTCCAGATAAGCACTGTGAACTATAAACCTCCAGTTGTCTGGGGACTAGACCACACAAGAAAAGCTCAGATTATTTTTGAATCCTCAAGTACTACTTTCTGCCTGTATCTTTCCTTGCCTGCCTGTATTTTACGGGTGCTTCACTGTAACACAGAATACACTACTAATTGAGGGAGAGTATTTTATAGTCTTTGGGCAAAAAAACTAAATGTAGAAAATGTATTCTATGCTTTGTGCTTATACACTTAAATTTGTCTTTAATAAACCAGGGAGCGTGCTTACGACATAACATGTTTTTCTCTTACTTTGTTTCATTTCAGACAAAGTCATTATTGCCTGAAGACCTCTACACTGGACATGATTCTGTTCTTACTCAGGCCTCCATTAATGAGAATCAGAACTGAACTGGGTAACGTAACAGCAAACAGTGACTGTAAGACAGGAGGGAAAGAGAAAGGGGAAAGAGGCAAGTTTTTCACAAGAAGATTAAAAGAAATATTTTAATCCAGAGAAATAACACAGAAAACACTGATTGCTGTGCATCTGACTCTGATCCCATTAACACTTCAGCAAAACAAGGTCAACACTGGAAATAGTTTTAATGAATACAGGAAGCTCAATTGTTAAAAGGTGCCCATAAAAGGGGTTAAAAACAAAGCATGTCTCTATCCACCTGCTCAGCTGGAAAAAAAGCTCTGTTCTGACTGAAGCTCCCTCCCTGACACAGACACAAGGCTGAATTCCAAATTTCCTCATTTCTTTCCTCCCTCCATTACACCCTGATACACCTGAGCTTTGCTCCTCCTTCCCCTGTCCGCCCTCCCGAGCCAGTGGTTGCACTTTATTAGGCATTATAACTCTGACTGTCCTGAATATAGTGGTCTTAATTCCACAAAATCAGAATCAGGCCTGAGTAAAAGGTATTCAGGTGATGATGACTAAATTAGCAATCTTCACTGATTGTCTCTTGAGACTGAAAATAAAAAATTCCCTACCTGTAATGATATCATATACAATGAGGCATTGTTGCTAATATTACATATTCTCCTCCTTCCCCAATAACCTACCTGTCTTCACATGGCTTGCAGAGGAGAGATGTGTGTGCATGTGTTAGATATGCAAACTTGGCATGCTCTGCAATATACATATGAATGTACAAAATATATCCCATATTTCTTGGTCTCTGGAAATGAATCAGCAGCTGGCAGTCAGTGTTCTGTTGGCTGCCTTCTTCCTGTTTGTACCTGGAGATTTCACAGCATACTTTTTTTTTTTTCACTAAAGATATTGCATAAACATTGCTCTCTCTGTCAGAGCCATGCAAATCAGAAGAATAAAATTCATTAGGATGCTAGAAATACTTTCTAACGATTTCAGGTGGGAATCTAGGTATTAACAAATTGCTTACAATACCCTCAGCAGCAACGCAAGCAGACTCCCCAAATGGAAAGTCCCTTACAAACTTTTTCAGTGTTTTGACTAATGAAGAACCAAGGATTAACTGGCACAACAAGAAATGCACATGCAATTGAGACATAGCCTAATATTTTTCATTGTCACTACGTAAGGGTAAGCCATAGCAGGTTGAAGATGACTAGAAGTAAAATTTTCAGGGGTGTTTTGTAATAGTCTTTCTCCATCCCAGTTCAAGCAAATGACAATAGATTACACTATAGAAGAAGAGGCAGAATTGAACCAATGTCTAGCTGTTCAGAAAAATAAAGTAAAATAAAATCTATTATCTACTCCCAGCCTGACCAGTCCTGCTGCTCTGGAGCCCCAGTTTGACTTCCAAGAAAGAGACTTCTGGTGGTCACCTTGTCCAACTCACCCTTTCTGTATGCATAAAGTATTTCCCTAGTTCCAAAGTCTTTTCCTTAAGCATTCAGACCATAATTCATTTAGACTAAATGCCTACTTGTAATTTCCATGCACAAGGAGACAAATCTGTTCATAATCCCTTTTAAAACAACAACAACAACAAAACTTTTATGATATGGATGCCTGCTATCAACATGAACACAATTATGTTTTTCAAGATAATACCCAAATATTAACTTGACAGATAAACAACAAGATTGTTTTTCCCTGCAGTCTGACATTTGGAGTTGCTGTGGTTGGAATACCATCCAAGTCAAATAAATTCCCCTTTACAAGAGCAAGAGTGATTACTCATCTTTTTTAATCTGCACACTCTTAAACTTGTATACATATTGCTTGATCAAAGCAAATATGACTCTGCTGATATTCATTATCATCTTCTATTTGTAATAAGTATTCTACTTGCATAACAATCTAGCATTTGAAATATTAAATGCTTGATTGAAACAGAAAGTCTCCCTTACAATATTATCTACATATTTGGAATGTGTGTCTGTGCCAGAAGTGGTTTTAAAAATTGACTTTAGAAAAGTTCTGCATTCCTCATTGTTGTATACTAAAATGCATCCCTAATACCAAAAGTAGAACTATACTAAACATTTTTTTCATCTAGACATATTGCCTCAGAATAAATAAATGCCCATATTTTCTTTGCCTTTCAGAACACACTTTTATCTCAAGTTTTTATTATTTTTCCTCTTCTTTTATATTCACCTCTATCAATTCTTTTCCTCTAAAGTTTAATTTCTTTTAAAAACACAAAACCTACTTACAGAACGTCATTTGCTTTTTCTGTATGTATGCTTACTTTCCATTTTGTATGTGTTTTTGAAATATGCATAACAAAGTAACACGAAATTAAAAAGAGGAAATATAGACATATACATACATGAATGATATAGAGATATGTGTTCACATACATATATGTGAACGTGTGTGTTATCTACCCCATAATTAAATTTGTAATGCTTATTACAGCCTATTTCACATACTATATGAGAGTTATCAGAGGATTAGAAGTATTATTAAGGAACACCAATACTATTAGTTCCACATATAATATAATATCGATTTCACAGACCAACTGAGAAATGATGTTCACCATACCTCATCCGCTGCCCTTGATTCTTTTCACAATATTCATTGGGGGGGGGGGGGGGGGGTTACATATAATTTCTCTCTCCCACAGCTCGTTCCGTAGATAAACTACTAGTTTCTCATTTCTTCTAGACTTCAAAGTATTTTTCCTGTATTGTTTTACTTTGTTTAAAACTGACAAATGGAGGTAAACTGATAACACAAAGTTTCTGATTTTGCAAAATACTCAACGTAAACACCTGTGTGCCTATACGGTTTAGCACATGACACATCAGGCCCCAGGATAAGGGGCTGTTGTATTCTGACGGAACAACATTCCCCTAGAGGACACAAAATTTTATAATAAAATATAAACTTTTGCATTTTATTTTCCATCTGTTAGAAACTTTCTATATGTTACGTACACAGTAGGCAATAATGGGTTAATAAATAGGCAAATATTTTAATCTTGTTTGAGCAGAACTCTCAATGGCTTCAGTTATGAGTTCCTCCTCCTTACATGCTGAAATACAATCACATGATCCATGACATTGGATCATTTTTGCAAACCTAGGTCCAAGAGGAAATATCTTGCTATTTTATAAAATATATTGAGAAATTAAACTAGCCAGATCTTGAAACAGTAATAGAAACTAACATTTATAGCTTCTAGCAATAATTTGGACTTTCTAGATGAAACATCCAGATTCAGAAGAAGAGGGAAAAGGTTTTTTTATGATCTTTGTTGTCCTGATCACAGGCCTTAGAGTTCCACAGATATTGGTCCCATGCCAAGTAGAAACTAAAGTTCACCAGATCTATGCTAGCTTCAGGCAGCCCATGGAGATTTGACAGCCCTGTTCCTTTCCTGTTACTGTACGAAACCACTACAGTAGTTTCCCTTTTAGCTGCTAGAAGAAGACCAGGATCTTTTAGATGAGAACTGTTCTGGTAGTCCTTGATTTGTGACAAAGGTGTGGCAGGTGGGCAAAATTTGAATGGCATACAATGCTTGTAGCTGGGAAATCACTGCAGGAAACACTGTAATCATGCCAGAGTTCAAATTTAGTACTGTGAACATCTACCTCATGGAGGCAAGTTTTTGTTGACGAGCTAACCTCACCACTATGCTTCTTTGATAAGCAGTTCTCTTGGTGCTGCTTGGTCTGAAATCCAGTGGGTACTGGGACAAGTCATTGCCTTAAGCAGATGCAGACAGTCACTTTAGGAGACAAATTTTCCTGTCTCTCTGAGAGTATCTGTTGACGTACATAATCTCTAGTCTGTAAAACTAGAATAGAGCTAATCTCACTCTTTGAAAGGTTTCTGGGCATCCAAATACAAACAGCTCCTGTTTACTTGTCAAAGCAAGTCTATATTTCTGCAGAATGTTACTGAAAAAGTTAATTTCTAAACACCACTCCAATAAATCTAAACAAGACAAGGCTGGCATATAATTTAACCTTTGACCATGAAGCCTGAGTCACAAGTGCTAGAGAATAATCAGTACCTTGTGGCGTAGTCTTACTAGGGGCTGATAGAGCCTAAAGTTGTATCCTTCCTTGGCTGGCCACCCGTCTGCTCCCAACAAAATGCATCCAAGAAGTAAAACAGCTGACCACCACATAAACATCTTTACAGGTCTGTTCCTGTCAAAATAAAATGTAAAAGTTCAGTGACAGACTGAAATATTATATTGGCACAAGTCATTTTCTTATGAGTATGGGTATATGAGACATCAGTTGAGACAAACAGCCATGGAAAAGCCTCAGAAAAGGCAGGGCATAATAGAAAAGCAATGGTAAAAGACTCAAAAAAATTTCTCAAATGAAGCAATAAAGATGATCATCAATGACATGGTCATCAGCTTTTTCTTGTAAATATATGCTTCTCTGGTGCACCGTTTGCATCCTGACAGATATTAGTATAAAACACGTATCATGTATCTATTATCTTACCAGACTGAAGTCTAAACTGTAAGCAAAGCTCTGTATTTTCTGCCAAATATTCTGAAGGGATTTTTAAATTGCATTATTGAAACTATATATATTCTATATTGTGTCAGCATTATAAGAATATTCCCAGCCTATCAAGCAAACCTCAAATTCTTGTCCTAGAATTAACTGTGATCAGGTGCAAAATTCAAGGTAGAGCATTTGAAAACCTTTGATTGGTTTTGATTTTGGGTTGCTCCTGTTTCAGAAATCCACAAATCATGTTGCATACGATCTGAGCAGGAAAACCACTGCCATGATAAATGCACCACTGCTCTATAACTCATCAGAAGCAAACCCAAAAAAAGAAAATGAGATTTTAAACAACCATGAGGTCATAGGACACTTTAGACAGCTGCATAAAATACATTTGTATTAGTGCTAATGACGTTTAGTGAATTATGTTTGTCCTCAGAAGTACTTGTTAAAAATGCTGGTGTTGGTACAGCTTCATACACACATCTGGCTTCATACCTGTCTACCACTATGTTAGGAGTAGAAAGAAAAATATTGTCATCCCAGAGGAGACTTAGCAATAATTCTTAACAGATATTTCACAATACTGCAACATAGTGTCTTCAGTTGTGAGTACAGATGGGGTTCAACAGTTACTGTTATTTGCATAAACAGTGGCACCTTGTAGAAATCTGTACAAGAACACTAAAAATCACACAATTCCAACAAACCTATGCAACTTTATTATGATGCACTGAAAATAGAAATAAATACTGTTTACATCCATTTTTTCTTCTTATGCAAAGCTTAAAATTGCAGACTGCTTCAATGTATTTCACCTTCATAAATCACCTGAAATGTTACAAAGAGAATAGAAAAAGGGCCATCATTTTTCTTTTACAGAAAGAGGCCATCTTTAATGGTTGATACAACCTTGTTCTCTGGAAAGAGAAATTAGCAGAAGGATACTTGCTTGTTTACAATCTATTAAACCAGACAGTTGACTTAAGCATTTCAAAACTTAGTACTTTAAAGGGAGATTTTAAGAGTAAATACCAATAGCTATCTGGTCACTTGCATAGCATATGATAAGTATACAATTATGTGTAGTTATTTATTTTGACTATTTCATCTGTGTGACGTCCATAAGTTTGTCGCCCTGCAGTCACCTTAACAAACCAGCTTGCGCTAACTGAAAAGTTGTAGTATATTTGTAACCAGGTTATTGAAACTATTTTCTCCTCTTCTGAACACAAAATTTCATTTTCTGAGACAAAACTGGACTGGTTTGCAGAGTTAGTCCTACATTACCCAGCTACAGTGATACCTTTATGGTGTGAACTGCTGGGACTAAAACTGAGGTATTATGTACTGGTATTAGGAAGGTTTTAGACAACAGTCTAAAAGAATGCACAGACCTGTTGCTAAAGTTAAAGGCTCTGAGAAACATATTCTGACATGTATGAGAAAATCCTTGCAGGAGATGCTGAAAATGTTATTGAGAATTTGTGTCAGAGTTCCTTTCGAGTAAAAACAAAGACATTATAAGTCTGCAAAGGTAAGATGACAACCACAGAAGGCTTATAACAATCATACTCACACATTTTATAGATACATATGGCTAGAGAGTTTCCCTTAGGTGGTTCTCACTGAACCTACAAATACGCATTTCACAAGTGGTTTCCGTACTTATTAGAGCTAGACAATACTTATTGATATTCAGCATCTGTATTAAAGCTATCATCTTAAACTGACAACACAGAAAACACTTTGAGATACATGCAAGTCATTCTGTTTATTCTGTATTATTTAGTCCTGTAATACAGGATAAAGATGAACAACTTCTGTGCATACTGACTTATATGACTGTTTATTAATTTTTTCCCTTTGTACCTCGCCTCTAATGCACTTATCTTGCCAATGTAGAAATATGTACAAATAATGTAGAAATAAGTACAAAAAGTCAGAAGAGTGCGGTGAGAACCCAGTGTGTGTACAGAACATTAAAGACTTGCCTTTCTATTTCCTTTTGCATAGGAAGTCAACAGAGCATAAAATGTGAACAAATTGGGGATCACTTATTATCCTGTATCATTTATAGCCATGCTCCTGGCAATCCTCTTACACAAACTGTGATTTTGACTTGTATCATTCCTCATATAGCATAGCCCTCGCATCCATCTGAAGGCAGAGACTGTGTAGAATTAATTCCCATGGAGATATCACTGGTATTAAATGGACTCTTGCCTTACCTCTACTCACAGTCTCACTAATGAGATCCTGCACGAGTCTGCTACCTTCTTTGGGGGCTAGTCAACCAACCTTCATTAAACCAGTATCAGTTTCTGCCTCATTCCAGCCGACTTTACCAGCCCACCTAGCTGTCATTCACTCCTAACTCAACCTCAGTCTTAAGATTAATATACAATACTATCTTGACACCACATACCTTTTATTCCACCAAAAGCAATCTCATTCTGGTACTCCCTATTAAGAAAATTTAAGATTTCTCCTTAGTTATAATTGCCTTTCTTGTTCTAAAAGTTCCCACTTAAGTCACGTTTCCAACTCTTCTAATGTAGAGGTATGTCTCATAGATCTCTTGCACGGTAAGCTAAGTAGTGAATGATCTGAAACAAAGACAATGTGCTCTAATGCAGACAGATATTTTATTTAAGTAAGTTAAAGCTTGGTCTTATATAGCTGTTCAGCACCTCGATATTAATGATGATAAAAAGTGACACAGTAGAAAAGTTCTGTTTCTTCTGGGGTTCCCTTCATTCTTCCACCAAAACAGAACTGCTAATCAGTTGTTCCATGATTATTACAACAAATCTAGCTCACTGACTTGAAACACTGGAAGAGATTATTTCAGAACTCCAAGAACTCAAGTGTGTTGTGGAATGGCATCTTCCTTCACTGCCTCTGTGTTAGTTCTCAGTACCACTGCTACTGGAACACTATGTCCATTACAGTAAAAATAAATAAATAAAACAAAAATAAAAAAACCTGAACCTTGACTTTTAATCTTGAAGAAAGCACCCCTTTATTTGTATTTACTGAAAAGTCTTGAAAAAAGTTTATTGTTAACTTTCAATGCCAGAATCAGATTAGTTTAGCAGCTATGCATGCTAACGCTAGCTATGCACAGTTGAACCTTTGTCCCTTTTGTGCACTCTTGGTATATCTCTCTGTGAAATGAAAATTAGGTTGGAGAACAGTCATTTCACAGAAGATGGTGAGGGCAGCCACATCCCACCACTCCCATCTAAACTGCATACATTTAAGCCTCATGTGATGTAAAAGAATAAAGGCCTTATAGTTTTGAAAATTGTTTGACCCTGAAAGGCTTCTTCTTTGTACTTGTCCAAAAAAAAGAAAAAAGAGAAAATTATTACATGCTCAGTCTCTGACTTCATTGCCTGTTACTTGGATGAACACTTAAAATGTAAATTAAATAAGCAACCTTTTAAGATGGACTCCATCTAAAATCCCAGCAGTAGGTAGGGTGTCTGCAGTTTTTTTTTTTCAGAAATAAAACCCCATTTTTTTCAAAGTATCATAATTTTTCTATTGAACTTGCACAACGTAAGTGATTACTTCTTCGTTAAAATATACTACCAAAAACACAGATCTCCTTAAAATAGTTATTCTTATTTCAACAACAAAAAAAATAAGATATGCCCTTTAAGACTTCCATTTTCAGGTGCTGAATTAAATATGTGAGATTAGCATGAGTTTTAAAAGCTTTATGAACAGAAAGAAAGACAATGTCACCTCTACATACTCATACCCAAAATAACTGAATCCTTATTTCCATTTGGGACTGCCGCATAAATGGTAAGTACAGAACTTTTATACATTCTTTTTAATGGTTATACTATCAAACAATCATAGAAATATCCTTGCAAAATGGTATTTTGTTTTAAAAGGATGCTTATCTCATGCCCTTTTGGGGCTAAGTGACATGTTTATGAACCCAAATTTGCATTACTGATCTAGATCTTGTTTACTCACTGATTATAACGTGATGTTTCACTGTTTGGATAACTTCTGTATTTTAATTTCATGAATTACATATTTGCATAGTAGTTATCTTTGAGGTTTTTTTATTATATAACTACTTTTATTTTCAAGTAAAAGTTTCTGTGTGTTTCAAATAATGGTGGATATCTTCTGCCTTAAACTATCAGAAATCTTTCAACGGATCACAACAACTGAGTATATAAATTAATACACTTACTTAGCATGCTTTTATTAACTGCCCAGGATATTATATATCTTTCACAAGTACTGGAGGTAAATGGGCTTAAGCAATTTCAGTGTCAAACATGATTGATGTATCAAATGTTATAATCAACACCATGCAAAACTTTGTCTCATAGGAAACTGCTGAAAATCAGCATTAACAATATGGATTTTAAGAAATTTTTTAAAAGATAAGAGTTTAACAAATATAGCTCCTGTAGACCTCTTGAGTACAAGCAACTTTTAGTCTTTTGTATTCTTCTGCTATCACTGTTCGGGAGAGGGAAAAAAAGTTCTACTTTCATTTCCCAGATAGTACATGTATTTCTGAAAACTTTGGAATTGGTGGGGAGAGAGGGGCACCACAGACTGCAGTTTAGGATCTGAATTAAGCTGCTGCACAGCCAGAGAAAACAGAGAGGCCAGCTTTGAAAGAAACATTCTGGAAAATAAATGTAATTTCATTATATTTGACGATTTCATAGGAACCCTACAGAAGAGAGATTTTTCTTCTGGAGTTTCTCACATCACTGAGGCATCACCCAAAAAGCAGTGTAAGTGAATTTACTAGGGCTGTGTAAGTAGTGATATCAGATACATGATACTACCTCTTGTAACACACATAAATATACGCTCCATGCATTACAATACAACTCATGTATTTGAAAGGATTTAAAGATAAGACAACCACTTACATGTTGATTAATGCTGTTATGAAGTCTGCCATTTTCTAGAGATTCCAAGATTGAGTATCATCTGGTATCTTTTGGTCTTCTGAAAACATTTAAGTATTAAGCTTTTTCTAAGGCCTTGCATAAATAAGATGTAGTTCCACCCCATATTTTCACCACTCTATTGTTTAAAAGTTCTTTATTCTGTATGTTTATTTTAATTTTCAACTACTTTACCAGGAGTTGCCATCAAGCAGCTATTAATCAAAATGTACCTTATATTTTCAGAAAACTTGCTCTAATACTTCCCTTGCACTAAGCATGGATGTGAAACTGTAAAGAGATGCAAATACGTTTTTAATAACTACTTGTTAATAAATTGGTAACCAATGGTAGATGATTAAATTAAATTGTAAGTACAGAAACAGGGAGAGAAGGGACTTGTTAGAATATTCCCGAGTATGTTTACTGCTTAAGCTAGAAATTGCAACTAGCAATTTTGTTTAATATTCACTGACGGACTTTAGCTTCTTAAGTTTGTCTGCTTCTTTTTATAAATTTGTATGTATATTTATTTTCATATGACTATATGGGTATGAAGAGTATTGCTTTTTTATATTCACATAACCATGTCTGAAAGTCTGATGAGTTCATTTACTTACTACATCTTCAAACACAGGCCAGGTTGTACCTCTGGGTTTTCCAGTTTCTCTCTCTGTACACTCCTGTTTGTATTACACATTTCTACAGAATGTAACCAGAGTCTAATATAGTTTAGAAATAAAACCCCAGTTTTTTCAAAGTATCATAATTGAAGACAGGAATGCGCCATACATTTATATAATAGCACATTTTCTTTTGTCTTTAAATACTCCTTTCCTAGTAATTCTCATACTCTAGTATATTTCTGAATGTAAAAATTCATAATATAAAATATTGTATTTTCATAATTTATAATTCTATTTACATAATAATCTATATGTATTTAAAACATAAGCTACGCATAAAGTACATAGAGAAATTTAAAATACTCTAGTATATCTTTTACTATATGTAAATAATTTGTTTGCTACTAAATACTGACCTGAAATTCTCAGATAGCTATTAACAGTTGCCATTACCTGCTATACCCTATAAATGCAAATAGACAATTTACAGCTACTCATTGCATGTAAATAATTAGGGTGTTTTCTTTTTCTCAGGTGCGTTATTTCTCTAATTAACCATGAGTTTCACCTTCCATTTCATCATTAAACTGATCAGTATCATGGGATCCTTCTGTGCTGTCCTCCATCAGCCTGAGATTTGTCTCAAAAGTTGAGGAGGGATAAATTGAAGGGTGTGGAACAGATAATAGTTATTCCTTATTTCTAACTGTACAGTAAGTTCTTTAGTTTCAATTTTAGATTTGCTTTTCTGAATCTCAGAAAGCTCTGTCATTTTACTTTTTAGCCCATTTCCAGAGCATTCGTGAATCTGATGCACACTGCAGTTTTCTTGCTATTAACTTCTCTCCATTGCAGTTACTTCTGAAAATTTTTGATAAATTATTATCCACAAGAGGATTATTTTATCCTATGACAAATTTGCTTCTTAAAACCCTTGGGTAAGGAGCACTTCTGGAATAGCTGTACCTTCTGAAGTGACAGATGGATGGCAGCCACCTTACAGCGTTGCACTTGCCTCATTTCGATAAGGGAATCAAGACCTTATTATGGTCAATCCTCTAGCAAAGTAACCTGTACATGCTCCATGTGATCTGTACTTTGTGTTACTGTTTTATCCTCGTCCTTCCATAGAATTTCCAAAACAATTGTTATATTGAAAACCTCTTTATAACAATATTTACTCATGTTTTCAGTTTGCAACCATTCACACAAAAATACGTGTTTGTGATTTAGCTATCTTATCAGGGTTTGTTCTTTAAGATGACTCTCATGCCTATTCAAACCAGAATTGCAAAGAAGAAAAAGTTAATCACAGCTTTTTAGTGAAACTTACAAATCATAGATATGAAATACTTCATTTTATTAAAGAAAACTCTTTGTAAAATAACTGCACACACTCTTGATTAAAAATGTGGTAACTGAATACATTTGCCACAAAGCAATCACACACAATTTAGTCTGTGCAGTAAAGCAATTGGTTCTAAACTTCTAGCCTTGAAACTTTCCAGCTTTCTCAGAAGTGGTTTATGCTACAATATAGTTAAATCATTATCATGCTGCAAGTTGGTTAAATCGCTATTTTACTTACTAAAAAGGACACCATACCAGAAAATTATATATTAACTCTTTACTTAGCTTAGGATATTGATTCTGCAGAATTAAACTGCTGCTTGTATTTCCAACTCTGATAAATTGATGCTAAATAATCTTCAATATCTCTATTGCACCCAAACCGTCAAATAGTATTAACAAAATGGATGGAATTCAAATACATATCTGAACTCTGAGACAGATGGCCATATAAACTGAATATCCAACCTCTTTGAACTTTAGCCATTACTAGCAATTTCAATGTACATTCTCCTGTAAGCTTTATATTAAAACCAATGAAAGTATTACACACAATAAGTAAAAAGGAAAATGGCTGTGAAAGTATGTTCTTCTTTTTTACTCAGATCCTAAGCCACCATCAACACCAACCTTTGCAGAGTGGGGAAAACACTGCTTATCTATTTTTATTTCTGTGAAAGGGTGTGTAAAATAGTAGTGTGCCAATTCACTATTTTTTCAATGATTAAAACAAAATACCACAAAACAAAACCAAACAGATGGGGAAAAAAAAAAGGAAAGAAAACTACTGGAAACGTTCACCAAACTGCCACAGTTATCACTGCTAATGAGTTGTCTCAGTTGAGGACAATTCCTTTCAATTCTTGGGAAAAAGCAACATGAATCCATCTCCCTTTTCTCTTCTAATAATGATTTTCACACCCTTCTACTTTTCAATATTTTGTGGAAAACAAACAAAATCCCAGTTCTGACACCTTTCTTATGAATATCGAATCATGATTAATGTATCACAGAATAATTTATTTCAAAGTTTATTGTGTTCTCTAAATCTCCCCAGTACTTTACATTAAATGTACAATTGGTAAATTGGTAATGTAAATTTTGTTCCTTGCTTCATTCTTCATTTGGAATTGATGTACTGGAAGAGATACTGCTATGATGAGAGTTTAGCAAATATATACTGAGCACTACTTTACGTCTCCCTATGCTGTAAGCTTTGCAAACAAAGACCAAAAAAATATCATACCATGTGATAATGTATATATAATAGTGTATAAAACATGTAATTAATGAAAACTGACTTAAATGAGAGTTTATATGAGTAAAAATATATACCTAAATATGAGAATGCCCTACTTAAAAATATATGTATACTTAAAATTAAGAAATTTTCCCCTTTCAAAGAACTTGTTTCCAAAATTCCTCACCTATTATGCTGTTGTTCTGTGTTACTAAAAGGTGACTAGCTAGGATATTCAACATTCACAACAGAGACAAAAATACACCATTGTATCCAAATAAACTGATTTAATCAACTTAATAAATCTACGAAGTGTAATAAATGAAATTTTAAATACTGACTAGATCAATGTGTTCCTACTACCTTTAAGAGAGAGGACACATTAGAAATTAACCTGCCTTTATTTAAAAGGTCATTTTTAATGTATCAAGGAATAGTACTGTATACCCTCAGGATACATCAGTCTTTGTCTTTCACATACTATAAATATGAAGGGGGACAAAAAAGGAAGACTATAATCTATAGTCTATAATATGCCTATTTTCTATAGATAAGGAAAAGAGGGTAAGTTCTATCATCATATTCAGTGTTATTAATAGGTTTCTAATATAGATAGAGTAATAAACATAAACCATGCTTCATTGCCTGTGGCTTTGAGCACTTCATTGTACATACTGATGGATACGCATCCCTGTCAGGAAGAACACGCAGCTACCTTCTTAAGCTATTTTCACCTACCATTATGGTTTCATGCCAGAGATGCATCTGCAAACAATGTAATTTTTATATAAATGATATATATACATATATTATAGACTACTGTAGTATTATATATATTTATATACTACACATATATATAAATAATAGGGATCACACTTTGAACAAGTAGCAGCAGTTTTAGCTAAAAGCCTGTCTTCTCCCATTAGGCAGAGTCCCTTCACTACCCCCACAGACTAGTACCCCCACAGACTAGTGCCCCCACATCTTCACCCACAGCCTTCTTTCTCAAAAACTTCACAACAAACAAGGCATCTGAGGAAGCCACACTGCCACACCAAACCCAGGGTTCTTAGAAAGCAGTCATGGCACCAGACTCCCTCTGTGAACACAGCCATAATCTGTACCTAGCAAAGTCTGTCCTCCAGGATGCTTTGCGGGAAGCAGATCAGTGGCAGAGCAGCAGCTGCCACCCCTAGGCCTTACTGCCCGCTCTCACCGGAGCACACCTCGATCTGGCACCCACCGCTTCTCCTCCAGAAGCAGCAGCCACACTCTGAACCAGGCTCTGAAGCTGTGAAGCTCAACTACCTGCAGCAGGCCTGGGGCTCGCAGCAGCGAAAGGCAGCGCTGCCACGGCAGCCAACAGCTCACGCATCTGTGTACCGATCTGTTCTGTCTCTCAGCTGCTACTTCAGGCAGCCACGGTCACTGACCATGCAGGCACACCCTCTTCGTCCTTCACCCACAAAAAGGCTGGCACAGTCCTTGCAGAGCAGCCAGAAGGCTGCTGACAGCTCATGTGCTGGAACACACAAGAGAACAACATTTTTGTTGTTAAATCTCATGAAAAGCATTCAACATGCTGGACGAATCCTGCCTTCTGCTGACTCCTGTCGATCTCTTCCTTACTCTTCCCAATTTAAATTGCAAAACTATCATGCTGCACAAGTGGAAGGACCCTCTGCACAAGAGTGCAGACCCTCTCACTCCTGGTGTTGTAGTATCACACTTGGTAGATACATGAAACTTGTCAGGGGGCTCTGAGATGTATCCCCCCCAGGGCACTCTGTGGTGAGCAGCCAGCACAAGGGCAAGGCTTTCCGTACCTTTTGCTGTTGCTGTCTCTCTGCCTTCACGCTGCTTTCACTGCCAGATGCTGGTGGGTGAGGGCAGAAGCTCAGGCACTGAGCATCTGTGGGAGGATGAGAGTGGGAGGCAACTGCCCAGGGCTGACACCCTTTCTGAAAGAACTTGGAATGGAACCAAAAAGCTTATAGGCAGCTGTTGTGAACCCAGAAACAAGTAAAGTTGTTTACTTGTGTGCCTGGTGCATTTCCGAAAGGCCCAGAACACCTGGAAAGCAGCCGCAGCAAGGATACATCTCTTTGAAGCAGTCCTCAGGAACAACGGAACAGTAACGTAGACTTGGGTAAGTGGGTTACTAAAACTCTGAAACAGGATATTACACATAGCAGTATACAGCAACATGAACACTGAGAATGAAAGAAGCAGCTTCAATTTATTAGATGAAATCTTTGCTGCTAATTTCATGTTCTGGCTTAATATTATCATTTTAAGTTTATTTATTTATTCATTGAAAGGCTGACATCAGATTTCATAGCGTCAGTGACCCGTGTTTAAATGAATTACAATGAAATGAGAAATAGCGAATTTAAACCTTTCTCATCATGTTCTTAACACAACCTCACAGCTACAATCTCACAATTTCTTTATTATAGAAAGCAGAACAAAATGAACGAACTAGGTTTCACATATCTCAGAGGAGCTTTTTCTAATAGAACTGAGTTGTGCCTGGTGATCTAATTTTTTTCCTAACTCTTTAGGATCAATCTCAGGAAACTGGTACATTTACCACCACTGATGTATACAAGTGCTCGTTTGTGGAAGTTATGCTGTCAGCAAGGCAGTCTCTTTCTTCCCTCATTAAGAAAGCTTATTATTCATGGTTATTCACTGTCCTAAAGGACTAATGTATATCATCATGGCAGGCTCTGAACCAATGGGAATTCAACTGCTTTATGTTATGAAATCAGAAATATAAAATCTGCCAGCAACGAACTCCGATAAATATTTTGGTACTGTCAACATTTTACAAAACCTTGCCATAAGCTCCCTGCCTCTTAAACACAGACAAGCAAGTAACACAAGAGTGTATTAGGTTAAACAGAAATTGTGTTCAGTAAACGCTTCTCTCCTATTTTTTTTTTCTGCATTCAAATAAACTTTTATAAAGTTTATGTTACTTCAATTTAACATTAGAACACGAAACAGAAATCTTGCATCTTTCAGCAAAAAATCCTTTCTGGGAATGGCTGAACTTGTGTCAAGACTTGTTTTTATCAGGACAAGAATATGGGCAGAGGGTGTTTACTCTCACCACAGTATGAATGCACCGTTGGGTGATGGAGAGGAGCATACACAGCAGCACAAACGCTGATAGGGAATACTAAGTCAGCAAACTGCAGAGAGAAAAGATGCACGTGGATTTTAGTATCACTGCATCGAACCACAGTTCGATCAGTCACCAGCAAGACAGACAATTGTTGCAGCTATTTAAATAAACGATTTTTTTTGTAGCTGAGGGCAGTCTGTCCTTATCAAGATTGAACCAAAAATATATTTGCCCTCCAGTGCCAAGCCCCAGTGCCCGCATTATTGTAATTAAGTCAACTACACATGAAATCCTGACCTAATTGAAAATAACTCTAAAACCAGCATTTATTATATTAGGCCCAAAGTTTTACCTTGTTTATAGGACTTAGAGATGATGAAGGTTTACAAGGACAGAAACAAAACTCTAAAATAACTCCATTAACTGAACCATATGAAATTCCAAGTTGCTCCTGATTGTCTTTAAATGAAGCCTGAATCTATTCATACAGATCAACAGAAGTAGACAAATAGTTAATAGTGTTCTGTACTTTACTAGCTAAAATAGTTGTATTTTTTCCTTTTTAATTTATCTGCTGTGGAGTTTTTTTGCCTCTCTTCTTTCCTGTTTCATAGTGACTCGTCTCTGTTTCTATTCTACTGCCACAAAGGTCAACTTTTTTCATGAGCCTGAATTCAGCATAGTCAGAAAGAAGTACAGAAAATTGCAGTTCTGTCAGTCAAGAGCTTTCTTAGACCCATCAATTGAGGAAGTGTCCAGAAACTGTCAGCTTAGCTGCATTCTTTGGGGATACTACGGGAACAAGTTTGAAGATATGCCTTTGACCTCAATTTGAAATGAATCTCTGATATCTACTAGACTTGCTGTTTCACTTGGACATGAAAGTCCACGTGAATAAAAGAACCTTCTCTCCTTATGTGTAGTGAATAGACTGAGTAGAATATGAAGCAAACACACACAGTTCTGAGGTTTTAAAGAAAAAAAGTCACCCTGGACTGTCATACTTGATGAAACTTTTTTTTTTTCCACAGAGCTTCATCATTTATGTTCCCCTACTTATAGCAAATTTATTGCATCATTGTAGTTTATGTTAATGTTTCATAGAACTGTAGCCTTCTTCAAATTTCACAGAGATATTCCCAATAAAATAATGCATTTCTCTTACTCTATTCTCTGAATCCCATTCATAAGGATCAGAATCTTCATTTCCTACTGTGTTTTAACTGCCTTACACTATTTTAAAGAGTTTAATGAGTATGATTTTATAGTGCTCTAATACATCTACTAGTCAAAACCCTTCCAAATGGATGCTGGAAATCTGACAGAAAGTAAAACATAAAACCTACAATGTCCTTATGAGCTTGAAGCTAAAATGGATTATAAATAAGATTTTCAATAGTTCATCAACTAAAAAAAAAAAAAAGTCATTTCTAAGAAGAATGGAATGGGTACATTACAAAACAAAAGTTAAGGAGCAGCCAGTATGTGGTGATGAAATGGTCAGTATGTGAAAGGAATCAATTTGGTCTCTCCCCTACCATCACCATCTTATTAACATAATATATTAAGATGAAATTGTTGTGTTCATTTGTTGAACTAAATAAACACACAACAACAAGAAGAAACAGAATACAGTTATTTTATAAATGTAAGTATATATTTATCTGTGCTTTGGAAAGGCAGAAAAAAAGGTAGATATCTTCAGTTTTATTTATACAGTATGGATGCAGGAAAACTCACTGTAAAATTGCCTGGAACAAAGTTTTGACCATATACGATGCCAGAAAACACTAAGATTTATTTATTTTATTTTTACTACACACACAAAAAAAAAAATCAAGAAATTCAAGCTCATAATGACCTAGGTATAATCATCAGCAGACACTCCACATCACATCCAGTGTGAACCACGTATAAGCAAGAGCATCTCTTCTCACATAAGTTGATCCCTCTGAAACTACAGCCTCATGTAATCACTCTACCTCCCTGAGACATATTTGTACTCCCTTTTTCATCCCACCCTGCCACTGTTCCCAATTTCTGAGTCAACCACATAGACTCTGGGACTGTCTAGGACACCTAATAGTCTCTAAAGGGGATCCAGGAGACGCTGCTGAACATTGCAGCACATTCCTACTGATCAGCCACAAATGCTGATCACATAATTGGTGGCAAATGTCAAAATAGTGCAGCTTACTCAAACTCCACACAGGCCCTTTATTGATGAATCAGTTACTGTCTGCATGAAAGCATCCTCAGTGCTGACTCAAGTAAGCACCCCTACACAGTCAGAATTGAAAGAGCTTCTCTTGTGTCTGTCTGTATCCTGAAGGTTTCGGAATGACTACACTGCAATAATTTGAAACTTTTCTTGTTATCCAGAAGGTAGGTTTTCCACAAACCATCACCAATTAACCAAAACAGAGGATTAAAAAAAAAAAAGTATTTGTGAAAGTCATTTTAGTCATCTTGTTGGAGACTACATATGCAGGAAAAATGGTTCCCAATTCATTCAGTAACACCCAGTGCAATCTGAGAACTACTACATTTAGACTCTTCCAGATCTTACGTGACTACTAAGCAGAGAAAAGAGCCTCAATGAAGGCTATTCAGATGAAATAAAGCCCCCTTTTTGTCTTTAATTAATCACACTCTCATTAATCAGCCTTACATAATCATTCTCACAGACTGAAAATTTCTCATTCTGGCCCAAGGTGAAAAAGGATTACCCTGCTTAGATTGAGGGAAAAAATATATCTTTCTTTTCTCATCTTTGTCACTTTAAGCATACAATTGCATAAATGAGGCATTCTGTATAGAATCATAGGAACATTTAGATTGGAAAAGACCATTAAGATCATCAAGTCCCACCATCGACCTAACACTACAATTTCACTGCTAAACCACATCCCTTAGTGCCATGTCCACA
Source organism: Anser brachyrhynchus (assembly GCF_964034855.1). Classification (NCBI taxonomy): domain Eukaryota; kingdom Metazoa; phylum Chordata; class Aves; order Anseriformes; family Anatidae; genus Anser; species Anser brachyrhynchus. The sequence goes on along the minus strand of NC_137698.1, from coordinate 29,707,272 downwards.
CATCTGTTGAATATTGCCATACCTAAAGGGATGGCAACTCCCTGGGCAGCCTGTCCCAAAGCCTAACTATTCTTTCCATGAAGAAATTGTTCCTGATATCTAATCTGAACATCCCCTGGTGCAATTTGAGGATGTTTCCTTCATCACTAGACACCTGAGAAAAGAGACTGACACCTTCCTCACTGCAGCCTCCTTTCAGGTAGCTGTAGAGAACAAAGAGGCCTACCATCAGCCCCTCCACCTTCTCCAGGCTAAACAGGCCCAATTCCCTCAGCTGCTCTTCAGACGTCTTGTTCTCCAGTCCCTTACCAGCTTTGTTGCTTTTCTCTGCCCACGCATGAGCAACTCAATATTCTTGTGGTAGTGAGGGGCCCAAAACTGAGCAGAGGGCTCGAGGTGCAGCCTCACTAGTACAGAGGAACAGTACTATATGACAACTGTACTAATATTGCCAAGTACAGAGGGACAATCACTTCCCTCATTCTGCTGGCCACACTATTTCTGATACAAGCCAGGATGCCATTGGCCTTCTTGGCCACCTGGGCACACTGTGGGCTCATGTTCAGCTGACTACCAACCAACACCCCCAGCTCCTTTTCTGCCAGGCAGCGTTCCAGCCGCTCTTCCCAAAACCCATACTACCCCCATGGGGTTGTCGTGCCCCAAGTGCAGGACCTGGCAATGAGCCTCATTGAATGTCATGCAACTGGATGCAGCCCATCAATCCAGGCTATGCAGATCCCCCTGCAGAGCCTTCTTACCCTCAAGCAAATAAACATTCCCAACCAATGTGGTGCCATCTGCAAACTTACTGAGAGTGTACTCAATCCCCTCATTGATACGATCATAAAGGTATTAAGCAAAACTGACCCCAATACTGAGCCCTGGGAAATATGGTGTTGTGGTTTAACCTGGCCGGCAGCTAAACACCACACAGCTGTTCACTCACCCTCCCCCCTCCCTCTCTGGGATGGGGGAGAGAAACGGGAAAGTGAAGCCTGTGGGCTAAGATAGAGACAGTTTATTAGGACAGAAAATAAAATAATAAATAATAATAATAATAATAGTAACGTGTACGATACAAGTGACGCACAATGCAATTGCTCACCACCCGCTGACCGATGCCCAGCCTATCCCCGAGCAGCCGGCCCCCCACCCCGGCCAGCCACCCCTATATATTGTTTAGCATGACGTCAGATGGTATGGAATACCCCTCTGGCCAGTTTGGGTCAGCTGTCCTGGGTCTGTCCCCTCCCAGCTCCTGCTGCACCCCTAGCCTGCCCACTGGCAGGACAGAGAGAGAAGCTGAAAAGCCCTTGGCTTAGTGTAAGCACTGCTCTGCAACAATTAAAACATCAGCATGTTATCAACATTATTCTCATCCTAAATCCAAAACATAGCACCCTACCATCTACTAGGAGGAAAATTAACTCTATCCCAGCTAAAACCAGTACACATGGCTTGTGACCATCTGCCAACCAGATTTCACTCTGTTCACAATGACCCTTCGAGACTTGCCATCCAACCAGTTTTTTACCCAGCAAAACATAGGCCCATCCACAAGCCATGAGCAGACAGTTTCTCCAGGAGGTGGCTGTGGAAAACAGTATCAAATACCTTGCCAAAGTTCAAGTAAACAATATGCACAGCCTTTCCCTCATCTACTGAGCAGGTCATCTCATCATACCAGGAGATTGGGCTAGTCAGGAAGGACCTGCCTTTCATACAAACCCATGCTGAATGGATCTGATCATCTGGTTGTCCTGTACATGCCATGAGATGGCACTCACGATGATCCACTCATGACCTTCCCTGGCACTAAGGACAGACTGATAGGCCTGTAGCTCCCTGGATCTTCCTTCCTGTCCTTCTTGTAGATGGGCATCACATTTGCCAGCCTCCAGTCAACTGGGACCTCCTCAGTTAGCTAGTACTGCTAGTAAATTATTGAAAGCATCTTGGCAAGCGCTTCTCCCAGCTCCTTCCGCGCCTTTGGGTGGATCCCAACCAAATCCATAGATTTGTGGGTGTTCAAGTGGTGTGGTAAGTTAGGTCACTAACCTTTTCCCCTTGGATTATAAGGGCTTTGTTCTGCTCCCTGTCTCCATCTTCCAGCTCAGCGGAGTGCGCACCCTGAGAAGAATTAGTCTTACTAATAAAGACTGAGGCAAAGAAGGCATTAAGTACCTCAGCCTTTTCCTCATCCCTTGTCACTATATTTCCCCTTGCATCCAATAAAGGATAGAGATTCTCCTTAGTCCTCCTTCTCTTGTTTACGTACTTCTAAAAACATGTTTATTGTCTTTTACTGTAGCATCCAAGTTAAGCTCTTGCCAGCCTTTAGTCTTTCTAATTTCCTCCCTGCATAACCTCACAACATCTTTGTAGCCCTCCTGAGTGGCCTGCCCCTTCTTCCAAAGGTCATAAACTCTTTTTTTTTTTTCTCCTGAATTCCAGAAGATCCCTGTTCTGCCAGGTATGTTCAATGGAGAGAAGGGATAATACTTCCTGTCCTCCAGAGCAAGGTAGCACACAGATTACACTGAAGCACAGCTGATGGCAAACCCAGCTCAAACCTTCTATCTTTAACTTCTCCAAAAATAAGACCTGGGACCAACTTACCCTGTGACAACAGAAAGCCCCAGAGGAGAATGTTAAAGAAGGAAAAAAGGCAGTGAACCCAGGGGACCACACTGAAGAACTTGGTTTGCTGTTCCTGTTGCTGGCGTGGCGCAGGAGATGAGGCGATATGGAGTGGTGCTAAGGGAGCGCTGGAGGCATTCCTCATAGCAGGGCATACTGCTCATATTCCCTAATTTCTCCCTTAATAAATGACTTCCAACACTCAGTTCTGGCACTGCAGTCGGCCTGCAACTTCCAGGCTGAAAGCTTGGAAACAAAACAGGAGGAGAGCCATCGCTGCTCTCCCTTAATAGCTGGTTGCTTTTGGCAGCCTCCTAAGCTTAGAGCCAGCTCCGAGTGACAAACTAAGCTACCATACGGAAAGGTGCCACAACATACTGCTGCCTAGTCATTGCCCTCAACGCTATGACACCCTCTGAGTTGCCCACAGTTCTGAGCGCACAATATGATAGCACTCAGTGCACGTTAGAAAAAGAGAATACTGTCATTTAAACACTCCAAAATTATCTCATTTCCAAACTTACTTGACTTCTTTGTCCATCACACACAAAAGAAAGCTTGGAATTAGGTCTACATTTCACTCTAACTCTAGTTTTGCCTACTCTAAAAGCCTACGGGAGATGCGAATCTGGAAAGGGGATATCTAAAAATTATTTCAGAAGTACCATTTTGTAGAAAGCTAGGCAAAACCCTTCTCAGCCGTTTTTAGTTTTTTTTCCCCTTAACTGGGATATCAGAAACATGCCTGGGAGGATAAATGTAGCTATAACAGTGTTTGCTCTCCAGCAGTCACTTTCTAGAATAACATTCCCATAAGACTATCATCATCCAGTTGAATTTATGCCATAGGGACAAATTATCCCACCAGAAGCCCTGACAGGAAAACTTAAAACTATGTCCCTTGGAGGAAAAAAAATAAATTAGGAATTTAAAAAAAAAAGTTACATGCAGCTCAGTGTCTGAAGTCAGAGGACTGTTCCATTCTGTTCTATTTTTATCTCGGATAATTATTTCTATAACCTACTATACGTCCACAGTAACCCACTAGTTTAAGTCAGTTTTCCAGAATTTTGAAGAAAGCTGATTTTTTAACTTTGGTTGCAGTTCAGTGCGAGCTTTAAGCTGATCTTAGGCTATGATTGAATTGAAACTCCCATTCAATTTCCAATTGGAAACCATTTGAGGGTAGGACAGTGAAGGAAAAGATTCATTTTTTGTCCAGATCAGCTCCCTATTCTGACTCACCACCTACTCATATGAACACCAGTATTCAATGGAAGGAAAGGAAAGATCAAGCGGTACTATATATATACACACCACGTGGTATTATATTATTTGCATAGTTTTGTACATGACACCAATTTTCTCAATACCTTCACACGGCAAAAGAAAAACATCTTCATTTCCACTAGACAAAGACTGTTTTTACATCATTCCACTGATTCCATTTAGTGACTGTCTGCAAAATGATGGATTAATATGGACTTATACTTTTACCTTTCATTTTTCTGATAGATATCAGAGTCCAATAAGGACTTATCTATTTAGCTACACTGTAAAAATACATAGCTTATTCTCTGATTCACTGCTTTTCTTGCCCTATTATATCAAAGTGAGCACAATACACTTTAAATCACTATACCCAAAATATAATTGAAATGTTGTTTAAACAAGTATAATATATGGGCATCTGTCTCATACTGTTGTGACTAGAAACTCGACCTTACAACATGAGCAAGAAAAAGGACTTGTCTTCTTTTGGGACAGTCTGAATCATCTTGACAGAAGTAATATATTTCCATGTCCATGCGACATTAGCTTATCTTGAAGTTGTAAACATCCCTTCTAAAGCAACATTCTAGGTGCTGTTTTTTGTTATTATAATTATTTTGTTACATAACAAAAGGATATTGATGTTGGTCATAACAGCACTCGGTGAGCATCCAGTAATATATTATCCTTCCTTTGTAATACAGATTTTTACCATTAATATTCTTCTGTTGTTAGAGTTGCCCACTGACTCTGATTTTATAATAGTTCCTACAGATGGCCAGAAGTAACATGTGTGCAAAGATAAAGAGGAAGCAAACTTCAAAACAATGACACAGTCTTCATTACAGAAGTGTTCTTTTAGTAATTAAGTGTGGAGTTGCACATATGGTGTCTGATTTATCCTCGTACTCTCACTGATGTAAACCTGCTATAATAATAACGTAAATGTAACCACACCATTTTTCCATCAGTCTGGGAACACATCTATTTTTATTTCTTTTATTTTTCCACAAGTAATTACACTTTGTTTTTTTCATTTGAAACTGGGAGAAGGAAAAGTAGCCACAGTGTCAAAAGTTTAGATATTGTGGACTTCCTTTGTGTCTTTAAAGAAAATAGATACCTCGTTATTCTTCTCTTATTTATGGGGGGCTGGAGGTGGAGGCACTGTTGTGAAGTCATTATAGAATCATAGAATCATAGAATATCCTGAGTTGGAAGGGACCCTGAAGGATCATCAAGTCCAATTCCTGGCACCACACAGGTCTGCCCAAAAGTTTAGACCATGTGACCAAGTGCAGAGTCCAATCTCTTCTTAAATTCAGACGGGCTTGGTGCAGTGACTACTTCACTGGGGAGCCTGTTCCAGTGTGCAACCACCCTTTCAGTGAAGAACCTCTTCCTGATGTCCAGCCTAAACTTCCCCTGCCTCAGCTTCACACTGTTCCCACAGGTCCTGTCACTGGTGATAACGGAGAATAGGTCACCTGCCTCTCCACTCCCTCTCGCGAGGAAGTTGTAGACTGCGATGAGGTCCCCCCTCAGCCTCCTCTTTTCCAGACTGAACAGGCCAAGTGACCTCAGCCACTCCTCATGTGTCTTCCCCTCTAGGCCCTTCACCATCTTTGTCACCCTCCTCTGGACACTCTCCAACAGTTTTACATCCTTTTTGTACTGTGGTGCCCAGAACTGCACACAGTACTCGAGGTAAGGCCGCACCAGCGCAGAGTAGAGCGGGACAATCCCTTCCCTCGACCAACTAGCAATGCCGTGCTTGATGCACCCCAGGATACGGTTGGCCCTCCTGGCTTCCAGGGCACACTGCTGGCTCATATTCAACTTGCTGTCAACCACAACCCCCAGATCCCTCTCTGCAGGGCTGCTCTCCAACATCCCGTTGCCCAGTCTGTACGTATAGCCAGGGTTGCCCCGTCCCAGGTGCAGGACCCGGCACTTGCTTTTGTTAAACTTCATGTGGTTGGTGATCACCCAGCTCTCCAACCTGTCCAGATCTCTCTGCAAGACCTTTCCACCCTCATCCGAGTCCACAACTCCTCCAAGTTTGGTGTCATCGGCAAATTTACTCAAAACACCTTCTAGTCCTACATCCAAATCATTTATAAAAACATTGAAGAGGACTGGCCCTAAAATGGAGCCTTGAGGGACCCCACTAGTGACCATCCACCAGCCAGATGTGGCCCCATTTACCACAACCCTTTGAGCCATGCCTGTCAGCCAATTGCTCACCCATCATATGAGGTTTTTGTTAAGTTGTATGCTGGACATTTTGTCCAGTAGGATCCTATGGGAAACCGTGTCAAAAGCTTTGCTGAAGTCCAAAAAAATCACATCAGCTGGTTTCCCTTGATCGACTAGATGGGTGATCTTATCATAAAAGGAAATCAAATTTGTTAGGCAGGACCTACCCCTCATGAACCCATGTTGGCTGGGACCAATGACTGCATTGTCCCCCAGGTGCGCTTCAATAACTTCAAGGATCATCCTCTCCATAATTTTACCAGGCACTGACGTGAGACTGACAGGCCTGTAATTGCTAGGGTCTTCTTTCTTACCCTTCTTGAAAATTGGCAAAACATTTACCAGCTTCCAGTCCAATGGGACCTCACCAGATTCCCAAGATCGTTGAAAAACAATTGAGGTCTCGCGAAGACGTCAGCCAGCTCTTTAAGCACCCTGGGATGAATCCCATCCGGACCCATGGACTTGTATGGATCCAGGTGGAGCAGCAAATCCCACCCATGTTCAGGGTCGGTTGGGAGTTTGTCATTCCCACCGTCATGGTCCTCCAGCTCAGGGTACCTTGGGTCCCAAAGCCCATCATCAGCGTTGAAGACAGAGGCGAAGAAGGCGTTAAACGTCTCTGCTTTGCCTATGTCATTGTCTGTGAGGAGACCCTCCCCATCTAGTAGAGGACCTATGTTTTCTTTGGTTCTCCTTTTTCTGTTCACATATCTAAAAAAACCTTTTCTATTGTCTCCCACAGACATGGCCAGCTTCAATTCTAGTTGGGCTTTGGCCACACGAATTTTCTCCCTACAAACACAAACAGCATCCCTGTATTCCTTCCTTGTTGCCTGACCCTCCTTCCTTAGTTATGTTCTTCTGTTTTAAGGATTATTTTATGATTTTTTTTTTCCTCTCTCAGTAGATGCTATGATATCTAGCAGATATCTAATCAGATATTTCAAAGGCTTGTGTCTTCTGCCTAGCTACTTCACACTAAAATTGAATTCCTGCTAAAGAGAAAAATGGCAGTCTTTTATCATGGATTGAGAGGAAAAAAAAATCCATCCATAAAATAATTGTTTCCAAGGATGATTTCCTTGAGATTCTTAATGTTCTATTAATTCTTATGTACAATTCTTTGACTTTTGTCTTCCCTATCCACTAAGCTCTTTAAGCCTAGTTCTGCCAGATTCTGACCCTTCATTTGTGAGCAGCTATGTGGCTTCCTCTGGGTATACTTTCATAATAGCAGAAGCCAAAAGGGGTAGCAGGATTCTTACTGTCCCTCTCCTGGAATGCACAGCCTTTTCTTTTCTGGTCTTCTTTTCTTGATAATCTTGAGAAATTAGGCAAACTCAAAAATGTACTGAATAACAAATTTGTGGGTAACACTTCTCAAAAGGTACTTCGTTTGAAAAAAAGATAGCATTTTTTCACAGTGATAATACCAGCTTTTTTTTTTTCTGGATTTCTAAAGTAGAATAAATTCTATACAAAATTTAATATGGGCAAACCCTTCTCTGGACTATATCTCATCCACTAATGCTTATTAACAAATCTCAGATGGAATATATTTGCCTAGATGCATCATTTTCAAATTTTGAAACTTCAGATCTAAAGCCTCATTTTTATCACTCATCTTCGTAAATTAAATTAACCTTCACTTCATATTGCATATTGATTCAACTTTTGCATTCTGTGCTGACTGCACTTCTGTACTCCTTTGTATCTCAGTTCAACTTAGTCAAAGGAGTTTTTTTTAGCTTGTGAAGTTTTACAGTTGACATTTTGTATTCCATGGAAGACTGCAAGATGAACATATCTGAAACTTCAAAATAACTAAAAATACAACCCTTAACGCAATAAATAAATAAATATTTTGTCAATTCAGAAAAAGGGCATTTCTTCAATAAATGACTAGCAATAAGGGGGAGAAAAAAATGATGTAAAAGATAAAAGAAAAACAGAAGGGCATAATTACTGCTGGACATAAATGCCAGAAATAAAAGAAAATTATGTGTTACATCCATCCCACACAAATACTTCTGATGCAGTTAGCACAGGGTTGTGATAGAACTGATCCCGCAGACACTAGTCAAAAGCACTGAAAATTGCATAATGATAAGCCAATAGACTCACAAACCTAGTCTACATGCACAACAAAATAAGCTGAGGAGCTACTTGTCCGTAAGTACTCACTGACAGGAGTGATAGCCATTAACTGCTCACAGGAAATGGTGTTCCGTCTTGCCATCCCTAAATACCCACGGTTAGTAAATCAACAGACCTTCTCAATAGTCACTGCAAAAATCCAGTTCCAGTGAGAAATGGTTAACCAATGCTAAAGAACCAAAAAAATTACCAAGTCTTTTCCTTTCTTAAAAACACCAAACTGGATGTTAAAGGGATATTAATGGATGTAAAATGATGTGCCACAGCATCCTCTGCTGCAGGATGAGTTAAGTAAATTGATGCTGAAAATCAAAATGATAATCTGCAGCTTTAGAATCTCAGATGTATGGGAAGTTTAAAGTGAGGCTTCATTCTGAATCTTTAAAAATCTATCAGTGATTTTTGCATTACTTTATATATACAACGTTGTAGCTCTTTTTGAAATAACCCAATATTTAAATAACTGATTTTTTAGAATTCAGAATTTCTATGCGTGGATGCAATCTACTGTTCACACTCTTCATTAGAAAAAGAACAAATATACAAGACTCCCTGCCTGTTTTAACCACTAAGACCTTAATGATCAAAATTTTAAGGTTTCTTTCAACATTTATGCACATGGTAACTTCAGGAACAAGTACACATTATATCAAAACTACAAGACTAATCCACTGCATTTGAACCTTTTGTCTCTTACAGAGAGAACAGACAAAGAATGATAAAACCGAAATTGTTCGGTATTTTACTTCTCACAGTTCGTGAAGGACTCAGGTACAGCACATGAATTAATAAAAACATTCTAAAGCATTACAGACATAAAATTATAACCCAAACTTTAATGTACATCTTTTTGTTAATATGAGAGCTGTTATACCTCAGAAATCATGATAACATGGGGAGGGGAGGGATGTTACTTTCCCTATTCATTTCTAAGATTTTGAAAATATGAACCAAATCTTCAGTTTAGCTTTATTAACTTTTTATGTTAAAATGTACATGGTGTATGCAAAGACAAGCATGGAAACTCTTTAGGCTTATTTATGCATGGAAGAAAATTACTGAGAGCCTACAGCAGTAGATGAATATGACTATCACACTGAAAAGATATAAAGAACACATATATATTAAAACATTACTTTTTTTTCATAGGGGGCATCAATTTTAAGATATGACGCCGGAAGCACTCTTCTAAACCTTCAAATGAAAACCCCAAAGTGCAGCAACACCACCCCCACTGAATGGAACAAAACATACAAATGTAGATTGTTCCAAATATTTTTGTGACAATTCTCTAAGCACAAAAGAAGGGAACTGGTCTATTATTAGACAGTAGAATAAAATGTAATTATAGCTAAGCAACACAATTTGAATTTGCTTGAAAAACTGTTTCCAGTTTGAAGAATACTTTGCATAATACAGAAGTTAAATCTCAGGAGTGATATTGTTGTTTTTTGTGGTTTTTTTTTTTCTTTTAATGTCCCAACAAAAGAACTAAATCAGCCCATGCATCAATGTACAGAAGACTTTTTCCTGTTTGTCAAAAACAGCCTGGAACAAAAATAAGACAAATATCATTTTCTTTTTTAAATACTACTATAATACTAGTTATAGCTAGGTTTCTGAATTACCTAAGAATTGAAAGGTACTATAAAGGGAAGACAAAGGTATAACACATATATTGGAGGACCAAAACATTTCAAATTAATATTTTATCTTTCTGATATAATAGCTGAGGTTTATTCACCTCATGGCATAGGAAATAAGTACAAAATATGATCAGTTTTCAAAACACCATGATCTGCCAGTGTGTGTCTTATGGTTTATTCTGAATCAGAATAATGTCTCTTAAAGGACTTGACAATACAGGAGAACAATGTGACAAACTGTACTTCAACTTGAAAATCATCACTCAAGAATGAAAACATGGATTTTTTCATTGAAGGTTGGGTTATGGCTAACCTTTGCCATTGCAAGGAGAGAGAGAACCCATGCAACTTAATTCCATTTTCAAGGACATGCCAGAAGTACTGTCTGGAAGAGCCTCTCTTCCTTCTCTGTGGATCTTCCACTGTTAATACAGATGATGAATGGTAGTCATCCCACCACTGCCAAAGATGCTTTGCCTGCCCACTGGCAGGGGGGTTGGAACCAAACGCTCTTTAAACTCCCTTCCAACCCAAACCATCCTATGATTCTATGGTACCATCTTGAACAAGAATGAAGAAGAAATTAAGGACTCCCTTTTAAAATAAGCTATTTCATTTTAATATCAGTTTCTGCGCTCCTTACAATCCCGTGTAGGGCTAACTAAGCACATGTTTGGAAATAGTATTGTCTTTCCAGTCACTTTCAGAGCCTTCACCTCTCAGAAATGAGGAATACCTGAACAACACTGAGAAAACACCTGCCTTTACCAGAGATACTTGATCTCAGATTCTACAAGTTCAATAATCTTTCATTAAAAAAATAAAAATAAAAATGTGAATAGTCACCTAGATGTTGTACACACCTAATATCATGTGAGGGTTTCTGCTTTCTGTTGACTTAAGACTCAAACCAGGCCCTTAGAAGGGAAAATTTAGTCTCTGATAGAAAAGGTGATACAATGTGCATAAACTGAAGCACGGAGGGGTAAGACCAGATATAAGGTGTAATTTTTTTTACAGTTATTTTGCCTCCTTTTTTTACAGTTTATTGATATTTTTCCTAAAGATATCTATAAATATCATGGCATTTTCATGCATCCAATGCTTCCATTGCTCCTTACAGAACCTGGTTCTTGTTATCACTGTAAGAGCATGACTACCATCGAATGCAGTACTCAAACTACAGGATTATTTATTTAATTATAATTTGGTGGTATGATTTTCAGTCACTAATGGAAACCAAAATTGTATTTTTTTTATCACTTTTGTATATGAGTGATGATTTCCATTACATTGCATCTGATTCATGTTATGAGCTGTTTTTAAACTTATTAATAACTTCTTCATGAAGAAACTAAAAATGATTTCAGAAAGCTTTTAATATGCTGATTTGAAAACGATAGTGGCTTTTAACACAAGAACACCCATTCAGTGGTAAAAATGTCAGAATTACAATAAGCCTAACTGTAAGTAAAACGAGGAAAAAAGCTGTCTGTGTCAAAAGAAGAAAAAAGTTTTTTAAATATCCTCCATCATCTTCCAACTAACATTTTCAAGTAGTTTATTATACAAAAAAGTCTTTCTGAAGCCTGCTCTGAAAAGCACTGCTGGACACTAATCTCAATTAATTCAAATGCAAATAAACTGTGAACTTCAACCTACTTCAAGCAATCAATGCAAGTACTGCCAACTCTCCCCTCATTTAACTCTTCAGAACTTATTATTTTCTTGAGATTTGCACAATTCAGCAAAGCAGCCAAATAATTGACCACTGATTTCACTTGGGGAATGTATGAAGTGTAATTAATGAAATAGACTTACCATTTTCATTTCTAGAGCAGTAAGGGTAAATACCCACATAAACGTTGCTATCAAATCAGGCTGAAAACGGGTAACAATTACATATTTTCAAGTAGTTCCCATACTCACTTGTAAAGGAAGCATGTCTGGCTGGACCACAACAGTTTGGCTGATTTGAACTCAATTCATTACATCTCTCAGCCAATATACTCAGCCAGAACAACCAGGGTTACCAACGACAAAGAGGAAACCGATGACGATGGAAAATGGGGAGCATTTTCACAGCTCTGCCACAATAACTGTACAGAAATTTCTTTATGTGCACTGGCCCATCCTAACTGTTCTGGTAAAATATGTGCTAATAAATATAAGTACTGGAAAGGAACAAAACCTGCTTATTAGAAAACAAGATTTTGTAACTAGAGGTTACTCTATTAACCACAAACCCAAAGAATTTGTAAAATAGCACAAAAAAGAATTAGGATGCGGGTTCATTTCCTCTGAAGGTAGAACTTTATTTCCTGCTTATTTTAATTTTTTATTTTAATGAAGTTGTTAAAGGTAGTTTCATACAGCACTGTTTTCAAAGGTGCTGGGCAACCATAACTGTCAATCAACCCACAGCCCTCTCAATATCTTTTTATTATACAGTTTAAATGTACTCTTCTTATACTAATATAAGAGCATTCTTTGTCTTTTCTGTCTATCAAGAGGCAGGAAAAGCACACTTTATTAAATATGTATAATATCTTATGAAAACAAGTTCCCAAACTTTTGATTTGTTGACAGCTATTCCCTATGCATCCAAAAAAACTTGTTAATCTTACTTTGCTTGAAAATTATAGCACATTATAGGCCAAGCTACACTGAATAATTAACACTCACTTAGAAAAACAGAAGAACAAAGTCAAGAGTGGTATTTGATTCATCACTCCCCCTTGAACCTGTGATTCACTCCTGAAATGTTTAATATCCTGGATTATCCCTTAATATTTGCCAGTCTGAAGAAAAATATTCAGAAGTAGTGACCTAAGTTTCCTCTGAATTAGAAATTTCTTAGAAATTTCTAAGCCAAATTCAGGACTGTTAAACGGCAGAATATTCATATCAGAGCTCCACCTTCTCATTTAGCTTTGAAGCTAACACTAGCCAAGTATAACCTTGCTTTCATTAGAACTTTACGTTCTCCAAAAGTCAAAGAAAAGTGATGCAAAAGTTATTTTCTGAATTTTTATACAAAATAACAGCTTAAAGCTACACAAATTTATTCCAAGGAAAAAAATGTCTTATATAATTTTAGAGAAATAATGTACATGATTGTAAGATTTGCTTTTCTTAGGGTTGAATATTCTTGCTTCTTTAAACAAATATTGAGGATTATTGAGTAAACTCACACAAAAAGAAATCAGAATGACAAACTGGCATAATATGATAAATCTAGAACACATCTAGAACTGAAGAACATAATATTTGTTAGGGTTGATTTTTACTGAGTACCATTTACTCTCCAAGCTAATTGCTAGCCCAGCAAATACCCAGGTGACCCACTACAAAACAGAAGCTCAGAACTCTTAAAAGGCTGTGAGCATGGTGCTGTCATCAGTAACTGTATGCGTGTGCCAGCACATGTGGGTCTGCCGGTCAGTGTAAGCAGGGTCTACAAAGCACCACTTCAGCAGTGGGTTTCCCCAAATACTGATTTTATGACAACAGTCCTCCTGAGTTTGCAGGAGTTTTGCAGACAGCTATTTAGCCAAGCCATTAGCACCTGGTTTTCTTCAACTTTTGAATATTACTGTTAAATATCCTGGAACTCCACGCTTCCTTCCATATATAAATATGCTACTGAAGACAGTCATAAAAAGTCTGAACACTTTCTCTAATAACAACAAATGACCAAAATGGTTATGGACCACAGTGTACAAATTCCACCTGATGTACATGCATATTTAGAAAACCATTTTGTTGAAGTATAGTAGTGCCATTTTATTTCCTTGAGAGCCTACCTATCATTTCAAAGCTCTATTTTTTAAACATGATTTATAAAATAAAGCAACCAAGTGGAAACCAAGACAAAGCATTGCATGGAAAATACAATCAGATATAAAATATAAATTAAAGTGCCAAATTAATGTTTTAACTTCAAAGTTTATCATCTGATTGATGCTGGTAAAATGACTGATCTCAGGAAGACCAATGACTTTTACTCATGTAATGATGGATGCAGTCCCTTTGCAGTTAACAGGACTATATATATGAATAAAGACTACTCAAGTCAACACGGGTTTGCAGATTCAGGCCCTGTATATTTACAGATGAACATCAAAAGTTTGGCAATATCTGTTCAGATTTTTTCATAATTAATGCAATGCTTTCACCATGTGGTTCTAAATTAACTTCTCCAAAACATTTCAAATGTCTACTTTAGAAAGCGAACAACGTGAGTCTTTTTACTTTGAGAAGTACCATTATTTACATTTATATCAAAACATTTAAAAGCAAGTTCGTGTCAGCGACAGATGATAAGACCTGACTTAGTTAATGGGTAGACTGTTAATGAGGATTTATAACCAGTGCATGTTTGGTGTAATAAACTATCTTGCCCTTTTGGAAAGAGGAAGATGAGGGCTGCTTTATAATTCGGGGGGGGCGGGGGGGGAGTAGTATACCATATGTATTTCCTAATTCTACTTAAATTTAATGAAAATCTTAGCAACCTAAACTACCTTCTCCTCAATTTTCTTGCTTTCAACTTTACTCCTCAGTATTTCTGTGCTGCTGCCAAGTGGTTTCCTTAAGTTCTGGCTGATAAAAATATTCAGTAAAAACACCCTATAGTGGGTTTACGTCGCAAGGTTTTGGTAGCAGGGGGCTATGGGGTGGCTTCTGTGAGAAGAATCTAGAAGCTGCCCCATGTTTGGTAAGGGCCCCACTGCTGACCAGAGCTGAGCCAAGAAGCGATGTTGTTTTGTGCCTCTGTGAGAGCATATTTAAGACAGGAAAAAAAACGCTGCACCACACAGCAGCTGGGAGAGTGAGAGGAGTGAGGAACAGCCTTGCAGGCGCCAAGGTCAGTGAAGAAGGAGGGGGAGAGGTGCTCCAGGCACCGGAGCAAAAGTCCCCTGCGGCCTGTGGTGAGGACCATGGTGAAGCAGGCTGTCCCCCTGCAGCCCGTGGAGTATCACAGTGGAGCAGGGTTCCACCCCGCAGCCCATGGGGGAGACCACGGTGGAGCAGGTGGACCTGCACCGATGGAGACTGCGGCCTGTGGAAGACCCCTGCCGGAGCAGATTCCGGGCCGGACCTGTAGCCCGTGGAGAGGAGACCACGCAGGAGCAGGGGGTCTGGCAGGAGCTGCTGCCCGTGGGGGATCCAGGTTGGAGCAGTTTGCTCCTGAGGGATGGACCCCATGGTATGGACCCATATCTGGAGCAGTTCTTGAAGAGCTGCTGCCTGTGGGAAGCCCATGCCGGATCAGTTCAGCGAGGACTGCATCCCATGGGAGGGATCCCACAGCACAGGGGACGAGAGTGACCGAGAAGGAGCGACGGAGAAGCAGCGCTACAGACTGACCATAACCCCTATTACCCTGCGCCGCTCAGGGGGAAGAGGTGGAAGAGGGTGCGTGGGAGGGAAGTTGCTTTTGGTTTCTTTGTTTCTCACTTCCCTAGCTTGTTAGTAATAGGCAATAAATCTTACTATCTCCCTATGCTGAGTCTGTTTTGGCCGTCACGATAATTACTGTGCAATCTCCCTGTCCTTATCTCAACCCTTGAGCCCTTTTCATCGTATTTTCTCCCCGTCCCTCTTAGAGGAGGGGGAGTGAGAGAGAGCGGTTGTGGTGGAGCTCGGCCGCCCACCCGAGTAAAACCACCACACACCCCACCTTAACATTAAATAAATTATACTAGAGTAAAAAATGCTATAACAACGTGAAATAATCTTCTTTGATCAGCTTCTTACCACCAACAAAAGTTACTTCACACTTACAGTTACTACACTTACTAGTTCTTGGACAAGACAACTATGCAAAGAAACAAGTATTTTAGGTCAGAAAAGAAAGAAATTTACCAAAGCCTCAAGAGTATAAAGTAATACATAGTGCCACAAAATCCAGGTTGAGGACCTCATTTGCCTGCCTGTTCTGTGCAGTCATTTTGGTAGCATTGGCAGCAGAAGCAGCAGCAGCCCATTCCTTTTGGAATCAGCCTTCACCTCAGAGAGGAGCCCCTGCGTTGTGCTGCTCTGCCCTGGGCATGCAGAAATCCTTGCCTGGTGCTGCTCTGTGTGTGCACAGAAGTCCCTGCGTGCATAGAAGCCTGACAGCTCACAGAAGGGGCAGAAATCCCTTCCATGAAGCAGAGTGCCCTACTAAGCTTGTGAAAGGTTAAACACTGCTGGAATAGCAAGGCATGTCATGTGCCCACACTTTCCAGTTCCATTCAATTACCACCAGCAGCAGTCCTATAATGCAACATAATACTGTGTTATTAAATCAGAGTTTCACATTTACACCTGGTGCAGTCTGGAGGAAGGCCTGCCATTCCTCGGTCCGTACCAGAGGAAACAACCCACAACTTTCACGGGCTCACACGCCTCACTGCACACACTGACCTTGGAGACGGGGATAGGGCTGATCCCTTTCAGGAGACTATTTCACAAGTGCCTGGCATTACAGCCTTAAATTGTTAATCACATACCGAGGTAAAACGCCCTTCTGTGTTACACACACACCAGCACGCACACGAGCACAGAGCAGCATGAGGCTGTATTTTTAAATCCTCTTTAATTCCTACTTTGCTCTCTACTTCCCAGAATGACCTTACATATCCCTTCTTCCTCCAAACAGAATCAATTAGAGCTTTTCTTGTCCCCCAAAACTAGTGTTTATACAAAACAGCTTCTGTAATGCCTTCTGACATCCTTAAAGCAGCAAAGATTTCTAAAATAAAATATTTTCAAACATTTGAACGTCACCCTGAAATCAAGTTTTCACGGAAAAATAAGCCTGCAACTTCTCCTCCTAGGCGCACCTTTTGTTCACGGCACCTTTTTCCTTGCCGAAAACTGCACGCCCAAGCGTCGCCTCTACGCTGACCCAAGCTCCCAACTTTGCTGTGCCGCTAATTGCCAGCTCCTCGCCCCGCTGCCACCCCGCTACCACTCGAGGAGGAGGAAGGGAAGAGGAACCGCTTACCTTAGCCCGGAGTCACCAAGTCCCCGAGGAAAAAAATCAAAATAAAAATATAAAAGAAGGGAAAAAAGAAGAGCCGAGCCGCTGGGTGCCCGCGGAATACCCGCGAGCGCCCCAGCACCTCCCCGGCCGGGAGCAAAGTGGTGGCGAGCGGGGGGCCCAGGAGCGAGTTGCCGGCGCGGAGCCCGAGCCCGCCGGCGCGGGGCGCCCGCCCTTCAGCACCCGGCGCGCCGCGGACAGCACCGGCCGCGCTCACCGCCCAGACAGACGGACGGACGGACGGACGGACGGACGGACGGACAGACCGACCTCCGGACCGACCGACCGACCGAGCGCGCCGCTCAGCTCGGCCCGGCCCGCCCCCGGCCCGCCCCCCGAGGCGCCCGCCCGCCCCCTTTTGTTGCAGGGGGCGCGGGGCTCGGCTCGCAGCTCCGCGCCGCCGCTCGCCCCCGCGCAAAGATGCGGGGGGACGGGGGAGACGCACACAGCCTCCCGGCTGTGTCCCTGCCCGCGTTACGGCGGGGTGTGGGCGATAAGGTGCTGATAAGCCGTAGTAGAGGGACCGGCTGAGCGCTCAGGGATGCTGGAGGTGATGGAGCGGCCGGCCGAGCGCGCAGGGATGCCGGAGGCTCCGTGTTGAGAAATCCCTGCCGCCCCTATCAAGTTGGCTGCCGGAGTTTTGAGGCTGAGATCTCCCCCGGCAGCCCCTGCTCGAAGCACAGACCTGCCCCCGGGAGTCAGCGCCAGCTGCGGAACGCAAGGGAAAAGCACCCCGAGATAGGATATACACGGATGGGATCCCCAGTCCTATCCCCTTCGCCTGTAAGATGGAGAACTGGCACCTGGGGACGAACAGAACCAATACCACCACCCCCCAACACGGAGAAAATACCCTAAAAATTATAAATACTTATACGTCAAGCAAAATAACAATAGTTTGAAGTCTCCCTTGGCCCTTTTTTATTGTGAGATAACCAGTTAGTTATCTGATTTATTACTTTCAAACTAATTTATCATCCATTCCAACGCTTCTAAAGAGTAGCTTACTTAATCTTCAAAGTGAAGTCATTATGAAAATTAAGTATCTACTCTTCGAGGCATTACAGGTTACCTGCTTCTGGCCTTTTGGGAAAACGTGTTACAGATTAAAGTATTAAACTGCCTTTAAATCATCTGTGACTAGGCTAAGACAGAGGTCAGCTGTTCTGATCTACACTGGCACACTAGGTTAATTATACACGCATCTGTATGTGGAACAAAACTGGAGTGACAAACACAACTAGGTAAGTCGCACACTTAAAGAATTGAACTGGTTAACACAAGAAATAACAAAATGGGATGCTTGGGATTGCATTTGCTTATCGCTATTTCGTAAGGGAGTTCTTATTGGACTGCTAATTAGGTCATGGTACTGCAAGAAGAAACATGATTAACTTTACACTTTTACACACAAAATGTACAATACAAAGCCAAATCAGCCAGTTTTCACTGATAACACCTTCTATAATTGCCAGTTATCAAGCCAGCTTGGCTGGCAACCAGAGAACATTTCTGAACCACTACAGTTCAATTTCTTCCCTCTCTTCACTCTTAAGCCCTCTCAGGTTGCTTGCAAGGTATAAACAGAACAAAATTTCACTAGTTAATGACAATGTTGGGGGTGCAAAACTGATGTTGAGTCAGTTTTGCTTCCTACTAGCTACACCATAAGCTCTCCAGGGACGGAGTAAACTTGGAAATGACTGGTTCCAAATTGAATGGAAATTGAAATCTCAAAAGGGCAAACAGAGACCTTGCACATTCACTCTCCCTTGCCCTTACGAAAGTGCCTGAAACAAACCATCAACAAATATCAAAGTGTTCTATGTAACCCAGTTAACGCAGTATTCAAAGTCTATCATGGTCTGACACGTTGGCCTTGCAAATTGTTAGGCATAAAGAACCCCAAAGATAACACAAGGAAGACTCTCGGAAGAATTCTGAAAACCTCAAAATTTTGTGAGGGCTTAGGCTCTTAAATTTGAGTATAAATAATGATACAAGAGTGTAACATATGAAGGTACTTGGATGTTCTTACATATTTGAATCTATGTATCTCATCATGCTCATCTTTCTTCTTTGGACACTCACTTGGATAGCTAGCTTATGAACCTTATAGTTAATTGACGTATTTGTACAGCAGGCATTTTCTACTTTTTCCTCTATTTCAGCTCTGTGTATAAAGCTATCACAGACAGCTGATAGAAAATAAATCTTTTTCGTTCTTACCCTACAGCTTTCTGCCTTCTACTCAATGAATATTCTTTGTGAGCTCCATTTTGTGTGGTTTGCTCTATTCCTCTGCAAATACATATATTTGAATGAACTTTAACATTTTTTTTCATTATTTTGTGACCCACACATCGCATTATTCCTGTTTTCAGTTGAAACATTTTAGTTCACAGAGTGTTACAATAGAGTATTACTTCACTTGCTGTAATGCAGACCAAAGTACACTACTTCAATGGAGAAGATGTTCTGTGTTTAGCAAGTAATTGTTAGCTTGGAGAGACTGTTGACGTTTGGCCTGATTTCCATAACATCAGTTTGGATACTTTAGGACAATATTTTACCAGATCCCATGTAGCATGCCACACAGTTTTTGCCGTTTCATATACCCAAGTCCCATTGGCACAGCAGTTAGTTATGTTTGGCTTTCATTTTTCTACTTTAATTTTTGTATTTGAAGCATTTGTCATTCTTACACTGGCAGCTGAGAAGGCATACGGTAAGTACTGAGGTTTCCTTGTAAAGGTGGGAGATGCAGAGGAACTTCAAAGTTGTTTTATTCTTGTTAAGACTATCATTGTTAATAATAAAGATTCTCTATTTCGTATTTATGAGGCACTGTATAATACAAGATCCAATACAGCAGGAAACTGTATGCAAGACAAAGAGAAGATCAAAGTCTCAATATATTAAGGGGAAGTCAATGCAAATAACATAATGAAAGTTGTTTAGCAAGCTGTTCAGCATTTGTCCAAAACATTTGCTCTTGTAATTTACAGCCTATCCCTTACCCACTCAATTTAGAGCAATACTGATTTTCTTGATCTAAATAGTTTGGATCTGCTTTTCTACCACAAGTAGCCATTCCTCCAGAATTATTTACCTTGTAAACAGCTTTGGATGAGAAATGAGTGCAGAATTAGAGAGTAAATACATTATTTCAGAAGTGGATTTTTTTTTCTCCTAGCTTTTCTAGTGCTATCACTTCTAAAGCTATTTAAAATTATTTCTCTGTGTTTGGGCTCTTGTATTAGCAATCAATAAAGAAAAAAAAAAAAAGATTTTTTTCAGGGACTTCCATATGGCTTGGTACCACTCACAACCTGTAAGTGCAACAACAGTTTATTTTCCTATAGTGTATTTGTTATCTGTAGGTTCGTGTTTAAACATTCAGAGTGAACAGAGTTCACATGAACAGCATTATCAAATTACCAGAGAATTCAGGGTATTAAAACCTGATACTACCAAGTACCATTTGTTGTCACAGCTAAGGTGACAGACTTAAACAAAAGACTAAAAAAAATAAGTTGAATTTATATTTGTGTATAAATATATGGAGAGAATATAGAATATATGTTTGTATTCTTTGAATCAAGAATACACAAAACTTTAGACATACTCCTAATTGTGACTTAATGTCCAAAATCATTTTTAAATTAAAATTTAAGCAATTAGTTTTATTTCAAAATATAAAAAAGTACAAACTATTGCCCTCTGCAGGGTTTCATTACTACTTTTTTTAAAAAAAAAAATTTTTTTTCTTTTTATTGGAAGGAGACAGCTGCCCCTTCAGTGCAGCTGTTGCTAGTGAAGATCATTGATTAGCTTGAAGTAAATGACAGCAAGAGAACTCTCAGCCTGCTCTGACATGAGATGTCATGAATTATCCTCCAATCTTGCTCTCTCACACATAGCACAAAGTTTGGAAACAAATATCTTTCCTTTCCCTCATCTGCTGGTCTAATACACTCAATGTCTGCTTAATGTTTTAATGAATTTGAAAGATGGTAATATACCCACTAGAAATTCTGTGCTGATCAAAAAGCACAATAAAGTGTACTGAGATCTGGACTGGTGCTTTTATAACAGCAGGGCATCATAAGCACCAGAATGGCAGACACTGGCAAATGATATAGAAGAAAATTAACTTGCTTGTGGTTTGGAGAGAGGTTGTGCCAACCATCTGGCACAGGAGATCTTCCAAATTGCACAAGATTTATCAAGGCACATTAAGGTTTCCCCACGTCTCCCCAAAGTCAGTTCTCACAAAGGGACTAAACGCTTAAAATAAAAGGAATATGCAATAATCTAGTGTTCACCCACAACAAATCTATCTTTGAAATGCATCAAAATAATAATTCACAAGGCAATGGATGTAAAGTCGTTACTGGGGGGGAGGAAGCCTAGATTCTGATGTTAGATATGTAGATTTCTCCATTATTTCTAATTAGGTAAATGCTATAGGTTCATTTCAATGTGTGACAACTTTGCAATGATAATGATTCTGACAAGATGCCGTTGTTCCCATTCTCGTCTTGTGAATATAAAGTAACAACTGATTAAACGGTAACGAGGCAATACACTACAGAATTCATACCCACATTGGAAATTACTATTTAAAAATAACTGAGAAGTCAGGATACATTTAATTTCTTATCATGCAGCTTTTTTTGACTTCATTTGGTATCAAATAATTCCATTATTCTATATCACTGAAATCTGAACACATAATACCATTTGATAGTAGATAACAGACTCAATTACACACACAAAGATGAAGATACTTGGTTTCAGTACTAAGTGGTGATGTTTATAAGAGATCTCTTAGGGCATCTATTGGACAATCTTAGTATTGCACTCTAAAGATAGGAGCTTTCAGAAGAGATAGGGAAGAAGGAGTTGGTTCTTTTTCTGTTAACAGATTTAACCAAGAATATTAATTCTAACATTTTTCTCTTCTGAACAGTCCTCAATAGATTGACCAGAGCTTTTAAAGTGAACAGACAAATAAGAACCGTATTTTAGCACTGATCCTGATAACTTCACAGCTGGAAGTATTCACTGATGGAAATGAAAGAGATGGAAATGAAATGAACTCTACATTTCATAATTTGCCAGCTCATTCAATCTTGAATATTTACATATGTACTGCAAATACTATGCTGTGTTTATCTAGAAAATTGAAAATTTATTTTATGTGAAAAAGTTCACTAAAAAACAGAAATTCATCACATAAGAATTAGGTTTTATCAAGAATGATCAAGTTTTTCAATTAGACTTATTTTTCCATAAAGTTGGTTCTCTCACCTATTTAGATCCTTTTTATTTTGAATTTTTACTTATGGAACTCTACAGTAGTAATCCTGATATCTCTACACATTTGCCGTGATTTATGCCTGTCTGGTAACTTGGAACATTCTCTGTTATGCAACTCATTTGCTCAAAGTCCCATGTAGAGATTCTGGAGACATATGCTAGCTAGTTTTCAGTAGAATTAAAAAAAAAAAAAGTTTGACTTTCTTCACAGAAATGATAACTTTTGAAATTTTGTCAATGAAGTAGCAAGCATCCTACACCAGCCTCGTCTGCATTAAGCTGGACTTATTTTTTTAAAAAAAGAAAAACAACATAACAAAAACAACATAACAATAGGATACCTAACGGGAGTCTGACAACTACTTAGTATCCACTGTTACTATACTTTAGGTAACTAGGTAACTTTTCTCCCTTGAGCAGCAATGGATTCGTTGGCTCAACAACATATAAAAATGTTCTATAGCAACAATCTGAAACCTAAAGTATCATCCATTTGTTTGTGTTGTGTTGTGTATTAGTGTAGGAATGAATCTTCACAGAAATTGAGGCCATGCAGACTTCCGTAGTAGCATTCAAACATAAGGCGTACTCAAATATAGTCTATCACCTTTCATCGTCCAGCCATTACAGAAGTAGAAAACCACGTCTCCTGCAATTTGAAAGCTCCTTCATCTGTCCTAATTCCATGTCATGGAGTTAGAACATGATGACTTGCTTTCATCTGGGTTTTGCTAGGAAGTAAGCCAACCAGAACAGAGATTGCAGGTCTGGAACACAGGTCTAAATGAATATACACAGATACATACCCCTAATTCAATGTAACCATAAGCCTTATCGTATATCTGATTCTATCCCAAGCTGTACTAAGAATGTAATGGAACCTACTCTTCCAAAGAATGCACTTACTGACTTTGAAGCAAGCTCGTCTATGAACAGTAGTATCAGTATGAGGTAAGAGACACTTTGTACAGTTCTAGAGTCCAAGAATAGAATAATGTAAGGTTCATAGGCACATCTTACCCTGTCTCTTTTTGAGAGTCATCAGCCTGTCACAGAAGAGTGCACAGAATATTAAATGAGGCAAATATTTTGACTGATGAGTTTGATAGAGCAGAAGTTTACATTTCTTTATCAGATAAATTTCAAAGGTTCAAAATGATATTGCAACAACTAGATACAGTAGAGAGTATGGTACGCTTTTCAGTTGGAAGGCAATGTTATCATCATTTGCATCACTTAGTCCACAGTTCTACTGTCAGAATCCTCCTTTTTTATGGTGTTCTCTGGGAAGACAATCTGAGTCAATCATAAAATGAAAAAAAAGCTAACAAGTTCAAGGAACATAGAAATTTCATCCCTTCCATCCCAGTCTCTCCTTTTACCTTTGCCACTAGTTTTTAACCACTTTGCTACTGCTGCTGTACAGAGGAATGGGATGATACAAAAGTGCTAAGTGTGCCAGTCTCATATCGGCAAATCCTAACGCAAACAGGATATCATTGTACTTCTTCCCAATGATGTAGTTCATGGGAATAAAAATTAGAACTGCAGGCTTGTATTTTGCATTAATTTTGTTACATTTCTATTCCTTTTTCATACATCAGTATATAAACTCTAGCACCTGTCTCCTGCCACCAGCCTAATATGGTGGTAAGAAGTAGTATGAGAGAAGGGAAAGGGTTATTTGAAACTCTCCAGTTCTTGCACATCTCAGTGAACCCATTTCCAGATTCAGCTAATTCTACTCCAAAACCTAGCTAATTTTAAATGACAGACTTTTAATTACATATGACATACTATCCAATTAAATGTAGAATCTATTTTCACCAGTACAGTATTATTTGCGATTTGTCAAAAATATCAAATATTCTCCAAATGCTTTCCTCAAAAAGGAGAAAAAAAAAAAAAAGAGTATTACAGCTTGTTAAATATTCAGTTAAAAGATTTTTTTTTCCCTGTGTCCTGCAGAATATCCCGGAACTCATATAGCTTTTATTAGAGTTAGAAACAGTCAGAGTAGGTTCCTGTTCCTCATTCATTGTGAATTTATGGAAAGTTGTTTAAAATGGATTACCCAGTCTTATGTGAATATAATAAAATTTGAAAGAAAAATGCCAGGAAAAAAAATCTTATTATGTTCTCAAAAGCAACTATAAATCAATAGTTCAAATTCACTATACATGATACTTATGTATTTATACTCGTCATAGGTTTGATTACCTTACTAGTATTCATCAATACAGGAGACATGACTCTTGTATGCTTTCACAAGGAAAGAAAACATTAATGCCCTCTTTTTGTTTAAATGATGAAAAGAATACCAAGATGCTAAGCTGTTCAATCAGTCAAAAAGGAAATCTAGGGCAAAGCTGGGAACAGAAGTTTGCCATTTCTTATTCACTCCTAATCACATGATAATCCTTCCCTATCAATCAACGTGTCAATTTAAAGGTAGTGATTACATATCATCAGTAGTGATGATCTAATATCTGAGCATGAAGATGTACAACTGAACTTCAGAGAGATCAGAAAAAAAATACAGCATGCACTTTTAAAATAAATGGTATTGTTTGCTTGATATACTCTAATAACATTGGATTCAGTAAAAATATTTATATATTCACTGTAAAATATGCCTGCTGTGCTCACTTGCCCAACGTGTGCTACAGAATTTACATGCACAGAATTCTCTCACTAAAAAAGTCCAATGATACAAGCAGTACTGTCATACTGTCAACATTTTGGAATAGGATCAAAATACATGGAACACTTCCACATTTGTTTTTCTGCTAAACCATGCACTTGTTTTCGGTCAGGAAGTCAATATCATTCTGAAGTTTCAGAATTAACACAGTCCATGCCATATGTTATAAAACATATGAGGTGCTACTTGTAAGTATAGGTGTTTAAGATATCAACTGACATTCATATAAAATTATTTTATAATGTTTTAATGAAAGACTAGTTTGCTAATTAAATCACAAGGTTAGAAATCTATGTGCAATATGAATACTTAATTTTCACTTTTCTGAGAACATACACAATTCTAGCACAATTTCTGTTCACACAGATCACAATTGGTTTTCCTAGCACCTCCCTATTCAGTGAATGTGGAAGGTTGAGTTAATATCTACAGTATTTTACTTTTGAAAACTACTTTCTATAGTTCCAAGTCTATTTATGAACCACCTAAATTCTACAAAGATAAAAACTGCTTCTGAAAATAATCAGAAACGCCCATTAGTTTATAGACACCTGCTCTGAAACATACTGTCAGTTCTTCAAGGTACTTAGCGTTTTCACACTTCCATATATTAAAAGCACGTTTCCCATCAATTCTCACTCCAGTTTGAAGCAATTTTGAGTTTTCACTACCTCTGAAGTCCAGCCTCAGCTGTTTTCTATTGGGCGTCTGAAAAAATAAGGCACATGTAATTGCTAATGACCTTTAAGTTCTCAGGGACTTACTAAGCACTGCCGAGGCAGAACAGTATTTCCAAGTCAGCGACGAAATGGATAAACACAGAAACCCTCTCCTTACACCACCTGTAATCATGCTGTCCCGTTCAGTACGTAAATTCAGATTTTTGCAACTAACACATTTCCTGTAGAAATTATTTTTACTTGCAATGTAATCCTTGCTCATATTAAGATCTTAGCTCTTCACGTGTACAGAAGGAAGTAGGGTAAGATAATTTCTCTGTAAGCTTATATTTATAGTTACTATATTTATATATAATTAAGATTAACTAAGCTTTAACTATTAGCTGAGGATCTATCATAAAATAAAAAAAAAAAAAAACAGAAAACAGTCTCATGCCAAAAAAAAGAGCTTTCCTTTCAATAAAATACAGCAGATGGATACAGGGAAGATACTAGAAGGAAACAATATCGCTTAGCATGATAAGCAGAGTTAATTAATTAGACTAGCAATGAGTTATCTCCAAACTTTTTATAGACAACAAGAGCATCAACATTTTTATTTTAAAGGGTAATTTGAGATAACTTTGAAAAATATTTTTAGAGGAATCACTACTGTGAAAAACATTATTGAAGAATCTTACAAATGCTAATTTCAAAAAATAGCAAGTAAGCTAGAGTCTGACTGAAAGCAAAACAGGAAACAATCACAGGAATGGTAGATGTCTTACAAGTAAAAGCAAACAGTAAAAAATAAAAGCAAAGCTGCAATAGAAGTGGAGGATGACATTGAATAAAGGGCTGTAGGGGCGATATTTTTAGGAGAAGGGTTGTTGTCTTTTGTTGAAGAAGCATGGACAAAGATGACGTTATACTGACCATGAAATAGCATTTAGGTAATTAAAAGTTTGGACGAAACTTCATTTTAGTGATAGGAAAAGCTGCACCTTGAACTTTGTGCAGAAAGAACCTGCAAAACTTGGTCTGATACAAGACAACGGAACTAAATATGGAAGCAATGAGAACGTTAAATGTACAGCTTACATTGGAGGAAAAAAAAAAGTAGCAGAGGGGTTCAAGAGCTTTGTTAAACAGGGATTGTGTCTTCCACAATCTTGAGGGATGATTGAGAAAAAAATCTAAAGTTGCAGTTTAAACAGAGCAGTGTGGAGTAGGTAAATTGCACCAATTTTGAATTGGCAATATTAGAAACAGTATTGGATGACAAGAGGATGAAGGACCAAAATGTAGGATTCAGAGGCTTATCTTCAAGAAAGCTATTCCCTAAGAGGAAGCCCAGTGGAACAGCCAAACAGGTTACATGGCAAGATAGGATTACAGCCAAAAAGATTCTCAGACATTTGAGTCCAGGAAATAGAAATACCATGAAAGAAGCGAAAGAGTTGAAGAATATGATAGAGGAGGTGGGAAGCAGGGAGAGAGACAGATGCTGAACAGAATGACGTTGCTGGAATAAGTGGAAGGGCTAGAGAGGGAGAACAGATAGGACAGTTAAGAACAGGTGGTAAAGGAAAGGGAAAAGAGCTGTGGTAAGGTCACCATGGTTTTTTTTACATGTCTTTTATGGAAAGTACAAAAGCAAGATTTTGTTTCAAAGGAAAGTAGAGGACAAATTTAGAGGGATGAATCACAATTAGTGAAAAGGTGGTTAGACTAGATAGCAAACTGTAAATGAAAACTATTACTGTGGATTGTAGGACTAAGGAAACTCAGTTCAGAATCTGCCTGTTTAAAAATAGCAACGATTTTACAAGTCACGTGCTAGAATGTCTACAGTTTCTATTAGCAAACAGAATAACCAGTGCAAATTGGTAATCTTCATAATCATCTTTTAAAAATTGCCTACAGATGAAGATTTATTCACCTAGTAAATTCCCACATAAGTTTGAGTAGTGAATATGTTTGAGAACGAATGATTTGGCAAATGCAAGAACGGCATAATTAATGAGTTATTCATGTAATATATCTGTTCAGCTTTATTAGACACTGCTAGAGCAATAAAAGAAAAAAAAATCCACAGGACAATACTTGTTCAAATGCACTCCAGAACTACTCAGTACTTTGAGGCCTTACCAAACATAACAGAGCTTATGGTGGTATCAGCAAGAGTACTACTGCATAGCGGATAACTACCCAAAGCCCTTCAAAATAAAATCATGTTACACTGAAACCTCTGCTAGGTGCCAAACAACACAAAGGCGTATTAAGAAAATTGTTTAGGCCAACCACAAAACCACAGCAAAATTACATTCTCTTATCTAAAGCTGCTTTTCACATGGGACCATATTGTCATCTAAGCCTCTGTGGCTGTAACACAAAATCAGTAAGTGTGAAGTTTTTATCTATCCCAGCTGTGGCTGCTAACCCAATCCATGCAAGGTGGAGATGCATCAGTGGCTCATTTAATACTAGTTCAGGTACAGTGTCAGTCTAGTCATAGAAGCCAAGGAAAGATATGATACAACCTATCACTAGTGCAGTTTTATTTAGCGTAAGCATCTTTGAAATGCAGTTCTGAAATAAAATACAGTATTAAACTGTGCTAAGGGCTTTTATTTAAATTGTTTGCAAATTCAGTGATACAATTATAGTCAGTAGTCTCCACTGACTACTTTTAAACCAAAATATGCAAAAGCAAAATCAAGTTCACTGTGCTGTGAATACATCCCATCAGCAACCTAAGAAAAAGCAGATTTAAACAAATAGTGCAGAAAAGGTCCATGTTAACATGAAAATAATATAACTTCTATCTGTTTTCAAACATTAAAGCAGCATTATAGCAAGCACTTTTATTCGTTGCCTATGAATCCACTTAAAGTATGCAACCAGTACGGTGGTTTGACTATGCATGAAACATACATTTCTTACATTTGATTATGTATGAAACAGCACTGTTGTTGCAAATTGAATCCTCGCTGGAAAAGGACAGTGTGTTATATAAACAGAGTAGCCAAACTATTTAGATTGTTTAGACCTATTAGAGTGCATGGATCTTATTTCCATCCAAATCGGCAAGGTATTTGTCAAATGCACTTTCATCGAAGATTAACCCTTTATGCTAGGATGTAAAGGTGCCATTTCAAATTTATAAGCGATGACTTTTCAGTAAACCTCACCTCAAGGCATGGCTAACCTGCTTAAAGTTCTATCCTAGCCTTCAAGTCTTGCTTTCAAATCCCTCATTCGTTACCCATTTGAAACAATTAATTGATTGCAATTAAATCCAATATAAGGGCACAACACAACTTGCCCTAATACACCGTATAGTTATACACTCAACAGTTATTCTTAACATACCAGTAATCAGTCTGAAGAGAGTATACTGTCTGCAGGTCAACTAATACAGATGTGTTTTTGTGTAGTATTAGGAAAACCATCATGAGACATTCTTCAGTTTATATTGATTCTTTTCATGTGCTGTCTTTGAAAGAATTAAGTCAAATTCCTACCAATCTAAGCTGTGATTGATTCTCCCAACTGATTCCATCTTACAGCTTTTGTTCCATTGTTTGTTTTGAAACTCAAGTTATGAGCATTTCTTGACAGCAGTATTTGTTAGCAAGCTAAACATTTTTCCACGCTTACCTACAAAATGTTTATTTACTGAGCTTCTTATGCAAGTACCTAATTTAAAAATGAAGTAGTAGAATAAACGAACTCAGTTTAGTAATGAAACAGTTACAAAAGATGAAGAAAACACCTGCATTATTTTGAATGCTCATCTATTTTCCTCACTGTGCTTGTTATATGTTTAAAACCTGATTTATTCATTTAGGTGGCATGCAAGCCAAGAGGAGAAATGAATCTAAAATGACACTATAAATTAGTTCTCAAGGCAGACTTAAAATTACTTGTGTTCTGTAATAACTCTCATAATTGCAGAGTATTTTAAAGGACATCCTGGAGAATCACAACAGTCAAAATAACTTCAAAGGCAGCTTTAAACTGCAACACTGAATATGGGAGGGGTGATGTAGGAACTGGTGAAAATAAGTGAGAAATAGAGAAGTTTAGAACCATACATATTGTTTTCTTGTTTTCCCCTGGTCTATCTACCAAAGCAGCAGACCTGGGTTAACTCAGCTTACTGAGTTTTAGGTGAGACAGTTTCTTGTGTTTGTTATCTCAAAGTGATACTTCAAGAATTCTTGCAGGACAGGCAAATCCAACTGAGTATTTAAGGTTGGTCTAGAAGGAGTTGAATCTCAAGTCAGAATTAGAATATCATGAGAAAGATCACCAGGGACACGAGCAAAATTTGAAGTCACGCACATGGCTTGTACGCATAGATACACAAGTGGTAAATCACAGGTAATCTCTCTACTATGACTCACGATGAGGTCTGTCCCTACTGAGGAAATCACTTCAGTGAAATTTAAATTTCTCACAGAGTATGTTCCAAAAACAGGACTTAAAGGTGTATTTTCCTAATTAGTATCGAACCCATTAAATTATGCATAATTTGATTTTTCCACTTAGATAAGCAATATCGTAATTCTTTCCAATGCTGTCAGTATTTCCTTCCCTGTACTAATCTGGTTAGAGAAGCCTGGAGCTTTGCAAGTTTTCTAGACTGTTAATTGGAACTTTTTTGAAGTTATTTTTTACCCCTACCGCAACCAGGCCGATTTTGAAAGACAGTCAAAATATTTCTGTCAAGGTACATTTCACTTTAGAAAGCATTGTTTTGTTAGCATCAAAGGGTTAATTTTGACAGTTAGAAAGTTTTAATGTACTAGTAAAAGCTTTTCTAGTAATTTCTTAAATATTTCATATAAATCCTAGAAATATTGGTTTAAAGCCACTAAATTTATTTTAGGAGTTGTGGTCTTATGTCAGCTTCTTAAATTTCATTTAATCAAAATGATCTTTTTAATAGATGTTATACTTTGAAATCCCCAAATAGATGATTTTTGTTCCAATTTGAAAACAATCAAATTAAAATAACATAAACAACAACTAACCTTCTCATATAAACAGGGATTCCAAATTGAGATCACCCCACCATTATCTTCTAGCTAACTTGATGCCTCAGCTTTTGCAGTTGGATTATCTACTAGTTTATCTCAGTTAGAATTCTACTAAAAAAATTCACGTGGTTCTTTTGAGCAAAAAATTAACATCTATGTAACTATGACTAATACTTTGTCTCTAAATGTTTTATGCTGTTTCATTGCCTGCAACTATTAACTTGCTTCCCAGTTTTGCTCTCTTCAAGTAGTCAAGAAGACATCATAATTCAATCCACAGCATACATGCAGTTTGTCATATTCAGTTTTATACCAGTAGGAAGAATAAATTAGAATCTGTAAATAGACTTATCTCTGTGGTTCATGTGTAACTGTTATTATTTGCTTGCATATTTCCACAGTATTAACCAGTAAAGTGAGAGCTGACAAACTTAAAACTATTCAAAAACTCAATTCCTAAGAAAGCTTGGAAACTTCAACTTATATTGTTCCATACATTGTTTATATTCTGTTGCATAGTGTGTTAAGCTAAGCTAGTAAAATTGTCATACACAAGACAACTTCAGATAAAATCTTGGGTCTTGTGACTTTAATGTCTTATGAGAAATCAGCAGCATAGATTCCAGTGACATCAATCAGGTACAAATGTTGCTTAAAAGCCACACTAGAGCATCCTCCTGTTGGTGCTTGTTTTGTTTTGTTTCTTCCACACACACCCATTAGAGCCAAAGTGACTATTAGCCACTATCTGTTCAGTTACTATACTTAATACCATGATTTCTATTTTCAAAGTCATGCAGAACAACATGAATTAGCAATTCACTTACAGAGAATTACAGATAATAAATCACTTACAGATACCACTTACAGATATTTTAGTTTTGGGAAATATCACACAAATTGGTCAAATATCACAGCTACTGTGAAATGGATAAGGCTAATTAGTAGAGCTGGTCTGGACAATCAGAGAAAGACAGTCTCAAGTATAGCTATTAGAGCAGCTGTCTAGGATAAGGGAAAGCAAAGTCCACTCTCTAAGTCAGGTTTCTGTCAGACAAAAGAGATGCCTGTTAGTAGGAGTATTTGATCACTGCCATTTCATTTCACAAGAAATGTATCATTCTTGTCTCATACTAAATGTCAACAATTATTTTCACAGAATAAAATTCCAGCTTTAGCAACCATCTCCGATTTTGGCTGTTCTGCTTCTAAAGAAAGGAAATCAGCCCTACAGACCAAGAAATAAAATTGTTTTCCCAAGATCACCCAGGAATTTGGTGACAGGTAGGAACAGAATCCAGATGAAGACTAAGGTGGCCATTCTTGGAACAGTAGCTACTTCTTAGCGAAAAAAAAGTCTAAGCCACAGTTAGCTACCCTTAGCTATTTTTATTAATAAAAATGTACCTAACTTGGAACTGATATTCTAGTGTGCAGTTAGCTTATATTTTAATAAAACACATCCAGCTGCTGACTTTTACAAAATTCCAATCCATACTATAGCAAGAACATCTCATTCTGTACCAACACACAGACAGAAACTCTTGATTGTATTACATGAAGATCTGATTAGGGTTAGTTTTCCAGTTTCTGTAGTATACTACACAGACACTACAACAAGGCTCTGTGCAAAAGTTAAATTCCCTAATCACATTACTTGTGCTCTGGAGTCACTTTCTATCATTGCATGTCTGAACGCTAATCAACATTTGGTCTCTCACATACTACAGCATTGTGCATGGTCTTACACTGATGCACTTGCCTCAAGATGTTTGGTCTGCTCAAATCTGCACATACTTCTGCATCAACCAAACACCTCCTTTTATGAAACATCACTACCTTATATTCCTGATATAATCTGTTATAGTCCTCCAAATCTTCTAGGAAGAACAATCACTAGTGATCTTAAGTGTAGGGCAAAGGTTTTATTTTAGCTTATAGGGGGGGCTGTTCTTGTGTTGTTGTTTCTAAGGGATTCTAAAGCAAGGAGAAATATGTTTCGATTTGTAGGAATCCAACTCTCAGCGTCTCAATTTGTGTTTTAGCATGATGTTAATGAAAACAACAGGCAGCTTCCAGATACCTCAGAATCTTACTGAAGGTTTAGATACCTAATTTTAAGCATCAAGACTTGAAGAATAATCACCCACGTTCTACTCGAGCTCTTCCAGCAGTGTTTGTTTTGATTAGATAAATGTAAAATAATTAGAAAATTCTCAATATGAATGTTTTGCTGCATTTTGGAACACCTTATCATACTCTATTTTGTCTTGCTTCATATAGCTCAAAATTTCATGCTGGCATTAACAGCTGTGCTTTTTGTTTCAAAATTGAGTTTTCTGTTATCTTTTGTGCATTTTTTATCAAACATGAAACAGTGAAGAAAGTATTTGGTGTGCAGTAATATATCTTGCATATGCAGTGCCCTGCATAGTAAACATAGAAGTGCAATTTGTGGTATTAAAAAGAAACAACTTGTGGAGCAATCTGTAAAACATTGAATATTCACTCTACATTGTTTTCCTCCCTTCCTCACGTTTACATGACTCAGAATGTGAGAAGCGTGCATAAAAGCATCTTATATAGGATGCCACTGAACAATTCAGATTAGAAATTTTGGAAGAAAAAGTACTCTCCTGAGAAATGTGGGCATTTCAAATTTAATCCCCCCTATCCCAACCCAATCCTTTTCATTCCAGATGAAAAACTGAAGTTCTTTCCTTTTTAGAACTCGACATGTACTTAAAGTGAAACGTCTAATCACATATTCTTTCCTTACAGAACATGATTAATTCTTCTGATTTTGTGAGCTGTGGCTAACTGAAGAATTAAGGAAGTTTTCCATCTATTTATCTCCCAACTACGGTAAAACAGTGCTATAAAATACACTATTGACTATGATTGTCTCTTGCTAACAATCATTAAGTAATTTTAGTTTTAATAAACTCACAAATACTGAAAGTCATGCATTTTCACAATATTGAAGAGCAATCACTGGTGCAATTCCCTTAAGCGTGTAGTCTTTATTCTCCTAAATAACTTATATATATATATATATACATATATATAATTTCAATATAAATCTCAAAGTTATATCTGTCCTGCTTTCACCTCCTCTGTTTACAGGTTCTTGAACCCTTTTAAAAAGGATCTAATATCAGTGTCCTCCTGAGTTTTGTCAAGTAATGAACATCTTACGCCTCTTCAGAAGCTTTAAGGCTGTTATCAAGGCAGCATCCCCCTGTCCAGCTATACTAGTTGTTGTCCCTTACCGTTTCATCGGGATCCCTGAGGTTTCCTCCACTCTCTCTTCTAAGAAACAAGTTTATGGTAATGCTCCTTGAAACACATATTCTGAAGGATGGTGAACATTCTTAGAGGAACATAAACAAGTGGAATACTTAAGGCAGAATTTCTGATTTCTTGAAAACAATTACAATATATCCATTAAGGCCAGTAAACCACACTGAAGAAATCATGTCCAAATAGATATTTACTTATCTAACAAAAATTCAGATAAAGTCAATATTACTAAAATTACTATAAAAAAATCAAAATAATCCCTAAGGAGGTATAAAAAGAGTGAACATCACAAAAACACGTTCTACAGTCAGTGTCAAAAATTGTAGGAGAGAAATATAAGGCAGCACTCAAACTGAGCAGCAGTGACCATTACTGTGGCTAAAACGTTCATGACAGATTCTTTACCTTTGGTAGTGATGGCTTAGCACACGGTTCTGTTTCACCAATTATGCTACTCCTACAGAGATGTCCACAAAGTTTTAAGGAGGTCTGAATCTGAATTGAGAACAGCACACTTGTGGAAACTCTTAAACAGCATTTTACAGAAACATATGATAACAGTTCTACACTCTATCCCACTCATATTCTTCCACAATAGATGTTTTCTACAGCATCAGTTAAGCATGTCTAGCAGTTATCAAAGATTCACCAAATACTTGAATACCAATATGTTTGACACCTATTTTAGATGGGGAAAAAAACAGCAACCCCCCCGCCAAAAAATAAAATAAAATAAAAACATCTGAACACCACATTCCATGGTGAGCAAGTTCCTGCCACAGCAAGCAGAAGAATTACATGTTATCAGTGCATCATATACACAGTTCTAACTATTCCAAGCTGTGCACCTCTTGTTTGCTAGTCCACTGTTTTCTAGTTAAGCTACCTCAGGTATTGTCAATATGATCTAAGCTCTGTTTGTTTCCTCATTAGTATATTACCCTGAGACCATATTAAAGGAAAACAGACTCTTTCCATCCTCACATTAGTCCCTGTGGTAGCAACACTGACAAAGCAAAGGCCTGAGAAAGGCAGCAGAAGGCTATCTCAAAGAAGCAGAGTATTAATGAGGTCAATACACCTGGTTATATGAGTAGACTAACAATACTTCTTAAGATGATAATGCAATTTACTGAACTTACCTATCTTGATTATGTAAGAAACAGTTGCTTTACAACCCAAACGGGGGAGAAAGATGGAAACCTGTCTTTCAGCTGTGGGCAGCCTGAGTCTTTGATTATCAATTCTTCTTTATGAAATATGAACTTTCACTGGTGTCAAGCTGATTTAAGAGTAATACTTCTTTGCATCTTTCTCATTTCTAGTACAGGTACCTGGGGAACTAATTTGAGAAAGACGACGAACAGTTTAATTTTGCATGAGAACACTTTTAATCTGTAGATTACATAACTTGCTCTAAATTTGCTAATGTTTAGAGGACCTTAAGCAAATTAATTTTAGAGTTAATACATGCAAACTTTCATCAGATAACACAAAGATCAAGTTTGCAGTCTCCCAGCTTCAACCAACACCATTCATTTTCCTGATCCTGTTCAGAGCATTTGATGTCTCATGCCAGGGAAATCATTAAATCAAAAAAGCTGTGTAAAAGATTTTTTTTTCCAAATCCATGCCTAGAATAGCACCTTGACACCTGTAGGTTTATTTTTTTGTTGTTTGCTTTTACAGTTTTCCTTACTCATAGAAATGCTTAATCATGTTTTAATCTGATAAACTATTAGATGTAGAATTACCATATTGTGGACATTTCAGTTGTATGCATTGTAGTTTGTTGTAGGCATTGTACAAACACAATGCATTTTTTACTAAATTTAACTTGATAACTTTCAGATGGATCCATAATTTCTTATTTTATGAGAATACTTACCAGTAGCTGTTTCAAGTGCCTCTGTCAACCTTCCCTCTTTTTTAAGCTCTTTTTACCCAAACAGTTACACACCTCTTATTCTTATCCCATATTTTTAAACTCCCTTCAATCTTATTAAATCCTGTGCAAGGAAGAATAATGGTCAGATGATTCAGTGGTTCCCATCTGTACAGCAAAAGCTTTGGTAGCATCAGTGAGGATTTTTATCTAAAATCCTCTTATCTAGGCAAGATTATTGTGCAGTCTATCTGGGAGACTATGAAATCATAATTCTCTCAAATTCAGAGGAAATAAATCCCATATATTCAAGAGAAGAGGATTTCACCCATTCTGCACTTTGCTTTGCCCTTCTTATGATACAAAGGCATTCTAATTTAAAAGATATAGTTTAGAATTCTTTTAATGGATTTTTTTTTCCCTAATCTTGCCCTGCATCTATAAAGAGGTAAGATAAATAAAATGAGATTCTCTGTATTTGTACCAAAAGGGTTTGTTCTGGCAGTTCTCTGTCAATCTTTTGCCTGTTACTCTTGTGAAACATACACCCAATATTCCTTGAATACATATGCTGAGGTTACTCTTTCGCTTTCCTTCATTTTGTTGATGGCTGTTGACCACAAAACAACATTGATGCTACAGGAGGCACAGAGTTTTCAAATCTATGTTATTCATCAGATTAAAATGTACCACTCCCTAGCATCATGTTTCCATTTTCCATCACAACTTTTAGATCCCTATAGACTATCTTTGTTTCTCTTTGCTTTGCTTCCATAGTATTATTTGTGCTCATAAATGATGATAAGAACTATGATTAGGTTAGCATTTTTCAGCCTTCAGGCAGTTTTGAATAATGATGAGAACTGTGCTATTTGGATACCTGAAAACAAGCACTGTTTCTTTCATCTGATCTTATATATTACCTATGAGCTAGAAAAGGAAAAACTAAACATTGTTTTACTATGTCCCCTGCCACACAGTCAAAACGTAGACACTGTAAACTTGAAATAAAGTACATAGTAGAGGTTTTAAATTGATGACATCCACACGATCTACACTATTCTCCATGGAGAATGAAGTTTTGGGACACAGGGCTCAGCAGAAGACTTTCCTCACCTCTCCATGCTTTCCCTTGTAAAACCACAACTGCTTGCAAGCAGCAGTCTCTTCCCCCAGACTCCTCCTCAAAACCACAGCAGTTCTTAAGAGTATCTTTATACACTGTGCCAAAAGTATTGACAGCATTAGGAAAAAGCTTAGAAGGTTATGGACCATCTTATGACTTCTGCCAAAAGAATAGTCCTTGCAAAGTCTTTCTGGATCAGCACTGTAAGCAACTTCTGCTTTAATGCTAACATATCCAAGTTTCCAGTCTGAATCTGGACCCCCCTTTAACCTTCTTTTCTGAGCTATGGATTGTTGTTCAGGTAGGCACATGCATGCTAAAGAAACTAAACTATGATACCGGGGAGCGGGGGAAGTTTTACAGAGAAAATTAGAAAAAGCAGTAAACCATGTTTAAATCAGGGAAATAAATTCATAAGGTGAGCTCCTACCTAAAGAGAAAGATGGGTTATAACGGTAATTATATGTCACGAAGAGAGGAAATAATAGTATGACTTCTAAAATGTAAAATGACATAGAAAGAAATTTAACAGTAGAGTACAGCTCCAGTAATAAATACATGTTTATTAAATGTAGGAATAAACTGAGTTTATTCAACAAACCAAACAGCACTGTATAAAGCTACAGTATACAGGAGCTACCTACTAAAGACACATTAAAGCTGAAGGACGATTTAAAAGCAACAGGTTGAAACTGGAAAAAGTACTGACTAGAAATACGATGTTGTCCTATTCTATACCTATATCCATCAACTCCACTAATGTCTTATGTCTAGTCTTTAAAATCAGATTATAAACTTTTTGCTTGTAATTTTTCCTCCACAAATTGGGAGCTGCTACACTAATCTCTTACAACAGTCTGAAAAAATTAGGTTTATTTAGTTTCATAACCTGCACTAATCTCTCCATGACTGACAGTAAATATTTGAGGTATTGTTTTGAACCAAAAACTTGATGACTCAATCGAGTCAAGCCTGAGTTAGCTAATTTTATGCATATGTATCTAGATCAGCAATGTCTATACCAATGTTACTTTCACATCCAGTACTGCAGCGTAAACAGGATGGTACCTCTAATTAATAGCAACACTAGTTTTAATAGCACTGTTGACATTATAGCTCAAAGTTTTCTCTGTGGTAGAGAAATACCCATAGCTCTTAGCCTGCCACCTCACATACACACAACCACAACCGTGATGAAGGCTCTCACAGCAGCTATCCTTGTATGTTTAGTATTTCTTCACCATAACACATGGGAGCAAGAAAATACTATATTCCATTCAATATAGAATATTACAAAATGAGGGAGAAAAAGAAAAGGCAAGCTGGTTAGCATAGCCAGCTACATCTCTAGATTTTTATCACTGATTTTCCAACACCTACATTTTTTAATCAATACTTGAGCTATGGAGTCCTGCAAGACTCTTAGCATTCAATTAAGATAAACAAACCCAAAATAAAAACACAGCCCGCCATGGTTCAGTGCAGTTCTCATTTTCAAGCTTCTGTATGCAATAAAGATTATACGTTATCATCGTTAAAACAGTTCAAAGCATTTTTAGGGACCTCAAAAGCTTCTCCTGATACTAAAAGTCCCTAAGCATACTCCTGATTCATTGCTGTTGCTGTTTTAAAGATGATTGCCAAAACCATGATATGAATTATTGAAAATAAATAAAAACTTAGAATTAAAAAATCTCTCTACAAAAGCAGCATGAAGATCAGAAAACTTTTTGCACAAATACTGTTTCTTACTATTGTTTTATACACGTGTGTATGTGTATATATATATATAAATACACATATACATGCATCTTCATACACTGGTCTGTATCAAGTTAACATAATCTCAATTAAATGTATTTTTTTTTCATGTTAGAGTGCTGTAATATTCATTTGTTATTCTTATTTCTTTCTTGATGACAAATTTAGTATTGTTGGTCAGATCCTATTAATCATCCTTCAAAAGAACTATCTGTCATTGTATTTGGAGACAAACATTAGGATGTAATGCAAGATGAATTCTAATTTCGACATTTATGGAAGCTAGTTTACTGACTATTCTATAAATCCCTGTTGAATTAGATGTTCTTTTGACCCTTTTTAACATCCAAGGGTAGAGATGACACTAGAATGTAGTCTTTGCCTAAATTGATGGTATTTAACTTGAGTACATCAGAGATACAAATGATATTTTCTTGAAATTAAACAGCTGTGTGACACACTGCACTCGTGAAAGCCATCCCACAGTAGTACTTGTGCTCTTGCAATCTGGCTACTGTGCCTGTGCTGTGCAAGGCAACCCCAAACTTCTGACTTCTGCCATCAGGGCTGCTGGGGGCCATGGGTGCCCACAGGGCTGCCTGTGCGTACACAAGTTAGACGGGATAACCTAGAAACTGCCTCGGGACAGCTCCCTGCCACCAGGGGAGTTCTCAGGCGCTGGCTGCCTCTCCCTACAGCTATCTGTAGAGAAGCCTTGGCCGTGGTGCACGTAAAAATCCATAACTGAGGCTGCCATCCCATCACCTCCCAGTCACCTTTCATAACTTCCTGAGCACTTCACTTTACTTCTGTACTTACTCCTTGTCTCCTATTTTTCTTCACAACTCCATGCACAATAACAAACTGTGCCAGTATGGGCTTGACAAGAGCACTGGCTATTACAGCGAACACTCTGACCTAACAAAATGCAAGACTTAAGTCTCTCAAAGCACTTCAACTATGTATCATTTCCAGCTTCACTACTGGATTTAGTTTTTGTTTGTTTAAGAAAAAAAGGTATTTTATACTTTTCCATGCTCTTCACAGTTCTTGTCAAGACAAAATTAATTCGAATCAGTGCCTAAAGCCTTAATCTTGGTCGTTTTAAGATTACACAGTGTTTTTCCTTTTAGTTGAAGAACATTTGACTAAACAATGTGTAAATGATATAGAAGCCAGTCAAGGATGAAGCCTATTTATTTATTCCATTGGGAACTAAAAAGAAACACAAACCAAAAACTTACATGTGCTTTTCTTAGTTGTAATAAAAAGTCAAGTTTTTGGCTTAGTGACATTCCTCATTTGTATAGTGCTATTCTTTTAGCATATGGGTGAGAGCATTAAAGGATTTGAGCTTAAGAGTAAGCCCAAGAACAGAAAAGAGACAGAGAAAATGGGAACTAGAAGAGGTGGTAGGGTTTCCTGTTTCACACCAGCTCCCTTATCCCTTGATTGTCCAACTGAGTATTTGCTATTGTAATATAATTTTTTTTTTAATTGCTTTCATAATGTATTTCTCAATCAAAAAAACTGATTTCTTCCAAGGAACAGCATGACATGATAAGGCAGTTTATTAAAGCCAATGTCTACTTAGAATCCTATCCTCCAGGATAGCTCTCTGGTTTCATCTCCATGTCCTTTCCCCTTTTAATACCTTCACTTACTCGTGCCATCCTATACCCTAAGGACGTATTATTAGAATAAAACAAGTAAAGATAATCACACACTCAGTGAGAAGGTTGTCTTTTTGGTTCATTTAGAAGAGGCCAAAAATTACCCTAACACACACTAGTAAATGCCAAAAAAAAAAAAAAATCACAGGTCAATGCCGCACTAACTAGTTCAGATGTAGTCCTTCCCTTGACTTAATTTGAAGAGTATAACACTTCATGAACTTAAAGTATGACTCTGCCTCATAATACAAAATACACATACATCATCCATAGACTTATGTACATAAAAAAGGTGATAGTGGAAAGTGTATCCTTGACTATAGAGACTACTGTAGAGAGCACTTGCATCATGTACTTCTATGCACAGATGCCCTAATTTGTGTTTGTGTGCATATATGCATGAACATGCATATGTATTTTATTCTGCATAGTGCAAAATGTGTGTTTATTCTGCACTCTGAATTAGTATGAAAGTTAAGCATTGCAAAAGATATATGCCATAACTTTCCAGTAAAAATATTCCATGGTATATCTTTCATAAAGAAATAAGCGATTGTATTTTAAACCTCCAACCAAATAATAACCACCAAACAAAGCCACCTAAAGGAAAAGACAGAAAATTACCTAAGGAAAGTAATCAATGGCAATTATTCATAATAAAACATTTTTTAAAATAAGATTCATAATAGATTAGTATAGAAAATATCATTAGATGATATTGTTTTTTAATATGAGCTCAGAGGCATTTCTGTTGCAGAATAATTCATTTTTAAATAAATTGGACTAATTTTCCTAATAATTTGGACTAATAAATCTGGCATTGCTTACCTCACTACCTACTTCTTTGTGCACATGCCTGATGGTTTCTAATCAAATATAGCAAACCACATCAATTGTGTTTTGCTTTTGAAAGTGATGGATGACTTAGCTCTGTTCAGAGAACATGAAGATCTACACTTTTTCCTTGAAGGAAACTTAAATGCAAGGCCATGTTGCCTTTATTTTTCATTTATTATATAACCCCTAGTCAGTGACAAATTTCCCGTCTTTTCCTTCTCACACCAATTTGATTGCTCAGCAAGCTTCTATATAATTTCTTGAAGTACTCAATTTCCAGCTTTGAATCTCTAAAGTTTCCTTTATTATCATCTGAAAATTCAACAGCTATCCTCTGCTTTCTTTACTACATTGATAAGACTCATATTTTGCATTAAATCGTAACTAGTATAAGTAAAGGAAGGCTTTGTAAAGCCATACTGTGAAGTATAAGACTAGAGGTAAAACATGAATTAAAAGGCTGTCACAAACAAATGAAATATTTATGTTGCTTGATTAAAAGTTTCTTGCTCCTTTCAGTTGATTGAATACATATTTACAATATACTTTCAAATATTGTATTTGTCTACTTAGTATCTAATCAATCAAGCTATATTAATTCTTTCCCCCATCCTCCTCTGTTTCCAAAGATCTGTCATAGGCAATACAATATTTGTATTCAAACCAATTGAAACTGATTTTGAAAGCAAATTTTCATGAGGTCCATATCAAATGCCTAATTAAAATCTCAGTGTCACACCCCTTGCTTACTCTCCATCTCTGTTTGTAGATTAAAACCAGATTAAACCCTAAATGCCATCTTCCAAAACTAGATATGTAAAAATAAGTTTCCACTTTTTTTTTTTTTTTTTAGAAAGTCTACTTCATAAATAGGCATTTGAGTTTAGCCTCCCTTTTGAGAAGCTGATAATCAGGAAGAACTGCTGAGATCTGCTTGAATGCTCTGCTGTCAGAAGGCCAATCTAAAGAGCAATACTAGCAGAAAATTAAAAGCGAGTACAAAAAATGCTTTGGTGCCAAGACAAAATACAGGCAACAATACTGTGGACATTTTTAGGAAGAGAGGAGAGGAATTTGGAGTTATGTATATGGAATGAAAATGTATATATGAGAAAGAAAGAGACATGGCAGTATCAGCACATGACATTCTTGTACCGTAAGCTCCTGGAAGAAAGAGGGAAACTACAGCTCCTGCACGGAGATGAAGTGTAGTTTTAAGTTCACACACAAAAACCCAGGCAGCAGCGTATACAGACTAACACAGAAGACTGCATTATCACTTGTTTTCAGGAAAGATGAATTCAGACTACAACTGAAGTAAATAAACGAAACCTAGGTTGGGGAATAGTAGGGCTAGAGGGCTAAAGGGAAATAGCTTGGCTTGCTTAACTTAGCCAAAAAAACAGACCAACAGGGAAGATAACTCATGTTTATAAAAAAAGCCTTCTGAAAAACAAAGCAAACGAAATTCTGTTCCCATGTAAATGGAAGGATAATACTGCCATAACCAGAAAGGTACACCCCAGCTGTTAACTCAGGCCAAAAAAAAAAAAGAAAAGCTGAGAAGTCCCTCCCAACCCCATCTACTTCAAAATATTAGTTGATCATCCTGCGAAAGCGGTAATTAAATAGCTTTCACAAGTCTATGAAGTGATTGGCTTAATTTATTCTTGTATCCTTATTTCCTTTTTTTTTTGTGCCACTTTTTAAGTCAATTCAATAAAATCAAATAATATGCACTTTTAAGAATCTTTGTTTTCTCTTCTAATATTTATTTGAAAACAATTAAATATAATGTTCAATACCAAATTTGTTTCATGAGATGAAAGTCTTAAGTCAGTAAACACTTCAGCTTTAGAGAGGTGCTGAAAAACACTGGTATAAGCACCATATCATATCATATCATATAGGAAGGAGAAAGTCACAGGTTTTTAGGACATAGATAGAGAAATTCCGCAGTGCTGAAATGCATTTTATAACCCACTTAATATCAACTATTTTTTCCCGTTTCTTTTTTTACTTATCTATTTCTACCATTGAAAAGCAGCATCAGAATAGTAACATTTAACAGCTAGATGGACTGAATTCAACCAGGTCACCCTTCTTTTCTGTAAGGGACAGGAAGCTTTGAGAAACCTCTCACCACTGCCATACCCTGTAAGACCTGTGTGAGGAGAGGCTAAGACCTCTGGGTCTGAGACAAGAAGTTCAGAGGGGTATCTATTTGCTGTCTCTACCTACCAGCAGGGATCTAGAGAGAAGA
The DNA here is from genome assembly GCF_964034855.1 of Anser brachyrhynchus. Lineage (NCBI taxonomy): Eukaryota > Metazoa > Chordata > Aves > Anseriformes > Anatidae > Anser > Anser brachyrhynchus. Next base: position 29,663,675 of record NC_137698.1, on the reverse strand, counting down.
TATATCTGGTCTCTTTCAGAAGCACTCAGTAAAAAAGATGCAACAAGCCGAAATTGCAGCCAGGAAACCTTCAACCAGTTGTAAGAAAAAATAATAAAAAAAAGTCTTCACAATGAGAGTCATTCAAACAGGTTGTCCAGAAAGTTTGGAGACTATCTTTTGGGATATCAAAACTTGTCTAGAGAAGGACCTTAGCAATCTGATCTAACTTTGAGCAGAAGGTTGGATGTGGTGACCTCCCAGGATTCCTTCCACCCAGGATGACTTCATAATTCTAAAAATGATCCATAGTTCTGCAGCTCTTGCTTGGGCTAGCAGAAACAGCTGCAACTCTTCAAGGAAATTATTCCACACCTACTTTAAGCTTTTATCTTTTTGATTATATTTAAAGGTCACATCATAAATATCAACAATTTGTAATGTATTACCTACATGAAGAGTACTGCTAAAAAAAGTAAGACAATTTTGTCCATAAACTCCAAAGAAGTGGACAAGCTAATTTATATCTATGGGGTAGCTTTATGGAGGCTTAAAAATCTAAATGTGTTGCAAGTACAAAAACCAACATGTTGGATGCTCAGTTTAATGTTACTTCTTCATACTAGAGCTCACCTCTTGAACAGCTACAGTTTTTGAGTTGAAATGCTGTCGATCAACAGCTTTTTTCTTTTCATTAATTAAAAAAGAACAAGTAAACAAATTGCACCTAGATTTGCACAAATTGCACCTTGCTGACAAAAATATTGTCTAAAATTCATAAAGTATGCTGTAATATTGAAAAATGTAATCAAGTTACCTGCAGTTTGACATTATGCAAATACATAGGTGAAGGGTATTTTCCCCAAACGCTAGCTATTGCTGCCATGTGTGCCAACAGCAAAATGATGTGAAAGAATTTTATTTTATTTTTACAATAAAGAGGACATTCTTGACATAACTGAATGGAAGTCTAATAATTTATTCTGACTAGAAACATGCATACTTCAGTTCATGTCAATATTTGCATTGCCTACAAATAATGTGTTCTTTCTCCATGCAATTAAAATAAGCTTCAAATATCTAGTCAAAATACATATTTGCCCAGTAGCAGTATTGTTCAGATTTGTCCTTTCAGAAAACAGATGAACTAACTATATGTGTAGCCCTATAGTCCTGTAAATATATTATTGCCATCACTAGTAGTACGCGACAGCCTTTGAATTGAGTTTGGAAGATCTCAGGGCTATCAGATTTGCTTTGCCCGTCTTGACCCACCTGGAGCTTTCTTGTCACTTGATTTAGATAGAACAATAATTTGTCAGTGACCACATAGGTATTCTTAACTTGCTTTACATAGACGTATCTTTGTATGGTGTGCACACAATTATCGTACAAAAGGTAACAGAGGCCTCAAGAAGGAGCAGCACAAGACGAAACATAGAGGAGTACCTTGGGATGGCAAAAGATGGGGCACATGCTGGCAGTGGAGACCCTGGGGCTGCAAACAACTCACCAGTAGTCAGCTGAAGAACCAAAAACCCGGCTCTGGACAAACTCATCTTGGGAGTAACAGAAAAGAAACAAGTGTCTAACATTATGTAAAATGCACCTTGTATAGTACATTTGCAGACCAATGAAGAAACAACAAGGTGCAAAGCTGTCCTAGCAAACACATAAAAATGCCTCAATCAAGCTTCTTCAGAGGCAAAGAGATGCTGACAACTTGTCACATTTCCCCCTCCCTTCTTCCTCCATGCCCCAGCAGCAGTGAAAGACAAAGAATGCAAGGAAATGGAAAAAATATCAGGGGATGGACATTTAACATTTATTTACTGTACTATTACTAATAGCTTTATTATGTGTGATTTTTTTCTATAATAATATTCTCCATTATCGTTTCTCTTTCTGTAATAATTCAGTCTGAACTACCAATAAGAGTTGATTAGGCTGTTAAGATTTCAATTAACAAAATAATAAATTCTTATTTTGTTTAAAAGGCATGTTTCCATTTTGCCTATAACAAGAGTTTGAGCATAATATTTGCTTTAGATTTGTCGAGTATCGTGGCAATAAAATGATCATGGACAATAGCTGAATTATGCATAGAACATTATTTAATTAATATTTAGATGAATAATTAAACAATTAGAGGCAGTAAGCAGTCTCTATTCAATTTCAACAAAAAAAACCTGCATATTTTGAAATGCATATTTTAGCTCTTCCGTTCCAGGTGAACACAGCTACTGCTTACACAGTTTTCATTGTTTTTCCTGTTTCACAATACCCTAGCAGATAACTTTTTTATAAGAAAATTAGCCTATTTTTTTCTGCTTTCATGTAAATGCTTAACAAAAAAAGATCATTAAAAGGTCTGATTTCCAGAACAGTAACTTTGCAGCCATCCATATTTATAATAATTATTTGAAAACACAAATACACTCTGCGGATCTTGGAGTATATATTTCTCAGTTGATCTTTGAATCAAAAACACCAAATATGTTTTTCTCCTCAGAGAATATTTGATGAGCACCCTCATGGGGTTGTTCACTAAATATAAACCAAGAAAACAAAAGAGAAGATCTAGAAAGATGTTTTCTTTGTATAGTATGCATGCAAGAAAAACTCTTTTCCCAACTGCCTTTGATTACTGTATCTGATGACTGCACATTATAGCGATTCTCCACATGGCATTTTCATAAAGCCATCTACAACAGAAAGCAGGAGTCATGGTCAGTTGACCATCTCAAATACCTCAGCTCAACTCCTATCATTACAGCGCGTTGCATACTTAACTGAATTTAGCTACGCACTAATTAATACAGAACAAAATATATAGACATCTGACAGGCAGCACTACAGTTTTTGTCTGTAAAATTAACAGCACAGCTTCAGCATGCCCAGAGTTTTGGATGATTTCATTTTGTCTTTGATAGGCAGAGACCCGTGCTTTCTGTTGAACAAACTGCAATGGGGATCACGTTACATATTTCTGGGCTGTGCTTTTATAGCGTATCCAGAGGGAATTGGAGAAAGACTATTTTAGTGTGCACTGAGCTCATTAAAGTATTTCTTCCCTAAAGTGCTGTTCTCAATCTAGTTTCCAGAACAGATGAGCATGGGCAGAAGGAAGCCTTTTGTTCCCATACCAGAACTTTTAAAGTGTCAAAAGATTCCTAAATCGCCCTTGAACGCTAACTATTCAGTAACTGTGTGCCTGTGTGATTGGGAAGGAGAGGGGGAGATCTGTGGAGATCCTGATTTGCAGCAGGTATTGTGTACAATTACACGTCAGAGATTGTGATATTAGGAAAACTATGTTATTTTGATTAGACTTTTGCTGAACATGACATCTTGCAAATCCTTGCTTTAAAAATACTGTACTTGTGTTATTACTATTTCTGTATGAAATATATGAAGATACTGAGAAACTAATACAGCTAACAGATGCCAAATCAAGACAGTAAATGACTTTCTTGTTGTTAGATACCAACTCCCAAAGTTCAGTGACAGCGCGAGTAGCATTTAACGTTTGCACTATGCTTATTGAGAATGCCACCTGCAAATTAATCTAATATATAAAAACATGAGCTGGGCCCTGTAAAAACATGTAATATGTTAACACCCAAATACAGCAATGAATATACTTGATGCACTGCCTGGTTTGAAAGAATACTTCAATCCCATGGTGTTCAAGAGGGCTCAAGTGCATGCTTTCACATACCCCATCTGATAGGTGCAGAGCTCCTACCTACAAGCGCTTAGTGACTGTCTAGTCATAAGCTCAGGTAGCACAGAAATGGTTTCAGACACTAGTAATTTCAGATGTATAACCTAGACATGTTCAACTGCCCTAGTTTGACTTTACATGTACATTGAAAGCCACTAATACCTGGGACAAGTCTACACAGAGATGCTACCTGAGATAAGCAGATAAATCAGGCGGTAGGAAGAGTCTGGTTGCAGCTCTGTGCAGACTGTTTCCAAGATGATAAATTGTTCTGTACCCAATAATTATTAGCGAAGCTGAGATACAGAATGGACCTAAGAGGGTTCACCACACAAAACTGCATACAAGCAAGTTAAATAGCTGCAAACTGAATATTATCTATATAGTAAAAATTAAAAAAAAAAAAACTCTTAGCCCTAATATGCTTTGCATGAGATGGCATTAACCATAACAGTGACTAAAAGTGGACAAGAAACCTTTAGTGTTAAAAATAAGGTATCTACTAATTAAATACGATAAGCATTATGTATTTTATAGCTGAACATTCATGTCTGTGCTTGATGCCACTTTTATAGCATAATGAAAATGATGGTAATTTTGCTTGGCACTGGAAAATATCACTGTTGATATTTTCTCTTCCAAAAACAAAACAAAACAACAAAAACAACAAAAACAACCAGCCTCCAGGAGATTACAGTGTATATTTACTCTGCATGTAGAATTATTTTATGCAAATATGAGGGATGTTAAGCAAAGTATCCTTACTTGTTTCTGATCATTCTTTTTAAACAGCCTAATCGTATTCCTTCTGCTAGATTCAGTGAAAACAATATTAAGCTGAAATATTTCTTGAAATTTAAAATTACACCAGAAAAATAATTCATGAAATATTAATGCACAGTTTTGCACATCATTCAAAGATCAGAGTGCAAACTCCTACACTCTTGTAATTGTATACCTACAGCATTTGGCTTTATTTTTCAGTTCTTTCACCTTCCTAATACGAAAGGTGATATGCCCTACTAAGCAAGACACAAACATATTCAAAAGCTTGATAGAAGATAATGATGTGGCTCAGTCAAATCATCACAATAAATACGACACATGTATTCCTGCACAGCTGAAAAAATGTTTTCATCTTATTTTCACTTTCTCTCTGTCCAAAGAAAATGCCTCGACTAAGGGCTATGAGGCTCTGCCATCCAAAAACAGCAACAACAATTGTCTTAGAAAAAAAAATAATGAAAGGTAAGTTGTATAATGCTGGGAATTTTGGGCTATTATAGTTAATGGTAATAATGGAACAGAAAAATCTTTTTCACTCAATTGAGGCTTACTGAAGAAAATGCCTCACATGTTCATACCTCCTATATTTCCCCTGTATGGATGGACTATTCTGCTACTAATAACCAAAGCTTTAGAAGCCTCTCTGCAGAGAAACAGGAGATCTGAAGGCCATGGCTCAGAAATATTGTGGAAAATACAGCTTCACTCTTGACTCCAACCCCTCTCCCAGAGCTAGATAAGGATGAGGTCCCTGTTCCTGAAGACAGCAAACACTGCAGGAGGTGGCCCTGAGACCTGCCGCAGAAGGTAAGCAGGTGCTCAGGAGGGAGGGAGGCACAGCAAATATGACAGAGACAAGTCAGAATTTGCAGCAAACAGCACAGTAGTGTCTAATAATACACCATCAATCAGTCTCCTAACAACATATAAAGCACTACAGTCTTGGATGTAGTGGCAGTACTTGCTGCATGTCTTGGTCTCCTACCCCAGCCTCTGCCAGTTAGACTCCATATTGTACTTTTGCTTTGTTTGAATATCTCCAAGGATGGAGATTCCAGCTTCTCTTCATGGTTCAACCAACCTCTGCGTAATGCTGTAAAGCTTGCTTTACACCAGAGAGCAACTGAATGTTACATAAGGACTCCAATGATATAAGAGATATGTATATTAGCCAATAACTTATAGTAGACTTACATTTGCCCTTGTTTGGAAATTGCTCCTCAAAGTCTTTATTCTACAACTACTTGCACTACTTATCTTAGCAGATTTTTATACAAGTTCCATGAAACTGTAGCTCAGGAAAATCCTTCTCAAGGGACACTTTCTGCAATGAAACCTCAGGCTAGGTTGGAGGAGGGGAGGGAAGTTATTTTACTGAAAGAGCAAGAACATCAACTAGACATTTGATGACAAATATCAGTCTCTATGAAATACTTCCTAAAGTCAACAATATTTGAATTCCTTAAAAATGTGTCACTTCCATCTGGGACAACTCTCCTTTCTCAGCTGCAAACATTAAAAAAAATCTAAAATTATAAAAAGTTATGCAGTAACAGCATACCCTCCCTTTCCTCCTTACTCCCACCGCTTTTACTCCTCCAATGATCATTGCTCAACACTTCCTTTTTAGGCCCAACAATTAATTTTACTGAAAATTGCCCAGCCATTGCCCTCTGACTGCAACAAGGACAAAAGAGCTTCACAGAATGTCAACACCACCACGTCTCTCAGAAGTACTGGGAAAAACATTATGCAAAAAAGGACAATTTCCTGTTATTTATGTACTCTATAGGCAATACTCTCATTGTCTTAATACCTGTTAAGGTACCAAAAGATATCAGTGTTTCTGATGCTCTCTTCTATAGGAAGTTTTAGTGTAGGCAGAGAAGTAGGCCTCACTTGCAAAAAGAACATAATGTCCTTAAAAATGAAAAGGAAAACTATTCAAAAGGCTCAGATATTTTTTGAAATACCCTTGAGAACAATTTATATTTCAGTCCTGGCATTCTCCTTGTAAATTAGAAGGAAATTCTGTAATCTTTCAGTAAATAAAACAATGTTTTTCAGCAAAACTACATCTACATTTTCCTGTAAAAAGAAGACTTTTTACTTTCAAATTGTCGTTGAAATTGCATTCTCCTGTGTGTCATTCAGCTGCCTTCTTTTCACAAACATCCAAATAGGGTCTGTATTTGTAATGATTACGTCCTGTGGCTCACTTTACTGGTAGTCTGATTATTCTGTCTAGAACCATAAATCATTTTCATGCCCTTTAAATATCCAGTTTGTGCCACCATTTAAAGTTAAAAAATAAAATCTAATAATAATTACAGACAAATAAAACTATTAAATCTTATTGCCTTTTTGAAAGCCACTTTGTATACTACTTAGACTTTAATTAATTTTTCCTCTATTTGCTGGAATACAGTGTTTATATAGTGTCATCATTGAACATACTAATCAATTATCATTCCTTTTCCCTATATCTGGTCCAAGCTATAAATATACTTGATTTACAGGCTGAAAACTGAAAAATAGTTAAATTAAGAGATAACCAGAAAGACCTCAGGCCAGTAACCTTCAGTGACCTAGTTTGCCCAACTGAAGTAATGCCATTGACACTGGTGAAATTATTGAGATGTACATTGCTGTAGGACAGCTCATCCTGTATCAGAAGATTGCTCCAACTGCTCTCTCCAGAGCTTGGGGAGGAATTTTGATCCTACGAATCTTGAGCAGCTCCCATCAAAGTAAGAAAGCTAGAGGGGTATACAGCACATGTAAGAGTGAAATTAGAGCTAGGTATTAGTCACAGCCCTCTCAAAAGCAGTAACAGGAGTGAATGTCAAATAACCATGCAAAACTGAATCTTTTGAAATACCAAAGAGCAGCGATAGCACTGTGCAAATATATATACTTTAGCATCTTCTTATCAGTATTTAACTTTCCCAGTAAGATTTAATTGATAATAAGGACTGCAAAATTAATCTCAGATTTTTCTGCATTTTCAGTTTAGAAATATCAATAGTTAAGCAAAGGTCTTTATGAAATAGATAATGAAAAAATCCATCTTAGCCCTTTAAATATGAATAAGAAGCCAGCAAGTTTATAGCTGTACTGAAATACACCGCTCAATTTTTTCAAACATACTAAGCAAGAGAAATCAATGTTTGCTCCTGCTGTCTGCCAAATCATGTTATTTGTTTGGGTTTCACATACACATAGATTTAAAAATCCCCCACCGCATATGAATACATAACTAAGGGACTGACTCAATTTCTGATAAAAACAAACAAAAAAGGCTCTATCTACTTAGCTTAGTAGTCCTTAGTAAAATTTCAAAGACTGCAGAAACAATAACGTTATACACAATATATTTTCCAGCAAACATTCCTAATTACCAATGCAAAGCAGACTGTTATCTCATGGTACTCAGTAAACACAGGCATGACTGTCACCAGTGTCTGCATCCAAAGGTCCCTTTTGCTCCTGCATTCATTGGGCTACCTTTACTCCTGGAAATGAAGTTCGCCCAGCACCACCTTGAAGGGCTGCTCTCCCCTCCGACCAGCCACACACAGGAGCACGCTCTGTGCTCTGCCCTGATGCAGCATTCCAGGAGCTGAATCTGCTCTTCCACCCACCTCACCCCCAGCCTCCCCATCCCTGCCTGAGGACACATGGAGGAGCCACCCAGACATCCAACGGGGACGTGGCAGCTCTTTAACACCAAGAATCAATGCACAGGCATTATTTATGACTTCTTAGTAACTCAGCGATGAACATAGAATATATAAAAAAGAGCTGCTGTATAGCAACTTGCTATTACAGCTTTACAGTTTCTTGCATGAGCTTCTTATCCCAGCAATATTTATAATATATGCTCAGATCTTCAAATACAATCAGCAATTCCTTTACCGTGTAGGTTTAACGGTACATTGTGAATGCCCTGAGACTAAATGCTATCAAATACATAGAAAATACATCTTGCTGAAGTGTTTTTGTGTTAGGAAGAGATATGAACCTGGTAAGCAGATGGAAAAAAAAATCATTGTTATTATGCCTGCCTGTGGTTAAGATATTGTTACTAAATCTAATTATCTCCATTTATAACCATCTTTTAGCAATGTCAGTTTGTTCAAGAGAGAAGAACAAAGAGAAATGAAGCACATACGTTGAAAGAAATGCAGGGAAACACAGAAAATCTGCTCAGTCTTCTACACTTCAAACAGTAAGAAGATCACAGTAATAAATATAAAGAATGTTTACAAAATCCAAGTATGTAGCACACTATGACTGTAAATAGTTAACATATACCACCTGCATTAGTAAAACAGATTTTGTTAGAAGCAGAAGGTTTGTTTTCATGTAAATTTATATATTATTTGTTGTATTTTATATTTGCCTTCCTCTCTCCTCTTCAGTTCCATCGGCTTACCAGCATTACTTCACAAATCTGAAATTAATTTACAAATTCAAGCAGGGAACAGATTATTAAATGCAGTAAGAAGCATAACTATTCATAGACAGTTTCAGCAGAGGTTCAAACTAAGCTGGAGCAAAAGACAGGAAGAGCTAGAAACATGGTGTATGCCCGTTATATTTTCACAAACACAAATCAGGACTTCTTAAAACTATTGTCATGTAAGCTCCTCCCAGCTACATTTATTTCAGGTTTACTAACATATTTAGCAGGTTCCAGTGTTGCAGATTGAATGACTTCTCTAAATGACAATGAAAAATGATCTCTAATCTCTCTAAATTAGTAACAACGCTAATAGGTTAAGTATACTCATGCTAAGTATAGTTACTTCACTACAATATTGTTACTCTCTGTTACGTCACTTCAGTGTGTCATTCCAGTCTCTGGAGAAGTTATCAAGAGATAAGGTGTCATAGCACTAACATTTTTGATGCATACAGTTACTGCAGCAATTCTGCATACAAAAAAAAAAAAGTGCTTTGCAGTATTTTTCGGGGGGTCACACAACATGGACATTAGAGTCCAGTTCTTACGGAAAACAAACATCAGCAGCATGACAGCTAGTACATACAAGCTCATCAAAATGTCACTCAGTACCACAGCAGTACCAGAGAACAGTCAGAAGTCCAGGAACAAACAGCACAGGACAGAGTTTTGATGTGCTATTTATCCATATATGTCTGGATTTATGTCTTCCAGACACTGTGGAGATCAAACACATGTGGCTTTAAATTCAGATTTTATTGCTAAGGCAATGATGACCATAAACTAGGAAAATCTGGAATTCAAATATCACTTTTTCTTATCTCTGTTAAAAGGAATATAAGAACATTGCTTTACATAGCAATTGTATAAATCTAGGATGTAACTATTTGTATTGTATTTCACTAAGCACCATTTTAATGATTTATTTGGACTATTCTTGGTTACATCGTTCCACAACTTAGAATTTTGTGTAGCTCCAAAAGACCAGGAAGATGGAGGAGAGTGGAAGGGGGGCGGGGAGAGAGAGAGAAAATACATTATTCAGGAAACATATAACTAAAATAATGAATTAGTGATTTACATTCTATTTTTAACTTAATTTCTTATAAGACGTGCACAGCTAGTTCTCTGAACACTGTATGTCAGTATATGAATATCCACTGTGCTCAGATCAACAAATGAAGTTTTATAGACTGCTAGGCTGACAGAGGTCAAGTAGACCTCAGCATGTGAGGAGATTCCCAGGATGTGTTGCAGCCAGAACTGTAGAAAAATGAAAATATGACCAAAGGGTGAATCAATAACCTACTCAGCAAGCCAGCCCATGACTCAGCCACTTGTAATAAAGCAATGTGCACAGAAGCAAAAGAAAATTAAACACAGATCCTTACTTCATTATTTCCCAGCCAAACTGCACTGGCAGCCTTCCTCCTCATAAAGCATAGAGCACCATTTTTTCATGCTCCACTGAACATGCACAAACTTTTTCTTTTTTTTTTTTTTTTTCGAGGAGAAGAAAAGTGTAAAACAATAAAAGCAAAATAGAAAAAAAATGCAAGCTTTTTAAGAAATGTTATTTTGTCACTTTGGGTTTACAACAACAACTTTGATTTAGAATCAAATCCACTACACATATAACCCAAAGAAATAAATGAGTCATTAACCAGTGGTTGGGAGATGCCCTAAAATGGGACAAGGATCTCCTTATGAATCTGTTTTAAAGTTCTGGCACTGAGCTTCTTCTCAGCCACTCAACTCAACTACACTATTAAAAGTAAGAAGTGTAGAAATATACAGCACAAGTCATGTGATTTATATGCTGTTGTAAAAACTATAAATAAACAAGGTAGTTTGGCTAACGAATAACCTTGTGGAAGTAACACAAGTTCAAAAGCTCTTTAAAAAGTAATAGAGCACTGCTACAAATACACCTGCTTCTTCCTTTACTTAAATTGGGTTTCAAAAAATAATTACTTCTTAAAATGCTCATGTAGTTAGAACATACAAGAACCTACCAATTTCAGTTTTGTTAAGATACTCGTAATTCAAGTTGATAATTCACCTTGAGTTACGTGTTAGCAGAGCCAAGTATGGTGCTTACAAAAATGCTGTATATTTTTTTCTCTGTTTATGTAAGCACCTTATAAGAATGCTGTAAAAATAAAATAGCATGACAGGAATTGTTTGTTAGATTCAACCGTTTGGTATAAAGTGAAAAAAGTGGCATTGATCACCCTAAAACAATGAGAATAGAAAGAGTACTTTTAAGATACTCTTGGAAGTTACTCACAATAAAGAAAGAGAGAATTTATCAGGTGACACATAAGCTTATTCTTGCTAGTCTTTAGACTGTATAGCATTTTGACATTTAAACTGGAGATGGTCAGTATTTAAAAATTATGCCTCCACTGCAATAAATCTTACATTTTGTTTTAATTTGAGTTACATATTAGGGTTAAAACCACCTTACTTACGAAGAGTACATGAAAGTTTAATTAAAGACCACTAAATTATTCATATTTAATGAAATTGCTAGGAATTCTGCAGAAAAGTTCAACAACATATATCATATTATTACACTAATGAACTTGTTCTTTCTAGTTAACGAATAAAAGTTCATAAGAATTCATAGAAACTTCTTAAAGGTCGATGTATCTTCAGATGTATTACAAAAAGCACACTTAAATATGTTCCCAAGTCTTAAAATATATATGTATGAACTTTAAAAAAATACTAATGAAAGCAACATAATGAACAATTTTTTCATTTTTTGGTGGGAAACTGGACAGATGTGGAACAATAATTAAGACTATTTTCAGAAATGGGCTTGGAAAAAAATGTAATATGTAAGAAGGCATTAACATCAGGAGGTACAAATGAACTAGAAAGAACCATTAAAAAGGAAGGTAATTAATCATGGAAATTTAAATTATCCCATAACTGAAGAGGAAAAAACAAACACATTTTCTGTTTATATATTTATGAATAGAATAGGAATGGTACAACCTCTTGGCCTTCATCATTACAAATAATCTAAATAAAATGGAAACAGCGGATATACTTCATCTTTCAAACAATTTCTACTAGATACAGTGATTGGCTTCCTAAAGATGATTGAAACAGAAAGCAAACATTAGTAGCAGTTCAAACCTACCACAGCATTAGCAGGATTTATCCTTTGTTATAAATGAATCTAAACTATGGGAAGATAGGAAACAGCTATGGAAACAGTGTTACACACATAGTGCATCTGAACCCACAATAATTTTTGGCTGTGGTTTTCACTGTGAAGTATTATTTGTCTGTACGATTACTTCTTCACAAGTTTTATTCCTTCAGAATTTCTTTGGTATATGGCCAGAATTGCAGTTAAAATAAATTAGAAAATAAAAAATAAACACTCAATCCTCTCATGAGTTTGTTACCAGCAAATAAGGCGTGGACAAAAATCACAAGCAAGGAAAACTACTAGGTTGAGACTGTACTTTGCATACATATTTTTTTGCACATGTAATTTGTGTAATTACAACCTTTTGAGATGTGCTGAAGGACCACACACATGCACACAGTAAGACCTTTTTTCTGTCTAATGTGAAGACCTTTCCAAAAAAAAAAAAAAACCAACTGTGTCAGTATCATTTAAGCACAAAAAAAAAAAAACAGAAATACTTTTCAAGTCCATAAAACAAAACTGATATTTTACATTCCTTACAATATTTTACATTCCTTACTGAAGCACATATCTTGTGCTGAGCTCATGGTTAAACCCGTATCACCAACATCAACACGTAGCTACTCTCCCACTTATGGTCTTCCAAAAGGCCTACTTTGCCTTAACTTAAAAGTTCAGGAAGAGATAAGGTCTTCGTAAAGTTTTCCATTAACCTCAAGGTGCTGGAGGACAGAGAGCATTTTCCTGAAGCACCACACCACATTCAGAGCTTGCATGCTTTCCTAGACAAAGGCTGCCTGCCACTATTGAAGACAAAGTACCTGCCTCAGGGAAAGTTTTGTTCAGATGCTGTATGGTCACTCTCATCTAAAAATACACGCTGTTCCTCCTCAAACACAAAACATAGATGGGCATGCCAGAAACCTCATACATCAACTAGCCAGACACGGCTTTAGATAAAAAAAGAGAGAAAAAGCTGTTGATCAACCGTACCCATAAACAACCTTTTTGTTAGAGGAATAGGGCCATATCTTGCAGCCCCACAGAGGCAAGGCCACCACAGGTCCGCGCACCCGGGGCCAACCAGAAACGAGGCGAAGCACATGTTCCCAGTATGCACACACGCACACAGCACTTTTATACAACACATATATACACATACGGCCACACATAGCACCTGCACAGACACAGACAATTCAATAATGGGATAGGACAGACTGCACCGATAAGGCACAGGAATGGCCTGACAAGGGCACCAAACAAGTTACATGTGACTGGTCCTTTTCACCCCCCTTTCCCTTCCATTTTCCCCATGCCTGTTGCTCCCCAAATCACCTCAGTCCACCCCCTTCCGTGCCTTTAGTTCCTCCCCTAAATATCCCATAGTGATCCCTGTGGGATCCCATACATCCCACAGGCCCCATACCCCTGGGCACAACCCCGCCACCCAGAGGTTGCTCCGACACTGTCTCATCGTGATGGGTTTCACATCTGGGAACTGGGGCTGTCCTGCGAGGGTCCCAGGCAGGACGTCCCCTCCTCTGAGCCCTTCATTTGGGTTCCTGCCCCTCAGCATGCCCCTGTGCTCCTCTGGCTGTGTGGCAGGCCAAAGCTCCCTGGGATGGGCCTTGGGCATGGTCATATTTGGGCTTCCCAGCCTGCCAGCGTCTCTCTCTGCTCCTTTGTCAGGCTGCAGATGGGCTTTTGTCACTCTCACCTAATACTCTGCGTCTATTTTCCTTAATTAAACTTCCAAAAAGAAACAAACAAAGAAATTATCACACCTACTCTAAGTTTTCAGCACTGACTAGAAAAAATATGATGCAGAATCACTTCCTTAAAGATGTTAAGCACAGGTCATGTGTTGAAACAATCTAAAGAGAACACAAGGCAGAAATCACCTCCTTCTACTCCAGCTGAAGGGCAGAATAAACCCATGGGGCTTGTCTACAGCACCTTAGCAAGCCTTACCAACTGCCGTATTAGGTTTCTGCATGTAAGTCAAAACTTTTTGCCCATTGAGACAATTTTTTTCCAGTTCTCCATGCATGAATTCCACCAATATAAGTTTGATTTGGAAGAGTGGGGGAGTAAAATGAAGGGTTCCTTTTCCTGACCTTTTTTGACCAGTCAGATTAATATTTTATTTAACCTATCCACCTTTGGCCATTAAAGATCTTTTCCAAAAAGTCAGTGGAAGCTTAACTTCTTAACTGAAGATTTTATTCAAAAGTATTGATAAAATATGCAAGGGTACGCTGCATTTTATCACCTCAGTTACAAACATGTACGCTGTGTGTTCAAGTCTGAGCAAGCAGGGATGCTCAGTTCTGTTCTGACAACTCCTGCCAAACTGTTTTCTAGCTCAATACAAATAAATAAAACCAGTAGTTTTTATGCAAAATATTAGTCTGAACCTCAGCTAATACAAAAATCTCAAATGAGATTTGTTGTTTCAGAGGAAGCGGTAGCATGGCATAAGAATGAGAGGCTCTCAAACCAATCGCTCATTCACAATGTCAGTAGAGTTAAATCCCTTCTCCTCTACTTTAAAAACACCACAACTGGTCATGTCTGCCCTTCCCAAGCCAAAGCGTGTGGTTTGCAGCTGCTGAGTGTTCCGATTGCTGCAGATAGGGAAAGAGGAGAAACGTGGAGGGAAAGAGGAAAATTGTAGTGCATGGTTGCATAGATCGTCTTTAAATGAAAATGAATTAGTCATGATTTCCTCTAAATGCCAGTACTTCTGAATTTCTGACACTACTTTTCCACAATCTGCTTTGTTTCAAAGCCAAAATAACTGTCATTACAGGGAATGAGCTGTGCATAAATAAAAATACTGTTGCCAGGAGCATGGGACTTTGAAAACGCTCATCAAATATGTGGCTGTTTAAGAGAGCTATTGTATGTGACTCCTCAGGATACTAGACCAGCTCGATACCTCTAATTGCCTAGTCTAATGTGAACATTGCTTAGGCCAACATTTATTTGGACTAAAGTGAAAGGAAATATATTTTTTTAAAACCTCTTTTTTGTGTAGAAGCAAATTCAGACTTAACAGGGTCTGAATGAGGAAAAATTGAGAAGCACAACGAACATGGGCTTTTAGGCAAGGAAGGACAGGAGAAACACGTTACCATCAGGCCACAACAAAACTTTAAGTTGGAGGACACATGAATCTACAACCATGAAAAAAGAGAAGGATATTCCACTTTAGAATACTCATGTGCAATATGAGCATACATGTATTAATTCCGCGCACTGTAACATCTAGAAAGGTTATGTTTTATTGTTTCCATTTCTTGCTGGAATCTGATAAGCATTTGGAATTTCAGATGCATAACAGAAAGAATAAGTGTTTGTACATGTCCTCACGAGTCCTTCAAAACTATTTTAATTAGCTTTAGTCAACATTTTTTTTTTGCCCCTCAAACTGTAGGTATTGGAAACTCTGTATATAATAGTATAATTACATTTTCTTAAGGTATCTGTAGCAATTTTGTGCCCTGAAATTCAGTTAATAATTTAGTCAAAATTTATGCCATTTTAATAGATAATGTTTCTTTTGAGAAAAAAACATCACCACAAAACGGCTATAGTTTATATGACAAATCAATTCTATAAATACAGAGGCACTTCACTAAGTTATCAAATAAGACGTTATAAGAAGCAGGGAAAGTTTTAAAGCCTAACACTTAAAAGCCAGACAATTTTCATATTCAAGGATGATTAACAGAAAAAAATAATATTATCAATGAAAACAATATTAAAAAATAACCAGTAGTTACACATTACCTCAGAATTGTAAAACTTCTTTCAACAGCAAAACTATCTTTTAAGTTTTTCTTTCCTTTTCTTTTTTTTTTAATGCTCAGGTTATATGCTTTAAATTTTCCTGCATGTTTGCTTCAGCAATAAAGCCTTTAAGCCTTTTTCATCTAATTATAGAAAGCAGACAGTTAATTCAATGGTTATATCAGCTTTTTTGAACTGTGCAGCTAAAACACTGAAACCTTTTTATAGATGAAAAAATTAAACACTTAAAGATTATTTTTAAAGTTGCAAGCAAATCTATAATATTTACCTGTTCTCAACAAACAGCAAAAGCCTGTTTTGCACTCACAAATTGTACAGCTGCCAGCAAGCTGAAAAACACTTTTAAAATCTTGTTGATTCTTTGGAAAGACATTGGGGAGAGGAAAAAAGTGCACGTTGTGCAATGGGAGAAGGAGCTGCTATCTTAATTGGACGAAGGCTGTGGGGAGGAGCAGCAGGTGCCTGTAGCAGTAATTAGCAAATTTCAAACCCATCAGGGACTGCTCTGACACCTGTGCTAACCCTCTGCCCACATCATCTCTAGAAGAGAGGATGGTCTCCTTCCATCCATCTTACATGTGGCATATACATCTCAGGTACCAGCACAACAAGGCAGAGAAGCTCTGAATGTTATTTATTCATATTTCTCCCTAGAGGCCACCAGAAAGGAGTACTGGCTAATTCAAACTCCTTCAGATATTCAAATGCAGAAAGGAAATCAAAAGTAGAAATGCAACTGAATAAAACTGCCATACTTTTTTGCACCAAGCATGATGCTTTTCCCAGATGTTTTTAGGGAATAAAAACAGTTAGTTCTTTGCGTTGCAAAACAACTTTGATTATATGCTAGTGTTGTTACCATAACAAATAGACATGCATAATGAGTAGTTCTGAAAGCACTATATTTATCTATCTGTACATCTCCTGACAGCCTCTTGGTAGAGTCAGCTACTCGATGACACTGGGACAAGGAGCATACACGTGAACAGGCTGAACTAATAAAACAGTAGTGTTGCATTATCAGGAAATTGCAGCTTGACCACTATAGAAAATAAAATGTGATAGTAACAGGGGATCCCACTAGTACAAGCACAAGATGGTAACAGAGGCCAGGAAGGTACAAACAGAAATCCAAAAGGGTCAGTCAGTTGTTGCTGAAAGGAGGCAGCCTTGGTAAGAGGGGAAAACTGACTTTTCACACAACGGAGAGAACAGAAAAAAGAGCAGCTATCTCTTGTAAATGAAAGATCCCATAGATAGCTCAGACAGCATGGAATTTGCGGACCAGTGAAAAAGGAGAAAGTAAACAGACTGTGATAGAAAATACATATGTATAATGCCAGCTGCACCCAAGAGTGAGGAGGAAGAACCATTATACATCTCTAGTCCAGAACTCCTCGTAGCCACCTTCCTGCTTAACTAAACAGACTAACAATCAATTACTGCTTGAGTAGGTAAATGCATTTCTTTAGCCCACAGAAACTGCCTGGGATTTTCTGTTTCATACCCCACCCTAGAGACTTGGTTGCAATATTTGTCCTTCCCACAGCATAGAACCACATCAAACTGCAAGATAGACAAGACAAAATTTATAAAGCTGCACTTCACTACCATCTTTTCAACTTCTCTAAGCGCCCACCCATTTTCAGGGATGTTATGTTCAACTACAGCTAATCTGTGGAGAGATACAGCTGTTTCTGTGCTCATGACAAGTACCACTTTTTTGGTTACCATTGTAGAATCATCCACATAAAGTCAATTATTTGTTGCAAGAGAACTCACATTATCCTTCCACTGCATATATGGATTTCTTCTATTTTTACATTATCTATCTTATAAGCATTTTTCTCCATTCTGTTTTTCTTGCAGTACTGATTTTTTGCCTATCTAACTCTGTTTAAGTATCTACCATAGCTTTCCTAATTGTATTTTAAGAGAAAGCTGCTTTCAGAATGGCTCTGTTTAGTTTGGGAAGTGATTCTCCAATGGCACATCTCACAGCAGCAAATGCTGAACAGCTGGAAACTACCTAATTAGAACAGGGAAGAAAAAAGAAAGAGGATGTCTGAGATGAATAATAATCACATCCATCACACTCAGATTTTTTCTTATTTATGTAGCATACACCTGTGTCTCATCGGCACTGAAAATGATTGTAGGATGAGACACTAGGCTGGCCTTATATCATATTTCTCCTTCTGTGATCTTTAAATAGCTTTTGCTTGTTGCTTTAATTATATAGGTAGATTTGTTTACTGAAGCATTCATGTTAAAACTCATTTCATGGAAAGGGGCAAATTACATTTTTAATTATGTTTCTTTGGGAGGGCTACATAGTTAAGATGATTTGCTATCTTCTACTTTCCGCAGACCTTCTACAGAAGGTATCTTAGTAACTCAATGCAAAACACAGTTGCACAAAGTTTTCATACAATAAATGCACACGTATTTTTAGAGGGATAGCAGCGTATCAGGGTTTTCAAAGAAGCCTGCTTACCTACATCTTTGGGTCACAAAATATGTTTACAAATAGGGCACTAAAATTTACACTGAAAGTTTCCTATTAACTCTGAAGAAATGAAGTCAGGTAGAACTACTCACATGGATAACATGAAACAAGCAGAGAAATAGAAATGCTACATTCCTTGGTGTTTATGTGCTTTTGTTAGCATCTTAAATTCGCTTTTTAAAATATTTATTTTAATATTAACTCTTTTTCCTGATGATTGCAGAATAAAGAATTGCTATATGAGTGTATGTAAATGGCTCAGATCTAAACCACAAGATCAGAAAATCCACAATAGATTTTTAAAAAAATCATTTTTTATTTTGAAGAACAAGCAAAATTTTAAGCAAATCTCATTGCATTCTTACCATAGAAGTCTTTGATTGGATTTTTGAATGTTACAACTCCATTAAAAATGGCTGGGAGCAGTTATAATCTTGAAATTACCTAACTCGGTTTTCTGTCATTGTGAATTCAGATATTACCTTGCTCAAATACCAAAACTGAGAAGAGATCATTTCAAAATTAAAGTGTACTCATATACATTCATTGCTAATAACTGCTTCAAATAAGCTAGTTAGCTAGGAGCCAACTATTCTCCTAATAGATCTAAAGCATGAGCTACTCCGAAAGCAGCTAAACAAAGCAGACACCACACTGAAAATTGAACCGTAACAAATAAACAGAGAAATGAGATGAGATACAGTTTGGTACAACAAAAGGTTTTTTTCCAGGCTTAGTTGCTAGTTTGAAGTGTCAGAAATGTCAGACATTTTAAATCTCCACTTATCTCCTGATATGGTGATAATCCAGGGGCATGAGGAGTGGTGTTCACTTTATAACGCACACTGCAGTGTTTTATAAATAAAACTCAAAATAAGTGAGTTCAATACTTGACCCTTTATCAGAAATATAGTACATGGAACTTTTCATGTGTACCTCTCTGTAAGTTTTAATTAAAAATTTCTGCCATATTCATATTCCATGCTAGGATGACTAGTATTATCTCTTAATGTCAGCAAAATATATATATCCGTTTGTGGAATTTTTTTTCTGCTTTTTTTTTCTTCCAGATTTTTGTGTCCTCAGAAACTGTTCTGTAGAATTTTGCTCTGCTTTTACCACAAACTCATGCAATTCAATTGTCATAATGCTGTTTCCTCTGCACTTCAAGTTTTTGACTAAATCCACAAGGATATAATCAGGTAATTACTAATTCCCTTGCAGTGCTCTCTTGATTTCCTATGACAACTACCATTCAAATTTCATTTTTACTTTTGCTAGGTGAACATGCTTCTCCGCATGAAAATCCACAATTTCTTGTAGCAACTTCATTCTACATCTCTTACTATACATAGTCAAGGCAAACATTTTATGTTGTTCAGGATGTACAGCATAAATACCATGGCTTGGAGAACTTTGTTGTTTAAAATGAGCTTATTTCTTAAATCTGAATTGTACATCTTGTTAACCATTTCTCCTCTAAACAAGATTGAAAATAAAATTTACTCTAGCAAAAAGTGAAGTGAAAGAGTTGGAGCAACGTATCAATATATCTGCCAATTATTACCAAGCACTGATTTCAATAAAGCAAACCAGTAAGTATGTCAGAGATGATTATAAAATGTTTCTGTTGCATATGACTTTGTGGGGCTCCTGTCTGACTTCTTAACTTTCTTGGGAGAGAAAAAAAAATAAAAAATACAGTAAACTCAGTCTAGCATTACTCTGCTGTTCCTTAAAGGTCAAAGAAGATAAAATAATTTTAAAGAAATGTTGATGCTGACCACAATAGTTGTAGGCTTCACTTCCAGCTTAATTATACTCTGCAAAATACTGCTCAGCTTCACGCTGGAAGAAATGCAGCTGCCACTGTTTTAATTCGACACAGTAGGCAGGTATATTTTTCCCTCTTACAAAAGCCTGCAATCACAGCTGCCTGCTACTTGACCTTTTTTTTTTTTTTTTTTTTTGTCTTTTAGCCAACTTGCTGCTCACCTACTGTTCATAAACTCCAAGCTGGTAGCTGTTGAAAGGCCCCCTGCAATAAATGCATTTTTCATAGTTTCACGTTAAGTATTACACAAAATATTCAATAAAACTTTTTGCCCTTGAATCTTGGTGGTGGTAACTGAAAGACTGGTGCCAGATTTCATTGGCATTGTGCCAGCACACATCAACAGTTAAACCCAAGTTAGGGTTCAGGCTGCTAATATAACCCTTAGATAAACCCCAAATTGAATTCACAAACCCCTCCTCAGCATTTGTCTTCCAGTCTGGATGCACTTTGCAAAACTGTTTTTTATTCAACTCAGAAAAGTTCTAGGTGTGAAATATTTGCTTCTTTGCACAACTACAACCTCTGTAGTTTGAGCAGTCAGGAAAATTTATTGACTCTGTAGGATACACAACATAGGCACAGTGACCAAATCCTCCTATGAGTCCCAATATTTAAAATGCAAAAAGCCCTAATCAGCAGCTCATATGGGAAATCAGATGGGACTGGCCTCCAGCTTTCTGCTGAAGAGATATTCTTGGGACCAAAGAAATATGCATTACTGGGACACAATAACTTTTCCCCTACTTCTAGAGCTAGATATAAACAAACACCTGGAACTCCAGATTGCTCTAACAGTCAAAATCTTGGGTTTGAATTCCACAACGCTAAGCTCGTCACAAGAAACGTTACAACATATAGCAAGTTTTGATGATAGTGTTTGAGAGTTTACACTAAAAAATATGTCAGTATGTAAATGACTTTTAGAAGTAGTAGCAGGAAAGACTGGAGTAGAACAAGATAACTGCAATAAAAGCCCACAAGTTCAAAGGAAGGTCCCTATTCAAGTTGGTTATCCTTGGGATTTACTTAGATACCAAAGAGAATGTTCAGAATTCTCAGAAGCATCTGAAACATGTGATTTCTATTGAATTCACTGGGAGTTCAGCACTTGACCATCTGAGTCTAAGTTTCCTTTCTCCAGTGTAAAATTAATAATAGTATAAGTGAATTTCTTTACAAATTTTATCACAAGATGACAGAGATTGTTATACTCATCTGACCATAAGAAAGTCTTCTGTAATGCAAAAAACAGAAAAAAAAAAAGAAAAAAAAAAAAACATGGCTTTTATTGACATTTCAACATCTTCCAAGAAGCACAAAAAGATATTTTAAAAACTTTGAAAAATCCACCTTCCACAGAACCCACAAAGAACAACAGACGCAAGAATAAGTTCTGTGTAATGTGAAATTGCTCCCTTTATCTGAATTCCCTAGGTCTGATGTCCAGGATGAAAGAATATTGGAGTGAGTGATTTTTTAGAAGTACGACGCAATCCTCATCTCTCTTCAATAAGAGAGAAGGATTATGGGGGGAGGAAGGGAAGAGGAACAACCATCAGATTTCAGATGGCTAATTAGCAAGTACATCTTCAGGCTTGCATCTTTATGACAACTAATTATGTTAATAAGCCACATAGTGACTGACTCCTTTTTTAGAAAGTCAACGAAGTTAGAATTCAGTCCACAGCTACCATTTAAGCAGACAGCTATTGAGGGATACATTTTCAATGCTGTGTGTAGGAGTTACAACAAAGGTAAGGCTGGCCATGACAGCAGCTTTCACAACTGTTGATGTTGTAGCTCTTTTTATTCAATATTAATAAATGCAGCATGCAATTATTTTACCATCTGTCTCCTGTAGAACCGTTTATTTCTGTCCTTCAAGTACACCAAGAAAATATATTAACTAATTTCCTCAAATATAATAACCAATAAATTACTGTAATGAGGTTTTGTATACAGCATAAGAAAATAAGGGAATTATTAACAATACTTCTTATCTTTCTTCTAGTATGAATAATTGCCAAGACAAATTACTTAGCTGTAAAATACCATTATTATATCTTTCAACACACAGCAACAACTTTAAAAAAATAAATTACTATCAGCCTAAAGTCTGCAATTCAAGCTCAAATGGTTCAAATTTCCTTTCCAGTTTTATGATTCACTGTTAGTGTTTCTACAAGAAAGTTAGTACATATTAGCTGTTCTATTGGCATTAGCTAAGAATTATTTAAAAAAAAAAAAGATTTAGTTCTGTGGGAACAGGCTTATGCAACCACTACCAAATGTGTCTGAAACTTCTGAATTCTGTTTTGCAATTTCTTAACATTTTTCTGAAGTTGTCTTTAAGAAAGAAAACTGTTAACATGAGGAAATACATGGGCTCCCATAAAGGACCCTTCCTGCTCTGTTTGGTACCTAAATGGACCAGGGATACTTGGTAAATGCTGATGAAATAGAAAAATGGGTGAAATATCAAGTGAGAATAAGGAAAACCTGCCCATACTGTTGCAGTACCGTGATAATGGTGACATAAAGAAAAAGCAAGCTGGTGAAAAAAATATATATTTTTTTTAATAAGTACTTCTTTCTATCATTTGTATGTTCTTTCATTGCAGGGATATCAGCTTAATTGGGTTATTATCCTATAAACTTTGATGTATTCATGAGTGTATGTTATAATTAAGTGACAGGATTTCACTTCTATTTCTCAGAAAATTTATGTGAACTACTCATTATCATCCTGGCTTGAAAATCATGAGCTTGCATTAAAATATTCAAGAAATTAGATTTTGATAATTTTAAGCCATTTCAGGTGAAGAATAAAGATCAAATATATACCTCATCAACACAAGTAGCCTTGAAGTGTCATGTCATTTTTATAAAGAGCTGGTATAGCAGCTTTTTCTTCAGTTACTATTTTGTAAATTCTGACAGGTTTTGAGCAGCTTCACTTTCTAACACTGTTGGTGAATTAAGCAGTTATTAACTGTTTGTCATGACCTCAATATCCCCTTCTCAATGCAGAAAACACAGCAGATTAACATGTTCTTGCTTCTAAGTTTCAATAAGTGAGTAAAGAAAAAGTGTCACCTATGTAATTTAACCATTCAAAATACCCTTTTTATACTTAAAAAACTAGAATCCTTCAACATTTTGTTTCTCCATGTAAGAAGTATTTTTCTCTTACATTTAAAAATGTATTGTTAGTTAAAGAAAAGTTTCAGATCGAGAGCACAAATGAATAACACCTATTTATTTCAAGATTGAAATATTCAGCTGTAGTACGAATGAAAAGAAAGGTCTCATTCTCCTTCTGTTTTGTTCTTCACCCTTCAGTTTCAAGAAGCTGTCTGGGTACATGTATAGTGCCAGTGACAAAAACTAGGATGCAACATTAGAAATTAACGTTCATATGAAATACATGGGTCTTTTTTAAGAGCTCTCTTCTCTACCTGCATTCAAATATGAAAGTTGCAGTTTGAAGTAAAAATATTCACATGCAGTCATCCAGCTTACATGAAGATTATAAGAACTGCAGGTAGGTCCCAAGGAAAGAAGAAAACTGCTCCTTGTTTGTTTGCTGTGCAAATATATCCATATATGAGAGAGGATTCACTAAAAGAAAACTTGGTTTTCTACAGAAAGCACACACCTACCAGTAGTACAGAGAACAGCAAATCTGAAACATTCAGGGAAATCCACCGATAGGCTACAAAGAAGAATCCTAATACTGGGTTTTCTGTGAGTAGGAAACCTAGATTTCAACAAATGGTAGAGCCCTTACAGAAATCAACTTCTGTATAAAAATTATTCTCTCTAAAACATCCTCTCTAGAAGTCAATAAAGATGTGCAAAGATTCATAAAGTTGAGGGAAACAAATAACCAAAAAACAGTAAGTGGCCATTTCAGCGGTTAGGTGATACAATGTCAAAGCACCTGCAGAAACAGAAACATTTGACTACATCTATTATGTTGTACGAAGCCAGGATGGAGATGGATCTGAAAGAAGCTAGATTATCAAGAGTTGAAGTGACTTGCTGTGTGGCATGACTTCAACATGACTTCCCCAGCCATCTTGTTACCTTTGCCCTTCCTAATGGCAGCCTCCATGTCAGAGTTCCAAGCTGGGGCAGGAAGGCAAGGGTCTGTAGACAAGAAAGCTGTGTAATTCAGGTACAGTACCATCCCCAGTGATCGACAGGAAGAGTAACGCAGGAAATAATGCAGATGTGATGACTTGATGACTGTTAGCAGGAAAAGCAGGTTAATGAGGTACACCACAGAGATCTGAAGAAAAGAAAAAGGAAAGAAAATAACCACCTGTGATAATTTGATCCCACCGATAAAACTGCCATTTACATTGAGGACATCAGTGGAAATTTGTATTGCAGAGATCTAAGTGCAGGTGGATTTGCCTGATAGGAGCCTGTTTCTTCTTATTATTCCAACCTGTTGCTAGTACATATTTAACTGAAAGCATGCTGTAATGGATTAATCATTTTTTCTTCCAAATAACCCATCAAAAATTCTCCAGACATCACTGCTGTTGTGTCCACAAATAAGGGAGGCTCTCAGCTTGCAGTAAAGAGGCACAGGACTCATTAACAAGCAACAGCCATCAGCAAAGAAGACAATTATCTGAGTGAATGCTCCTGCTCTGCTCTCATGATGGCTTAAATTAACCTGTTTATCATCTGATGGAAATAGAGAGGAAAAAAATACTTCAGCTCCCAGGTGGAAGGCAGAGTTTCAGCTAAGACTGAATACTGTCTAATTTCAGGATCCTTTCACCACACAATTCCTGGGAAACAGAAGCTAATCTCATTACTTTCAGCTGGCATCTTTTCAGGACAGGGAAACATAAGACAGGCTTAGGTTTCCGAAGCCGCTTCTGTATTTTGACTTGTCATTTAATCCATTCAAGAACAGTGTTGACTCGCTCTAACACAAGGCATCCAAAAAATTCTCAGACCCAGCTTTTAAAATACATTTTACATTTCAAAAATGTACTTTTAAAGTACATCTTGTTGTGAATTTGAAGTGAATTGCAGTTCAAGCTCTGACTTAATATAAGGAGTACATATATACGCTGAGACAAAAAGGTACTATGGAACCTGAGGTATCATGCAGGTTTTCTGGAGGAAAAAAACGTCTTGAATTCACTTTATTTAATTACCATTTTTCCTTCTGTCTCTTCAATGAACACAAACAGTGAACGTTCTGTCAATAAAGTACATTAAAAGTTTAAAGATAACAAGAAGAAAAAACACCAATCATGACTGAAGTCTCAAGGCAGCGGCAGAAGGGTCATCCATGTTTTCAGAGTTTGAGCACATGAGAATTTTTAATTTCCACTGTTGCTCCCAAAGCTCTTTGCTAATAGAAGTTACTAACTTTGATATAGGTGGTCAAGTAACAGGACTGACTCCCCTCATTCACAGCTACAACCCATATACTAGCTTTTTATAAAAGAGCTCTCTTCAGGTATATAAGGTTTTGGTACTTTACCAGAAATTAAGCTTTTTCTGTTCATTTGAGCTCCCAGGGTTGAGGTAGCTTCTTACATTTCTACAGTTCAGAGCTCGTTTGAACTAGAGATATTCCTTCAGAATAAAAGAACCATGTACTTTGACCCACAGCAGATACGAGAACAATAATCATCCCCATCCTGTGTATATTCATCCTACTCTGTAATAACATGATTAAAAAGGATTCCTGCTTGCTGAGTTGTTTGGTCAGAGATTAATGCTGTAATGCTCCTCAACTGGTGCAGCATTTTATACAAATAGCACTGTTTTCAGAAAAGTCTGAAGCCATGTGCACCCAGGAAGCAGCTGATAGAAAATTCCAGTGTCTTGATGATTTGTGTTTTAATCATCAGTTAACAAGAGATTTAATGGCATTTTCTGTCAACTTGTCTTCTCTGTAACAAAGCAGTTTTGATATTAGAAGTAAAGGCTTTTAAGCAAAATAAAAAGCACCACATTCAAATATTAAGTAAATCTTATTCTCCTTTGCTCTGTGTGGTTTGATATAGGCAGTCTACATCATACTTTAAGTCATGGGGGAAGACATTTCCTGTGTTACCATGCCTAATTTGATATTCCTCTTTCTACTTGGAAAACCCTCTATCAACTCTTGTATGTGATAGTCCTAATTTCATAACTAAAATTACATTTGGGAAACATACATCACTCATGTAGACAGTAATTTCAACAGTGTAAAGCCAAAGTGCTGGATCATGTTCGTGTGATACAGTCTTTAAAAGCAGTGTGCTCTAATCCTTCACCTGTTTCCTACATAAAGGCCAAAGACAAGAAAATACATTTGCTGCACAAAATATTTGAGTTGTGAAGTCAAAATGTATCTAATTTTCTTCCGTAGTAAAGGAACAATCCAGCATCCTTCTTAAATGTCAACGAAGAAAGAATTGTTACCCCCCCCCCCCCAATATCATCAGATTAATTTTACAAACCAAATTATTTTCCCTACTGTTATTTTGGTCCTAAAGGGCCTATGAAGGTCCTATAATGTAGTACCTCTTCCATAATCATACACCTAGAGGAAGCCTACCTAATATAAGAACTTTTATGACTATATATTTCCTGCTATTCTAAGGGTATCCCATGACGTCCCCAGATTTTTTTTTCCAAACGCTTTGCTCATCAGTCATAATGCCCCCAAATTCCATGAACAAAATATACAGATAAGAATTACATTTTTTTTATAAACAGTTCAAAGCCATGAGGAAAAATAAATATGTAATCATATGTAATCAGAGATCTACATATTCAAGTATTATATAAGAATTATCCACTATAGATTTATGAGCTTAGCAAATTTGAGTTAAAAAGATACAACATATAAACTGAATCATAATCTGCTAACTAATGTAATCTGGTGAATAACCTAACCTAACTAATGTCATCTGGTTGTGTATAGTAAGATAGAAAGGTATCAACTTAATTATTTTGATCTTTAAATCGGTAAGTTTAAATCCTGCTCAATGCAACAATAATAAAAATAGTAGTAGTCGTAGTAATATAGTTAATTTCAGCACATACAATGACCATATGGGTTTTGGATAAATTTAACATCATTCTTTGTTCTTGTTCACCTTTCCTTCCCTTCCCGACTTAACTAAAGAAATGAAAATAGTGTTTCTTTCCAGCTGACCACAGAAATTTGAATACGTGCAGATATTTAGAAACAAAAAACTGAGATCAACTCTACAGCTCTTAGGAAGATGCAGTAGATTGATTTGATTCCCATCATCAGCCAAACCTCTGATCTTCAACCAGCTTAATCCCATGTGGGACACTGAAGCTTGCCCTGTGGTGAACCTGGCAAGACAGAAATAGCAAGTGTCCTTCTAATATCTTTTATTGCCCATGGAATTCCCCCTCAATCAAGAATATCTATAAACTATCATGAAGTTTGTGTTGCCAGAAGGAGAAACAAAAAAAAGTAACCAAGTAAGACCAATAAGATACCAAGTCCAAATAGTGAATGCACTAGAGAGGAAACCTTTTCCACTTCTGAGGAACAAGCTTTTCATCAAGACCCAAGAGAGCTTCAGAGTCTTTTAGCTTTAAATCTAAGCAAAATTTACTTTAAAGAAACTTTTTTTTAATCCTTTAAATAATCTTCTCAAATAAAGAATTCTGAAGTGAAATTTAATAAAATATGAAATAAAAGATCTGCATAAGCAAGGGTGGATGTGCTATATAGACTGCAAATTTGTACGAATCACAGAAGTAAAAGCAGCACAATCCTGGAAGATATCCTGGTGCACTGAGGGCTGAAAAAATCCTGGCTAAACATACCTTGCACATCTCAGGAAATTAGTTGGCCAACGAGAATTAGACAACGTAGTTTAGATACTTCTGATAATGCAACAGAATATATTGTGAGGAAAGGGGTTGGGACCAGGCAGAGCAGGGAATAGGGGAATGCATTTATGTTCTTGAAGGTTACCCAGCCATAAATGATCTGGTATCGCATTTGAGGAATTGCAGGTAACAGAGAGATCATATACTGTGAAAGTGATTTGGAAGAAGAAAGAAACACTGTATTGCCTAGTTAAACCAGTTGAAATTGTAATCTACTTCTGCCTGTCTGAAAACTGACACCCAACTTCTCGAAAAATCTCACTGCTAGCAAACATCTCCATGGTAGCAGGAAACATACCATGACTCCGTATCTGTGCTTGTTTATCTAGGATAATTTAAGAATTTTTCACTTGCTTTCAATGGTAGGAAGCTTTGCAATCTGCTTTTCATTTGGCACCTCTGAAAATCTCCCATGGAAAAAAAATACATTGAGGATTCTTTCAACCTCAACTGTTGCTGGGAGGATTTATGTCTGTGAAATACAAAGAGTTATTTTGCCTTGACAAGATTTGTCTGTCAGAAGGCATGGCATACCCGGAGTTTTTGTTAACCTTCCACTGCTTAATATGTGTAGCCAGTCATACGTAACTGCACATGAAGGAAAAAGGGAAGAAACACTTTACGTTTTCCTTTCATTGGTGATGCACATCTTTTCAATCCAGAGGAAGAAAATCTGGGCAGACTTTCAATAACAAAACATCTAGACACATGTCCCCATGGATCCTAAGGTACTGTGATCTCTACTGAAGAGATCTGTTTCATACCAGTAAGCAGAAATACCTCCCATACAAACACCCAATAACCTGTTCTGCTATCCCCGAGCAGAATGACCTGTACTTTTCAGCTGCTGGTACTTGTAATCAGAAACTAATTCTTAGAATAAGCAAACACATTTTTCCATCCTTGGCAACCAAGTGTTTCAAGCAGAACAAATGTCAGAGCAAATTTAAGAAAGATTGCTGATAGCCTCTCTCCATAGAGAACCAAAGTAAAATCCTTGTGTTTCTGACTGACCTTCCAAAATGAGGGAGCATCTAATATATAAGAACTAGGGAACTAGTTCTGGTGAACAAGTGCTACTACTTTGCTATGCAGAATTGTCTTCAAATGAAAAATCTGTTCAGCATACTTTAGAATAATAGACACATATGTGAGAATCATAGAACAGTTGGGACTGGAAGTGACATTAAAGACCATGCAACCCCCCTGCATGGACACCTCCCACCAGACCAGGTTGCCCAAGGTCCCATCCAGCTAAGGATGGGGAATCCACAGCTTCTCTGGGCAACCTGTTTCAGTGCCTCACCTCCCTCTGAGTAAAGAATTTCTTCCTAACGTCTAATCTAAATCTAGTGTCTTTTAGTTTAAAACCATTACCCTTTGTCCTCCTATCACTGCACTCACTGACAAAGTACCTCCACAAGGAATTAGTGTCACAATATAAATGTGGTGAGATACAATATAAAAAGCATTATTAAACACATCTGTAGAGTCCAGGGAATGATTCTAGGCAGTATCTCTAAATTCCCTGCATATTAATATTTCTGACTCCTCTAACTGTAGCTGACAAAACAAATCAATACTTGGTTGGTCTTGGGAATAAAACACGTTTGGGAATAAAAAATCAGGGACTAGCAACATAGTTCCCCATTGTTTTCTAAAAAAACCTCATGACATTAGTCAAGACATGGTCACCGTCAAGGTACACCTGAGACTAGTGGTTTTGCTACTAGACCTAGATTCCAAAAGGGTATTCTACCAAGAAAAAGGGCCTTATAAAAATCCATAGGAAACTTTGGTATAAGAATTCATTTGAAAATACTTTATACTTTAATATGTGTATCTATCAGCACCAACATTATCATCTCATTCTTTGCAAGAGACCCTCCCACAGAAAGGTTCTTACTACCTATACATTCAGGTTCTTTGTGGTTAAAAACAGGCATATAATTATGATTGAATTATCACAACGTTGTATTATATATAGGAACATAAAAAACATAATTAGATTATATTGCATACTGCCATTCAATTAATGTATTTATGAGTACACATCTTTCCAACCAGAAACACTATTTCTAGTTAAATAGGCTGTTGAAAAAAAATTGCTAGCATAAAAATTTTTTTGTTCTCTGTGCTCAATTTCACGATTAACTCATTTAATAAGCATCACTGTCTCCCTCAGAACCCAACAGAAGCTACACTTCTTAGTGATCCAGGCAGTGTCACTCAGGCTTAATTTTCAGTAACAGCTGGGCTCAAATCAAACATTCCTTCCTCAGTCTGTGTCCCATTACCTCAGTGTCTGGCCTACCTTGATCTGATACGGTAGCAGCATCTTTTAT
Organism: Anser brachyrhynchus; assembly: GCF_964034855.1. NCBI lineage: Eukaryota > Metazoa > Chordata > Aves > Anseriformes > Anatidae > Anser > Anser brachyrhynchus. The sequence goes on along the minus strand of NC_137698.1, from coordinate 29,633,137 downwards.
TTCCTTTTCTGAAAAAGAAAGAACTGCATACCTCATGACCAATCTATCAGAACAGGAAAATTGCTTCAACAAGTTCTTGCTCCTATAAGGCAACTGCCAGAAAACAGGTACCTTAGCCTCCAATAGCATTTAATTGAAGGTTACCAGGACAGTTAAAAGCAGTAGTAAAGTACTTGAATTAGAAAAGGTATTAAAACAGCTCATACAAGCATTAGTCTACAAACACTTACAGATGAGTGAAGACATCCTAACTACATGAAATACCCTTGCCTGGGAGTATGTGCCTTTGGTTGATGCATTGTAACACACAGAAATAAAAACATGTAATACTGGCTATATGATATCTCTACACAATTAAACATAAAGCTCAGACAAAGGCTAAATTGTCTTTCTTGAATAATGAATTAGAAGAATAGGGCCATTACCAATATGAGTTGACAAAAACAATCAGCACAAGAACACGCTCAGAATTCTTCAGGAACACAAACCTAGTTACCAGCATGCTCTGATAATTTTCTACAAAGTTGAAATCAGCTTTTTTTTTTTTTTTTTCTCCACACCACCTTCTATATCATCATGACAGGGAGAACAGGAGATTCTCTGTAAAGAATCAATCTTAACAGAGGAAAATGAAATTTGAAATGGCTTTCAGTGACAGTAGGCAAACAACTCCCTTTTTTCTGCACTTCATTTCTCACATCTATAAAATTGGAGAATTGTATTGCATTCATTGGTAAAGGATTTTGAGATTAACTAAAAAAATGACTGCAAAATTGAGATATACTAATGAAACAGCAATTTAGAAAGGAAAGCAGGGAAGAAGGGAAAGGAAGGGAGAAAAAGGAACAAAGGGAAAAAGCTTGTCAATATAACCATAGACCTATCTGGATCAAGTGGTTAGTGATTTTGAAAAGACTGTAGCAAGTCAATTCTGCTTGTCCTATCGCTTGGTTTTTCAGGCAAATCCAAGAAAGCTCAGAAATATCAGTAGCCAGGGTAAGTGGAGCTGTCTAAAAGTCCTTAATCATCAAATCCTCTTGGTTCTGGAAAAGACATTACTTGAAGAAGATATTTACTGATTGGAGAAAAAAATATATTACTAGAACTAGGAAGAAAAGAATAAGACAAATACTTTTCTAGGTAGAGGTCTATGGGGGCCTACGATAAGAAATTTCCGCCTGATTACCCAGCACAATTTTGACAGTGGTGAGGCAGTCAGACATGAAGGAGTATATCGTTGCATGCAAGACACAGCAGATGCTAAAATACAGACAGTGGAGCTAAGGTGTTTGCTTGGCACCACAGGAGAGAACAGACAAAACGAAGAGTACACACCAGAATGACAAACATCTTAAACTAAAGATGTCTGTGGCACAGACATAAAAACATGCCCTAGCAAGAGTCACATCTGTAATTTATGTAGATACTTATTTGATAGGACATATATTGAAGCTGGTTTTCTCTTCTACTCCCGGAGCAGCAACAAAAAAGAAATACAGAAAAGGACTGTCATATTCTAAGTGCTCTCCAGCTGCTCCATGCTCCTTTCCTAGCCCATCTGCCAACAGAATTTTATTCCTTCTTTTTGTCCCTTTAGATTTTCTTTTTTAATTTACACTATTGAAACGTGGAAGACCCAAGAGAATAAGAACAAACTTTGTTTAAATATTCAATGTCAAAAACAAAGTTTATTATTTCTTCTGTAATAAATGCTCTAATTTAAATGTGTCACGTGTATTCACTGGATCTATCATATTAGGACATACCCAAATATTCATTTATAGTAGTAGAACAGCTCAACATTTGTTGGCTATCTATAATCACACACTTACAGATTAGATAGCCGAAGGACAGTGACAAAGTGACACTTCAAGATTTTATCAGAGAAGAATAAATACAAGCCAAGTATTTTCCCATCCATCCAAATCTCTTCTCATCCTACTTGTGTCAGTCAAACCTTAAGCCAAGCTATAAATACAGTTCATTACACTTTTTTGATGCATGGCTAAGCCAGGTGCTGCTGTTTTCATGTTCAAGTAACATATGCGCAGGCACATGGCCATATTAATAACTCTTGTTTGATTCAGGAATGTCACTGAAAGCTCATTCCTCCATACATCACTCTGAAGCAGAAAAACAGCAAAAGGTTCAAATTCCAAATGGATATATAATAATCCAGGCAACTCCCAAAAGTACTCAGACAATGATGCTGCGCTGTCACATTCTTTACTTGCACATACAGGAGCACTTCCACCCACCCCGCATCTGAATATTTCAGCACCCTTCACAATGGTCTTTTGGACAAAAGAGCAGAAGAAAAACTAAAAGCAGCATATACATACTCCTACTGTAGTAAGAATAGCTCAACCTGCTGCAAGATAACCCTTCCCCTCCCCCCCCCCCCCCCCCCCCCAAATAGCTACAATTTAGACATTGTACTTATTGTCAGCAGTCCCCAGTCAGAAAAGGACAGACTTAACGGCAGCAGAACAGTGTTCCTATAGGCTTGCGCCTATTCAAGAAAGTATCACTACACTTCTATGTCAGGATTATGCTTACTATTATATGACATATCAGATTACCGTTGTCTTTTTGATATATCTACATATTAAACAGAATATCCAAAATCTTAGCAAGATTTTTTGACATATCACAAAATCCATCTGTGGCACTCATTTCCCAAAAGCTCAGGTAAAGCAGTGTGATTGACACAGCATGAGAAATTAATCTAGTGAAGTTCTCAAAAAAAAATTTTGGTTATTACAATATTGCTGGTGACTGCACATTCTGTTCTCACTGCTGGTGAAGAAAAGACTTATTTCTGCCTCAAGTAGCTTTATATGGCTTTTAAAAAGCTTTTAGACACCGTAGCTACATTTACGTTGGAATATTTTTCAAGTGTGTTCTGCAGATGCTTTAGAACAAAGTCAATGATCAACAAGACACACTGCTTGCATACCTTTATAGGACATGCAAATGGCAACTTGTATGAATTTTCCTGAGTAACAACTGCACGGCCATTTGGATAATCCATATTGTGGATTCCAACAGCTAATTATTTGAGGAAATGTAAGGGTTATGAAAGGCTGCTGGAAATGTATTTTCCATAGTAAAAATAATAATAATAAAGAAAGCTGTGTAATATTCATAGTTTTCAGTGTGACATCACTAATTTTCCAGTTGTTTCTGTTAAATCCTATTGTTTCCCGCTTGGTATTTGCCTGTTATGCATGCTCACATTTCTGTACAAACCAACAATACTAGTTGCCAACAGCTACTGAAATGATGGCTGCTAATTTCACAGAAGTGACTTGGACTGGTTTTGGAGCACAGGTAATTAACACCTCTACACGGTATGGCCATAGTAATAAAAGTGATGCTGATAACAAGACTGATACATATGTGTTTTATAACACAAGATATGAGACAGCCCAAGGACTGAGGAAGTTCACATTCATTTGGTATCAGACCCTCAGCTGCAGCTTGCAACCTTCAGTCTTCACAGTTGAAGCTAAGCTGTGAAGTCAAGCTTCACATTTTAAGGAAGAACATTCTTGCTGTGGAATAAACTTTAGTTCATCTTACCCAAGAGACAGTGAGTTGTTAACAAGTTCTAACTCTGGTGCATGCCTCCAAGCATACCATCACAAATGCTGTAGCATATTTGCTGATGGTGACAGTGAAGACTGACCTCAGATTGGAATTTTATTTTCTCTTGGTCCCAAAGACCAAGGCAGAGTCTATATTTTTTTAATGTAAAAGCCTATCTCTAGAAACACTGACAATCTGTGAAACAAGAAGAATCATCAGGAAAATTGCATATATAAAGATAACGCACATTAAAAATAGGTATCAGTTGAGGATCTCTTCTTAAAGAGAAGAGAAACTAACATACCATCAAAAAGATAAAAGAAATAATAGTACCTTTTTTTTTTTTTTTTTAATACAAAGAGCAAGAAAATACAGAGCTAGAAATAAGTTAATTGTAGTGGTTGTGGTCTTATGACAGTTAGGACTTGACTTCCAATGGTTTTCTCCCTTAATCTGCTTTTTGTAGCTCAGTAATAACTATTACCTCAAACAAGCTTAGGCAAGTAAGGAAATGACTTCAAATAATGAAGGGAATTATCATAGACAAGAACAGGAGTTTTAAAGTACAAGTGGAAAGGAATTTTACTGTTTGTAAAACAAAAATCAAATTTAAAAAAATCAAATGAAAAATTTGATTTTATTCTAAGATTTCAGAAATTAATTTTTGCAGTGTGGAGAACTGATTTCCTCTTGTATTTATTGTATGGACCTAATAAAATTAAGGCAAATTTTATATTACAAAATGACAAAACAGTAATTTTGCCATCAGTGCCACATTCTTTCAGTGACTGCAGAATAACCGTGTAAACTTCAAGGCAACAGAGGCACAAAAACATTTGTTTTAAAGTCTGATCTTGAGCCTTTTGGAGGCCTACTGTAAGCCTTTCTATTAACTGTAATTCATACGTCTCCAGAAGCAGATTATACTTGACAAAAACTACAGAACTGCAATATTTAGTGTTCCAAGTCACTATGAAATGAATATGCTTATTTTCTCTGATTTATGATAGAGTCGCATACTGTAGCTTAAAAATTCCTGGTTCTTATTCTTTTCCTCCCTTCACTGTTCATCCATCAGCAACTACACAAATGCAGAAATGTCTAGGTCCCATCAAGAAGCTGTGATCACTGTGATTCTTTGTGGATTCTTTTTCCACAAAGATTTAAGCTGTGCATGCCACAGATGCCTTATCATGAGGCAAAGTTAGTATGTCTCTCATCTGCTAGGCTTTTTATAGAGAGCTACTATCACCGTTCCCTCTGTGAAGCAGGGCTGTCTGCATCAAAATCATACAAGTTCTATTGCTCTAAATTTCACCCTGTGCCTGGTGAAGGCTCATCAGGCCACATTATAATCACACCCATCTTTGCTTCTTTGCAAATAGAGCACAGTTTTTCAAAATATGTCAGGTATTATGGCATTGTAATTTGCAACATTCACTAGATAATCATTCTTTCTATTTCTCTGAGTATATGTAATAATCCATTATGCTACTTCTATATTTCCTCTTGCCTTTCAGTTATATGTCCTCACACAATAGAAATTTTTTAATGTGCTGCCTTTCCATGAGGTATAATCTTCACCAGGCAGAAAGCCCTGAAAATGTCTCATATGCCAGTCTGCAAAATTTCCTATTGTGGGTAAAAAGCATTTTACAGCTGGACAACTGTTATGCAGCACAGTGTAAAATATGAAATGACATTATGTGGAGCTCAACTTACTTAAATTTACCAACATCAGTGTTGAATTTCCACGTCAACCACTTGCTTCATTAGTTGCACATCTTACATGCCGATGTAACATGCCAGCATTTACAAGCTTAATTTAAGATATATTTTTTTGTCTTTCATCCTATTGAACTTCAGTATTGTTCTCCACTTCCACACCTTTGAGGTTTGACATGTTTCACAGCAAACATTTATTGAAGTTAATGGACCTTTCCTCCCTGTTTTTTCCCAATTCACTTGACTCAAGCAATAATGTTTAAATTATATGTACATTTAGGTTATAATCTTGCATTTTCAATAATTTAGGTATTTCTCATGATTTTGGAGGAAAGCTTAACAATGTAGGTCCCAATGTCTATACAAATTTCAAGTGCTAACCAGAGGTAGTTGATTTATTCATGTTTGCTAAGCAACTGGAGCAGGTGATGCTTGAATTATGATCTATACAGATAGCATTACTTCTCATTTATTCAGCAAGATTCTGAATAATTCCTCTCTGTAACTCCTGCCGTTATAGTAATAGGCCAGTTCCTTTCTGCAGCTCTGTCTCCTTCTTCCTCTAATCTTTTCTGAAAACATCTCTCTTTTCTTTCCTTATATCTCTGAAATAATAAATAGTAGATGTCAAGTGAGAAATAAACTCCATAAGGCGTGATAAATAAAGTTAACAGGAAAAGTTTGGTTTTGTTCTCGGGTTTTGTTGTTAAGTAAAAGAAGCCTGTCTGATTATTAATGGCTTCTGTGATCACAAAGTTAGAAGATTCTTCTCTTATTAAAACAAATAACTTCAGTTCTCAGCTTTTATGGTTCTAGCAAAACATTTTTCTAACAGTAAGGGAAGTGCACACAGTGCAAAACATCCATCAACAGCACCATTCATGGCCATATAATCAGCTTTCCCATACTATAAAAGAGAAATAGCAATTGTCCTTCTGCATCAATAGGAACGTACCAGGACACATTTTAGGGCAAAAGAGAGTCTTTTAGACCCATCACATGATGATCCAAATTGCTGATGTTTCCAGGAAGTCCTGCAGACTTCCCTGCTTGAAACACCTTTTTAGCAGATTTACATGTTGAATAAGCAATGAAATGCTAACTTGCAAAGTCTTGCACTGACTTACTAATAAAAAATTTCAATTCTGAGTAAAGGCACAAGCTGGCTAATAGTAAAGAGCAGAAATGAAATCTTCTATATGAAAAATGTTTGCATTTATTTAAACACTTGCAACATGATCATGTTGATCATCTCAACAGAGAAATAAAGAAACCTAGGGAAGGAAGAAACCAAGTATGTACACACAGTTGTTCAGATTTTTCAATTCAGATGTCTTTCAAGGAAGTAATTAAAAGGCAGTTAAGATTGTGATGTTTCGTATAGTAAGCTATCCAAAACTACAGGAATATTATATTAAAAATAAAAAGGTATTTGGAGAGTATAGTTCGGCCCTTTCCTTGCTTTTCATGGTGAAATACTGACATGAGATCTCCCACCACCTGTACAGAGCTGGGCTTGAAAAATGAAATAGATGCATGCCAGCATATTTATTAGCATAAATAATTCTCGGTAACGTGAATTGTGAACAGCGTTCACATCAAATTATCTAAAGCTTGGACAGTGGTTTTGTTTCTATAACAAGTGCTGTTTTCTCATGGGTCAATAGTCTTGACAAACTAGTTAGCTGCTTTCTTACAAAGCAATAAACAACAAATAATACTTCCTCAGACAATTCTAAAAAACAGCACTTACAAAAGAGGTAATTTCTGGCATGTTTATTGAAAACTTGTCCTCTTCCAAGCTGACTTTACTATTTTGAAGCCAGAATAATTAACTTCTTATAGTACCTACAGGAAAAATACTGGGAGCAAAATCATCTCAGTGGGACATCTGGTCCTCTTTAATAGCATTCATAATTTAAAGAAGTGACTATGGATATAGCACCTAACCCTTCCCAAACCCCAACTATACATGTGAAAATATACTTTATTGGGTAATAGGATTTCTTTTTTTTTAGCCATTGAGATTTTAATTGCGCCCACACAGCTCCCATTGATCTGTCCTGCAAGTTTAAGGGAGTTGTTATGACTGAAAAAAATATAAGACTTCAAAAACAGGCAAAAATCTTTGTATTTTGGTAGGATGAGACTACATATAGGCAATGCTAGCATGGAAAACCAAGAGAAGATCTGCAAATCTGAACAACTGGGCTGAGAACTCACTGTCCACACTATATGAATTGTGTAGGTTACTTCAACAACTCTTCTCCAGTTCAACAGAGCAAATGCCTGTTGGTGGCCGACGTGCATTGAGCATGCTCCAGGGACAGCACCTCTTCTATCTGAGAGGAATCCTGATCAAGTGTTCAGAAAGCTCTCCACAACATGAATCAAAACACAGCAAGCAAAGACAATTGGTCTATTCTCTCGAAAAGCGCACTTGTTTTCCAAACTAAAATACTAACATCTGTAACTCTGGCGCTTTCTCAGACATGTGAGACTTTCTCATAGAGAGAACTGAATGATGAACCCCATCTGACTACAAGCAGATTTAGTCAGGGATGATGATTATGTTAATGACTTTTGGAAGTGTAAAGCTACTGGGAGCACTACCCCAGAGGAACTGAACTTTCAACATATAATCAGAAAACAAAATGGTTTTCTTCGTAGTAGGAGGTAACAAATCTTGAAAGTCATAGATATGTAGTCCTCTTATCAGATAGATATTAATTAGCTGACTCTCACAGTTTTAAATCTTCACATATACTGATTTATAGTTGTAGATAATTTCAGCACTCAAACAAGTTTCACTTTTTCCCAGAGAGAAAATTCCCTGTCTCAAATGCATTAACTGGAAAGTTTTATCCAAGATTTCAGTTTTTACATCTAATAGAAAACAACAGTCTTGCTGATCTGTCAAATGGAAATATCTAGTGTAGAGCACTTTTTGTCACCTTGGTTACAAAACGACTTCACTTCATTCTTCAGTGCATAGGTAACTTGAAGCAGCCAGTGAACGTACCCAAGCCAGTTACATTTTGCTGTCAGTAATTTTGACAAGACTTTCACCTTGAATTCACCAAGTCTTAAATATGCAACGTAATAGCCTAAGTTGAAGAACTTTGATAAACTTTTCAGTTAAGGAAAATACGTTTAAGAGATGGAAGAGTCAATGACATCAAATGAGTTGCATGTTAATTCCTGTTTATTAGCAGGAACAGAAGCAACCCTAATGGGGGGCTTCAGAGCTCAGGTACATTATGAGGATGGGCACGCATAGGATTACTTGTCACTAACAGAGGGAATTGTACAGCCTCTATTACATCTACGAGCAGACCAGAAGCCTCACAGGTGGCAGCATTAAACAGTTCTTGGGAAAATTTTCCATTATGAACAGAGTTTTAAATACACTAATTACCAAGAACAGCTAGTAAAAGACATCCAACAGGCTAGACGATGACACTAGCATAAAATGTTGATTAGTTGCACATGTTGCAGTTATACAGATTTTGCTACATATTAATAAGATTTGTTTGCAGCCTTTAGAGTCTGGGATGAACAAAGGGGATGGAGGGAAGAAAAAGAGGATGGAATAGTTGGTCTACTTTCAAAGTGGATGTTGTTTTGTACCCAAAGAAGGTTTTAAGCTTCAGAGGTAAAATTCTGCCCGCTGTAAAATTAATGGAATTTGTTGCTGCTTTGATGATATCACTAAAATCAGTGAAACGCTTTTTTCCTAACTATCCTTGGAACTCAAAACTATTAGGTAGTGTTTTTTCAACAAAAATGTGTGTGTACTTTACTGCTTCATTAGACATTTTACAGAACAGAATTTATAAAGTGTAGCTCATGTTACATATGAAGTGTGTTTCCATGAAGTTGCATCCTTTTCTGTGTCAAATACTCCAGTTTGAATCTGCAAAGCAGAATCTATTGCACTGAGCTGCAGAAATGGTACAAAATGGTACTTGAACAAAACATGTCCATAAATTTTTGTTCCAACAACTGCTTTGTAGCTTTCTGAAATGTCCCAGAAAATGACTAGCATTGTCCTTTTTAATGCTGAAGGACAAAATGGTAGCTACATGACATTCATGTCCTCACTAATGTACACAACGCAGAATGCATTTTAAAGAAGGGCATAAGAAGGATGGAATACAGTTGAATGATCTTTACTCAGAAATTGCTCTAAAAAACATTTTGAAATACAAAATTGTTACAGTTTTTCTATTTCCAATTTTACATAGCAGTTGGTGGATATTATTGCTTCTAAACTATACATATGAACCCAAAATGCGCTTTCCATATTGCTTTTAAGAGAGAACAGTAACGTAGTTGACTAAATTCAGCCTGTTTAAAAGTTAGTATTACCATCTAGTGGCAGCTTGAAGGATTTTAGAAAAAACGTTCTTCAATGCAGTGTTTTGTTTAGTGTTAAGAACTATCCATTCAGATGTTTTCTGCAGGCATTACACTAATTCAAGTACATCAGTTAAATATTTGCCTAGCATGTTAATGTAATATCTAATTATTATTAATGCAAGTGATAGCTTAACAGTATTTTTTGAAAAATTAAAAATAATCTTTGATCCTGACAGTTTGCTACCCTTTTCTTACAGACTCTTTCAATAACTTTGGAAACTAGACAGACACACCTACAGTACATAACATAGATTAAGAATTCACATTCTTAGGTTTTAATTCCCATATTTTTCTAAATAAATGAGTTAAGTGCACACAACTACTGTATTCTATCTACAATTTATGTCATCTTTGCAGTCTCACAGAGGATGCTGTATAACACTGTTTACACTACATATAAACAGATCTCAAGAAGATGAAATACCTCTAATTCTAGTTAAGAAAGGAAATCTGTTCAACAGTATTATCCCAATGTCATGCATGCCGCCTCTCTAACCCATTTGTTTTCTTCCCTTCTTCATTTCCCTATTTAAAATATACTGGTATAGGCAGAAGAAAAGCTTTTATTACATGGTAAACTGTGGTAATCACAAATTCTAATAAATAAACACATGGCTTTTTAGTAAACATCATTTCTCAAAGTTACTGTGTAATAGTACATCACTGGACTTCACTAAATACTTGTTATTCATAGTATGGGGATAGTGGTATATGTTGCTCTGACATCTTACTTTTCCTTTTCAATTACAATAAATGAACACAGAGATTGACCTGACTTAACTACTCATTTTATTTGACAGCACAAGAAACCAGGTTTTTACTCCCCCAGTAAGAACATCGGAGTTGTCGTGCCAATCACACTAGCAAACCTTTAGAGTACATAATGTAAAATCCCAAATCCGTCCCATCTACATCTCTCTGAAACTTCTAGTTCTCATGTAGTCTCACATATTCTCTTTTCTGTGGCTCATTCATGACATTTTTCACTCTTTTTTTGTTTTATTGATGCCAAACAAGAGAAGAATCCTCTGTATTGCTGAGGAAACCTGGTTCAGTTTCCCCTCTTGCCAAAAAGCCTCTACCTCCATTGCTTGGAACGGCATCTTACTCCACATAATTTTTCCTTTGCATGACTGCCTTTTTTTTTTTTTTCCTCTAGACTCTGCCTTCACCTTTTACTGTTTTACCCTGTGCAAAAAAGATTTTGCCCACAGACTTCACGTCTCCAGCAGGTACTATGCAACAGAGATTACTGCTCCCCTTACCAAACTATTAAACCCTCCCTTACCTCAGTGCATAGCATTTTTTATACTTTACAAACCATGACATCCTATCATTACTAAACTGGAATTCACAAAATAGCTCCAAATGCTGCAGACTGGAAAAATTATCCTAAGAGACCTGCAAATTTTATTATAGAGACCTCCACACCCAGCACATAAAAGCTGCAGCTTACACCATTGGGCCAGACTGTGTTGGACAAGCCAGAAATATAGGAGGCCCATCACATTTTATACATGCCATACCCCAACTGGCAGAGCCAGCAGAAAAAGAGCACCGCTGACTCTGAGATCTTGAGTATATTTTGTCAGAATTGCAAAAGTCAATCAGACACAAACACACAAATAATATTTTTTTCAGGGAGAGAACACAGCAAGGAGCTGTAAGAAACTGCACTATTTCTCCATTTTCTTGGAAGGACGATATATTCAGGGGAAACTGATTGGCAAAGTCTCCACTCTGTTCTAGGTGACAAATTTTGAGCCTTTTGGCATCTACAGTTCAGTCCGCTAAACACAAAGGCAATTGTAAATTGCTAGACAAAGTCATTCAGCAATTACAAGACTTTGATCCATGAAAAAGTGTCAGCTGGCAAAGCTGTAAGGGTTTCTGTATTTCTTTGAATTGTTTTGGAAAGCCAACAAATATGTAAAACACACAAAGTACATATACTCATCTGTACTAAGAAAAAAAAACCCACCCTTTTAAGTAAATAGGCATTTGCAGATGACTAACATATATTCTTCAAAGAATATAATGAAACACATAATGGATGGAAACACAGTAAGGACGTTATGTATTGCACTGGTACAGGTCCTTGTGCATTGCCAAAAATACCGATAAAGTGCAAAAGCCTGTTAACAATCATAGATTAGGAAAAAGGTGAGTGTAGCTAGGCAGCGCAATTGGCTGTTATTGACCAGCAATAGATGCCATTTGACTAACTTCACAGCCTGTCATTACAATAAGCAGTCTCTTTTTTAAACACTCTCGTTATAGCAGCAGTATGACAAACAGAGATGCTTGTGTGTCTCATAAGCATTAACTTCACTCTTTGTCTGCAATTTTAAAATGATTGAAGTTTAACTATTCATCAAATGAATTTCTGCAGACTGTGCCAGGAACTGGCATATATCTGATCTCAGGCTCATGTTCTTTTCCCAGAAGCTGCTGGTTTGGGAGAAGGTACATTTGCAGCCCTGTTTCCTTCACCTGCTCTATGTATTGTCAGATAAACACATTTGTCTGCTGTTCACTTTCTCTAAGTTTATCTAAGTCTCTGAGAAAGAAATTTTCTGTAGGACCTGCATGACTTTTCTTCAGAGAGAACGCAGTGATTGAAGACATGCTCTGGAAATTGGTGGCTTGGCAAGTGAAGGGTAGAAGGTGGGAGAAGAGGAAGTGGTCATGGATTTTTGAGAGGTATTTAGAGAAGGCTGAGGTAAGTAACCTTGCTGAATATGAGGCAAAGTACAGGATCTTGGCTGGCGATGAGGGTAGTGGCGTGTAAGAGGTTTGCCACATTTGAAAGGATTGTATAATTCTTGTTCTCTTCTACATTTCTAATTATTTTGCTTAGTAGGAACAGGCTAACAAAGGAAAAATGTGTACCAAACATTAAGTCTTGTCAGGGCTCACTGGTTAAACACTTCTAATAAGTGGACTGAAGTAATATGTTAACTGTCAGGTTTATTTAGATGCCTTCAGTACAATGTTTTAATCATTTACCCCTTCTTGAGAAGATGATAGAAAAACACTGTTTCAAAAAGCTGGAATGTTCATACGATTGCAGAACTGTAAGATGGCTTGTTTTAAAAACAGACTCCCCTCTCTCACGCTTCTAGTCAGTTCTGGAAAAAGTGAAGCAAAATTCATTTCCTTACTTACTAGACACAGACAAGGTGCCACAATGTATATTGATGATAAAAGTTGGCTTTTAAATAAATCCGTTACCTTGTCAGACCATCATGATGCAGTTCAGATGTGAAGGTATCAAACAGGAGTTATCAGTGGTTATAGCTGAGGGGATAGTTTCCTCTTTTTTAATTCAAGGTTAGTTTCCCTTGTTACCAATAAACAGAGCTTGTGTTGCTTTTATGGTACATTACTTTTACACTATACCAGGTGAGTAACCAACAGCCAAGATATTGCCCTCACCTGATATTTGATTTTTTTTGGCACTTTCTCATTTCTGTTTCAAAAACTGGAATTTCCTTTTCACTTAGGGAAGGGAGTTACACATGGCATTGTTAAATGATTAACAGCTGTTAAAACCAGAGAGACCACTGTGACTGTCCAGTCTCACCTTCTACACATAACAGGCCATGAAACCCCCTGCTTGTAGCACACTTGCAGTGTTGATCTGTTCTCTAACAGTGGTCCCCAAACTGATGTTAAGCCTCGCGTGAAGAAATTGACAACATCCTATGCTTCACTAAAGCTTGTCTTTTCACGTATGACGTCTTTCTTATTACTTACAACTGGAGAAGGCAGAATCCATGGCCAGCTACTGGGTAGACCTAGGCCTAGCTAATGTACATATCGTATACATGCCTTATATATGTATATATATCCAGTTAACAGATCTGGCACCTCATCAGCCTGAGGGGAAAGCAGGATGAGTCTGTTGGTGCTGTTTGTGAGCACTGAGTGTTCCTGCATTGTATGCTGCATACTGGTGTCGGTGTGTGCACCTGTTGGGGATACGTGCACAGCATTGCAACCTGTTACACTCAGCGGCATCAAGCTGCAACAGCCTTCCTCCACTGCACAGATGGATTTGGCAGCCCTAGCAACATATAAATATTTATACAAATCTATAAATTATGCGTGCACACGTACTTCTTTCAATCTTTTTTAAATCATTCTAGTATTTCAGTTCAAAATCTGGCTTACCTACCAGACAACTACACAATCAATAGCATAGAAGGCTCACAAATTGCTACCTATCCAGAGATACGATAAATTCACTATTCAGAATAACCTTCCCTGACACAACTATGAAGGAAGTCTTTTTGGGGCAATATAATATGATCCATGCCTGGATTCTGGTTTATTGGACACCACTCACAGAAAGATTTTTCTAGCTGAACTACTCCCCTGTTAATAGAAATACTTTATATCTTACTTGAAAAGAATTTATCATCATTATGACAAAAATATTCACATTTTTCATTTCAAAACTTTACATATAAAGCTTCTCATGCATCTTCTTTTTTATTTATATACATACATCTCCTGACTTTTATATCTTGGTTTTATGTTTTATAACTTTCATAGGTATTTCTCAGTCATTGGACAGCTTATTCTTCTATAAATTTGCCAAATGTCTGTGCACCCAAGAAAAATCAGATGTGTCATTTCTTTAACAGCTAGTACTTAAACATTCTCTGACAGACTTCTCTCAATTTCCAACAGTTTTGTTTTTATTCTTTGGATGATTCCCTTCCTATAAGTACATTATAGCATCAGTTTTTACTTTCAAAACCATTTTGAAGGTAGATTTAAGTGTGCTACGTTCAGTACCTTCCCCTCCCCTAATAATTCATCAACAACATTTATTTTTGTCATTTTGGCATTTTAAATTCATTTTCCACTAATACACACACATATATCAAAGGTCTGAGTCAAAAGACTCCAAAGGTCAGAGTAAGCATGACACAGTCTCTCTGAATCCATCCCCATCTAGACAGGGATGAAAGGTTGCTACCAGGAGTGGATGTCCCCAAAGATCATCTTGCTCCAAACTGGAATAAGGAGAAGTGGGACCAAAGGCTGCTGTCACCTTCTGGGACTTCCCAAGGGTTAGTAGCACAGCTGTGTAGAATTTCTCCATGTCTTTCATCCCCTGATGCAGCCTACCCGAGGAAGTGTTGGTACTCTTCTTTCTGTGCCTGTTGAAGACTTGGGACACACTTTGGCCAGTGATTCAGAGGGAAGCAAGCACAGTCATACTCACTTGGGATCACCTAACCCATTGTAATAATAACATAAGGCTACATAAAGGCTACTCCATACACAAAGTAACCTTTTTCCTACATCAGGCAGGCCAAAAAAATGTACCACAGTACAGTACCAACAAATGCAACATCTGTTGCCCAAACTGTTAAAATTGGCAGGTAAAGTTTTGGGACACAGCAGACTTTAGCAGAGACTTCTTACACACAGGAGCTGGTAGATCTCTACGCCGCTTTAAGCATCACGAGTGACTTATTAGAAAAGGGACAGTAGAATTGATATATAACAGTCGATTTACTAAAAGTAGTAAAAAGAGTCGCTATTATTTAAATAGTTGGGTCTGTACTGTGCACACAGAGGAGAAACTGATAACTTTAAAAGACTAAGCTCACACACAGAAAGGAGAACAGACCTAACAGTTTGTGAGCTAGCATGACAATCCATGAATATCGTAATTGTGCACCGATTTAAGAATCAGTACATTTATCAGACGTTGCTGAACAAAGAAGCATTTCATTTACTCAGTACCTTATTAGAACTACATGAGCTTTTGACATATTGCATGCATTAACCTTTACGATAAAAGACTGAGTTAGTTTTACACGAGAGTAATCTTATTATAACAACTGTTTGACTAAATTTAACATTTCGCTCATCTCTCTAAGTGATTAAAGGTTTTTAACCTCTTTTCTTAAAGGATTTTTTTGACCAATGGCTTTTGATACCTCTTTTCAAATAGGTGATGATAAACATTTAGAAAAAGATGGATGCAAAAGCATACCACTACAAAATCAGACTATCCTCTGCATTTGAGCTCTCATAGTATGTGATCATTAGCCTTCATTAAAACAGAAAATTCTAGGGAGTACTTGTATGATGCCAAAAAAAAAAAAAACAAAACAGAACTAGTAGCATCACTGGAGCTGATGAATTTTTTTTTTTCCCCTGTGGACAATTTTAACTTGTGTAGAAAAAGAAATAATCAGAATTTCAATTTCTGCATTATTTACTGTAAATGAAGAACCTGAAAGTATTTACTACACACACAAAACTTCACATGAAAGCTACTATCATTTATTTTTACTGTCAATAAATCTTGCCTGGACAACACTGAGCATCATGGGATTAAAAAAAATGCTGATGGGGACACATTTATGCTACTATTACTATGAAAGTTATGTGACTGAAAAAAGTCTTCACTACAAACAAGACCACAGAAATGTTAAGAGGTACAAATACAGAGATGGAAGTAACCTATGAGACTGTACTTACAGATTTGCTTTGTTTCAGTCAGGGTTAAGACAACAATTTCAAATTCTCAGTCTGCATGCTAGAGGCAGAATTTTATCTGAGTGAAACCAGTCAGACGTAATAAATGGTGGAGGAAGTGACATGACTTACAGCAATCATCTCTGATGTTGTAAATCTCTGTAACAGTCTCATATAAACCATCTCTTAACTTCAAAAACTAAGCAGAAAGCAAAGGAAATTCAGAAAAAATAAAGCAGAAATTTGAAGTGCATATTAAAATATGGCAAATAGAATAAGGGTAAACATTTTGTCGTTTCTGTTGGTTATGAAAGCTGAAGAAGCAAATAGATACATGCTATGCATACCAAAGAGAACAGAATGGAGAGCCCAAGGTAGAAATATCTGGCTGGTATAAGTGGTATAAATCTGAAGTTTTGGCATTTAATTTACCACAAAAGAGAATAGGTAACAAAGATTCAGAATGAAGGAGAACTCCGTACTTGTCGTCTATTTCTGAATTATATTCTGCAAACCTCAATTTTTAAAGGTAATATGTATGTGGTATGAACAACTTAATCTGGAAAATTCCCTTTTCAACAGTAAAGTTTGTCAGAACCTTTTTACCAGATTAAATACAAGTAAAGGTAATTGACAAACCACTACTTCCCGTAACTTAGATCTAAGTTCCATAAACTTAGATCTATCTTGAACTTCCTTACAGTTCAGCTTTCTACACCTCTATTCCGTTTCCTCTTTCAGAACTCCTGCCTTTGACTTAACTATGAGTGCATATTGTAATTTTCAAATTATATCTACAGTTTAAATGACATTTACAGCGTCACTGTCTACCTTAGAATGGAAGAGAAAGAACTTAAACATTTTGTTGTGGAAGGGGGGATATGATGGGGAGGGGAAGAAATCCACATTCACTGAGCATTTTTTATTTTTTAAAACTGAGAAGTGTGAATTACATAAATAAGGATTATTCTGAATTACATATACTTAATTTTCCTTGCTAGTGTCTTAAGGATCTTGTTCCCCTAAATGTTGTATCAGAAGCAGGTAGTTTTTAGAACAGTATTTTCTACGCCAAGAAACTCAGAGCAGCTTTAGATTGAAATATGTATCAGTGATGCTTGTATGTTAAAAGCAGAGAATTAACTTAATACTTAAATGCAAGGTAAAGCTTAGTGGAGGCCTACATACAAGTGAATCACTTGGCATTCATTGATGTAAAACACCCTTTAAAACTTTTTTTTTTTACTAACAGTAAGTCTGAAAGAACAAAAAAATAAAAGGGCACTGAATGATGATTCTACTACACACCACAAGGTAGCAGCAAAGCATAAAAGGAAAGATTAAAAAATAGCCTCCAAAGGCCATAGGGGAGAGGGAAGGAGGGAAAAAATAAACAGAAGTTTAACAATTTTGATAAATCCCCCGCAGTCTAATTACATCCACATACAAATGCAAGGAGGACTAACTTGCTTTAAATTACATATCAGGCAGAAAAAAGGCTGAAGTTATGCCTGCATGCAATTTTAATTTGACAACGAGCTGCAGTCCTCTTTTTGTTGCCAAATCCTTGGTTTTCTCAATTCATTGTGTTCAGCAGCCTAGCTAAGATATCATCATCACTGTGAAAAATCATGCACTGGTGACTGGGGCTGACCAAATCAAGCGTGTTTATTGCTGCATTTTTTTGGTGGATTTCCCTCTCCTTCCCTGCAATTCACGGAGCAAAAAAAGTAATCATGTTCCATTTTAAGAGTTTATAACCTACACGTCATATTTCACTACTTCCAGTATTTCAAAGTGTATTCACAATTGCATTCTTTCAAAGTGTATTTACAAATTGCATTCACGCAGATTTTCAGTTATCTGTTGCTTGTATCAGCTATTTGAGATAACCAAAATTAGATCAATGTTGCAGACTTATTCCAAATTAGTACTTTTTTGCCCCCAGTTAATTACATTTACTTACAATGATGACAGCCCCTGATGGCTGAACATTTCATGTTTAAATTGCATGTTTAGCCACCAGATGGCAGATACTCATCAGAATGACAGCTAATATTAAAATCCAGAAATATTAAATGAATTTCTAAGGTTTGTCACTGTTGTAGTTTTTGGTAAGCATATTATTCTGTCTACATAAAATAATATCATGTCTGATTGGACAGGATGGAATATTTTCTTATTCTTTTCAAATGAAACTTCTTAGTACTTTTGCTACCGCTCTGAATTACTTCAGTCAAAACATCATATCCATATAAATGTGTGTCATAACATTGACTCATTAACACAGAAGTAGACAGGAGCAATAAATGACAAGATTTCCTTGATTAAAGCAAGAAAAAAAGCGCCAGTATCTGCATTAAAAAAAAAAAAAGTAAAATTTTCAGTAAGAAATAGATACTAATAGTGCTCGAAGGCTAACTACTCCATGTTCATGGCTATATTTGTTGTTTTTATAGTATGATTGCTCAGTAAATCACAGTTTCTAATTTCTGATGATGTGTGTGTCATCTAGCTAGCAGTACAAATGATAGCTCCTTTCCTAAAGTGATTACTCACTCATTTAACTATTTTGTTAAAAATTGGAACGGGAATTGGGTGAAAATTGTGAAGTTACGGATCTGTAAAGATACATAATGTGCTGTTACTATTATACAAGAGTATAGCCATACAGCAGAAGTTTGAGAAGCAATATATGCTACAGTCATAAAACTTGCCTCAGGCAAGTAGGTCCTAACTCATAGAAACGTGAATCTTCTCTCAGAAACTTCTGCAGATATATCAGGGATACAACAAGCAAGACCTGCAGTACAAACTTCTGATAATGAGCTATTATTTTCTGCACTACCTTCAGTTTTCCAAGTGCTTTCACAGATAACTGGCATCAAAGCTACTACTATGTGACAGCACAGTTGGCAAACAGAAGCTTCCCAGTCAAGGAGACAAAAAATCTTAGCTTCCAAAACAAAACCGATTCTGGCAAACAAATCACAACAGAGTAGAGACAAAGACACAAAATGGTATTTTCCTTCTCATCCTGCTGTTGTACACTCTGCAACATGCGTCTTTCGGGTAACTCTTCTCCAAGATTTAATCTCTCCTCAGCACTACAACATTAAAGCAATGATCAGCCAGTATGAGAGAGAGAAAAACTGAGTGAGCATCCAACACATTGAAGATACAAGGGGCAGGTTTCTCACTACTCTTTTTCACTCCTGTTTCCCACCATTTGCCAAGTGAAATGCTTCACAAATCCACAGCACAGTGAAATAATCAAGATAAGATGCAACATGAACCATCTTCCAGTTCCACTATTTCTACAAATTGAAGAAAGGTTTATTTTTGTTTTTCTTTCTTGAATATTCAGAAAAAAGTGACCTTTATTCAACCATGATTGATGTAGCAACATAATCGGAACTAGTTCAGCATTTGAGTCCTCGTATAAGCATGAAAGAAAGTGAAAAACCTCTATTCACAAAATATGAATACGACATGTACTGGGATTGTGTCGACATATTTACACTGCAGTGATTTCTTGATGATGTGGCCAACTTTTTTACACTTAAAACATAAGGGAATAAAAGACTTTTACTGTAAGTCTTGCTACAGCAGTTTGAACTGGTTTTTGGCTGCAGTGTGTTAGGAACTTTTTCACTGCAACTATTCACTATCTATTATTCATGGTTACAGATGGCTGAGAGGTTTTTGAATAATACATTATTGAAGAATTTAACACCGGCATTTGCTGAATTATTTACTTTGAACTTTTTTGGTAAGATTAGTCGTACAAATATAGGCAACGATTTAGATTAAGTAGAAAGGAATGGCTGAAATAACTAGTGGAGGGACACAAACATAGCAAATTAGTTGTCCTTTAGATAATCAAATTATATTCATCTCTTGAGGTTCACGAAGGACTAAAACCATGCTGCTCATTGAAGAAGTGATACTTCACTATTCTCTTAGCTACCCAATTCAGCAACACCTAACTTCTCAAATTTCTTAGGATTACAGAGCAATAGGTTACCTTTACATTTACCCAAACCATGAATCAGTAATGAGCTGCATTTATTTATTTAGATCTAGCATGTTTGATCACGTAGAAATTTATAACAGGAAGTTCACATAGGAAGACATTTCACAACCAATGGTTCTTCATATAGAAAACTGCGAAACAGTTTTACCTTTTCTTGAAACAAGTAATATCTAAGTAGAGAAGTAGAGATATCGCAAGTTCTATCAAAGTGATTTCTATCAAAGTGATGCTTGTTTCCAGATAACACATTCCTCATTTTAAATGGTGTCTTTTTTTTTTTTTTTCTCCTGACACATTTAGAAGGAAATAAATTTTGGAAAGGAGAATATATTTTTCTGGACCTTTTGAAGGTTTTGAAGCTTCCTGCGAAATTTTTGCTATAAAATTCAGCATGCATAAGCCAGGATACGAAGTGGTCCTCCCTCCTTGGCACAGCCTGCAAGGCTCTCTCCTCCTGAGAAAGAATAAATTGAATGACAGAATCTCCAAGTAAGTGCATTAAGGAGTTCTCCATAATGTCAGTTACATTCTACAGACCAAACCCTACTTAATCAAAAGGATCTCTTGTCTTCATTGACATATTTTATAAAGAAGTACAAGTATGGTATCACTGAATATTGTATTCTGATAGTTCATTTGGATTTTACTTAATACAGCATAAGTAGAGTGGTTTTGAAGGTAGCTAGTCAATGCATCTCATCACGTATGAAATTCAGGAACTGGAACACTTACCGGAATAGCAAATTGATCTGACAGTCTCTCTGACTCCCCAATATATTTTACAAAACTGTCAAAGGGAAGGAACGTGCATCCCTAAAGAAATTATGCAGAGGAGGTTGTGGAAACTAGTTAAGAAAAAGCAGCTAAATTACCATCCATTGCATCTCCCTCTCCAAACACGTAATTACCATGACAAAGTATTTTTAGTGATACAGTTTATGATACATCCTGGTCAAACAACAGAAAGCTTGTTTGTAGCCCTTTTTAGGTATTCTAGCACCATCTTAATTCACATAATGCCAACAGGTGTTTAGAAAGGCATATCTAATGTTAAAGACTAGAACAGAAGGAAAAGTTGGTATTCATTCAGTGTGTTTCTTGGGACTCAATTTTATTCACCAACAGGAAGCTCATTTGAAGATTAATTGCTGGTCATGTTAACTCAAATATTCTACCAAATGGAGATTGTTTACTAACAGCTATACTCCTGTCATTCAGCTGTTGAAAATTAGAAGTTAGTTGCCAGTTCTCATTCACTCTGTTCTGTTTCCTTTCATGAAATACTGAATTCTAAACAAAGTAATAGCTTTTGAACTGACATGAAGAAATGTGAGTAGATGAAGTCATGCCTCTAACAATAAGAAAAGAAAAATAAATTGAGAAAATCCTCATTCCAACACACTGGGCTTGGACAGAAGTATACCCACATGTTACAGAAAGTCAACAAATTTGAAAGTATCGTAGCACCTTAGAAACATATGGAACAGTGCATGTGTGTTGCTCTTGGCAACCACCCAAATTGTCCCACATCAACGGCTTTTGAATTGGTTGTTTGTTTTTACTTGGAGTACACCAAAATAGAAGTGTCTGAATAAAAATGACTCTGAAATTGAAAGTGTTTTCTTGGTGTTTATAACTTATTCTATAGCTTTCAAAACTACAGATTTGAAGCTACATTTTCAAACCGCTATTTTTGAAACTATAAATTAAAAATTCATCAACATCCAAGTGTTTGCTTGAATACTCCTGAATAATATGCCTCAAAAGATTAAAGTTATTATGCATAAGCATGTAAATTTTACAAAAATAATTCCTGTTGTCTTATTCAGTATCTGAATAGTTTTAAAAGATCATTTATTAGGTTTCTGTCATTTTCTGTAACAAAACTATGGGATGGGAGCTGTATATGGGAGCTGTAGCACCACCGATTTGTTGTGTTTTTTTTTTGTTTTTTTCTTTTTAATGTACTGAGTTTTTTTGTTGCTTTACAGAGCACCAGCAGATAGTCACAATTTTCAGCTATTACAGCTTGACCTGACCTAGCCTTGCTTAAATAAAATGTATGATATTCCAAAGGATTATTACTGAGTCTTTCCATTCAAGTAGATGTTACTCACAATATCAGTCCTCCTCGGTGCTGAGCCTGATCCCTGTGTATAAATACCCAGAAAATGAGATGCTTTATTAGAAATTACACTTCATCTCTGTTTTATTACCACTATATTATCGCTAAAACACATACTGAGAACTTACCAGTGAACTTGTTAGGATTAAATTTGCAAAAACATACCTGATATTTTGTAGCAGACTAGAAAATGACAGCAGACAATTTTAAAAGCCATAAATTAGCCTAGATTAACCTCCAGATCTCACCAGTGTTTTTTTAAAATAAAAACGGGTCAGAATTTTAAAGGGCACTCAGCACCAAGTATAGCCATTAAAAAGGGTGAGAAGTGCTGAAGAACTTGAAAAGCAAGCCACATATATTTAAGCACTAGTTTCAAAACTTAAGTCCAAGCATCCAGCATTTAAAATTCTGCTTAGGCTTCTTAACATATGTGGTTAAATAAAGGGCTATTTTTTGGCCTTTTTACCTAGAAAGTTCTTAAAAAAAAAAAAAAAAAAAAAGCCCATTTCACTCCCAGATACATCCCTCCATAACATTTAAAATGCATGGTAGAAGGTGCCTGAATAAAGCATTATTACATAGCCCAGCAATCCCCTTCACTTCTGAAAACGAGCACACAACAGCAATAGCTTTTGAATGCACTGGCAAAGTAAATCCTTTCTGAGGAAGAAGGCAAGCTTACTAACAGGCATGCAGGTAAATGTGGTCCTGTGTATCTCTCCAGGACAGCCAGACTGCTACAGGTTGTTTTACAGCAGCTGCATCCAAGTAGAAAAGAGCATCTGCATGAGGTGAATCCCACTGAATTCAATTCACCCATACTATCCATTCATGCGAAGAAAAACCTATAAACGTTAGATCACTTTTAATTCAACAATAATACCAAAGGCTGCTTTGCCTCATCCTCACCATCTGTCATACCAGGGCTCCATATATTTTTTCCACAATGGCATATTCTCATCCTGCCAAATAAAAAATGCTTTTTGTTCCCCTCATAGGAACTGCATTCTGCCTCAAAACATGGAAAGTTTTAATGGCTTAACGCTCAGATATTTAATGGATTTTCAGACAACAACTGCACACACAAATGAACTTCAGCTTTGAACAGTAGTTCCTGTATTAGTTGTGTCACTCTACATAAAGCCAAGGTGTCTTGTGTCATCTGCCTATTTTTTCCAGAGCATTGTTTGGTTGCTTTCTCTTTGGTGCTATCAAAAGCGCTGAAATTTTATTCTAAAGCACAAATTGCAAGAGTTTTATTTCCATGACACATTATAAAACATCTGAGTATCTTTCATGAAACAAGTTAAATATTGGATGCAGAAGAAACCTGACATAAAATCCTTGAAGAGACTTGATATTATGTATTATGTTGCTATTCTCTTTTCTCCTTTCAAGATTTAGAAAGGAAATACTACTGAAAGTGTTCTAAGTTTTGCCACAATAGGAACATTCAAGTAGTTAAGGAATGGCTTCGATAAAACACAAAGTGACTTTCATTTTATCAGAAAGCAACTACGGAGAATTGGAGAAGAAAACAAAATGGTTAAAATACAAACAAACATAGCAACAACAAAAAAACGCTACTGGGGGAGACCCATGGGTTTTTGCAATTAATTGCACCGTCTCACGAAGTACATGTCCCTCAGCAATTTCACACCAACCACGAGTCAACAGTTTTCATATAACACAGAGCACATGTAAAATCAAGAGAGAGCCCAAGACTTCTTTTCCATTTCCCTGTACTTTTCTACTCCCTTTCAGTTTGGCTGATGTGATATATCCAAAACAGGCTGTCAGTTCTTCAAAACACCACGCTACCTCTCCTAGCCTCAAGAATCACCAGGCTCTGATTGGCACAGGTTTTCTGCCTACTGCAGGTATGTCTGACTAGCATAAGAGCTGGGGAAGCTGGAGGGAACCTGCTGTATAAGACTACTGGACAGCTAAAGAATGACAAAGACATTTTTAAGCCCATGGTTACTTGTGTACTTTTGTTTTACCATTAATGGAATGCTAGAAAGAGTGGTTGAAAGGCAGAAGGAAAGAGAGAGAGAGGCTCTTTGATAGGGTATCAGTAGTAACTGATGTTACTACAACATTCCCTATTGAGTAATATTTGCTGTCAGGCCTAGAAACTCACACTGACCTAAAACAAAACAACCCAACCAAACCCAAACCACCCCCACACCACCCCTTCTTCTCCCCATCCTCTCTCAGTACAGACAGTTTTGTTCACGTCATTTTTGAGCTGTAATAATTAAAGCTTCCTATAACCCTGGCCTTTAGCATAATGTATATGGTCAATGCTTGCAAGTTTACTGGGAAACCTGCAGCAACTTCCTATTATTCACTTGGTCACAAACACCTACTGAAGTATTAAATGAACTCAACCCATAAACCTGAAATCAGGTCCATTCAGAATCCCCCTTCCTGGGCTAAGTACTCAAAGAGTACTCATTCAAACCTACGGAGACAGGGGTATCTCCTGGTCTCTCACCAGATGATTAGCATGTTGAGACTTTCTTCTGAAGTGAAAATATGGCTATAGAACATTCCTATCGCACCCTGTTGTTTCAGATAATAACTGTTAATATTCTACTTCCATCTTTTCCTCTTTTTATGTTATCAGTACAGCTGCTAGAAACTAATCATTTTGAAACTTACAGAAGTTTTAATATTCTCGTCACTAGTGGGAAAAGTGTCAGTACACCATCTATAAAAACCTACTCATTTATGGTGCTTTTGTATTTAATGTGCATTGCCACAGAGCAATAAAAAAATAGCCATGCATAGAATATTAAGTTGACTTTAAAACTTACTGAACTACTATTCCTTAGAAGAGGCTGGTTAGAGGTTTTAACAAAATGATTTTTAGTTTAGAAAAGTGGATTTATTAAGACCTGAAATTTTGTCAGTGAGAAGGCACACCTCTCATGAGAAAAAGCCAGGAATTATTAAAGCTATGCTCTCTCAATGTGCAACATACCATATGCAATATACTCTGCTATTAGTTACATTGGGATGGTTTGCGTGCCTTTATTTTCCCCTTTAAATTACAAAAAAAAAAAAAAAAAGATTTGATTTCTGTTGATATGGACTGAAAAAAAAAAAAAAGCAGTAAAAATATCTCAGAAGTGTCTGCAGCCTTCTGTTTGAGCTGCAGTACTGCAATACTACCGGGCTTCCACAGCACGGGCAGCTATTCACAGGTCTTCCTTAAAAATAAGGACGTTCTTCCACAGCGACAAATTACATATTTCATCATTTCCACATATAAAACCATTGAAAAGACAGAAAACAGAATTGCTGCTTTCAGACAGATACAATTTAAAAAAAAAAAAAAAACATGACTTTGAATGTACATGTCAGGATTTATAAAGGGGTTAATATGCAAACAATTCCCCATGATTTCTGGTATTGTTTGATTCAACTTTAGGGTCCAATCCTCCAGCGTGGATCTGCTTTATCAATTTAATGTTCCTGTCTCATTTTGTCAGTTTTGCTGTAGTGTTAGGCTTGTGTTAGAGCCTACTGCTGAGCTGAGCTGGGTGAATAATGGACTTTCCATTGTGCTGGCTGAACCAAAAATAGTCTCAGATCAAATAGAATACTCTATTTTGTGATTTTGCTTGTTTGATTGATTGTTGTTGGTTTTTATTGCTGATATTTTCCTTTATTAAGTTTCTGAATAATTTTTAGTTATCAAAACATGAATACTTCGACTTAGAATAAATTACAACACTTTTTTTCCCCCTAAAATATTGAACAGTTTAGTTAGGGATTTTTATTAACAAGTACTTTGGTTTTATTTGTGAGAAAGCTTTTTTCTTCATGACATTTGATCAAGCTATGGGCACAGACAAAACCCAAAAACTATTTGGCTTCCATTAATGTCAGTTGCTATAAGGTACAATTTTTTGGACAACATCTCTATAGTAAGTTTATTTTTGTTTCCTTTTCTTATCCATTATCCAAACAAAGGCAAATAAGTTGTACGCATTTAGCTTTCCAATTTGGTTTGTATGCATAGTAATATTTAAAACATTTTTCTCCTTCAGAACCCCCTTCTTGGAGCAGGTAGTAAGACAGCAGAACATTCTCTAGACAAAATCAACTGAAATAAAATGTCATTCTCTACAGCTTCTGGGAACAATTGAGAAAGAGCTGTTATCCAAACATAGCCACCTCATACTAATGACACTGAGAATAACTGCATGTGTTATTTCATATATTGACTGAATCACAAACTAACATTTTAAGCAGGGAGATTAGAAGATTGAATGCAATTTTCACTTTCCCACCCCCTTTATTTTTCCAGATTCTAAACACTCAAAAGCTGGGAAAACTGGAAGCGATTGATATCAGGACTAAAAATAGGTATTGTTGTCAAACAATTCATTTATTTTTTCCTCCTGTGTTCACATACAAAGCTTCCTTCATTTTTTTTTAATGCCTTGGTAAAATTAAACTTTCAAAAATCCAGCATTTATCAAATTTTTCACACACAAAAAAATAAAAATATCAGTGGCTTTGCTTATAATGGGAAGAATCCATTCAAATCCCTGCTAAGGGATCAGAAGGAAGAAGCGATATTAACCCTGCAGTTTCCCACATCCCAGGAAGTTTCCCAGCCACTTGGGACTGGCACTATTTATAACCACTGTTAAGCAAAGTCCCTTTGTGTTTTCAGAATCAGTCTATAAACACACACGCTATATATACACAGAGCATTTTACTGAATAAAAGCACTCTGCTAAGCAATGACATTGCAGAAACTGTAGTATCTCAAAATTTATAGTTTGTCTGGGTGAGGTGAATTTAAAGAATCACTCACTACTAAATCAAGTTTCTACGTTTTTCAAAGAAAGGTCACCAACTGCTTTAAGAAGTGAATGTTGACACCCAGCAATTTTCAGCAAAACATGTTAGCTCTAAACATCTGAAAAATATAGCCTTGATTTTTCAAAGCTCATCTGTTGGCAACAAATCTATAATCCACACACACTGCATCCCAAGTTGTTAAAGATCCCCCTAAAAATGGAGAGGGATTTGGATTCTGGGATACTTGATTGTGCTTGCTCCCCTTTCCCACGTTCCCAAGAACTGAGAATTGCATATGGGAGAGACGATGTTTCTGCGATCGGACCACGACTCGTCCCAGAACCTCTCAAGCTGCTGTCGTACAGATCACCCATTGTGCTGGTAACTGTTGAGCAACACTGATTCAGTTTCAGAGCAATGACCAGTAATTACCACAGCTTGACTGGCTGCGAACTCTGCAGAAAAATGAGTTTGCATTTTTGTTACAATGAACTCTACGCAGGACGCTGTACACATCCATTGAAAAAGGCTGACAGTTCTACTGAAAGGCAAGAAGCAGATAGAGAGTCAGAAAAATAGATAAAGCAAGCCTCCTTTTGGAGCAAGAAGATTAGTTTAGGCCTTATATCTTTGTGTGGATAAATAAATAAAAATGCACATATACCCCTACAACTTTTCTCACAGATGTTGCTACTCTCAAGATTTGCCAAGATCACAAAATCTATAAGTAATACCATAACATTTACATTTTCATGACCTCAGACTTCACCATCATTCACTAAAAGTCTTTCATTCATGGCAACACTCCTGAGATCAATTGGTATTTTATCTCGCTGTTGCAAATAATCTGTCCTATTACCCTTCAGGTCAAAGCTGAAATACAAATTCTGTTGCAGTAACATAATTCAGAACTTCAGTATGGATAATATTTTGTTCTCGGCAGCGAAGGGTCGGTTAAGGAACATTTAAACTAATGGGATATTTACAATCCCATGGGCCCTGGACAAAAAAAAAATCTGGAAATGTTTCTTGTTATGCAGAAGGAGAGTTATCTGTCAAACCATGAAATCTTACAGACTCAGAGATACAAAGCTAGTGAAAGAGGAGGGGAAAAAAAAGTCTATGTTCTAGCTTTTGCTTCAGTTTACACAATTAGTTTTCAACAGCTTGACAAGACCAAAAAAATTACACTACCCAATATTTTGCATATTAATCAGTAGCACAGGAAAATCCCTCACCTTTGGCTCGATATGAAGGCATCTGAAGGTTATACTTGTTGCAACTTGGCAAAGTTACCACATTGTCAGTACACTCCTACAGATCCACTTCCCACTAATTCTAGTGCCAGACTCAAATGGACAGAAAGAGAAATTTAAACTTGATCTGTTAGACCAAGAGCATTGGTTCAAAGGAATTTGTCAGGAGCTGAATACTGATGCTTTCTGCAACGCTTGGCGAGGATTTCTCTCTAGAAATTTCCCTAAAGAAATAGCTTCCCCTGAGGACCACAGGAATGCTGGGTGCATTAAGCTTTTAGAGTTAGCTTCCACCGCAGTGGGACATGGGAGGTCACCTGCGCCTTTAGCCAAACCTGTGGGATTTAAGCAACCTCCAGAGACCGAGAAGACATTCTTAGGTTATCCGTTGACAGGGACAACAGAGCTAAGAAGTTCTATGGACTTAGTCCATCATGTTTATTGTCTGCATCAGAGGACGACTGTTTATTTCTGTACCATTTTGTATGTCTAATATTTGACCTTGTTTGTTTGGAGACAATTCTGCAACCATTAGATTTCATTATCAGAACACAGCCCATTTAGTATAACTCCATATCAGCCCAGGAGCAGTCATGATTTGGTACTTCATCTCTGTGGTTAGTGCTTATAAATTTTTGAATGCTTATGTAATAGTATACTCCAGTCCTACAAAACAATTTCGTTTGCTGTGTTCAATCAACTCACCCAGCTTTTTCTTGCATGTTATTTTATTGGTTTGCTCTATAGTTTGACTTTTATATTCAATGGATCAAAGGAAAGAAAGCTTTCTTTACTGTCTCTATACTATTTTTTTTCCCATCAAAATATGTTAAAATCCTAAGTTTTTGTTTTATTTTGTTTTTGGGGGGTGTGGGGGGGCGTCCTATTATTAAGACATATCTAGAGAAAACACTTGGATTTCATTGAGGTCACTATCTTTTTTTTTTTTTTACTTAAAGTATAGCAGAAACATGACAGATTTTAACATTCAGAATTATATCAATTAGTTATTCTCCTCCAGTTAACATTACTTACTTATTAGAAATTGTTTCAACATTATTATTAACAGGAGGACTGTATGCAATATGAAGTCTGATGTTCTTGGTTTTAAGATATGCTTATGGACTGCAAAAAATTGCTTCAAAGATAGGGCACCCTTTCTCTGCTTCATATAATGATACGCAAGCAGCATATAGATGTGTTTGTCTCCCCCAAAAAGGAAAGGATGTTGACATGTAAGATATGCATCCTAAATATAACATTGCATATTTATGTCTTACTGAATTAAAGAACCAGAACATTCAGGAAATAAAAAATTCCACGCACATACATACTCAGAACGCCATATTAAATTCACTGATGTCATCAACAGATGTTTCCACTGCTTATCCCTATGACTTCGTTCACCAAGTACTCAAGAAGCCTTCAAGCAGAAGATTTCAAACAAGAAATGTTACCAAAGAAACCAAAAGTCAGGCTTCCACACCACCACCACCCCCCCGCCCATATTCAGATAGCTGCTCTTGGTCAAACAAGTTCACAAAAGGGGTAAGAGGTTCTCAGCTCAGATTTGACTAAATGCAGAAGCACCGTTTACAAAGTGATAAAATTGAACTCTCAAGATGTGACAGTTTCTTGGGGATGAAGACAGAAATATCTGGATAAAAATAATAAACATCCCCAAACAAATAATAAAAGCCTGTACCTGTCTATTATCAATAAAAATGAAGCCTAAGCAATCAGACTTTAGGCTGTTACTGGAGAACTCTGCATCCAGGTCCAAACTGGATTGCTTAGGGGAGGAGTTTGGGCTCAAGAGAGTGCTTATATTGGGCGCTGGACACACAAATACCATCAGCACTTGCACGTCTCAGGCAAACTGCAGTCCATCCTCTAAACCATACAGCAGCATACCCACAGTCCTAGGAACCTACCTGCCCACACCTCTGTGCTTACCCCTGATCTGACCTGCTCTTTGTCACCCTGCAACATCTATGCAGTGAAATGTGAAGTATCTGCCCAGCTCCTAAGGGACTTTTCTGGCATCATGCCTGATGCAGAGAGAAGGCAGCCGAGCCTTCTTTCTTCCAGCAGAGCCAGTTCAGCAGTCAGTTTGTGTAGGAGTTTTGTGGAAATGCCACTCAAACAACAGCACTCAGCTGAGACAGACCTTAACAAACCATAAGAATAAAACAAGCGGAAGACTCACTCAACAATTATGTATTATGTAAATTATGGGATTTACCCAGCTCCACAAGACCATAAAGCACACTTGCCTTAAAGTGCTCCCATGACATCTTTAGACTACAGGTCGTGCTACAGTCTTTATTTACACAGAACTCCATAAATTACAAAGCATGGTATTAAGCAAGGCAGGAGGAGAGCCCCACACTCCCAATTTCAACATCCATAATGAGGGGTGGTGAGCTAAATCAGGCCATTCAGGACATAAGACTAGACTTTATGAAAACAACTAATCATAGGTCGGCAGGAATCAGACAAATTAAAATGCAAAGTTGAGAACAAAATACAGAACATCCCCATGCTGCTCTGCTGTGACAAAACTGCAGGTGCAATGACAATGAACTAAAAAAGAAAAGACAAGGGGGATGAGAAACACAAAGCTGTTTTTTATTTAAAGGCAGTCTGAATACAGTAGGACACGGTGTAAGAGACTTTATGGATGTAACTTTGATATAAGTCTACAAATGAGGAGCAGTTAACAGAAAGTGATCGCTCATTTTATCTTCAAATAAAAGAAGCAGGTAGCACTAAAACTAAGAAGCAACA
The DNA here is from genome assembly GCF_964034855.1 of Anser brachyrhynchus. Lineage (NCBI taxonomy): Eukaryota > Metazoa > Chordata > Aves > Anseriformes > Anatidae > Anser > Anser brachyrhynchus. The sequence continues at coordinate 29,601,858 of NC_137698.1, read as the reverse complement.
GGCTCAAACCAAGCTCTGTCTCCTCATATAATGTGCACTCAATCTATAAATTCCATGCCATAGGATGCTGTGAAAGCTAATATTTTGTATGAATTCAAGAAGTCACTGCACAATTTCAGGGCAGAAAGAGTTGCATAACAATACAAAGATTCTATTTCTAGCTAATGAAGCCTTGAATCACAAATTGTTGAGGGTTGTGAGAACGCACTGGAAAAGCATTCCTTGGTGTCTGGGTGACTGCAGGTTTAGCCTTCCCTGCGTGCTTCCCGAAGGCCACAGGTGGAGGCGGTGTGCCAGGCTAAGTGAACTCTTGGGCAGATCCCCGGCTTTTTTTCCCAAACCACAGCCATCCCTAGAGCTTACGGTCTGAGAAAAGACATCGCTGCGAGACCAGACCCCACAATAAGACCTTGCCAGCAATACCCTTATGCACATCAAGTCCCAAGCACATGTAAGAATACCAATACAGAAATAGTCTGTAGGGTATGCGGGCCACATGCTGAAGTTTACTAAATATGAAATTAATCTTAAGTTTTGCAGAGGGGCTTAAATAGCTGACAATAATACCTGTAATTATTTCACATGCTAATTAGTGATTCAGAAACATCTTAAAGCAACGCTCATTAATTCTTTGGGAAGGAAGAAATATAGTTTAAACTCCTTTCTGCTTCATTAATATATGGTGATAACACAGGTTACTTTGTCTAATTAACTACAAAAAAATAGTTTCCTTAGGTCCAAAAATCACTAAATTCTATGGAAGTTAACATTTGACTATAGCTGGGCAGGCAAAGAACAGAATTGAAAGGGACAGCAACAATGTCAAATCCTCTCAGGAAAACACCAGAAGTAGACAACCAATCAACAAATAAATTTAAAGAGACTTTTTAAACGATACTAAGCTAACCATTTTCTCTATATGTGGATCTCTTAACCTATACTTTTTTTTGGTCTTTCAACAGCATTCCAAGTTGAAAGGTGCTACTGATGATAAAACACTCTACAAACACCTTTCAAATTCTGGTGAAATGCATTTGTTATGCAACTATTTAAAATGCAGGTGTAGCTCCCAGGGAAAAAAAAAAAAAAAAAAAAAAGAGTGTCTGCTTTATTAAAGAGAATCATACAATGTGTGTTGGCAGTATTTAAAGAAGGTGGAATTTTTGTTGTCTATGTTGGGGAGTTCAAAGACCTCATACTGAATCTTTTCACAGCATAGGAACACTTTCTTGAAATTGCATTTGGTTTTGTTAGCAGCATGCTGGGATATTATTGAAACAGTGGGGAAAAAAAAAAAACTCTGTTTCCACTGAAAAACAATGTTTAGAAAATTATTTTTAAAAATGTGTTAAGGGAGCAAAAATAACACGAGGAAGAAACTAGTGCATGTATTCCCAGTACCTTTTATGAGCTACGCATAATAATGAAGTAAAAAGACTGCACTGCTACCAGGTAGTTCCCTTTCACAGTAAAAGCTATAGGAGCAGACTGGGAAAACAAAACAAGATGAAAAGACACAAAACAAACAGAAGTCTTTGCATGGTGGCAGAAGTGTAGGTGTTCTTGCCGCTCAGTCTGGTACACTCTCCAGTATTGTTGATGTTAATTACTCAGAGACATTAAATCTTCTGTGCTAACTTCTAATCCCTTAAACATTCCTTCATGCAAATCTGATGACACACTTCTATCCAAACTCCGTCTTCCATCCTATTTTAAAAAAGGATTCTTCTTCTAGCAAAAAAAATGTGGGTAGCACTGAAAACATTTTTTAAAATCCTTGTCTAAATCTGAAAATCTCTTGAAGTTCGAACTTCTTCATAAACCAACACACATTTTTGGCAATTTCTGAAAAGGTTTTAAGTTATATATGTGAGAAACACTCCGTAGCCAATAACAACTTAGGCTCAGGCGAGGATCTCAGTGAAGTAGTAATTTATTCGCGATTGCAATGGCAGGCACCCCACAAGCAGGAGAGCGCACCCACTAGTTCCAAAACACAGTTTATACACTTTTTGATGACAGGACCCTCCCCTGTTTCCCCACTGGAGTGGGTAATCCAGGTTCACAATCTATCTGATGCTTCACAGACAATGCCTGGCCTTCAGTTGCCGGCCTGCTTTTGAGGTGGTAATGTTTTGTCCCCTTATCTGGCTTGACTTAACATAGTGATTTTCACCTGATTGCCCTAAGGAGTCTGGTTGTCTGCATTTTACGAGGTCACCTGCTGAGCTTTCTTATCACTGTAAGCATATCTCAATACCACATTCCTTCCTTCTAAACAATGTAACACTGCAAAAACAACATTTCTATTCCCACATATATTTAGGTGCAAGATATGTTTTTGAAATATGTGTGGCTTTTTTTCTAATCTGAAGAGATAAAGATTGAAAGAAGCACTTAAATCGGCAGTAGTTGCAACAAGATACTAACATTTCATGGCTAGAGACTAACAGACTTTCTATGTAATCTACATAACAGGCCACTTCAGCATTAGGGGCCTTTTGGAGGACAAATGCCACCAAAAGAAACACCATCAACATCCACGATAAACCACATCAGACTTATTTTACAATTCAAATGAGTGTGTGGGGGGGAAAACCAACTCTCTATTTCTTTTCCCCTTTCAGAAGGGAACCCAAGAGAGCTTCGTTCTGAAACCAAAATCAGTCAAGCAGGCTCTCACCCCTTCCCACCTCTGATTCCAGGGAAAATCCAGGGACGAGAACCTGCTGCAACTACATGCACAGATTTATTATTATTATTATTTTTTTTAATTATTTTAGTAACTCATGCTAGAACTTAGCCTGAACCATCTGTGTTCTCTTTCAGGTACTCTGCTTATAAAACTGCATGATAGGGAGGGAAAGCCAACCTGGCTTCATGCATCTCTCCCCAGACCCATCCCTCCCCCCCCAACCCACCCCAAAAAAACAAACACCCCCAGAGAACCATTCAGAAATCTTGGCAAAACCTATAAAACACTTCAGTGAAAATGCAGGTTTCCAATCAAATAAGCCCCTGTAAAAGAACAGCACTAAAAGTGATGCAGATTGCATTTCTTGGATTTTTTTTTTTTCCCTTCCATTATCAGAAGCTCAGTGTCAAGGAGAAGCTTCTGTTTAGGCACAGAATATTGCACTATTTTAGTAAAGCAGCAGCAACAAACAGGAAAAAAACAACACCTGTCTTCATGTGTGTGAATAGCAATACTCTGGTCATTGTTATCTGGATAGGAGGAGATAGCAGAATCAAATTTTCTCTGTAACTTAAAATGCAATATTTACTTTGTTCCTTTCTGATTTTCTGTTGTCTACAGATACAGTTAGGTAATGCCCCATCATTTTCAAGGCTGTTGCAATGTTTTAAAGACAAAGCAATAAGGTTTCGTCTCTAGATTACTGAGAATCAAGTAGGAATGTTAAGTGCCCTTAGCTACTGATATTAGCTCCAAAATTCAAATAAACCATGCAAACTCCAGAAGGAACTTACAGCAATAGAATTATGAAGCTACAAGTCAAGATATCACCTCCATTACAAAAATCTTGTGTAGCCTTGAGAAAATTATTTAACTCATTAACTAAATATGGCAGGCAAGTTGGGTAGGTGGGAAGGGAAAAGATCTTTTTGACAGTTTTCTTCTCATGTACCTTTACAACTAATTTCCTGTTCTTTCCCACCCTTGTTTTCTTATTTACACTCACACTCTGGTTAACACTTAACATGCCCATCACCCTATGTCTGTCAAGATAGATGCAGCCAAGCATCAGGCTTCTCCCTGACGCCACAGGGCTATTTCTACAGGCAAACACGGACACTCCTTATCATCCAAGCAGAAGGGTATGCAAGACCTGCAGAGGTGAAGGCAGGACTGCCATTACTGTCTCTTTGCCTTCCCTCCTTTCCACAACGAGACAAGGTGTGCATGTGCTGAAATTTGATTGCTTCCTTATTAACTGAACACAGCTAAAACCTGAAATACGTTTTACATTGAGCACTAACTCAAAGTGTCTTTACTAACAGCTTGAAGTTTCTATCTTTATCTATCCATATTGTACTCAAAGCAACATGATTTTCTACAATTCTGTTGAAAACTGCTTTCTACAAAGACATGCAGCTCCATCAGCTTCTCCTGCTGGTATAAACAGCCCCAGGAACCATGTCAGAAGACTTCAGACTTCTGTCAGAAAGTTGATTTTTTTTTTTTGCTTTCCTGTTTTGTTCGTTAAGAACGGAAAAAAAAAATGGCAATTGCTAGCGTTAACTATTCCTCTACTGTCACTATGAAACATCGCTAGTATTACTCTGAAAATGGGCAAAAATCCTGTTCCAAACACCCACAAAATTGGACTGTACACTTCTCATAGATGTGAAACAATCAGCTTTGAAACAAACGTTTTGAAGTTTTCAGGGATAAGCTAGTATGGGGAGGGGGGGAAATTCCGTAGCAAACACATCACCGTCTGTTTATCACATGATCAACAGGGTTGACATTACAAAAAGGAATCCCTCCTGCTCTTTTTATACAAGTCCAGAATATTACGTGAAGTTTTCATTTTGGCAAACCTTTTGCGATTTACTGTGAGACTCCCATTCTGTGGTTGCACAGGCATGATTACACAGCTCCATGTTTCTTCTCCATTTAACAAAACAGAAACAAACGAGGTCATAACTTACAAAGTGAGTGCCACCTGTCTGGAGTAAAACTACTGAAATCCAGTTGTTCTAAGCAGATCAGAAAGAGCATTTATACTCAGCTTTCTTAGGACACGGATACATGAGCACTAACTTTTGGGAGTGCTGAGCTAGTATGGCACTATTACAGCACTGGAAACTAATGTTACAGAGTTCACCTAAGAAAGCCTGGTGTAGATCTACCATTCTGAAATGGAAGTTCAAAATCAAGAGTTTGATTTATTCTCCTCTTAATTTAGCTTCACAACATAGGTTAGTTAATATTTCTCAAATTCAGCCCAAACTAGAAAACAGTTAGTCATCTCATCATTTAGTATTAGCTGACAAGATATTTAGCTACAAAAATACCTGAAAATCAGACACACAAAAAAAATGCTCTGACTTCAATTATAGCACATAACACTGCTACGCCACCATCTTATGTCAATCATTTTCTCAGTCCCCATGCTAGAGGAAAGTTTTATTGCAGCAAATGCAGTTTAATAACGATCACTTTAAAGAAGTCCTATAAGTTAAAGGATGGGGGGGGGGGAATTCTGTGCTACCATTGAAGGTATAATGTTCACACTTACGTCACCTCTCTAAGTAGTGTTAGTCCTCTAAAAGGCATTCAGTTGTGTTTTTATTGTGTTTGTTGTTTTTTTTTCCCCAAAATGAGTGATTCTTAATGTTGCGCCATAAGACCTGACCGATAATGCTCAATTGTTGTCCTAAACTAGAGAAATATCACCAAGTTCACAGCTTGTTTAGAGAAAAAAGCCAAAAAGATACTTGAGAAGGAATAAATTAGGAAGATTAAGTCCACCTACAATTATCAGCATACACTTTAGTGCACATTTTTATCCCAGCACAGGGTAAAGGAGACAACATAAGTATTATTTCTTTTTTGTAAAGGTTTCCTCAAACAGAGAAAAGCATCCTGGTTTTCAGTATACAAGAAACTAAAAGCATTTTAAAGCCTGGATTGTCACTGAAACCTCTAATCATCCTGAGCAGGCCCAGATCACATAGCCAAGTCTTTATTCCTTTTCTTCTTTTTCAATATCCCTACTATATATCAGACATAGTTCTTTGTACCAAGAAAATCTCATCTTTCCAAAGTAGTTTCCTTTGTCATTGTTATTTAACTAAGAACAAAATATATGTGGCGAATGACCTTTGTGCTGTGCAATCTCTCTAGTCATGTAGTCCTCAGACAAGTGAAATAACTGTTTCCTTATTTATAGCCTCCAATTTCAGTCAATTTTGGTGCATTACATTCCTCATATATCTTTTTTCCCCTGAACATAACATGGATTTGTCTAAAGCTTCACTTGCAGCTGAGCTGCAAATATTCTATTTAAGGGTACTAATCAGATCCTTATTTGTTGCAATAGAATATGCATTTAATTTACTACACAAGCCATGTGGAAAAAAAGATCCTGTTTTTAAAATTTTCCTGCTATCTTTTCCAAGCAGGACCAAGCAGAAGATTAATGTGGAAGTACAGTGACTTTCTTCCACTATCATCACTTCAGCCTACTGAAGGTCTCCTGGTTCAATTGCATAACTGGCTAGAAAACACATGGGTGCAAGTTTAGAAATACTGATGAAAGATATATATTTAGACACGTCATTCATTATGCACAAGGCATTTTTTCTTCTTCTGAAGTATATTCAGTAAGACATCTTCTCAGAGGTACAAGGAAGTGAGAAACAGAATGAAACATTGTTAGAAGGATTTTCATCAACAGCAGACTGAATTTTGACCTAGCTCCTTAAGATGCATTATATTACCAGAGAGAAAAAAACAAACCAGGAGAAAGACCTCCCTTACCTCTCTCTCTAGCCATGCTAGTTCTTTTCTTCCTCAGCAATCTGCATCTTTGATCATCTTTCTAGAATGAGATAATGAACTTGTGTCTGTGAAGCACAGGAGAGCAACACCCTACCCCAGGCAAGAGCTGTTGCCAGAGATATGGGACCCTGCTGATCAAAGGGCTGATTCATGGAAGTTTAAACTTAACTGGTTTTTGGTTGCTGGTCAAACATCCCTGCCTGTGGAGTCAGCCAAGACTTTATTTACTGCAGTTCATTACATGATGGAAGAAAACAACTTGATACAGGCCCTTGCAAGAAAGGCTGAGATTAATGTCCTCCAAGCAGAGGGCAATTAAGACTATTTAGATTGATTGTTAGTGATCAGTGTAACAAGTAAACATGTTGATTTAAAATGTGCTCAACAAAGCCTGATAAAAAGTAGTTAGATGTTTTCAGGAATAAAAATGAAATTAGCCAATTTTCAAGCTAATTTCTTTTGCTGGTGTTCTGGTGAAAGTTGTATTACATGAGAGAAATTAAAATTGAGAAAAGAATAATTAGATATCATTAAGATCTCGTTATCTTAGCAGGGCATTTTGAATTGAAACAGCAACAACAAAGTATTCTCAATGGTGTAGCAAATGCTAGGGGTATACCGTCTGTTAAAAACACTTTGAGAACTATTTAGAAAGTATCACCAAAACAATACAAAATGATATCAAACAGCTAAAATGAACAGTCTCAGTAATAGTAATACTTTTCACTTGTTCTATTGGACTTTGCATGAGAGCTTTTCACAGTATTTTACAAGCACCTATTTCATTTTTGAAATGGTTCTTGTACTATGTTGGTTGCCAGTTAGCACTGCTATGACTAAAAAACAACTGCTAAAGATGACAGTATCATAATAACTGCTAAAGAAGACAATCTTGTACTCCAAGGCCTGCATTCAAAAGACTAGCTAGGCCTCTCCGATAGTGAGCTAAAAGGCAGCTAGGCCTCACATAATCTTATGCCACTATTTTCTTCAAAGAAAAAAAAAAATCCTCTTAGACTTAGAGCATCCAATTAATTTTCTGTTTCCTAAAACTGTAAAAAAAAAAAAAACTACACCTTCCAGAATTAATCAAGGCCCCATACAGAGACAGGGCTGACACCACCTCTCAGGTGTCTCTCCTGACACATAGTTAAACCCTTGTCTTAGGCCTAGATTCTAGTCTATTCTAACAATTTAAATTTAAATTCTTTTCCATTTAAACAGAATAACAACTTGTAGCAAACCACATTTTTGATTAAAAGTTGCATTGTCGCCCCCCAGTGCTTAAAATTGAAGCAGACACTCACCACAAGCCAGTTCTCGGTCCCACCCCGTGAACAGCCTTTGAGGAAAACCTTGACATTCCATCAGTAAAGACTCGCCGTTGTTCCATTTACAGGACAGCTCTCCCTCTGGAATCAGTCTCTTACTTATATATCTGCTGGATTCTAACCTCCTGCAAGGCTGCCCATATTAAAAATATCAGCATATACGCACTCTGGTGCCATTTTCTGAAGAATGCGGTTCCCCATGCATGCAGATAGGCCAGTCTGTTTTCTACAGGGTGAGATAATTAAGCACACTGCCAAGCAGCGCAGTGACTGCTGTCCCTAACCTTTTTTTTTGTGAAGTTTCTCCTCCCTTCTCTCTTAACAGGCATTTCTCAGACTCCTCATGAAAATTAAGATGTAACACTTAACATTGATTTTTTTATTATTTATTTGTTTAAAGTTTTGACAGTCTCTTCCAAAGACCACTCAATATTTGTAAGAAAGCCACAAAGCAGCTACTGCATGCCAGGGGGAAAATAATTGCGGCAGCTATAAGGACTTCATGGAAAACTGTACAGGAAAAGGAAAGCCCTAATGCAGTGTGTGACAGCCTGTGACATGGACAAGCACGTTTTGTAATCTGTCTCTGCAAAGCAAGTCCCGGATGCACAAGCAAAATTACACATTTTGAGTTGACCTCAAACTACAATTTTTTCTTTGCATGAAGTTATTATACTGCTGTTTATTGTCCTAAGTGAGGGAAGAAATTCGCTAGCAGGCAGCACGTTATTATTTCGTTTCCACTTCTGTGCTGTTACTTACATAATTGAATTGATAGCACTTCAGTAAAGTCCATCATAATAAGCATATGTTGCATTAACATATCAGTCAGATACACTGGTATCACTAGACAAAGGCATCATGTTCCTTATCTACATTCTGTTCCTCATTCATCCATAATAATTTATTCTCACTAGTAATTAAATGGGACATACACATATTGTCCTGTACATTGTAATTAGATATAATTTGATTTGATTTTTGCTTCCCCACAAGACTGTAGCTAGATGCACAATTATTGAGAAATATAATTTTGAGAAATCTAACACTCCTGTAGAAAGTTAACCTTCCTTTGGATTCATCTCATTCTTTCTATATACAGTGGGTTTTTCACCTATTTCAAACTAGAGTTGGGAGAAGAGGTGCTAAGGACTTGGCTTTTTAACTAAAGCAAAGCAAATACACACACTAAAAAATCAAACCAAAAAAAAAGTATCTTATTTTCATCATTCTTGTTACAGGAAAATATGCGTGTGATTTACCTGCAGACTGGAATCTGGCAGAAATTATTTTTGATGTTATTTTCTTTGTCAGATACTGATTAGTGGGGGGAGGGGGGAAGTGCCAAAACATAATTGCTTCAATAAAACACTCAGAATATTTTTCATGATTTTTTCCCATGGAAACCATTCTGGTCAAGATCTGGGAAGAAATTTCTTAAAGAGCTCCACATTGGAAACTGAGTTTCATCACATTTCAGGTGAGGATAATAATTACATGGAGAGTAGTAATCCTTCAAATTGAATTCTTCAAGCATTACTATTAGAATAGACAAAAAGTGAATCTACTCCAAAACAGTTGTAGTGATGATCAGCATGATCATGGTGATGTGGGAGACGTGATCACATCATTGATCCACCCAAATGGAACAGCTCTTGATGGAAAGACTAAGAAAAATCAGTTAAAGAATACCAACAATTTGGTATTAAGAACATTTGTCAGAGATTTGAAAAGCTGATTAACAGTCTTGGCACGACTATGAGAGATGAGATTTCAAATAATTTCTCCATTATCTGAGTTCTCACAGTAGTTAGTTACCATCTGACATAAAATTGCTCCGAAAAAAGCTTCACAAATATTTGCTTGTCCCAAGACAGTATGAAAGCCAAGCAAAAACAAATGTCAAAAACCTGCAACTGTCTTTGCTGGAGAGGAATTAACCTTTAACACATTTTCTGCTACTATTTAAATGGAAAATTGGCATTCTTAATTACTATAGTAAAAATAGATGAATTATGAATGAGGTTTGGTTTTGTTTCATGTGGTTAGGATAAGTTCCACGTAAAATTATGAAGTTCTATATGAAATTATCATAAAGAATGCAAGAGACTAAGAGATTTCACTAGCAATGCACTTTACGTACAACTAGCATAAGACTGATATCCTCATGAATTGGCTATGTGCAATAACTTATATTATATCTTATTATATCATATATCTTGCCGAGGCGACCGGCTCCGGGGCAGACGCGTGCTGCAGCGGAGCGCGGGATCGGGACAGGCAGGGCTCTTTTTCGGGCATCGAGCCTACGTGAGGGAGCCGCCAGGCACCGGCAGCCCTCGTGAGGGAGGCTGACGAGGCGTAGGCGGAGCCAGCAGCGTCAGCGACAGCTCCTCCCCCCGGCCGCTCAAAGGCAGCCCTTAGGGAGCGCGAGCGACCAGGAGCGCGGCGACCAGGGCCGGCAAACAGGGAGTGACGCGGCAGTTAGCGAGGCAGTGAGCGCGGGCAGGAAGGGCGGGGACCCATCGTCGCTCTGTTGCAGCTGCCTCTCCCTTCGGTGCTTGTAACCTGCTTGCGTAGAACCTGACCATGGTATCAACCAGGCAGAAAACCGTGGCCTCCGCATCTCGTGCGGCATCTCCAGCCACGGTCACCAGGGTGGCTACTCAGACGGAGGGATCCGGGAAACACGCAGCTGTCCAGGTCCTGGGCTGCAGAGTGTGCCCCAGCCTTCTGTCGGTCTCCGACAGCAGTGGTGGGTATGCCTGTGGGAGGTGTGCCCAGGTTGAAGAACTGCTCAGCCAGGTAGCGGTGCTCCGGGAGGAGGTGAACAGGCTCAGGAGCATCAGGGAATCGGAGATGGAAATTGACTGGTGGAGGTGCACTCTACCCTCTCTGAGGCAGGTTCATGAGCCTGCCACAGCACAGGCGTCTCCTGTTATGCAGAAGATGGAGGTTCCCTCCTCCTGCCAGGCAGCGGGAGGAGACCTAGATCAAGGGGGGGAATGGAGGCAGGTGCCTATTCAGGGTGGTAGGCGAGCCCTCTCTCTGCCCACCTCACCTTCTCATCTACCCTTAAATAATCGATATGAAGGACTAGAACAAGACAATCTGAATGACAAAGTAGATAAAAACCCGTCCCAGTTGGAGGGGGCGCCTAAGACAAGGCGACCTACACATCGCATTGCCACATCATCCTTCAAAAAAGAAAGAAGGGCTATTGTTATGGGGGGCTCCCTTCTGAAAGGGACAGAGGGACCGATATGCCGACCGGACCCAACCCGCAGAGAAGTCTGTTGCCTCCCTGGGGCTCGGGTGAGAGACTTCGCCAAGAAAGTCAAGCGCCTGGTACGGCCCACTGACTACTGCCCGCTACTGGTCTTTCAGGCTGGTAGCGATGAAGTAGCAACGAGAAGTCCGAAGGCGATCAAAAGAGACTTTAGGGATTTGGGGCGACTACTTAGAGGATCAGGGATGCAGGTTGTGTTTGCCTCTGTCCTTCCGATAGGGGGGATCGAAGCTGAAAGGCGTGCTGTTCACATAAACTCGTGGC